>NC_089980.1:70685500-71310500 GCF_036417845.1 Apteryx mantelli
CTGATTTAATGTGATGAATGCAATTCTTAATTTAAATGAGTGCTCTTTAGCAATAATTGGGTAGGTGCAATAACTATGCATCCGTGTGTGCTTCAGATATATCTTTTAGAATATCTTGCACACCTTTTTGTTTGGTCTTATCTCTGTATAAAACTGAATATAGGTAATTTTTTTCCTTTTTCAAATGGAGACTTATTCAAGATTTGAGTAGTCTTTAAAATCCATCTGTATTTATTCAAACTTCTAAATTTTCATTTTGCAATACCTTAGGTTTCTTGAAAGTAGGAATTCAAGTCCCAGAGGAATCATTTCACTCCTTTATTCTTTTGAGGCTGATAAGTTTAGCTGTGTATTTCATGGTTTGTGTCTCTTGGCGTCTAACTATGCATCTGCTCTGTAACTGTCACACCCCTTCCCTAGCCTCACTTCAAAAAGTTGTAGAATCTTTCTTTAAGAATTTGTCCTGGTGGCTGTGGCCAAAAAAAGTCCTTTTTCCCTAGTGTATTCTTCCTGGATACATTTTATTAGTTTTGCACGTCCCTTGTGGAAAGCTTTGGGAACTTACAAGATGAAAGAAGATTTTATAGTTTGTGCTTTTTTGTTTGTGTGTGTGTGTGCGTGTGTGTAAAAAATATGAGTGTATGTGTCTGAATATTGCACATATATATTACAGATATTTTATAGGAACCCAATATAAAATATTTAATCATAATGCCTCAGTTATTGTCACAATAATCCCTGTATCTCTGCCTAAGCCGTTTTGTGGCATATTTTTTCACTTTTTTTTTTTTTTCGTGTGTGTGTGTATGTTTGTGTGCTTTGTCTTGCAGAGTTGGAAGAATCCAGGGATTTCAAGCTTTGACTGATGGGCATCTTACAAGATCTGTACAGCTAAGCTGAAAAGGCAGATGCAGCTCTGAGTATCAGATTGACTGAGCTTGTGTGTGTACTGCGTGTACATGAATATACACACGTTTCTGTTGTCACACAGACTTATTCTTGCGTATTCCTGAGAGTTTTGCAATTGATGAAAATTAATTTAAGAACCAGATGGAGCACCTTTACAGTGCGGGAATCAGTAACTCGTGGAAGGACGCCTGCCACTAGTGTTCAGCTTTCCACATGGTATTCACGGGTGAAAAAGGTGTGCAAGAAGAGGAAGAAAAAACACCCTCTACACAGAAAAAAACTAATAAATACCTCCCCAGTCTAAATCAATATATACAAGGGAAACAGAAGAAGACAGAGTGTGGAAGAAACTGACTTTATTATTGCAGAGGAATAATGAATCATCTTTGGCACATTTTCCATTGGGCTCAATAGATTGTGACTGAACTAATAAATCGTGACCATATGTTGAGTAGTGATGACTGGAAGTGAGAAAGTTCAGTAACTATGGGACAGGTCTGGGCATTGAACTGAACAAACCTCGTCATCCTCCTTGAGTTAGCCAGGTCATCAAACTTGCATATTCTTTCTCCCTCTCCTTTTTCCCCTTTTCAGTGGTTTAAATACTAATTAATTGAGCTCATAAATGTTATTCAAATAAAACGATTGGAATACTTCATATGTTTCCTTCTTGTACAGCTGCAAATGTTGTGTCTGGAACTATGAATCTGTGCTGTAGACAAGCATCAAGAAGGAAAGATCCACTCAAACAAGCAAGGAAAATATCTAGAGAAATAGTGAAACCTGGAAGTCAGATTTTTAATGCTGCTTCTCTTTCTTTTTAGATGATTATATTTTTTCCCTCCGTGAATTTTAGAAGATTCTGAAAGAGTGCTTACTTGATGTGCTTTAATTCTGGCATTTGTTTTTACAGTAGGATGAAAAGTCTGTGATTCTTTGTAGCAGAAAAAAAAAAGGGAAAAGTAAAGGAAAAACAGCTTGACATTTAGCCTGTTTTGGAGGAGACAGAACTTCATGGTTCACCTGAGGCAAACTTACCTGCTTTAAAAGCTAAAAGCTTTAGAGCATTTTTGATTCTGCTAAATGAAGAGGGGGTTTCTTTTTCATTCGTGTGTGGCAGCAAAAAGTGGGAAAGCAGGCAAGACAGAGTGATAAACAGTTCAGGCTGTGTTGGGTCTCTGGTGGAAAAAAAAGTGCTGCGATGAAAATTGGATTGGCTTTGGATTGCAAAAACTGTTGAGTCCAACAAGTGGTTCAGTACCAAGAGGGATTTCCCATCTGGCCTGGCACACCAGTGCCTGCACAAGTTCGGGTCTGTTGTTTTGCACGGTTTGTGTGCCTTTTTTTCCCTTTATGCAATCTCTTTCAGCTTTAGCAGCAGAAATACATCGGATGTAAAAGATATGCCAGAGGGCAGCTTGGAAAAGATGTGTCATATATATACATATATATGTTTGTGCGTGTGTATAAATTTCTGCAACTGAACTTTTGAAGAAAATCTGATTGGAGGAAATCTTAAAAGCCTTAAGTTACTTGAAACCTACACATTTGCAACTCTCTGTCTCTGGAATTGCATTACGCTAAACTGGAATCTCAGGCTGTATAAAGATTATATCAAGTTGAGCAAAAAGATGACTTAACCATTTCTTGAGCGCCTCTTACGAAGTAGCTGTTTCTCCAAAGGATAAGTGCACCCTCACTCTACGAACTCAAAAACAAAAATGAACCTGAATTTTTTTTTAAGTGTTACTTTTTCTTAGCCAACTGCCATCATCTTTTATAGAGGAATTTTTCACTATGCATTTGGTGGATATTTATAAACACAGACCCCATCCTCCTCTCTTTCAGTGATCTATCCCAGGTCAGTCTTATCAATAAAAAAATTGATTTAAATTTTGTGCACTAGACATATTACTTTCTTATGTCAAAAAATAAAATATTTAAAAAGCATGTATGCAGCAGTGGAACATGGGCCTGTTCTTTGCAGCGATTCCAACATCCTCTGCCTCTCCTGGAAAGGGAGAGTTCCCAAAAGTGAGAAGGAGAAACCGGTGTGCAGGAGGCGATACTATGAGGAAGGCTGGTTGGCAACAGGCAATGGCAGAGGAGTTGTAGGCGTCACTTTTACTTCCAGCCATTGCAGGAGAGACCGGAACACCCCTCAGAGAATCAACTTCAATTTGAGGGGCCACAACAGTGAGGTAAGCAAACTGTGTGTTACAATTAAAGGTCGAGCTTGAAGCCAGCTTTAGAAACGTTAGCAATAAAATTTCTGTAGTATTTCTGCTTCAAATTTGATACGACAGTATAAAGGAGGCTCAGGCCTAATCTGAATGTGCTTGGAATCTATTGGAGTCTTTTCAGTAAACTCAAAAGTGTGAGGTTTATGGCAGGGAGAAAATGGTGTGAGATTCTTTGGAAGTGGATCTGGTTTTGGTTTGGTCTGTTTTTTCCTTTGTTCTCCAGCACCTCCCAGTTTCCAGGCAAATTCAATAAGTATATGCAAGGGAGTTAAAAATTGTGATAATTGAGTGCTTACATGGTATTAAAATCTGGCTTGGAAGACTTATGGAATGGCAGGGGAGTGGGAGAGGAGCTCAGATCAAGTCTGCCTGTTTTTCGGAAGTGGTAAAGTGGAATGTCCTGTAGCAGGCTGAAGTGACATGTGATAACTGTCATCTGAAGAAAAAACTGTCATTTTATGGGTGAAGGGGCCACGTGGGACTCTACAGAAAAATGCTAAGATGCCCTGCAGTAATTTACTGTAACTTCGGTGCAAGGCGTTGTCCTGACTACAATGATACAAAACCTTTTCCTTTTTTTTCTTCTTTTTATTGAAAGGGATATATTTGCTGGTGAAAGTTGATACTTTGGCTGTGTGTTACCATCTTCTTGGCACCTGCCTGTGTCTCTGCCCAGAGCTTCATGCATTCCTTGCTGTGGAAACTTGAAGGAAAGCATAAATGATGCCTAGCAGCATACAGAATATCATGTACAGGTGTTAGAGTTTTGTTTCATTCCTTACTATTAAGTCTGCTTTGTAGTTAGTTCACATTTGGATGGGCTCATTGAAGAGAATATGTCTGAATCAAAGTTTTGGTCTTAGGATAGTGGGTGGAATGACAGCAAATGTACTGAAGTTAAAACCAAAGATAGAATGCTGTTTTTCTTATCCTTTGCACTACTTATTTGACTAATATATGTTTCCCTTTTGACATAAGCAGCATCAAAGATTAAAGGGTGATTGGTTTTGGTCCTTTTGTTAACATTAATGACAATCCTCTTAAAAAATTAGACTCATAAATAAGTACTTCGACACACTGTGTCTATCTTTACACAGGAGCAAGGATGTACTGTAAGTTATATATTTTTTTCATATCTAGATGAGAGAGATTTATATATATATATTTGTATAGGGTTCAGTCAAAAAATTATAGCCACGTTTTCCCAAAGGGAAGAGTGGTGTTTGAATCTAGGATTCTGTTTTGGGCCATTTTTAATTGTCAGTATCATTTTCAATTGCAAATTATGTTTCATATTTGAAAAGTGAGATACAGTGAGCACTTTTTCATTTCTCTGTATTTTCTTCTTTAACTGTTCTATGAATCCAGTCACCTATTTTTCACCTGCATAATATGTGTCTTGGAAACAGTAGAGAAAGTGCTGTTTATGGGCCTGGGAAGCCTCGTTGCAGGACAAACATGGAAATAGGCGCCTAGGTGCAAGTCTGTGCCAGTGAAGTGAGGAAGATGCTGGTGTTTGCACTGCCCTTTGGTTTTGGCTCATTCTGCATTGCTCAGTTGGCTGTAGGATTCTTTCTGGGTCGCTGCACCGTTGCTTTGGGGATTGTGCTGTGCTGTTAGTGCAGCCTTTCACTTAACATTTGTGGGCACAAGAGAGAATCTAAAATGAAATGGAAATATTCTTTGTGAAATTTTGGCAATTTGGGTTCTTCAAATGTGCTGGGTCAAGCTGTCATTAGTGAAGAAAGTTGTGTTTGTGTAAATAATTTTCCTGGTAGTGGAAAATGTGCAAATCACCAGAATAGAGGCTATCAATGCACTTCTCTGTTTGGGGGTTACAAAACTGGTATGCTGGTGTCAGAAGTGAAAGGAAGAGAAGAAGTGGCTTAGAACACCCAGTATTCTATAATGAGTCTGTTGCTGCGATCAGATTTTCCTGCTAGCCATATAGTTCTTTGAGCACTGGTGTAAATGAAAGTTGGTCCTCACAAGGTGATGTAATATGTAACACTCTTTGCCAGGCTGAATGTTGCCCTCTCCTTTCATAGGAGAATTCTACTAATTTTGGTAGGGATGGAATTGTAATACAGGATTTTTTTTATTTGTTAAAGGCATATACCTGAATGGGAGAGTTAGATTTTTTTCTTAGATTTAGAGAGGAAGGTATTTTCTATTTGTTGAAAGATTATTTAAAACATATCAAATTGTTGAACAGCACCACTACCTAAAACTATTGCTAATGTATACATAAGAAAAAAATATATTTTGCTTTCTCTTTCTCATTTTTAAAAAGCAAGCCAACAACTACCCCGTCTTTTCTGCTTGCCACCTTACACAATGGAAAAAATGCTAATTTTGCAAGCGTATCCTGGTATGTGTGCTGCTTAGAGCTACATTTGTACAGAGTGGGCCCAAAGGGATGTGATTGACTTTAAAACTAATAGCCTGAATATTTCATTGACCAGTACTAAGATAGTGTTGTGTTGTTTTGCCCCCAGAAATGGTGATTTATACCCCTGTATATTCTCTCTACCACAAGTCAAGTTTATTGCTTTTCTGACATACATTGCTGCTTTAATATTAGCATGCATTCAATTATAAAGTGTGAATTGCTGTAATGAACAGAGTGGAAAGGGGAAAATACAAAAGCTAAATGCTTTTCACTTGGGATATAATTAGCAATATGCTGTGGGCAGAGCAGTACATAGTATTTCAGTTTTAGGGTGAAAATCTGGAAAAGGTAATGCAGCACTGTGCTTTGAGCAAGAACGTGATGCTATTGTTATGTAGATGGTGAAGGTGGATGCTAGTGCTGTATTTTTGCAATGTTATTATGATTGCTGAAAAGATTCACTGAAATCTTTTGGTACACAGCTCTTTTTTTTGACTGTAATAGGATGCCTTTAGCATACCAGAACAATTATGAATGAAGAATCCCCAGGCCTGAGTTACTGACACACATACTGCAGTGGTGAAATCGCATGACTCATAGCATCGAACAGTAATTGCGGGTGAAGTGCTTAGCAGTGTGAGCTATGGTTGTGTTTTAGCAGTTACTTCACGGTTGGTTATGAGAGTTTGAAACTAGGAAGTGGCTGCCATATTACTTTAATTGGCAGCCTGATGTTTCTGTAGTTTCTAAGGAAAGCTGTAGAGATTGAAATAAGCAGGTTCCATTTATTTTGTGACAGGAGGTGAAAATACTGCATTTTTGTAATAGAGCTTGTGTTAATTTGGCATAACATATTATAGGCCTGATCCTTATTTACAGCATTCTAAAATGAAAATTTAAATGGATATATTTCAAAGGCAGAAGCAACTTGGATGCAAAAGGAAGGAGAAATGTGTGCTGTGCAACTGTGCTTGTTTCACATGTCATAGGAACACTCCTCCATTTTGGACCATGGGAGGAGAGCTATGCCTCTCTCTGAGGTTACGCAGCAGACAGAGTGGATGTGAATGATTGCAGCTGGGCACAGAGGCGTGTGGATGGTTTTGGCTTTGGAGCTTTCTCTTAGTCTGGGAGAACATGCTGGTGGAGGCTGCTGTTTGGTGGGTTTCTTAAGTCTGGCACAAATTTTAAAAGGCAGGAAGATGTGCTAGAATGTGTGAATTAGCAGCCAAAGAGCGGAGATGTGGTGGCCTAAAATGCCTTCCCTGCACATGCAAATGTAATGCTGTGCAGAAATGAAGAGCGAAATTTGGAAGTTTTTGATTTTGACCTAACTTGGCTTCCCTTGACAGCACTGGGGAGCAGTGTTATAAAAGTGCCTGAGCACAATCCTGTCATGACTCTGGTTTCTGTAACAAATTAAGGATTAAATGCAAAATGCCTGTTCACTTCAGCAAGGTCAGGGTTTAATCCCGTGTGACCATTAGCTCTGAAGCATGTCAGGCTGATTTTTTTTTTATAGTGACATGGAGGCATGTGTTTTCAGCTTCTGGTCCATCCTGAGATCTCTGGACTATTTTCAGGGAGATCTGTGAAAGATAATTAAGGCGGGGGGGGGGGGGACTTATCCTCAATAAGCTTCAATTTGCATTATAGGAATCTTCCCAACAACTGTAGTCAGATAACGAGAGGTGGTAATGCTGCACTGATGTGCTTCTTAAAAGTTGCTTTTGTATGGATCAATAAAGTATTTCTTGAGCTTGGTAATACACAAATATCTTGTTCCTCAGTTCAGAAGTAGTCTGAGAACATACAGAAAGCTGTGTTTTCAGCTGCTGCACAGAAGCAATTATGTTAAACGTGCGGTTAATTAATAAACTGTGTTGTTGCGGAAGGAATTGTATTTGTATCAGAGAATGGCTGCTAAAAATGTGGTCCCTTGAAAGATGGCATCCTTAAAAGTATGCAGAGGGCTAAGTGACTAAGAAAGGCTGTAGTCTGAGAGTACCTGTCACTTCTTGTTCTGGTAATATCTTGAGTTAAGAATATACTTTATGACCAAAATGGGACCAGTACTGAAGCAAGAGTATAAAATGGAAGAACATTTAATGTCACAGTTACAGGCACAGATTGCTTTAATGTACAAAGCAAGCAGTTAGCACAAGTTAGGTTTATCAGTGCCTAATGTTTTATCATGTATGTCATCTTAGCAATTCTACTTTTGTCCACTGACACCCTGTTGGTCACAGATGTTAAAGTAAGAATTACTATTTTCCCCTTGAATGCCACCAATCGTATATAAAACTTATTTAAATTTCATTCCGTTTCCAACATTCTTACCTTTTCCAGAATAGTATCTTCAGTAGTATCTTTAGATTTAGTAGTTCCTCTGCTAATTAGGGAGCCTAGACCCTGCACTCCACTTGAGAGAGGAATCTGCACGTCATAGGCCTTCTTGAACAGGAGCAATATTTATGCAAGTTGTAAAACCTGTAAACAACACTTGTTTATTGAGAAACATGACTGGAATATATACATTGCTCTTGTTTGAAGGCAAATCAGAAATCTTCTGAAGCAGTGTTTCAAATTAAGAAACACTGTTAAGGACAAAATTTATCCTGTTTTATTTTCTTATTACAAAAGAAATGAATCGGGGCGGGGGCTGTTTAACAAATTGGTTTGGAATATTGTCAGTTTAATAAATATTACACATGGCTCCGGTTATACCTTGTTATTACATGTTATGGCTGAGATAAAGTCATTCTGTTGATTAAACCCATTCAAATTAGGCTTTGACATGATATTATTATGTATTAGTAATGGCCCCACTTGGAACTAGAGTGTCATTGGGTTAGCCATGGTAACAGTTCTGGTTTCTGTGGTTACTCGTGACTCCTCCAGCCCGTCTGCTGCTTAGTTCCTTCAGAGCGAAGAAGTGAGAAGTGGTTGTAATTACACTGGCCAGGGAAGAGCTGTGTTTAATGGCTGATAGCAGCATAGTTCCTCCAGGCTGGAAAGATTGTTTGCATCTACAGCCAGTAATTTCAGGTGTACGTCATTCCTCTATCCTGAAGGACCTGAGCTGCTGCGAACAACAAAAAATGAGCTACCTGGTGCTTGAGATGGAAGAGGGAGGTGCTCTCTTTTGAAAATAGGTGAGCCTAAAATAAGTAGTGTGTTCAAAAAATACTATAGTGCAGTCTCTGCCATTTGAGGTAAGTATATTTAATCTTGTTATTGTATTTATCTAATATTTTCAAGCATGCATTTTTATTTTAGTTGCTCTTTCTGCAGCTTTGATTTTTAATATTTATTGTGACAGTAATCAAAATTTGTTTATCAGACTTGAAGGAATCAGTTTTCAGCTTGTTCATATGACTAGAAAAAGTCAAAGAATAAGTTAAACTTTTATATATTTATTTATATATATATATATAATAAAAGGAAATGCAATCTATATAGTCATTTAAAGTTAAGTCTATAAAGTCATATAAATAAAGAATGTCCAAAGAGGAACAGCATTAAAAAGTTTGGTTCCATAGGAAAATAAGCTAATGAGGATCTAAACTATTTTATCTGGAGGCTTCTTACAATCTCATATGATATTTCATGCTTTAACTAGCTTCATAAAATGTAAAACAAATGTTTTGTATTGAGCTAAAAATTCATAAAGAGCTTGATAAATGTGCAAATGGATGAGACATACCATACTGTCCCATACCCTTTTAAAAGCAAGCATTGTATGTCTTTTTTTTTTTTTGTGACCTTTGTAGAGTGTTATCTTCTAACTAACAGTTCTTAAAATCTGTTTGGAATAGGCATGAATCAAATGCTAGCTGAAGGAGTAAGCTCTCTGTTTTCTTAGTTTGCTTATTCAGCTGTTGGCTTTGAAGGAATAGCATGTCTGCTCTTACTATAGCTGTTCATATACTTTCAGTGTGTTTTTCTTACAAGTTCCTCATTTTTAGTGCCTTAAAGACTCAATGATAATAATAGCTCAGACTAAACTAGAAACACTTTTTTGCTATGTGTAAGCAAGATGAAAATTACTGCTGTGCTGTAGTAGGCATTGTGTTACTTCATCTGAAATATTTTGTCAAGATAGTTTCTGTGAGTGAGGCTTTTGTACTGAAATGCATAGTGATTAAGTAGCAAGTGTATCTTCTGTCTGAAAATAATAAGACATAAACATAAAAAGGTAAGGGCTATAGACTTAGAAGGTAACCTTGATGTTTTCAGACAGTTACTCTTAAATTTCTTGTGGCCTTTATGTTTGTAATCTCCAGGACAAAACACTGAAAAAAATATTTTTTTTTATACCAAAGGAACTCTTGTTTCTTAGGATGATTTTTCTAATACTCCTAGTAGTATTAGAAATAGCTTGCTATTAAAAATGTATTCTTAAATAACCTATGCAAATAGTAGTAGTATCTGAGATACGGACAGTATTTCCTAGAAGTTGTAAGCTTTCCTATGTTATTATTGTACTGTTGAACAATGGTGAATTCTACTGGAGGAGTATCCATTATTTTTGTTGGCATTTATTCAAGCAGGGATTTTACTATTTCGATGTAGAAATCTAATAGGTAATTACGCATTAAGTGGTAACAGTGTCCATAAGAGCAAGATGAGAACTCAGCATTTAGGCCAAGGTAGGAATGAGCAGGGCCTGGGGGAATACAGCAATGTGGAAGATAGAGTGAGAGTTTGGGACTGTTTGGATGAGAGAAGCATGAATAACTGGAGGGGAGGGGAGGCAGGGAGAGAGCAAGCTTGCTTCCTGCTGCTGTTGGAACAGACTTTCTTCTAGGTCCTTGAAGTGGACCTACTGTTCTGAAGTTCTAACTTTCCTTTGTTTTGCAGATAGCCGTCAGATATTGTCAAAATAGCTTCACCCTCTGTAATGAATGATCCAAAATAAGGATGACAACTTTCAATAGCTATTAATTAAATGCAGATAGTAGAGCTCAATTCTGCTGATTGTTTTGTGAGTGGGTAGTGGATGTCAGGAGTGACATGAAGGTTTTCTCCATTTCTTTTGCAAAGCTTGACCAACTTGGCAGACAGCCATTGCACGTCAGAGAGAAAGGTTAAACTATCAAAATTACGAAATGTCAGAATTGCATACAGTTGTCATGTCAGTTCATTTCTTGTGTTTGTGCATACATATTATGATTCATTTTTTAATTACCTGACCACATATGTCGTGTCGTACCCCCCCCCCCCACACACACCCCAGAATTGTGTTTCATTCAGTGCATGGATGGCTCCCTGTGGATGAGGGAAAATTGCCTGAACAAACTGTATTACTTGTTTTGGAAATTAATATGCAGTGAAGGACACAAAGGACTGCTAGAGGAAAAATGAAATCCCATGGTTGAGGCAACTGAATGATGCTTTAGAGAAGTGGGTTTTTAATGAGCTTTCACCATAACCAGTATCTATTTCTCATTTTCTGAAGTAATGATTTTACCATCTTAAGTACTGTGAAGTTGAATTAAATTAATTCTCATTCAGTGCTCAGATCCCATAATTCTACACATACAACCAGCACTGTTTGGTTTTAAAGGATTTACTTTCGTCACTCTAATCTTCTTGATATTCTTTTGGAGGTCTTTTGCTTTCATGGGCCAAGTTTAAAATAAACTTCCATGGCTCATCTTCAGAGTTTGATCATAAATAATGTGTGGCCCTACTGCACTGGGCACCAATGCAGTGTTTCTGTGGTATATATCTAGCTAATTTTGAGTTATTCCTTGATGGACAGCACAGTCAACTTTAAAACTTGAGACTTTAGGTGACTAGCACTCAGAGTAAAAGTGTTTTTATTTGTATTTTATATTCAGCTTATTGTGATTCAGTCAGTTAATCCGTTTAGGAAGCCCCTCTTGGAAGCTTCAGAACAATTGTAATGCAGATTGTGCTCAGAGGATGTATAACAAAGTTCCTGCTAATGGGATATTTTAATAATTGAGTTCAGTGCTGCTGGTAATAACATTAGAGATGTTAGATCTAACCTATCCAGTTGAGCTTGACTTTTGGAGTGTTCCTGCAAAATTCTATGATGTTCTTATATGCTGCACTGCTTATTAAGATGGAGCATCACAGACTTTTAGCTGAATCTGAAACATGGAGGTATGATTTGCTTGGGTAGGAGTAGAAACTGGAAAAACTAAGATAATATGTTGAAGGTAGTAAGTGAAATTTAGTATTTTTAGTTAACTCCAGAGTCACTGAGAAATGTGGACAGTTTATCAACATACTTTTTCTATCCTTGCCAGTACTGCAAATACCACTGCAGTCTGAAAAATCAAGCTGAGCTCTTAATCCTCACCAGCAATCAAGGTTTTGTAGGTTAGTGTAGGTCTCCTGTATCATCTGTTCAACACAGTGTCTTCAGTGCATTAAGCAGGCATAATGAAATAAACTGCTGTGTTTATTAATAAAGAGATTTCTGATTATGAAAGCAACAAATTACATATATTCTTTTTCCCTTATTATGTTAACTCTGCAGTGTTAACTTTTTGTCTTGAATGTCAGCAGAGGTGAATTTTGAATACACATGGGGAGCAAATTTATTGAGTAAATAGTTGGTACTATTAATCACCTAATCACCTTTAATGCTAGAGTTGAATTTTAAAGCCCTTATATTGCCAGAATGAGGCAGAGGCCCATAAAATTGCTTACAAAATTGTGCAAACTGTAGAGGAAGCTTTAAAAAGTGGGTAAAAATGCCATGTAAATCTTTTTATGTACTTTTTATTCTTCCAAGTGGTTGTGGAGGGGTCTTTTGTCTTTGGGTTCACTGCCCAGTTTGGCAAACTTCCAAATTACTTTTTAAGTGTTCTTTAGCAATGACAATTCCATTGTATCATGCTGTGGCACTCAGGGATTACTACTTTCTGTCAGTATAAATTTAGCTGTGATTGTTGTGAAAGTCAATTATCCCTTCATAGTTTTCCATAACAGAGAAAGGTGGGTTTTTTTGGTGTTTTTTTTTTTTTTTTTAATATTCTTCTGGACAGTTCTGGTTTTAGTGGGGCGTGTAGATTATGTAAAATTTTCATCTAGTCTAAGGATAATGACAACTTTCCATTTTGGCTTGGGGATATTTTTCCCTTTTCTTCACTTTCAAGGAGGCGAAAATAAAAAGAGACAAATCAGGTAATAAAAAGAGTTTGTTTTTCTTTTCTAAATTGAAAATGTTTGAACTTTTTCACTTAAAATAAATTTTTCAAAAGCCAAGCCCTTTGCTCTTAATCTTTGTAATTCTGCTTAAAGAAAGTAGGCTGCTGCTTTCTTCACAGAAATCACAGAATGGTTGAGGTTGGAAGGGACCTTTAGAGATCATCTGGTCCAACCCTCCTGCTCAAGCAGGGTCACCTTCATTCACTGCTTGGGATAAATAGGGAAGAGGAAACCTTGAAAACAGTAAAAATAAAATTGAAGACTTATTTTTCATTTCCTGGAGCCAATGATACTTTAAGGTGAAAGTGAGAGAGTTGTTTTGAAATTAAAATGTATTTTGAGAATTTTTTGATCAGCTGAAAGTTTTTGAAATGGTGATCACATAGTTGTTTGATGAAAGGCTGTCTGTCCACCTTGTATTTGGTTTTGGGTGGTTATTAGCAGACTAGTAACTCTGAATTCTATTTCAAAATCTCGTATCTCATAATTTTCAATGGAAACAGTGAGTGTCATTCCAAGGAATCAGCCAGGCATTTTATACCACGTTTCTCATAGGTAATGAGAAGTGTGAGAGGGTGGAATATATCTAGACTGGTGATGCCCAGTCTTTCTACCCAAATGGATCAATAGGTTATTAAGAGAAAATGATGTGCTTTGGCCCCTTCTCTGTCACATGACTTTGTGTGCACTACAATCATGTGCTTTTCAGAAGTAATAGATTTAGTAGTAGATTACTATCCATGTACATCTTCTGTTACGTGGGGAGTAGGAATTGTGGGGATCCCTGAAAAATGGCTGTTTGGCAATGGGCTGCTGCCAGCAGAAGTATTCATCTAGTTGATCACAGTGGGGCGCGGGGTACAGAGTCAGCAAGGAGCGGGCCATGGATTGGATAAAGTGTACCAAGTGGGTTGTATTTGGCCCTCGGGTAGATGATGCGTGCCCTCAATCGACAGATGTAGAGTGTGTGCTCGCTGCCGGGTTTTGTTGAATGTGGTACAAACACTGAGCCAATGTGTTCTGTCACAGCCTTGTTAATGAAAGAGATTTGACTGGCCTTCTCTTCCATGTTACTACCACTAGCGGTGATAAATTGTTATACCTTAGGCAACTGCAAGAGCCAGCACACCTGTACAGTGGTAGCACTCTGTGGTACAGTTAACTAAAGTTGATCTATCACCAGAGAGGAGCTATTCTTGAAACTGAGTTGTAGCAGGACCTTTAATTTGCTGCCCCCATTTAGCAGTGTTTTTCATGAATGAAGGATCCCAGCAGTGCAGTAAGAGACTGAGCTCAAGCTGCAGAGCAGAGCAGACTGAGGTAGGATCTCAGTCACAAGGATACCGAATTGTCTAACATCAAACAGCTGTTGAATATTGCATGTGTATGACAAACTCTAGTACAAAGAGCATGCTAGGCCTCTTAGAGTATTAATCTATTTTATGATCTCCCTTTACAAATAAAGCTATATGATAAAGTGCTCCAGGGTCCTTTCAGATGAAAGGCATTAGATAATGGCGCCTTTGGATGTTTACCTCTAGTCTGGGCCTGTTAATTCGTTTATCACTGAAATGCTTTATTGTAACAGCTCTGTTCTTGCCCATGTGTGGTGTGGAACTATTAGAATGTCATCCTTATTTATCTTAGCTCATTTATTAAGTTGCCTATTGTGAGACATCTATGGACTGAATTAAAACAAATATGTAATGCTAAAATCAAATTCCCGCATAAAACTGCCAAATAAAATACACAGCCAGGCAAGATTAAAATAAAAATAAAAAAAATCAGGCACAAGGACAAGTCCAATAGACCTCTTGCAAACCACCCACAAAGGAATTAGTTCCCGGCTAGTCAGAGGAATGGGAAGAACATGGTAGCAGATATAAGAGCAAAGGGAGGGGACACAAAACCAGATAAAAATAGCTTAGCTGAAATAAACAAGACTTGCAGTAAAGGCAGCCAGAAAAGGACAAGAAAAGAAGTTCCTGGTGAAATGTTACTTGAAAATATAAGTAGTTATACATGGGTGGAAGTCACCTTCCAATGTGGGATCCTGAGCCTGCAATTGATTATGAGCAGGCAGAGTGCCTAGCTGTCATGCAGCCCATTGACTTCGGTTTGATTTTTGCCTGGCCATTTCAATCTGCCTGTGAGTTATCAGCTGCAAGGAGGGAGACTGCAATGCTTTTATGAATCAGGAAGCTTCTTCGCAGAAATACAGGTTTGCTTTCTTTGATTGGAATTACAGTATCAGGGCCCTTATTCACCTATTAAGCACAGACGACTGAAGTACTAAAATATTTTGCAGGATGAGGTCTAGAGTTTGTAAAAAGATGCATCTTTTTGAGGTTTTGGATTTTCCTGACCTTGCTGATCTGTTCTTGTCTTTCCTTTCCCCCAAAAGACTTTTGTAGCTGTCAGAATGCTATAGGCAAAGCAGGATGAAGTACAAATGCTCATCTAAAACATCCTCTTTTTAATGGAATATTTCTCCACGAATGGACCCTACTTGTTATATGATCATTTAAATGAAATCTGTTTTACTTTCAGGTCTGTAATCTGAAATGTACTTCTTTGCCCATGCCAGGTTATTGTCCTCAAGCAGGTTAAATTATTGAGGGCTGGAGAAAAGTCTAATAAGTAGTTTGGCATTTCTGGTAGGTCCACCCATGCTCCTAGCTCTCAGTTTCCAAAACAAACACACCCTGAACGTTATGCTGCTGCTTTATTATACCTTCTGGCAAGCTACGTTTGGTTTCTGCTTTGCATAGTTGCTACTTTATGGAATTCTTACTGACTGTTGTTTTTTCCACTTGGCCTATTTAGGTCTTTGTTTAATTGGTACAAAAAGCATCTCTTTAGTTCTGCTGCTGGTTTCCCTCAAGTAACATTCCTGTAGTTTTTTTCTCCTTCCCTTCCCCTTGCAATCACACCCTTTTACATTAAGAGTATTTTAATGTGTTTGCTCAGTTGTTACCATTTTTGCCCTTTCTGTCTTCATTCCTTTTGAATCTCTTTATGTGAAATTGGTGCTTGTGAAAGGTGGAAGTTGACTATTCTGGAGAATAATCAGAGGCATACTAATCACAGTACATGTACAAAAAGGCAATGGTTATAAGAGCTCCCATATCTTATTTCACTAATCTCCACGACCTTTACAGTTTATGCTAACCTATTGCCAGCAGGGCCTGACAGTTGCTGGCAGTTTTAATGCAATTGTCAATACAGATGCGAGGGCAGCTCCTCTGTGGAATCCCCCTACCCATGGGGATCAGGAACATGCCTGTAGCAGTCATCTAACTGGAGAAATTTTCAGTTGTTGCCGTCCTGTCTTACAGTTGTGACCAAAAGCAGTCCAGAGATGAGTAAGAAGATGATACAAATTCTTGCTTATAAATTCTTGTCTGTGGCATGAATTGTAGAATCAAACCCCTGCCTGTTTGTGACAAATGACCAAGGGATGTTATGAACAGTATGGCATGAGTTAGAAGTAGGAGAATAGCAGGTTTATAAAATAGTGGAGCATTGCAGATTTCAATTTCTCTTTTACTAATGTATGTTTGGTATTTGTAAGATAAAAATAAGAATGGCCCTGTTCATTTAAAACATGTATTAATTAAAATAGCTAAGAAAACATAAAGTGACAGTTTCCATTGCATCATGCAGAGCTCTAACTTTCTTAAAGGTCTCTTTGACATCACAGTTACCTCCATAAATCAAAATGTATTATACCCATGCAAAGCCCCATCCTGTTCAGTGTAACTTTGAACACAAGGATTGGTGCTATGTTCAGATATGCAGGAGTGTGGGTAAAAGAAGTATGATGAAGAGAGTAGTGTGTTTTACACCATAGTATGTAATTCACTGTTTAGAATTTCTTGATTCCTAAGTTTTCTTCATTGGTAGTATGCTGTGAGACTTCTGAAAACTATTACTGTGTTACTGGGTTTGTGGTTGTGATAAAACATACCATAGTCTTCCGAGCTTTCTGATAAGCTGATATTTGAAAATGGAATATAAATAATCAGGATTTTTTTTTCCCATTTATCTGTCATTACCACACATAAACATTCTGCTTTGCCTGTATTCTTAGTAGTTTCCTTTTTCGTTTTTAGAATGTGAGGAACTCTTCAGCTGTAGCTGATGCTTAGCTTCCGTTTGTCTTACTGATCTGTTTCATCTTAATTACATGAGCTGCAAACCTATATATATTTCTGAAATAGCTCTGTTCTGCTTTCTGGCTTACCAACTTGATTCCCAATTGCTTAATGATAGACTTGTTTGGATCATAGATTTCTACCTGTACTTTCTGGTGATAATACAATGAAATGAGTCTTGGAAGATCTTGGAGTGTTCATTGTAACTAAGATCTGTGGCATTTGGTCTGGTGAGACTCTGTGCTAGGATGTCTGGATTGCAGAAACATGTGAAGCTGCCTGCTTTATTAAGTTATCTTGCTTGTAGGTACTGCTCAGTATTCTTAAAATGTTCTTTTCCAGGATTATAACTTAATTATGCAGTTGGACTATTTGATGTGAAGTGAAAGAAGAGATGGAAAGTTAAAACTGCAAATATTGGCCTTTTGAGAGAAGAGTGAAAAAGAAATATAGAGCAGACTTCACCAGAAGTAGAGAGAGAAAAGGTTAATGCAGGAACTGGCATTAAAAAAATTAATTTGTAGCTGTATGTCACCAGTTTGAGACAGGATGGATACAATTTTATGCATTACAGGCCTTGTAGTTAATGTATGATTATAGAATCAGATTGAATGTCCAGCTAGCACAGTGCCCTGTCTCTGGAAGTGACCAGTCACAGGTACCTAGGAAAGAGTGCAAGAACCTGTAAGCATGTATCTCTACTTTCCCAATATAGGCCCTTGCTCTGTGGGAGTCTGTAGCTCCGGAGCTTCCTGAGCTGGGCATGCTGACTTTGGATCAGTTCATGGATCTGTCTTCTGTGAATTTGTCTAACCACTTTTTGAATCTGTGTAAACTTTTGACAACTATTGTATCCTGTGTTAGTGAATTGTACAATTTAACTATGAGTCGTGTGGAAAAAGTACGTTCTTTTGTTATTTGAATATCTTGCCTTCTAATTTCCTTTGATGACACTTATTTTCTGTACTGGAAAAGGCAGTAACAGTTGTTGCCTATTTACTCCATGCCACTCATGATTTAAGAGACCTATATCATATTCCTTTGTAGTGATTTATTTTCCCGATTTGAATAGTGCTAGACTTTATATGAGTTTCTGCTCATATAAAATCTATACTATACTTTTGAATCATCTTTTTTTCCTGTTTTCTGTGCCTTTTCAAGTTGCTCTATATCCCTTTTGAGACCAGAGGAACGAGAACTGTGTGTAATAGAAGTTGATGCCCGTACAGTGGCATAATGATTGATGGTTTCTGTTTTCCTTACTTCCCCCACCCCTTTGTAGCTGCAAATGGTGGCCAATCTAAAAGTGGCAATTACCACTTATTATAGGTAGAACTGATGTGTTTCTTTGAAAGAAAGTCCAGTGGGGGGCATTATAAGCGGTGATGGGTACAGGACCTGACACAGACTCCCAGTATGTTTCCTCCTTCTTTGTTCCATGTAATATTTGCCAAAACAGTGACAATGAATGATGATATAATTTTGTAATATGTAGGCTGACTGTGTTCAACATGCACGCATGCAGATAAAGAAATTGAGCATCTTCCAAAGTCTGTCAAAATCACATTGGTAGTCTGGAACGTTGTTACGTGCAGGCAAGACCTGAGAGTATTATCTGTTTGTCCATGAGAGAAAGGGGATTAGGTTTGATGGGGTTATCACTGCGAGAGGCTGATTTCCTTGGCTGTGACCTCATCTTCACAAACAAAAAGACAGAACATTGCAATAAGCTTGTTTTGGATCTCTCTTTTCTGTGAGCCTTGTTTTGCTTCTGAGCGGTACAGCTGCTGCTGTGGCACCCGTCCTGTTGCCAAGGTCTCCTGTGAGCTGTGAGCCGTGAGCAGGCAGAGAAGCTGAGAGCATGGACCAAGAGTGCTGTCCGAATTGTACCTTTGCTGATGCTGTGAAGGTCCACAGGGAAGCTAATAAAGAAACTGAGCCTACTTTTCCATTTAGGAGATTTATGGAAGAAATGTAACAAAGCGAGCCTTGACTTCTGCTTATTCTTCCAGAATTGAGGCCTTGAAGGCCTGAATTCTCATTGAATTTTCTGGAGAAGAGGAAAGTGCCTGTGCTCAGGGACCCCCTCTGACAGAGTCTGAGGAATCTTTTTAAGCTGCATCAAGCCTTGGAACTAAACTGAAGTTGCTTGTCTGTTTGCTAGGAGGTCTTATTTTTCTTCATAGGATTGGCAGTTCAGAGCAGCTGTTCACTTAAGGAGTTAATTGAAATAAGATAGTGTTTGAAATGTCAGGAGGTTCTTCTTTCTAGTGTCTATAGCTTTTATGAAAATAAAATTTTAATTTAATCAGTTATCCTCACCTTATACTTTCATAATCAGAAATAGGATAATCTTACTTTTTTTAAAATGTGATCATTTTGAATTGTGTTTATATAGGCTACATACTTGATTTTGCTCTCTTGGCCAAATAATACGTTTGTGTTGTTTTTCTAAACTTGCTCCAGAGTAATATTGATGTACTGAAGTATTGATCTGTCTTCTGGCAAATAGTTTTTGTGGCTGCCTTTCTCAGAAACATCTCATGCATGAGGGGAAGATCTGTGAGTGTTACACACCCACAAGTTGCTGTGGGTCTACACCTTCCCGGCCTTCATCATGTTGCATACAATGGTGTACAAGGCCACCTTACTCTGGTTTCAGCAGCATATCACTTAATTCAGTAATATTTGTCCACTTTTAAAAAAGTGAACTTTTTTTTTAAACAGTTTTAGTAAGAAAGATTAAATGGCTTATATCAGTATTGTTGAACAGAGCAAAATATGATGTGACTGAGTGAGCAAGTTCCCCTGAGAAGATATTAGGATTTGAAGAGTAGGTGAAGGACACAGGTGCCCCAAACTAGACCAAAAGTACAAAGGAATAAAATTCCAGTAAGACACAGATTTGTAAGGAATAGGAAAAAAGCAAATACAGAATATTAGTTAAAGGGCTAAAACCTATAAATGAGTCATTTTATTAGGAAATGGAAAACAGAAAATCAGCAGAGAAATGCAAACATTGATATGAAGGAGGTTCTTGCAGCCATATTTATGACTTAAATTTCTTCTAAAATGTCAAAGGCACATGTCTTCATTGTCCTCTAAGTCCTCCAAGTCCTTGGAAAGTCTGATTTTTATTTTTTTCTGAGTAGAGAGCTGAAAAAGTCTTTTAATTAAAAAAGGAATGTTCTCATTTGCATAATGTAAAAACAGCTCAACCAGTGTAGAAATATTCACCTTCAGATATTAAAATAAGCTTTCCGACAAAATAAATGTTTGAAGCTTTTATGTTTCAGTGATAAGGATAGAATGGAATCTGGAAACCACAATATCAGTTTGAGGCTCTATCTCCTCTATCTGTAAAATAGAGATTTTGCTTAATAGTGTTGATTAAACCTATCTTGCTATGGAGGATAACATTCAGAAACAACCTTCTGATCTTCTGAAGTATGTTTGCTTTTTTGATGGGGAACTTGTGAGCAGCATTGAGTAGATATTTGGTGGTTATTACTCTCTGGGAGGCTGACTGTTCTCTTGGTGGGATCTTCAGACTTTTTTCCAAGAAATTATTGTTATTTTTTAAACTAGAGAGAAACATTAATGAGATTAATTGCCATCCAAATTGTACTTTGACGGGCTTCAGATATAAATCCATTGGTATTAGTGCATGATCTAAAATGTTGATGAAATTAATACTAAAATATAAAGCACTGGCATTTAAAATGTCTCATTTTAGGAGGAAGTGTTATTTTCAAGTCAATCCTTCAGTATGAACTGCAGGCTGGAGGGAACAGTATTGTCTTTGAAAGGGATATGAACAACACTGAAGGTTTATGGAGGGACAGAATCATTGTTACAGGCATGCAAAGTTAGACAAGGTAAAGCACTTTGGAGAGTACTGTAGAGGAAAAGCTTACTTTCAGGCAGTTAGAACAGGTTTTATGAGCCAAGGGATATATAATCTAATTGGCTGACCTTACAGAATTTTCTATGAGTTTTGGCTTGAAAAGAAGAGAAGTAACTTCCGTTTGAAGGAAATTATGTGTCTACTTCTTTGAACTCAATTGTATGACTTGCATTTGTAATTACTAATGTAGCTTGAGCTAAATTACGACTTTTTATTTAAGGGTATAGTATCTTTTGATTCTAATTAGCTAATGTTCTCACAGTGTTTTGAACATGAAAAATGCTACATAAGTGCAAAGTGTTGTTATGACTTTGGACACTAGTCTTCATATACTTGCATGAATTTGTGTCCTAATTCCAGTCTCATTGTAATTCCCTTTACCTTTTACCATTTGCGTTACTTAGGATAGATGGCTTAACCTCTCTTCTCTCTTTCTCTGTTAGTGAGACTAAAGTTGAATTTTTGATCGTTTTCCTCAGAATCACATAACTGCTCTTTGTGATGATGGTTTCTTTAACTGATGGACGATTTTTTTTTTCCTGTTTTCTTTGAACATTCAAACCTTTGAATTGTGTCCCAGTGTTTTAATGTAAATTTTAGTATCTTTCCTTTTTTTGTGGACTGTCATAGGTATATTCTTCTTTAGTTTATTTATTTTCTTTTTTTTTTAAAAAAAGCCTAATAATATAAAATGTTGGGGCTTTTTTTATTTCCCTGATGGGTGACATATCAATACTCAAATATATTGCACCTCATTCTCCATAAGAGACATTTACATAGCACTTGAATCTTCTGTGACAGTGAAGATTAATAAAATTTAGACTACATCTTTGGCTTGATACAGCAGTTATTGTATTTCAAAATACGGGATCTTGTTTCTTACACTGATTCCCCACCTCACCCAGTGTTACTCTAACTGATGGATGCAAATCCATCTACAATTCAGCTGACAGTTTTCTTTCTGTCTTGTTGCATGCTACAAGAAAATTTGATTTCTGTGTAGCAGCTTTAATCAATATTTTAATACGGAAGAATATTTAAACTTACAAAGAGAAAGCTGGTTTTGCTGTCTGAGAAACAAATTTTTTTACCTTTATAGGTCTCTTTGAAAGAAGTAATGTACTGTGGAAATTGGAAGTTCTCTTTACCATACTGAACAAATCAAGGGAAGAAAATTCACCTTTCTGTTGGATTAGCAAGAACTTGTATTAGTTCATAAATAGAAAAGATTCAAAAAGTTAATTGCAAGTGAAACTGGTCAGTATTGATTTGCTTCCGTCAGTCAAAAAGAAATTTTATATATATATACACACACACGTGTGTGTATATATATATATATATATAAAATCTCCCTTAGCAGAAGTTATTAACAGCAGGAACTTCACTTAGGAAATATGGTAAGAAAGCACCATGTAGCTAAATGCTTTGATTTGATGGGGGAGCATATAGGAAGTTGGCTCTGTCTGCCTGTAATTGTAGTGTTACAGGTGTGGTGAAAGAAATGAGAGGGAAGATCAGAGTAGAGGAAGGAGATTAGAGCAGAAGGTCTCACTATAAGGAGACAGAAAATATTCAACAAGACCTCCCTTTCCTTTGTCCCGCCTATAATTTGATGGTATTGAAAAACAGGGTTTGCACCAGAGCAAGGAATGGTCTGTCTTTTCAAAAAACATCTTCCAGGAATTTCCAGTAATGAGTAAATAATTTGCTCATGGCTAGAACTTGATATTTCTTTTTATAGACAGAAACTATTTTTGTTATGACCTATTTCTAAAGCTTTATTTTCTTTAGCTTGCTTGTGAAAAGTAGCTTATTTTTTGTCTGAGTTGTCTTTCAGTAGTCACATTTTCCATGGCTTTGAAAGCCTCTGTTCCCTTGTTTCAACAGTGGTTTTTTGGTTCATGGCTTAGAGTTGCAATAACTTCTTGTGAGGAGAAGAAGCTAACTGATGGTTAGTAGAGTTATTTTAACATCAGGTGATTTTAATTTTTTCAGAAGTCCTATGATGGCCAGCGCTGTTTAATTCTGTTGTTATTTGTAGAGCTTTCATTTTGAAAGTTCTCTTCTGGGAGTCCAGTAGGAAACAAACCCAACCACCCAGTGACTCTGGTTCATGCAGATGTTAGGGAAACTATTTGAACAGTTATAATTTAAAGCTGAAAGACCGAAAGTTACAAAAGTCAACAGGCTTATGTGATCTCCCTGAGAAAGGATGCAGATTTACTCTGCAGATTAGTTCATTTAAATTGAAACAAAATTCATTTTGTACCAGTATTTATTTCAGCTATTTTCGTAATGTCAATGGGAACAATGATGAGGTTCTTTTAATGCTATTGTCAGTGTCTACATAGCAATTTGAAGAATGAAACTCTTAAAATCTGTAAGACTGCAAAGTAACAAGGGACACTTGTGTGTCATGAACCACAACACACATCTACCTCGGTGTAGAACTCAGTAACTTGTATTTTGATCTCACAGCATGTTTTGGATAAAAATCCTATCATCTTTCACTTGAAAAAGGTATACTCCATTTGTCCCAGATGTTCCAAGCATCTGTTTTATTGAGGAAATGCAAATTGTAAGCTCTTGGAATATTTTATCTTACCTCTAAGTAAATATCCAGTGGTAACATTCTTGAAATCTGTAAGTTGCTTTAAAGTACTACTGAGATACTAACTCTCTCACATGTAGCTGTCAAGAAATGTGCAGAAGGTTGTTTGAGACAGATTAAGTGGTAGGAGTTACTGGAACGCTAAGGCTGCAGGTTCATAGTTCTGTGCTCAAATAACCAGATGCTCATCTCTCTCTATAGTGGTGTCTTTTTCATACTATCAGAACTCTTTTTAATGTCTATCATTGTTCTAATGAAAGACCACAGAAATTCCACAAAATCAATTATTACTGTGTTTTCCTTTGGGGAAAAAGAGATTAAAATAGTGTTTAATGTGATTGCTGAGCTGACTACCAAAAGCTCCCCAAACCAATCCTTTATATGAAAAGATATCCCAGCACAAGCTGTCATTTTTCTGCTTGTATATGGATTGTAGAGAGCTTAAAATGTGAGGGCATGCTGCTAGGTTATACCTTTTAAACATACAGTGTGACGATCTTTTAGGTTATCCAGTAGTTCCTAGAAAATTAATGCATTCAGGTTGGATTATAAAAAAAAAAAAAAAAAGAAGAAATATGCTATTTGCTAATGGCAGTTCTTGGAAGTTCTTGTGTGTTCACATAGGTGGGAGAGGTTTGTTTGTTTTGTAAGTCACCTGTTTTTTTAGAGCTTGGAGCATATGGTTTGTCAAGTTTGTGAAAGGGGTAGTGTAAACTCCGAACAAATGAACTTGACATGGTTTATGTTTAAGATCTGTCTTGGCATTTTTATGTTATTTTGGGACTGTCCAAAGAGCAGTTGAACCTGATGTGGTAATCAAGTGCCTTGTGCAGACATTATCACCTATATGATGTTTTTAGGGCACTTTCTAAAGGAAGAAAATGAAAATGAAATCTAAGCAATTAACTTATTTGTGTGGAGCTCAGTGAAAAAATCGATTTAATTTTTGCTCATCCTACTTAAACATGATTTGCATTCTGTCTGTAGGGGAGCAGTGCAACTATGCATTTTAATAGTGTAAAACAAGTTATTAATTTTGGAGTGTTAATTTTCCATATTTCTCTTCAGTTACAGACTTGTATGGATTGGTTGCGGTTCCTTCTTCTTTTTTACTCTAGCCTTGGGTGGGACTTCAGGACTGTGTCAATACTGATTCGTACTCAGCCAGAAGAGTAGCAGCTGAGCTGAGCACTGTTCCAAGTGTGCCACTTCTGTAGCACTCCTGGCTTCTGCGGTACCGGCCTGGGAAACTTGGAGAAAGAGAGCCAAATTTTGCCCTCAATCTGGAGCAGCTTCAGTAAAGCCATTGGGCCTTGGAGGCTGCTTAACACCTCTGTAAATCAGGCCAGTCGTGTAGGTGCCTCCTCATGGACTGTGATACTTAACTGGCTACATCTGCACAGCTTGTGGGTGACGTTTGTCTTGAATGAGAGAGGGGGTTGCATTATTTTTCCTCCCTTTCTCAGCATACTGTGCCCAAGTAAGACACACAAATTGGATTCAGAGCTGCACAAAGTTTGTCAGCTCTTCAGGAACTTGAGAGTGAATCACAGATTTTGGGTCAAATCTTGATCCCACTGAAGGCAATGAAAATTCTCTTTTGATTACAGTAGAATCAGTCATGTTTTTAGCTTTATAATAAATACCTATTTGTGAAAAGATACATATCCTTAAAAATTATTCTATACAGCAGTTGCCATCTTTTATGGTCTGTTCTTTAAGATGATCAGCTAGTAATAAAAGAAATGTTGCTAAATTATTATATGGTCTTTTATTGCACATGGTTCATTAATGGAAGATGACAATTGTTGCAAATTTCATGATGACTGAAGCATGATTGAGCTTCTCTTTAATGTCTTCATACCTTTGATCCTAATTGAGAGGAGAGTTCAATGCCCAAATGGATTGGTGTATTGAACCTGAAAGCATCTGTGCTGGCAAACCATCTTCACACTCATGTCAATAGAAATGCATTCATTTTATCTGAAATGAGATTGCACTAGGCTGTTGCTTGACATGTTGCACCTGTTCTAGTGTTGAAATGAGTGGGTATAATGTGTTTTAAAAATTGTGAAAGAACACTCTGGCAGGTGAAATACTGAGTGCATGAAAGTCGCAAAATTGCTGAATTAAGTTTGGCTGTGTGACGTTAATTCTCTACTTTATGCATAGGCATCAGGAACTAGTCTTTAATTACACAGCCACATACTGGGGTTTCCTCACTTTCATAGTGTAGAATATCCAGTCTGCTTGCATTGACTTGGAAGCCTCCAAAATCAGCTTGGAATTATCATTTAGGGTAATACAGTAGTTGGTTTTCACAAGTAAAAAGATCTTCCCAAACACTCTTGACAGGAAAAGTGTTAGATCACTACCAGTTGCATATGATATTTTAGGATTCCTGGCAAATATTTTAAAAATTAATGTTTGAATCCCTAATTGGCTCATAGTAAGGAGTTTATTTATGAGGTTCAAAACCTGTTCTGTAGAGTTGTTTCACATAGGCTGCGAAAAGTTTCTTTCCAAAAAGAAAACTTTCTTTTAAATTTTAGGTTTTGAATAATTGGAATCATGTTCATTTCATACATGAAACTAAAAGGTGCCGAATCTTTAAGAAAATGATTGTTTATTTGTGCATTCTACTCTGTGTTACATTTAAAGCAACTGAAATTAGAACATGTCAATACTGGCTAATGATGAAGGATCAACCTGAGCAGGTATTACAGGGTTAGAATTGCACTGGTAAAAGAACATATTAGACTTTAATCCCAGAGTCACCCTCATTTTAAGATACTTGCAATGATACTTTCCTGGAGCCAGTTACTGGACTGGGGCTGTATTTCCTAAATGCTGCAATGTGGACAGAATTTTCATGGGCTCAGATACAAGAACAGATTATGGAAGATATTGAATTGCCATGCGTCTCTCCAAATTATGGTCATTTTCTATGTGAGCACTCTTAGCCTGCAGCAAGTATTAGATAATTTGTGTTAGCTTAGTAAACTGACTCTTAGTAACTAATTTATTTACTAATGGTGATGTTTGCGTGAAAGGTAAAATGATCTTAAGGGGGAAAGAGGCAGTAGTTTGCTCTCACCTCTGCACCAGATCTAGTGCTTATCAGCTGCAGAGAGGGTCAGCTGAGCTGGTTGATCCCACAGAAGACTTATCCTTTAGATGAAAAACGAAAGTATTTTTTCCTCAGAGAAAGGCACTAGACATTTCTTCCCTTTCCTAGCTTACTGTCTGTTTTACTATTAGGATTTTTGTATATATGAGCTATTCAGTGTTTCTTTCTCTATTTGGGTAGTGCTTAGCACTTTGCGGGCACTCCAGTCTTGCACACTGTAAAGATAAATCTACTAGGGTAATCATGGGGTTTTTATGTGGCAATGGTTGGGTATTAATGTAGTCTGTGTTCAGCTCTGAACACCATTTGAAGAAGGAAGCACAAAACCTGAGGTAGGGAAGTAACTGAAGGAAGACTGTGTAAAGCAGTTTCACAGAAGTTGAGAGGGGGTTTTCCTAACTCTGGCTGTTCATCAGAGTAAAAGATATTGTGAACTTTTTTTGCTACAACCTAGAGAAATGAACTTTAAGGGGAAATAGGTTAAAATTACAAAAGCAGTTAGTCAATAGGCTAAATTGCCAAAGGAGATTGTGAAATTACTATAATTTAAATGTAACTATAGGATAGATCCGGCTCCCATCCATTAGGGCTGTCTTATGAACAATGGAGTCATTTCTACAGTGTAGCAGAACTGCCTGGCTGAGCAGCTGAGGAGTTCTTCTAAAACTGCAAAAATGAACACGTTAAATATCAGTTATTTAATAGCTGTGGTAAAATTCCAGTTGATTTAGAGGCTTTCATCTGGGCTTTATCTTTTGTATCGGCTCAGTTTAGCAGGTTTTGCTTATAGATACAATGGAGTTGCTTTCTCCAATCTCTGTCTTACTCTGTGATTGGATGAGGTATTTCCTCAGTCATTTCTTTGCAGTGAATTGTTCCTGCTCTTTTCATTTGCATGTAGGTTTTTGAGTGTGGATAAAAGGCTTTCCTTAGTCAGTTTGACAGGTGGCTCCTCTATGGCCAAGAATGCTGCTTCCCATATGGTGGGAGATCATAAGCCCTCAGGACCTCTAGAGTTCCTGTAGCATTTATCTATAAAAGCTCGCAGAGGAGGAGGGCACTTGTTCTGTAAGCCATAGATCATGATTCAGGGCTGCCTCCAACTTTCTGGTCTTTTGTGACTGTTTTGGCCACTCACTTTTTCTGGTTTGGGTTTTCCCTTTGTAAACTGTGAATAGTATTAATTCCCTTTTGCATCCTTTATTTTGTTTGTTTGTTTAGATTGTAAGCTCTTGGGGAATGTTTATTACTGTGTATTTGCACAAAATCTAGCACTTTGGGATCCCCATCTTAGCTGAAGCCTCAGAGCCCTGTCATAAGTAATGATATAAACAATAAGCTCTGTTCTGTATTTATCCTAAACCTTAAGACAAGTAAGAGCTCTTAAGACTGATGCTTAGCATAAGACTGAGCAGACTGCTGAAGGCTTCGTTCAGAAAATTGTTATAGGTACTACCAGAACAAAATTAAATTTGAAAGGGAGTTAATTTTTCAACCTCATTTGTATATTCCCAGTTAAAAACCTCATTAAGATGGAATTAGTGTTCAGAATGTACATGATTAATTTAGGTAAATTTACAAAAATGTTGTAAAGGTTGGAAACAAAACAACCCAATATTAAAGAAAGAAAACCAAAACACTAAAAGTTTGGGGATTCATGTTTCTTCTAAGATCAGAAATTCTTACTTAGTACACATGAACTGCTAGTCTTTTGTGATGATGTTTAGTAATCAGAAAGTTGTGACTAGGAGTACTAGTATTGTGTTTGCATTGTGGATAGTTTAAATTAAAAACATAGAATTCTGCTTTTTCTTTCTTTTTCTCCTCCCTAGTTTATAGCCAGACAACAAAAATAAGGTCTTGTAGGTGCATTAGCAAAGCCTTTGTGTGGCATATTTTTTCCCTTATGGAAAGTGATGACCATTTTGAAAGAAAGGGCCCTCGTCTTTTCTAAGGCCAGATTGTTTCAGTGATCCTTTAGTCACACTAGGAGGTGGCTTTCCTTTCGGGAATTCCTAATGGAATTTTCTGTTACAGAGCAAAAGTCTGTTAATTTAAAAAGAGTGGAGGAAGGTGACAGGATCATTAATCCCTAAACAGGTAAATAAACAAAATTTCTGAATGGTGCATGAGATTGGAGGGAGCTTTTACAGTATATGAGACGAAGTCTTGTACTAAGATCTTTTGGGACACAGTAATGTTTTAAAGCAAGATATTCAGTGTTTTAGTAATCTGTTTTCAATTTAATTGATATCCAGGTTTACCTCTGAGTTCTGATTTTTACTGAAGTATTGCACCTGATAATTTTGGTGGTATATACTGTATTCTTCACAGGTAATAGTGATTGAATCTTTGCTTACATGAAAAGCCTTGCAACCTATAAAAACTGCAGTTAGTGCTTCTGCAGTACCAGGGAGATCAGAACTTGAAGTGCTTGCAGATAAACATAGGTGCCTTATTTCTGTCTAACTAGTGTTGTTACAGCCACAAATCTTGAAATACTAAATATGGTTTGAGTCTCTGCTGAGACAAAATGTGTTAGAAGATGCTTCATTTTCTGATTAGCAGCCCTTTCTCTTAATCTACAATTCATAAATAGGTAATTTAGATTTTGTATTGTTTCATTACCAGCCACATGTCTTGCCTTTGAAGACACAAATAATCTCCGGTTGAGCTAAGATATCAGTTGTCCAGTGGATCACTTAAGCAAGTGCCTGGGAAGACCTTTATATGTGTCTGCTTATTTGAAATAACAGAGATAATCTGCTGCAGAAATAAAAATAGAGTCTGCATTATCCAGAGGAGGGAGAATGTAGCTGCTGGATTATAGCAATGCTCATTTGTATGCAAATGTATTATATTTTCTTCCTGAATTTGTTCCTTAAGAGCTGTAAATATGGAAGGGCTAAGGGATGAAAAATATTCTTGAAATTGATTCAGACAGATATGGGTCAGCGCTGGTTGGCTAAATCATGATTTATGTACTTGGGGATTATCTGAAAAACCTACATTTAAAAAAGCCAAATTGACTGCCTTGGAGAGTGAGGTGCACTGTCTGGCATTACTTAGGCTAATGGTCCTATGTGACTTAAATCATATAAGGACTTTAATTTGCTAGAAAATTTCAGTACCTAGAAAGTCAAGTGGTAAATGCTGGTATTTTTGCTACTAAACATTGTTGATTACCTGTGAAGAAACATTACTCAAATGAATGGAAATATTTTAGTGGAAGGGTTTTTTTGTGTTTTTTTTTCTGAATTTAATACAATTTTTTTCCTACAGAAAATTGGAAGAAAGAAAGAGCAGCATAAAAAATAGAAACTCTGCCTTAGAGGTTAATATTTCAGCCAAAACTGAAAATACTTATTTGCACGTTTGAGTTATGTAGACACTTTACTGCTCTATTAAATTATCTGAAGTTCAGGCTCTGCTGACTGAGTTCCAACACAATGCACTTTAGCTCTGCGGTGGAATTTGTCATTCTGAAATTCAGTGGCACACAGGTTTACCCAACTAAGTCTGTACAACTGGTTGTGTGGTCTTTGCCATCTGATTGCATGCTGTCTATACCTAAGAATAGACAGACCCAGGGATTTTCAATTCCCAGTTTTTCTCTGCTGTCATGGTTATCCCTTATGTCATAAAGTAACACCTCTATTTTAGTGTATTGAGAAAAAGAAAAGGAAACAAATATAAAAGGAAACAAAACTGCCTATTTGAAAAGAAAGTAAGTTATTATTAGAATTAAGTTTATTAGTCTGTCTTCAAATTTGCCTCTTTCATATGTGTTATGGCAGTTTAATGTCACAGTTGATATATTTTGTAGGTTTTCTTCTTCAGGTCCTTTGTCTTGCACAAGACAGGTACTGAGTAGTGCAGGATACGAGAGGAAACTTCTTATGTTCATAACTTTGGACTGACTTTGGCAAATCACAGATTCAGTAGGATAAATCCAGGCTTTTTATGCAATGTTAGGCAGGAAAGCTTTAGTGCCTGTTCACAGAAGACCCAGATTAAGGTTACTTAATTCTTAAAAAAACCTTAATTCCATCGTTCTAAATACATAGCCAAAACCAGGAAATGTTACGTTCTTTTAGTTTTGGATTTTTTTTTCTGAATTTGTGTAGCTTTTATAAGATGTACCAGATAAACTTTCTCTTAAAATTTCAGTTCCAAGTATTTGCAGTTTTTACTTGGTGCATTGGACCATACTATTTTGTCTTATGGCACAGAATACTAAAAAATATGTAATTATGCAAATGATAAGATAAGCACTTGTAAGGAGTTGACATAATGTGCAATATTGCACATTAGCTTAAAGTTATTGTCAACCTTTTTTGCTCTTAACTAATTTTAATCTTTTTAATCCGTAGATTTTTTTTTTTAATAACTTTCCATCTAGTAGTTGTGGTAATCAATCTTTAGTAATTATGCTTTAGGTATAGCCCCCTGTTGTGCAGATAACTTTGTTAAATGTGGTTGTTGATCTGTAGCGCTTGGTATAAAATTTTAGAAAGGTCATCCAAAAAAAAAAAAATCTTGGAGGAAGAAAGTGTGCTGTGTATATACTTGTTTTTTTCGGCTAGTGTACTTCATAGTCTGTTATCTCTTCATTTGTGTGACTTATCTCCCACTTAATTTCATCTTTCCTTTTACCTCCTGGCAAATAATAATATGCCTCAGCATAATGATGCAAGAGGGAGTCAGCAGAAAAGATTAATAAATAAATAAAATAATTATATACCTTCCTGCCTTCCAAATTTAAAACTGTAAATTGAAATTAGTTAATATTTTCTGTGCAAAAAGTGGGTAAAAAGACTAGATGTACTTCAGTGTAGTTCCATATTACCATGCTTTTCTGTGGTATGTGAATATTTTATAGGAATACAAAACAGAAAAGAAAAAAAAGGTATGATAGGAATGATTAAAAAAAAAGATAAATAGGTTAATTAGCTGCTGGAAACACTTCATGTATAGCTTTTATTTCACTGAGACTTCACAGAGACTTAAAGTTAAACTATGCTGAAGTATTTGCAAGATCAAATGTGTGGCACATCAAATACAGTGCCTGCAGGATATTTTGAGTCCATCAAGGCTTGGATAACATTTTGAATGTACACATCCACTTTTTAGTGCTGTTTACCACTGTTCAGTAACTCTCCCATCTCCTCTTCACCACTAAATTAGCTCTGTAGGTACTGTAGCACAACTTTGTGTTTCCGTTGTCCATTAGGTGGTCAAACATGGGCACAGGTTGCCCAGGGCAGCTGTGGAGTCTCCATCTTTGGAGATGTTCAGAACCCAACTGGACATGACCCTGACCGACCTGCTCTAGGTGACTCTGCTCTGAACAGCAGGGTTGGACTAGATCTCCAGAGGTCCCTTCCCACCTCAGCTATTCTGTAGCAAAGAGGGATAGCTTTCTATTAAAAAGTGCTGATAGTGTTGGGATATGTGCAGGCTGCCACTGAAAGGGTACCTTGGCTTATCTGAAGGCAGTTTAGAAAATGTTGATAGATCGTGGGTAATACCATACATAGTTTTGCAAAATGTGTCCAGAGCAATTGTAGAAATCATAGCAGCTGTTAGATAAGTGTAAAGGGGAATGAGGAACCCAAGGCTAACTTGTGGATGGGACGTGGTGAGGATGTTACCAATAATAGAAAAGGTCAGCTTAGGGGCTGTACAAGTGAAATGTCATAGAAGAATTGATTAAGCTGATAGCTGCTTAAAGACTTTGAAAGTGAAGAACTAGTGCCAGATTGTCCACAGCTGAAGTTTTTCACATACCTACCAGCGGTTTCACCCAAACAAAAGCTAAGCAAAATAATAATTTTAGCATTGCCTTCCTGACCAAAGGTTGATTTCCATTCTCTCTTCCGTAAAGCCTGGCCAGCAGGATAGTAATATGAGTGGTACCTTTCCACTGTTCCCCTGTTAGCTAGCTTTAGATGGTAGCACAATGAGGGAAGCAGGCTTTGCAGAGTGACTGATGGGAGGAAGGCAAAGGAAGAGCAGCAGAGGCTTGCCTGTGGCCAGGTTAGTTGCATAAGTGGGCTAGGGAACGAGCTATGACAGCTCTGTGTTCAGCACAGCTTCCCTCCTTCCTTTCTAGGGTCATGAAGTCACCAGGCAGGAATTGTGAATTTGAGGTTGTTTTTTCTCTTGGGCTGCTTCTTTGCCATAGGTGCACAGACATTTAAGGCTAGAAAGGACCATTGTAAATATTCGGTCAAATCTTCATCTTCATTTAGGCCATTGGACATCTTCCAATTCTTGTGTTAATGAGCTCAGGCATGGATTATCTGTTATCATGGGCTTGGCAGAGCAACTGTAGTAAAGCCTATAATTATCATCACTAATACATGTTTCTTCCTACTGATTTTCTCACCTGAATCTAACCTGTGCTGTAATCTCTGCCAGCGTATTTGGATGTTGAAAAAAGGAGCTAAAGGACGAACTATGAATGAATAAAACAGCCAGTCAAGAACAAGTAATTGGTTAAAACAGGCGATACTTTTAGGAAAATTCAGTTTGGGAAGCAAACATAAATAGTCAAGGATTATAGGACTGTATATCCTGAGCCATGTCGTTCCAAGACCTAGCTGAAGAGATGTAGACAAGAACTGTGATGACATCATGACTGCAAGACACAGTGCAGGTTTACAGTACAGCTGTGCCAGTCTCGTGGCTAATTGCTGCCAAAAGAAGCAGGCTCCCCCCAGCAGTTTTCTCTATAGAAAATGAGTTTTTTCTTTTGCAGGGATAGCTTCTTGTCACCTTAGCCTTTGAAGGAGGGGTTAAGTGAGTGCTCCCACCAGAAGAGGTTAGACAGGGACCATTCCTTTCAGGAATAGCCCACAGTTAGGTTGGCTCAGCAGTGTCATGAGGGACCCTAGGAACTAAGGGTCTGACTAGGTACAGTATTGTTGAAAGGTTTGTCTTGCAACAGAGATTTGAAAATCCATATTTTCTGAGAGGATTTCTGTTAAGGTTTAGATGGTGTTTGTCTTCTATAATACTAACTTTGACAAGACACCCACACCCACACGCCCGCCCCAAACAAATACATGTGATGGGTGCTGTGTGCACACGATGAGAGGAGAAGAGTTACAACATGAGGTTACGAGTGCCCTGCACCTCTTTGGCTTCAGGATGTTATACATTAGGAATGGACTGAAGCAGGAGAAAAGGTGCTACACTGCCCTGTGGGGGTGTGATAGGCTAACATCACAGTGAGGAAATGAAACTCATGCTAACACCTTAATGTTCTATAAGTCTGAACTGGGCTGTGTCACCATATGCCAAAAACTGTTAGGTTGAAACTACGATAAGCTTCTACAGATGCATCTATATTAGTGGTTTTGCTAGCAGAGTCATGTCAAAGACTGTTCTGTAACTGGGTTTTCTCCAACCAAGCTCTTGACCTGAACTGAATCTTGCTCTTGAAGATAGTGGCAGAAAAGAGGGGAGTACAGTTCTTTTATTTCTGGTATATATTTTAAAGCACCCATTGAAAAAAGTTGTTCAACACTCCCCGCCTTCCAATATATTTAAGAATGTTTTTAAAGATATGTAATCCTGTTTTTCCTCCCTTTACTTACTGATTATATTGGAGAACTGTGTAATTGGCACTCTTTCAGACTTTCATGAAAAGTAGAGAGTGCCTGAAACTTTAACAAAGAAGGATTTTCTCTGGAATACTGCCTAGCTTATATTGGACTGCAGCTTAACAAAAATAAAAAATGAAGAGTTTTAAACACTGTGAACAGAATGTTCTTCCCTCTTCAGGTCTTCCTGTTTTAGCCTACTGTAGTGTCTGGTGTTCATATATAGCTATAGCTATATATAGCTTATATAGTGGTATTCAAGGCTAGGCAATTCTGATGTTAATGGGTGGGATGTTTTAACAATGAAAACAAAGGAAATAATCCCAGCCCTTCCAAAATCATGCCACTTTATATTTGTGCGCATGTGTGCATATGAAGAACTCAATTCTGTATATGCTTAAGATGGGACAAAGCAGGCATAGTGGTTTTCTTTGTGCCCATTTATATTTCTGTGGAAAAAAAATCCAAAACAATATTTAAAAGCATCATGCTATTGGGTTTATCCAAATCTGTAAGCATACAAATGATGGTAGCACAATATGTGGTGTAAATTACTGAATATTGGATGGGAGGTGAAATGAAGAACCAGGTTTTACAGTCCCTGGTTCATGGGAGCATTTAAGTGCACACTTGAATCTTACTCCGATAAGTATAGTTTATGTATGGGTTTAAGTGCATACTGAGCTGGAGTCTTTAGGAATGTTTATTTTCACGTAGTAGTACCTTGGGTATTTCCTACTGATATTGAACCTACTATTCAGTCACCAGAAATCAGATGGACATTTGTCCATTCTACTGTCTTGTTCCATATTTTTTATTTTTCTAATACTGAAGGAAAGAACTATCTTTGGGATCCAGGTGCAACAGTGTATCCCTATGGGCTTTGGTCAGTTGTATTGGTAGTAACTAGGAGTGCATTTTCATCTTGATTACTATAATACTGCATAGAAAGTATGCACTTAATAATGTTTGCATATGAAGAGGTGTCATTTACTTATAATGTGTGCAGTAGCATTTTTTATGCCAAATATATTTCCGTAAACCCTTTGAAAGAGCAATAAGGCTGCAGCAGGCCTGTGCAATAATCTTGTCAACCTTCAATTGATTTTCCAAAGCACTGCTTCTCAAGCTGTCGTGTGAGAAATTTTCATCTATTTTGCTGATGGCATTCACTATGTCCGCTTCCAGGGCAGCCACAGGCAGACTTCTTTAGAAAACCAGATGAAGCAGTTATATATAGCATTCCATTTATTCCTGATAAAATCCCATGGCCTTGTGGCTATGATTTCAGTTGAAAAGAGCTGTTCATTAGAAAGGTAACCAGCATCTTATGGAAAAACTCCCTCTGAAACAGAATAAACTCACTGCACACTATTTACTTAAAGGTGATTCACTTCTCCCCAGAAGATTTTACAACAGAACAAAACAATAGGTACCACCCTAAGTAGCTTTGAACATCAAAACAGGGACACCAGAATAACTAGCATGTAGAATTTATCTGTTTTCCCAGTATGTCTTCCTGAACAAAAGAATATGACTGAATGTTCATTTTAATTGAGATTAAAAGCCATTTAAAAAAAAAATTTGTATCATTGGAGAATCCATTGCAGTTATGAATTTGGAGGATGAACTGAGAAGTAATTGTTCCTAACCATATAGCCAACTTAGCATATGATGTGCTGGAAGAGACATAAGGATCTACTACTGATCATGGTTCCTCATGGACAGAAGTTCTAAATTGAAAGTATACTGTACATATTCATGTCTGCACAAAGTCTGTACGTGTAACATTAGATGTGTTTGCACAAAGATTGACATGGGTATGCCACACTGCTTTGTCATGGAAAGAACTAACATTTTAGGACTGGACCTAGCTCACTAGCTGGGAGACATGCAGAAGGTACGTCAGTGTTTCTTGACAGAGATATAGTCTGAGCATGCATGAAATTCAAACCTATGTAATTAGTGTGTGAAAAGGCATCATCTATTCAACTTCTTAACTGTGCTTTTATCTTGAGATGGAAAGGTCTAAATTTGTCTCTTATAACTAAAGCCTGTAATATTGGTAACCTGATTGAATTGTCTGCTTGAAGAGTTTGTTCTAATTGCTTTCTGTTATAATTTAATTCTTTGGATTTTAGTTTCATAATGTGGTTGCATGGTTTAATAATAATAATAAACTCTCAAAGTGAGTAATTTTGGAGCTCTATAGGTGTTACATTCTACTTTGTGTGCTTATTATACATCAGTTATACTTCACACCTGCCTGTGTGCCTTTCAGCCAATTTACCTGCTAGAAGACTTTCTCCCTGGATTTATTTCATGATGCATTTTACTCAAGACCAGCATTGACTTTTCTACATGTTCCTTTATTCTTTTCATATCTCTGTGATTTTTAGTACTTGACCTAATAGATGACACTCATCTTAAGGGGCCAACTGGTCAAGACAGTTGATTTGGACTTGGAACCAAACTTGGGAAAGCACTCTCCATAAAAGTGTGCCCAGTTATAATGAACCTATCAAAATAACTGAACTTCTGAATAACTGAACATCTTTACTGGTAAAGTGGTTGTTATATGAGATTCATCTTTTTCAAAGGTTAAGAAAAAAACCTTTTTTTTCCCCCAACGGAATTTTTTTGTTTGTTTGTTTTGTAAAGGAGCTTGAGTTTTCAAAATCTGGATGCTGAAGGGACTTTTCACTTACCCAGCTGAATGTTTTGGCAGTTCTGGGCAGAAACACATATATAGCAAACAGATCTTTGTTTGTTGGCATGGACAATCAGTTTGTTCTAGTGACATCACATCAGAATTGATAGAAAAAACAATTGTTTGAGGTAGAGAGATATTATTTGCTTTTAATATCAATAAGCTTTTCCTCTTAAATTTGATACAGTTTTACACTAGCTTAGGTTTGAATACAAGCCTTCTAGTCTTTAACAAAAAAAACAAAAAACAAAAAAAACAGGAGTGGCCTGGGTTTCACAGAAGGAAATAAAACCTGAGTAGAGACTGTTCTAGTTTGTTAGTTAGTAATATGGTGAATCCGGTCTTCCAGGGATTAACTGTTGTTAAAGCCTGAGCTAAGCTCAGGACTTGGAAGTAAAGCAGGGACTGCTAATATTTGGCTCTGAATAGAAAATAAACAGTTCAGATTTTTTTTTAATAGTGTGTGAATTTAAAAATGCTTTAGAATCCTAGTTCAAATCTTGCAATCTTTAGGGTGCATCTTTCTTTTTCAAGAGCTTCTCTGTGGCTCTGCAAGTTTTTTTCTAGATTGGCCACATAATTTTTGTGCTTTCTTTTCCTTTTTCTCCTCAGCAGCATGATCCCTGTGATTTAATAACATAATGAGTACATATAAACCTCCTCCTGTGTGGTCTGGATCACCCCTTGTGTCAGTCTGCACGTGGTGAATGAGGTTGGGCAAGAGCACAGTAGCAGTTAATTCTTTTACCTTTGGAGATCCTTGGTTTAGTCTTTTATGTGGGGGCTGAAATGGCAGTCACCATGGAATTGAAAATCTGTGTTCTGAAGTAAGTGCTGTTCCTGGAAATATGCCCTGAAATGGCGAGAGGGAAGTTTAAGTCAGGACAGCTCTGAGCTCTGTTTTGCTGCCCCAGCATACACTCTGCAGTATGTTGACTTCTGGACTTTTTGCAGGGAGAAGCAACTGCTCTCTTGTTGAGGAGGGCAGGGGTTTGCTAGCCAGTCCTTATGTGCAAGGAAAGAGAGCTTTCAGCCATATTTCATGCTGCTCTAGGGGTGGCGTTCGAGAGGACCGTCAAAGGGAAAAACTGGCAAGGAGGAGACACCTAACAGCTGAGAGAGAGAAACGACATTCAAAATGCACCTAGAAAGGATCGGATGCATGTTGCGAGAGCCATTATTGCCCTCCTGTCCTCAGACAAGCACGCTACCCTTGTCATGAAGTGCTGCCTCTGCCTGTGTCTGAGAAAGCCCTGCCCTGAGCCACTGTGCAGGAGATGACCACCTGAATCTTCATGTGCGCTAAGAAAAATAGGAGGGAAAGCTCTTCAGATAAGTCCTGATAATCTCTAAATTAAGCCTGTCATTCTTCAGTGTAGATGTAAATAGCAGACCAGTTTCAGGATATATAGTATTCACGTGTTTTTAAAACTGTTGCTTCAGGTTGCCTGCAGGATATGGCTGGCCATAAATAGCAGTTTCCCAGCCCTCAAGTGTTTCCAGGATTTCTGCGTGAAGCCATTCCTGGAGGAGGATCTAGATGACAGGTGTGACTTCTGTCTTCTCACAAGCTGCCATATATTCTCTATAACAACCATCAATCTTCATCAAATGTGATCTTTCCTACTCCCTGCTGTTCTGACTATGAGTCTAACTTGAATTCTACCTAGTGATCCATAAATTTAAGGCCACATTGCTGATTCAGTGACTAACGCTGAGGCATTTGATGTTACAAACTACTTCAGGCAATGTGGGTTTCTGTGCAGCCACGGTATGCAGACAGAAATGCTTCAAATACATTTCTAAAACTTACAGGATTGTCCAAAGCAGTTATCTTTATGAAATAAAGATCAAGAAAATCTGGTGTAGATCAGGTGACTAAACAACCAAATCAAATTTATTTCTTCTGTATCTTTGGCAGTGCCAAAAATTTAATATCTTGGAGAAGAGAAGAACACAGTCTGCCTCCAGAGGAGTTTCAGTCCAATGTTGGAGGTGACGTAGCAATAGCTAGTTACTCTCCTTCGCTTCCCTTCCAGCTCTGAAGTTTGTATGGCCTCAGTGGGTGTCTGGAGGAGCATGTCAGTGTGCCCTGGGCAGGGTGCAAGAGCCTCTGGCTGGGCTCTCCCTAACCTGCTCTTCCCTGGTGCACTTCCTCTGCTTCTTTTGGGCCCTGGTAGACCTCTTCAGAGTTCGTCGGTTGGATCCTTCTTTCAACAGCTGAAAGTGCTCTTCCACATGTGACCTGGCTCTAGGCAGATGCAGCCGTCAAACTGAACTTAACTTTTCAATTTAATTAAAAGTAGTATTTCCGGGAGCTCACTTAAAGATACATTTTAAAAAATGAATGAGAGACTTCAGAGAACAAAGCACCCCCTTTAGCTAGGTGTAAACTCACTTGTTCATCTACTTGCTAGTTTAGAAGAGCTTTAGTTCTCTCTCTCATGTATTGCTCTTATTTGTTTACCAACCTAGAAAGCCAGATATCAATATGAACAGTACACTGTGTCACTTATGTGAAGACATGAAAAATAATCCACTGGTATCCCGTGGAGATGGGAATGAAACCTTATGGTGATTACATCTGAGTAAGGGCATAAAATACTTGGGTGAAAACAAAAGGATTGTGTTTTTTTTTCCTTTTTTAAACTTCTTTGTGGAAGTGTGTTAGTGGGTGGTAATTCCAGAGAGCTTTATGAATCTGAAATTGGGTTCCTCTGCTGTGTTCAGTAGAAACCTCTGTGTGCTCATCCTATCACATGGCTAAGCAGTCATTCAGTCTGAGCCTGGGGGAAGGGACTCACATCAGTGTGATTCATTTGGCAGTTCTAAGTGCAGTATTCTGTAGCTTTCAAATAGGCACAGATAGTGAAAAGTAGTTGTTTTCTAGTTAATCATAGGATGTTGAAAAGCAAGGAAACAACAGAAATCATTGTAAGAAAGAAAATTTCTTAAGTTTGAAATTAATACCATTTTATACTATAATGTTCAGAGTGTAGTTTATAGGTGGAGCAAGAACTCTATCGTTGTAAATTCAGATTAATGTTTGGTCTGCAAATAATGGACAGAAGAGTGATTCATTCCTTCTCTGCATTTATGTGCTCTGTTCTTGTTGATAAAAGACTGTGTCCCCTGTCATACTTGCTGGGAGTGCAGGTGTTTTCCCTGGTATTTTGAATGCCACAGAGTTTCCCTGATCATGGCTGTCACTGAGGAGTTTTGCACTGGTTCACGCTGTGAAGTGATCAGCTACCTGCCTTGGAATACCCTGCAAAATGCTGTCTATTGTGAGAATGTGCACCTCTGTCTTATGACTTTCCTTTAAATTAGCTTGAAATTCTCCTTAATCTAAGATGGGTTAAGGTAAAAGCAAATGCAAGTGTTTTTTTTTTTTTTTTATAAAGTTCAGATTAGACAAAATTTTTAAAACGTAAATTAGGAAAAGAAAGAAAACCACACAATTATCTGTATATTAGGTTAGATCAGAATATTTTTATCTACAATAGTGTGGCCACAATCCTTTTTTCTTTAGAAGAACAGTTTACCATTTACCTTGACTATTTTCCTGAAAGGCATAGATGTGTATCCCTTGCTTCTCATGTGATGATAATGAAAAGCAGTGATCCCCATTTTAGACTTAGTTTCTTGGTCTGTGATTCTGAAGCTTTTTCTGTTACAACAATGAGGCATTGCTGGCTGTGTGAACCTGTGGCCAGAACAATGGTTAATGCACTCTTGTATACTAAGCTTTTAGAATTGAGGTTATTCCACCACCAAGTTTCCTGTTATGGACTGCAAACAGTGTTAGCATTCCGTAGCTGATTTCCATGGGCCTCCCAGCAGACATCTAACTGAAAAATCTGGTGTCTTTGCGTAGCTGCTGAAGTTAGTAGGTTTGTCCTTTGCTCTTTAGAGGGAATGAATCTTATATTACTATTTTTAACCTTGGGCAAATCTGATTTGCCATTGCCTTAATTTCTGTAAAGTGGAGCTAATAATAGTTCCTTCTTTGCAGGGAACCATTGTTGCACTTAATTAAAAGAAAAGAACTGCAAAGTGTGTTGCCATCCTGAGCTATAAATATGCTATGGAAATGTGAAGTAGTTCTGTAATCCTTCAGGTGTAAGATTAGCACTTTGGGACCATTCAGTGGAACTGCAGTGTGGACAAGTCTTTAAATTCAGGAAGGTGAAATTTTAAAATAAGAGTAAAGCCATGCATGTTTCATCTCCAGAGAAGTATATTTAGTATGTTTCAATAACCATTCTGAACTGGAATGCTAAAATCGTAATATTAGATTTGTTTTCAACACCTATTTACTATCTGTAGCAAACTTTTCAAGACTGATACATACCGTTTCCTTGTGATTGTTAGATGGTTGGATGATGGTATTATGTGATTGGGTTTTGATATATTTCCAGTCTTTACTTTATCATTTGGTTCTAGCTTGAAAGAAAATATCTGCATGCCTCATAGCTAAGGACATTTGCCTAATGAATCTTTGTTCTTTTGCTCAAAACCAGTGGGATGAGAGGGAGTCGGTGTCAATGAGGGAATGCAGCTGCTGTTCTTGGTGCACTCTCATTAGGTATTACATATTTCCAGCAATAGGACTGGGAGTCGAGCAGGATTTTTTGAGGTCAGCAGCTTTTTGCCCTCCATGATTATAGGCTGTACTACAGTAAGCCTAGTGCATTGTTTTATTAAAAAAGGCTATCTTGCTGAGTGTGTTTCTTTGGTGTCTGGAAAAGAATCTCCTCACTTTAAGTGATTGCTGGATTTGTTTGTTTATTTTTCAGACAAGCTGTTGAATGAGTGACTGCCAGTGTCTTAATAAATAGCTTAGCAAAGAAGCAGCCATGTGGTTATTTGCTTAGTTTTGGAGAGGAGGAATTCATCTCTCTCTCTCCCTTTTTTTTTTCTTTTAAATAGTGGTGTAAATACCAAGCACCTCTGTTAACTTCAGTGGTGTGTCTTTGTATGTAGTTAAGAGTTTCTGAGATCAAAACACAGCCCATAATTCAGCAACAGAAAGATCCTTCTGAAATAATCCTTTTAAAAATAATTCACTTATGTTGATCTCGTAAATTGAGAACTCTTTATAGTATTTGGCATATCTTTAGTTTAGGGTCTAGAACCAGCGAATACTGGAAGTCACTTAATACTCATGCTAGCAAAAGGCAAAGAATAAATCAACAGCTTAATAATGTCCTCCTCTAATTACTTTTTGCTCTCTTTTTGCATTTAATTTTAAGTTGAATGAAGTATTCCTTAAAGTAATTCACTTGTTGATTATTTAAATAGATTATCAATGACGGAAAAAAGTTCCACTGAAGTGAAAGCAAACATATTTGTGTGTTTGTATGAATCCAGACAATAATGTTTTGTAAGGCATGTATATTTTTAGCTGATTTACAGTAGAAATATGACAACGTTCACCAGTTGAGGAGATGTCCTGATATGTTACTGAAAGCGCACTTGCTGACTGGAGATTTTAGAGTTCTAGAAGTTATAATTAAACCATACATCCTCCTGAAAATCTGTTATTTCACTGTCTTCAAATTATCTAAAATTATTGGCTCAGAGCCACAGAGCTGATTATCCATATTTCAGCCTTGCACAAGCAACTACTTATTTTCTATTCTGTATCATTTGATGCTTCTCACTTAAGCCTACAGGTGAAATATTTTCCTTAGCTATAATTCTGGTTTAATTGTTATCTGTCAGTGCTAGTAGCGTGTTCAGTATCACTCAAAATGCGGAGCAAGGCCTTATTGCTGTCCCAAAGGTGCTGCAGTTCTCTCCTGAGTATTGAGCTCTTGCAGAAAGGGTTTGTATTCTAGTTTTCTTGCTAGTGTTATTCAAATGTTACTCCCAGTGCTGGATCAAGCATATAATCAAGCAAGCAAGTTGGAGACCTCTTAAAGCAGTTTATGCTTCGTTACATTATATAAATCTGGACTAATTTCATTGACTCTGCATCAGAATTACATCACTGTAATTTAGAGATGACTTGGGTCTATTTGAGTACTTTCTGCTGAGTTTTCACATCTTCAGTTATATCAGTTTTGATGTAGCCGCCATTACCATTTGGGATTATTAATGCATGATTCCTCATTGCAGCATATGGTATTTACAAGAGATTTCCTAAACTGTGCACTCTGTAAAGTTAAACATTGCACAGCGTCCTTGCAAATAGCCCAGAATCATGGTCATTGACTTTATTTGGAACAGTACACTTAAAACTTCAGCTGTTAGTCTGAATGCTGACAAGTTGGGTTTTTTTATGTTTGTTTTTTGTTTTGAAAACATAGTAGAAAGCAGATATCCTACGGTAGCATTTCACTGAAATCAAGGTATTATTTTGGGGGTCAGAGATGTCTGGGGTGATTGGGCTGTCAGCTGATGTTGCTACTACAGGCTGAATATTTAGTAATTTAATTTAAGGAGTTAGCTAGCACTTAAAGTTAATAGGCCAAGTATTTAGATGTACATGAAAGTCTATGGGTGAAAGCTAGGAGCGTTCACAAGACGGTCTTTGTAATGCATGTAATAAGCTGTCATTTGAAGGCAGAACCATCTTAAATTATTTAGGTATACTATATTTTTACGTTGCCTCCTTACTAGAGAACTGTTGAGAGAAGAATGTTAGCATGTTATGCAGAGCCCCTGATTCTTTAATGCTCAGCAAGAACATAGTCTAGAAAAAGAACTTCTCCAATACAGTAGGTGACATAATTACATCAAATGCTTTCTCCTCATTGTGTTGTTATACTGATATTTTTGAAAAAAGGTTCTTTCTCTCCACCAAACTTTTGTAAGCGATGAGCAAATCTTACCTCTTCTTTCTCCTCTTCCTCTTCTCAAAGTCTGATTGTTAACCTATCTGGAAGATAGTAGTTTGTAAACTAGAAGCTGATGCTACTATGGAAGCTTCACTGTATGTAATACAAAGAGATCTGTTTTGTTACAGTTGCATTTAGCTTGAAAAATTCATATTGTGAACTTTCACTGCAGACTTCATGTTTTGTGGGCAAAGCATACATTAAGCTGTTATGTCTGCAGTGCCCTCCACGAAATTTCCTTTACTGCCCCTTGGAATAAGTACAGATATGGCTAATAGACCTGATTTTGCTGGACAGGGAGCCAAGTCTCACTCTCCTTGCTAAAGCAGCAAGCTACTCTCTCAGGTAAAAGCACTGCCTGTTATTGAGGTTGTCTGACACCTCTCATTAGGGGGTTTTGTTTTACATTGCTTATAAGTTTGTCAGCTCGAAACATGTGGGCTGAAATTTTTATGAGTTGTTTGTCTAGCTCAGGATTATATACATTTTTTTTCTTCGACTACTTCTGTTATCTCCATATTGTGGAATGGAAATTTCTGTCTCTATGTTCCCCAAGTCTATCATTTGACTAATTTATAACTCTTTGAAATCTGAACATCCATACTGTAGAGGTGTTTTAAATTTTAGCAGTTAGATCTTTGAAGATTTTTGTCCTTCCTGAGTGTCTATCTCTCCTTGTGCTTGTCAAATTATACATGTATCTGTCCCACAGAGTGGCTCTGTATGATGATGCCTAATGCTACAAGGGTGAAGCTGGTCGACTTCTGCAGTGGTCGCTTCTCTGTTGAGGAATAGTTAAGCGCTGGTAAGCGCTAGAAGAAAGCAATTTATCTCTTTAGTACTTTCAGTGCTGTTCTTGTTGGTGCAGAGTGGAGGAGGAGGCCGTGTGGTTGAAATGCACAGGAGGCAAAAAGGCATCCAAGAGTGAGGGAAAGTGGAAAACTGGCATGTGGATCTAGAGACGATTGAGCTGACTGTAGAAATAAGGAAAACGGAGCAAAGGCAAAATTAAAGTGATGTGGACAAAGTGAGTGAAGGTAGGAATCAGTGAGAGGGAAGAGCAGTGGAGCCATACGTGATGAAGAGTTGTGGCAAGGGGAGAAAACTGAATTTGTCTGGGAAAAGAGACTGGAAGATGAGATGAAGAATAGCTGAAGGGAGTCTGAATCTGTAGGTCCATGAAGAGAGACTAGGAGTGGGAACTGACAATAGGAAAAATAGGGAAAAGTTTTTCACAAGGAGATTGGAAAGTGTGAAGTGGAGGAAGGAAGACTAGAGCAAGGTCAGCCAATGATTTGGAGGTGAGGAAGAAATAGGATGGGGACAAGGACAGTTTGAAGGGAAAGCAGCTAAACAAGTTAAGTGTGGTGTTAAAAGGCGAAAAATAACTGTACTAAACAACATGGCCTCCCATAGCTATGATGAAGTCCTGCATTCAGGATTCTCTGTTGTCAGCATCAGCAAGTATCTGTAAAGCCCACCCATAAAAGCTCCCAACACTGTGTAGTGGTGCAGAGCATCATACAGGGATGACAGGCTGCTAATGTTAGAGGTTACTCTGTTAATTCATTTGGCAGATATGTGAGATTGACATGTAAGTGCTATTAAGATAGGAAGATCAGTTGTTCAGAGTTATCAGAACGGGAGAATTTAGGTGGTTCTTTTAACCCAGCATAACATACAAGAACCTGAGAGTGTCAGAGTAGAATAACCACACTTTATTCACCAGGTGTCATTAAAAAAATGAGCATTTGCCATCCATTGCTGTACGGTAGTGTCAGAACTTCCTTATTCTTACAGTTAATGTAGGAATTAACCACACTCTTGTAGATATTAGTGTTTTGGGACTCCAGAGACATAGGTTTTAATCCCAATTCTGTCACTCATGGGCTGTATGACCTTGGACTAGTTAATTCACCTGAGTGTGCTTCATTTTCCTCATCAGTAATTTAGGGGTAATGGTCTCTAACCACCCTCTGTAGAGGCCATTAAGCTCTGTGAATCCAGCAGTTTATGTAAGAACTAAGAGATGCTGGTAGTGTTATTAATGACAAGTTCTTTGTATCTCACTAGTGACTGTTTCTTTTTTATCTTTGGATCGTTTTGTAAAATGTGGTAGGACAGAAGATGAGATGAAAGGATATGCTGGGGATAATAGATATGGTACAACTGTGACAGCATTCTATCTATTATCTAGGCTTATTGTTCCAGCCAACACTGAATGCATTTGCGTCTGCAGCCGCACTGACTGAAACTTTGTAAAGAGTATTTTCAAAGACATATAGGCTTCCCTAATGACACACAGTTTATATGAAATCATTTTGAAGTATCTGGCCTTATTAAATAATTGTGAATGACTGTCATTCTGGAGCTGAATGCTTTTTTTGCCACTGGTATGATAATACCGTTTGCACTAGAATTACATAGATTGTGGAGTCATGGAAAATGGCAAGGTGAGAGCCTGGACTAAAAAGGGAGAAATTGCAGAATAATGTGTTTATTTTTGCACACTGATGCATGAATGTTTTAAGAACTTGATTTATACAGCTGCTCTTCATTTGGGCTAGGTAGCCTTTTTCCTTTCAACTTTATTCTTGCACTTCTTACCATTCACAGCTCCCTTCAAGCAGAGAAAGCACTTAAATGCTGTGCTGAAATGGTCCAGATTCTGATTTACAATATAATTCTGTTTGAAGTTGGACTTGAATTCAGAGGAGAATCTGTTTCAGTGTCCTTGAAATCTAGCATTTAGAAGCAGTTGTATCAAGCACGTTTCTCGGTGGTTTATGTCTTACATTTAGTACAGTTGTGATGAATACAGTATCTCCTACCCTTTCATCTTGTCATTTTGTCAAAGTAGTCATTGAGCAACACTCTTGGGTCAGAAAGTTTTTTTGGTATTTCTTACTGTTAGAGGAGGACACATGTGGCATAGAGATCAAGAAAATATTTTAATATATCTCATTTACCACTAGTTTTAGAAACAAATTCAGTGAATCACCTCATCCTCAGGAATCTATGCAGGTAGTCAAACTTGAAAGGCAGTCTGCTGAGGAAAAAACCTGAGTTAATTCTTTCAAGCTTTTACTGTAACAGCACCTCTCCCATTAGTTTAAGATCTTTGCTTCTTTCTTGCTTTTTTGTTGTTTTTTTGTACTTGAGGCTTAATGTTCATGAAAGTGAGTCATGCCTGGAACCCAACAAACTGCAGACTGGCTCTGCACAAGTTGCCTGTGCAGCTCTGTATTTGTGCTTATCTTTTGCTTGCAGAAGCTATTGCGAGTTTGGTTCTGAACCAAACCTTTCAACTCTCTGTGATGTTAATATGAGAGTAAAGTTGTTAGATGTTCTTTCTGGGAACAAGCCCAACTCTGTTGGTTTTGAAGAGCCATCTACTTGTGAATTTTAGAGTCTGATATCTTTCTCAGTTGCTGTATTTACTTTTCTTTCAACACCTTTCTTTGGTTGTTCTGTCCTTGCTCCTTTTCCATACCATGTGCTTGTGAAACAAATGAAGAGTTTGGACAAAAGTATTTTGACATTCTTTCTTCTCAAATCTGGATGAAAAGTTACAGATGCTGAATTTGTTCACAGAACAGAAAGTTCTCCAAAACATTATATTGGAAGCCTTCTAAGTAAATCACATGTTATTTTGTATTTCCATGTAGTGTCTCATTACTATATGAGAACTACTGTCTACATGCTATATGCCCAGTACTTCCCTGTAAGCCTTGCTCTGTGGCTGGACTACATTTCTCATGATGTACCTGCACTTATGTTGAGGAGTCTCTAAAATTACTCTGTCAAGTTGATGTGCTTGCTTTTGTAGAATTTCTTTATGCTCATAACACTTCCTCAATGTATTATATATTGAAAATATTCAGTAAGCCAGTCCAAATTGTTCAATCCAGTACTGTAAAATAGTCTTTTTTGTGCACTGACCTCATATTACAAAAGAATTTGCTTTGGATCTCCTCCTCTCATCTATTTTAAGAAAAGAGAGGGTGGTGGTAATTTTCTGAATGCTATTCATGGCTCCCAAGTTGAGAATTTCTGTCCTAGAATAAATACTTCCACTGACACAGTGCAAGAACAGTAACAGTTGCAGTAGTGCTGCATTGCTCTTAACTCTGCAGTTCTCACTCATGAGATATTTTGGCTAGTGAACAAAATACAGTGCTGTAAATCATGGATAATACTATGTAGCGGAGGTATAAACTGGACACCAAAGCATAGATAAGCGTGTGCTTCAGGAATAGAACATGTAATTAGAAAAGATGGATTTAACTGCTATGCATTTGTTCTAGCAGTAGAGAAGTTAATGAACTAGCCTTGGTCTGTGGTCTGTTGAAGTTCATTAATCTTTCTTTCTTTTCTTAGGAGTACCTTTACCTTCCCTTTAGCTTAGAGACTATAGATTAAATAGCAGCTCTTTGTCACCAAGAATGTATTTTGTTAATTTTACACTTGTTTCTGGAGCTCTGTTCTCATCTTGCTGGATTGTGATAACTCCCTGTGAAATACATGGGAATTATTTGTATCCCATATCCAGAGGGTCAGGTTCCTGACTCAGAGGTTCACCAGAAAAAATGGTCAAAATATTATGTAGCCTTCAAAGGCTTGGGTTGTATAAGCAGACGTGAGTCTCAAATGAGAACCTGCTTGAATATTGAGAGTATGCACTGCTTGACTCTTAGAGCAGTGTAGGTTTAGCCCACAGAAAACCAATTAGGAAGAAGATCATCTTAGTGTGGATGAATTATTATATCCTCTAGCTTTGAGTCCTTGTTGAGTGGGTGGGTAAGTTAGCCTGGAAGACTTAGCTGCTTGAAAATAAAGTTTTTGTAGGACTCAATAGTGGAGTATGCGTTTCTGTCCTTCAGCTTTTTTTTTAATTCACTTCACATGAAAGCTGTGTACTATTTATAGCAAATGTGGGAGATGGAAAGAGTACTGTGGAAGAAAGAAAAAGAAACCTTTCAATCATGAATTCTGTTTTTGACTGTGATGCCAGTTTGGGGCAAGGTGTCAGTAATTTCACTCCCAAAACAGAAGTGCTAAAATCCCCCAAATTCACCAGTCTGACTCATGATCTGAGTATTTTCTGAAATTATAGTTAGGAAGCAAAGCACAGAATCCTGAGGCATGTGTGAGCCTCGTGATGAGAACGGCAGATAATCCTCTTTGAATCCATGAATATCTTCATGCTGTTTTGAATAGATTTTAATGGCCAATAATGACCTCTATGTTTAGGTGTTGTCAAGGTTACTGGGCTGTAAAAATGAACTGCGAGCCATCTCAGCTTTTGGGTTCTGCAGTGCTTGGTGCTTCACGCAGTGGGTCATGCATCAGCAACACGTTTCCTGGTGGTTTGGGTCAAGAAATGTGGAAGGCTCCCCCAGAAGGCATGCAGTTTTTGGGTGCTATACAATATTGTAGCCTTTCTTCAGCTCCAGGATTCAACAAGCCAGACAAAACTGGTATGTGAGTTATGCTGAGTTTGCATATGCGGGCATTAAAATCAGATGAAGATGCTCCACTGTGCTGCCAGTGTGTGAGTTTTTGTCACACAGTGAGACCAAAGGAGCATGACTGCAGTTCCACTTACAGCTTTTTTGTATCAGAATTTACTCAAGAGCATTCTTTTCCTTCACTGCAGTTCAGCATTGCTTAATCATTAATAGAGATGATTTCAATAATCTGATTTACAGTGTGGCCACTCACACAATTGCATCAGCACAAATGAAGGAGCATTAAGATGTGAAACAGGCGTGGGAACAAGCAGCTGAGCTTTGCCCACTGAAGAAAATTTATACAGCATCTCTTCTTGAGTCTCATATAAAGCGTGGCACCTGACAGATCTGATTCAACCAACCTGGGAGTGTTTATATAGCAAAGATCCAAAATGTTGCCCTGGCACTATTCAACAGTTGTAACTTTTTGTTGAAAGCATACATGAGTTCATACCCTTTCACACATGCCTTTATTTATAGCCCAACTAAGTTCATTTGGTTTAGTGCTATGTTGCTTACATTAAGAATCAGGGTTCTGTAGTTCAGAAAATGGGAGTATTACGTAGAGCAATGGTTAAGTCAAATTACTTTTAAGTCAAATGTTATTTATTTTGAGCCTTCTTACAGAGTAGCCTAATAAATAATTGTTCAGCTTATGGAACTTGGAACATAAAGGCATTTTATACCTGTCACTAATGTAAGGATCAAACAATATGGACCTTTCCTTTTTCATTTGTCTTGTACTTTTAACATACACTGCATGTTCTTTGTCTGTGGCTTTTAGAGGCCACAAGGATGTACATTTTATGTTTGGAGTGTCATGTGCATAGACACTATATAAATGTGATAAGTAAGGCAAAGAGCAAGAGACAGTGATTCAACCTGAATCTAGTGTGGAGCCATCGATTCGCCTCATCTTCTAGGACAAGAGGAGAGGCCATAGGGGACTGTCTCATTAATGGTCTTGCATTTCTAAGTTGAGGTCTATAGTATTCCTTTACACAAACATTCAAAATTCATGGCTCAGACCCAGAATTTGTGACATTGACTTAAAATATGAAAATTCTCATTGTTTTTCAAACTGTTAATATTCATGTTTCTGCTCTTGATGATGTGTCACCTTCTGGTGACTTAGAGACCAAACAAACAGGGAGAGTTACAGTAAAAGTGTGAAGTTTGGGCTTTATAGTGATCCCTTCCACAGGCTTGTACACCAAGAACATTTTTCCCCTTTATTCCTGCAGTGAGAGGAGCAAGGAAGTAAGAGGCTTGGGAATTACCCCTTTGTAGCAGATTTTGGACAGTGCCTCTGCCCATACCTGCCTTACAGTCTTGCAGCAAGGATTCAGTTGTCTTATGGTTTCTCATGTGCACCTTACGTGGACTAGCAAAATTACAATAGAAAGGAAGACTGCTGTCTTCAGAAGGTTCTTAACTATACAACTCTTAAAGGAATGTAAGCAACATGAGGTATTCCTACAATAGGTAAAAATGAACTTAAGAAAGGCTGAAATACAGGCTGTGAAGCACATAGCTGAAGGAACAGAAACAGATAATAACACTTCAAGTGAATCAGAAACCTGGAAGTTGGTGAGAAAATTGGTGGATCTACTGGGAGGGTGACCAAGCTCAAAGGGAGCAATTAAGGAAGGTAGAATATTGCAGAGATGTTAAATTATTTATTAGTAGCAGTCCTCACTGCAGCTATGCATCTAGGTTTGTTGAGGGCACATATGAATGAATTGGCTGAGGTATTGGGGGGAAAAAACATGTAACAGAGCAAAAACGTGAAAATAAATGTATTACGAAGCTCTAGGTAGCATCTAGAGAATTACAGCCTGGTAAGTTTATACTGATAGCTGGTAAATTAGCTGAAATAATAGTCACTGGCGGATCATGATTCACAGATTCTACCCATCAAGATTGCCACAAAAGGAAATGGTGTCTTGCTAGACGGAAAAAAGGGAAGAAGATATCTTGGCAGATAGAAAATCATTTGCTTTAACTGATACAAACTTTTAGAAAGTTTCAGTGTCCCCTGCAGATGGTTACTAACATGGTGCTACTAAGATAAGAGTCAAATTACAAGCATGGCTCAAAAACTGTGTTGGAGACAGAATCAAAAAGGCATGTTAACCGGTTAGGTTCTGCCAGTTGTATGTCAATAAACTCATGCTTTAAACTGGTGAAGACTGTTCAATTCTTAAAGCCATGAAGCACCTCTTGTAGGGGTTGTGCCTGCCCTAATAGCCCTGCTGCAAGGCAGAATTTAGCAGTGTCAAAGTGGCTGCTGATTCTGAGCATGGAAAGTTATGAGGCAGTCATAGAGCTCGCCATGTAGACATCACTTTCAGAAAGACCTGGACATGAGAGTAGAAGGCTTGCTAAACTCCTTCACAGTATGTAGCTGACTTTACAATACAGTAGTGAAAAAAATTCCAATAATTTTGGAAGCATACCATTAGGAATAGGAAAAATAATAAAGAATAACATGGAGAATGTTATCAAATGTAATAATTTTTATCAAGAACACCATCATCTCACCTCAAAATAATATGAAAGAGTTGGTATGAGTTCTGAGAATGCAAGATGAAGCTGAATAAGGATTCGGGAAATCTCATTTGTGGAGAGTGGCTGGAGAAAACTGGGACTATTTACCTTAGAAAGCAGATTAGTTAGAGAAGAGACAGGCTAAAACTATTTAAAACAGCAAATGTCAATAGAGAAGACAGATTGAGATAGTTCCTGTTTTCCTTGTCTTAAATCACAAAAGCAAGTGGATATTTAAGAAATCAAAAGATGGCAAATTTCAAAGCTGCTAAAAGGAAATTCCTATTCAGATCTGTGATTAAATTATAAAAGTCATTATAGTAGTAAGTGGCTAGGCTTAAGAGTTTAACAAGGTTTTAAAAGTGTTATTTTGATGGATATCAGAAGTATTTACAGCTGCCATAATCCACGCTAATGAATTTTGAAGGGGATATTAAGCCACATACTTGAGATTTTAAGACTGTTTCTAGCTACTAAGGACTTGCATCTTACTATTCCTTTGCTGGTTGCTGTTCTTATTCCTTCCTAAGGTGAAGTGTTAGGAGCTTAATTTGTACAATTCCTATAATATTTGTATAATAGTTGTGAAACTAGTTTTGATTCTTAGTAACATAAACATTGGTCGCTATCCTAAAAATTGTTCTGTGTGGGTAATATCTGATTTAGAGAGGTACAATCTGTTTCCGGGACCTGGCTGAACAGAATAGCCCAGAGGGTCATAGCTCTGGTTCTCAGCATCTCTTTGAGTAACTAAATTCTCTGACTAAATAGAAGTATGCAGGTATGTGGTTCTGGGCACGTATTAGTGTCAGGAACTGAATGTGATTGTAAATTTGCGTAGAAGGTGTTGAATTGCTTTTTCTTTTTCCTTTTTTTTTCTTTTTCTTCGCACATGCACATTATGTGAATGAGTAAAAAATCTTCATCTCTTAAAAATGCCCTTAAAGCAAGAGCATTTTCTGGACTTATAGTCTGGAGTTCATTTCACTTCTGATGACTGAAAGACTTGATGTAAGCAAGCATTGTCATTAACTGATGTCTTTTGTTAAATTGTTAAAGTCAATAGGCAAACAAAAAGGAAAATATGTTTTGTCTGACTATAAAAGCACTTTTTATTGGTGTTGTAGGTGCAGTATGCATGGTTTTAATGGATATGCGTTCATGCTTATATGTATACGTAGTGAATAAAACATCACTTTTGTCAAGATTTCAGTTGTACTGAAAGATACTTGTCCGTAAATAATTTTGACTCTGTGGCAGATACTTATGAAACATCAGACAGTCAGTTCATGTGGTTCTGGCATTTTTGCCCAATAGTAACCTTCTCAGGAATGTGTATTTATTTCAGTATTAGTGTATAGCTACTCTGAGTTGTGCCTCTTTTTCAGGTGACGTGATATTTTAAGACAATTCAAGAAGACAAAAGCATAATTAATGATATTGTATGCAGATTTTAAAGATATGGGAGGGATATTTGAAAGGACTATTGAAATTAAATCCCTTTGACAAGGGAAAGCTGTATTTGCAAAAAAGAACCTAATTTCTGCTTATCTCAAGAAAATAAGGTTATTCCAAAATGTTAATGGAAAATTTTAACATTTGGCCTTCAAATGGCAAGCATAACATAAAACATGATAATTAGAATTAGTAAAATGATGGGAAAAAACCATCCTACTTGAGAGTTTTAGGTAATCAAAGGGTAATATATTGTGTCTATGCAGTCACAATATAATAGAATTTTAGGAAAGTTAAGAACTATCATTATAATTTCTGTTAAAATATGTTTTAACTAACTGAATCATAAATGCAAATAAAACTATTAACTTTAGGTGACTGGCTTAGTTACAGTATCTCAGCTATCGTGGTTTCACTGCATAACAACAGACTCTACAGTGCATGAGTACATCACATGGTTTTATTTTTAGGACTGTTAAATCTAATATTTCAAAATCATGTGAGAGTGGTAGGCAGGCTGGGCGCAGGAAGTTGCTCAGTAGTCTGCCTGTTCTGCACTCTGTCATCTTCTGCTGAGATGCAACACCCAGGACTCCCTGACTGGTGCTCACGCCCCTGCGCAAAGGTGGTGAGCCCTGGCAAATGGGGGGACATTTGCCTTAAGAACAAAATCACTCTTCAGAGCCTGAATTGAGATTTTGTGCTGCAAGCACCAGGGAGATGAGGAACGCTATGGTGGGTCGGGCAGGGATGCTTCCTGCACGGCCCTTGGGAAGCAGCGTGCAGGCATTGTCATTACAAATACCATAGTCACAGAAAAACTTCCAGCTAGGGGAGAAGAGGTGGGCTGTGCAGCTGGACTGCAGGAGCAGGCTGTGGTTGCCACAAGCCCACCTCAGCCTTTCAGCTGAGGGTCTGGGGCAGATGATCTAAAAAAGCCAGTGGTTGAGAGCCACAGCGGTGGATTTCCTCTGCTCTGTCATTCCGGGATGTTTAGCTGGAGTCTTCTCTGCTCAGCTTCATCTCGTGCCCTGAGCCAGCTGAGCTTGGCTCTGGGAAAGCATCCTGGGGCTCGTTCACAGCACATCTACGCACCTGCTCCTTAGGTTCCTCCTTGATCCTGTGCAGAGTATTGTGCTTCGTGGAAAGCACTCTTCGTTGGATCGTAGGTCCCATTTCTCATTCCACACTTCTGATCTGTCTCCCTTACTCTTAAAATCCTTTTTTTCTATTACTTTCTTTCTTTGGAGGAGGTAGTGTAATTTATATATTATGACATGATTCACTCAGAGCCATGTCATGAGATCAGCTTTTTTTCCCCCCAAAAGATCACTAGCTGTTCAGTAATATTAACCATAATGTAAAAACGGAGCTGTTTGATCAGGTGCTAGTGATGTCACTGCTGCTGTTGTTACGGGTTTCTGGAAACGTGAATGAGCCCCGTGCTGTTTTACTTCATCTATTGTTCTTTAGGAAGACGCTGTACTCTGAAGATACTACAAGATATGAATCTAACAAAGGGCACCCACAGCACAAAACTCACCGTCGTGACTGATGGTTTTCAGATCTGCATGCAGACATGAAAACGGCTCGAAGCCCATCTAGACAGCCATCAACTAGACTCCCGCTATATAGATAGACACCAAAATTGTGATTTAATAATAGCTATGTAAAGAAGCAGATCATTTGCCCCTGCCCTGTGCATATAACAGAACTGTATCTTTTTTTTACCACATACTTACCATATTGACTTTAAAGTGATACAGTTCTGCTAAAAAAAAAGAAAGAAAAAGAAAATGCAAATAGTTTGTTGTGTTAGTTACTGATAAAACTATATTTCTTAAATCTCAGTTACTGAGAAAATGTTCTAATAATAGAATCACTAAATCACAATAACTATCTGCAGTTAGTATAAATAAATAAATAAATTCCTGCAATATACCTTCTAATGCTATGTAAAAATTTGTATTAACTATTTTTAAAGTTTGGCTTCATTACACCTTTTCCTGTAGAAGGCAGTTCAACCATTTCTTTCATTTGTGGAAGCTTTACTTGATATTTATCTTAAAATATTGTTTCCTGAGTATCATCTTATTACTTACAGTAACATTTAATAATGTCTTTCTTTCCTTGTTTTTCCACATCATTCCAGTATTGCTGACTCTTTTTGTGACTGTACTTTGCCAGTATGCATATTTTTAGTTTCATTATTTTCTTCTAAGCCAATATCTTGAAATTTTTATTTACTTTTATTGCTTTTTAAACTCTATCAAAGAATGTTAAAAATACTTAAAATTCTGTAAAGTACCATAAAGAAACAACAAAAAAATTTTCTTTAGCCCAATTTGAAGTAAAACATCTAGTACTTAGGAAAGATCTAGTAGCTCTTTGCTTTTGCTTCGCTGCTCTACCTATCTGGATTAATTCCTATTCTTCTAAAAGCCCGAAAGGAGAGCCCTTTGCATTGAGAATTTCGTATGACAGAAAGGAGGGAAATGGTATCAGGGAATAATGAGAGGTAATGTGCAGACCTGCTTGCCGAAGTACAGTTCATTCCTTCAGTAGGTTTTGGCAGTGTTATACTCCAGATGCTCAGTAAACAGTCAAGAAACCTGAGGTAGAAAGCATCTGTTTGTTTTGCCTGGTGAAACCTTCTTAAGGACTTTACTGAAGAAATGAGCAGAAGAAATGAGCAGAAATGTGTACATTTCTCATCTCTTTTGCTCTCTCTTTTTTGAGTGAACTGAAGGGTGAATATCTAAACTATAAAAATTACTTTCCAGTGATGCAGTGCTTATAAGCTAGCTGGCTCAGGCTCTTGGATATGGATTAGAAAACTTTCATCTCCAGTCTGGGGTTCATATACAGGCTCAGCTGTTAAAGATTGAACGCTCTTGCACTGTGGTTTCCGAGAAGCAAGTCAATTTTAGCTCAGTTCCTTGAAAACTGCTCTCTGCACCAAAGGTAATCAATACCTATGTTAATATTTACAGCAGATGAGGTCAGGTATTATCCTAGACAGTCCAACATGCGTTTCCTGAGCTATTGTTCTTATGGCCAACAATCTGGTGGTCTCATGGTGATCCCTGCGTTGCTTCAGGGTGCACAGGGGTTGCACTCCCAAACTATGGTCCGGTCCTTGCGTGTGCTGAGTGAATACAGTCATTTTCCAGTTCTGAAGAGCTAGCCTTCCCAGCAGTACTCTCCTAGCCTGCTTTTTTGGTTTTGTCTTCTAAACTAAAAACTTCAGGGACTATCCTTTTTAATAAACTGCAGTTCCAACAATACAAGGGTCTCTTCTGGTTGAGGCTTCCTTATGCTACAGCAATAAAAAAAAAACAGCAGTAATTTCTGCTTTCTGGGATTCTTTGGTTTGCCTATTGTGATCCTTCTATGTGTGTAATTGATTGAACCCCTTATAGCTCCCTGTGCTCTTTATAAAGTCAAATAGAAATAAAATTATTGGTCTCTTGGCCAACTGCATCGGTAGTGGAACTGGTACAAATTTTATTTTGTAAGAAATGAAGATAAAACTGCTTACAGCAGTTTGCTCTGAATACAGCCTGTACAGCATTGCAGGTCAGCCAAAGAAAGGGTGGCATTTTCAAAATCTGCTGTTTGGCATTTCTTAGAGTTTTGCATTTCCTTAGCTAATATTCAAACTGTGAGAAAGAAATTTATATCACACTGGTTGTAAATTAAGTGGGCTTGTGGGTCCCAGGTCTGAATCACAGCCTCCATGTGGTTTAATAACAAATAAGGTAATTCTTGGTAGTTATCTGGAGTCTTATTTACCATAATATACTAAACCAAATGTTTCACATACAAATACTAGTTTTTTTAGTTATTTGTATTGTGGTGGTATCTGGGGATTATGATACTTAGGAAAAGAAATAGATGGCTACTACTTCAAAGTAAAGGTTCAGAAGAGCCAGGAGAGATTCACATTGCTTCCTACAGATGATAAACTTAGTTTTTGTGCCTACTTCTCATTGACTGTATAGAGAGTAGGAATCTAATAGCCTTGAAGAGCTTTCAAGATTGTCTGAATTGCTCATCACTTTCTTGATTATAGATGCTATATTTAGGTACCTAAATTTGTGTTAGACACTTTGAAAATGGTCTTAACCTTAGATTCCTGAGAAGCCTAAATCAAAGAGTGGAATCCCATTATTTTATGTGCTGTACAAACACAGAATAAAAAGAGAGTCTTTGCCCCAAATCTTAACAATATTTAAATACATCTTTGTGGTTGCAAATGGTGGGAGGGAGGAAGCATGATTCCACTCTGAGCTAGGTAGCATCCATCCTCGTGAATAATGTATCTGTGAGAAAAGACAATGAACTCTTTATAAAGCATCTGTTTGCTTTCTTGTTACAAGATTAATCCATTTGGAAGAAAAACATGAAACATGCTGAAAGCATGCAGGAATATGTATGCGCTTATTTATATGGTGTATGTATATACATGGCCAGCAAACTGTATGCTTTTTGAGGGTGTGGAGAAGTTGATTTTTGGCACTTTTTTCATGTCATTCCTCTCCTAACAAAGCGGATTCAATCTAACAGACGTAACTTTATACATAACTTTATACAACCAGTGGTCTGTTTTATTAGAAGAAAAAAGGAGAGGTTCTGTGTTTAGGCCAGCACCTTTATACCATTGGCCAGAGTGGCACACATTTCCAAAGGGCATTGGATTTTGGGAACATTTGGGAACATCCCTAACCATAGAAAATATGGTGGAGTGCTGCCCTTTCCCCACTCCTTCTTCAATCACTTAGCTATACCAAAGGCTTTACGCTAAAGGAGGCTGTGCAGTCCGTTGTTGGCTCAGCTAGGTTGCAAGGGCCCTCAGTGGTGTGGCAGAAGTGCACTGAGTTATACAGAGAACTGACATGGAGGCATTGGGTTAAAAGCTCTACTTTGGCCATGTTTGGGAACTGCTCGTAACTGTTGTCTTCCGTAAGCGTTCCCTTCATTTTCAGAAACGTTGCAGTGCTTTCTGCCATTAACTGATGTATTCTGTCCATGTGCCTTTCCACACAATCCCTTAGGCACGGAAGAGGGAAGCATCTTAAAGCAGGTACCTAGTTCCTTTTCTAAGAGTAAGGCCTAACAGAAGATTTTGCTTGGTTGTGGGATGTGTGGCCACTCAAATCACTACTGCTGGGTCTGCAGCTGGGAAGGTCTCTCACCTTCTCCCATGGCATCGTTTTAAAGGGAGAAGCCTGGGGACAAGCACAGAAAATATGCTGAACTTCTCTTAGCAGGAAGCAGAAAACTGCAAGAAAAAAAATGGAATGGACCAAATAGTCCCAAACCCAAAATGGTGCGTGGAGGAGTTTAAGTGACAAAAAGGCAGCTTTTGAACTGCACAAACAGATTTACAGTGTATAGCAACTTCTTTGGGGGGAAAAAAAAAAGAAAATTATGATCTGTAACTGCCTAGACCACAGTTTTAACCTTAACCAGCTACAATTATGCACTCAGAATAGTACAGATATTTAAGATGTTGACAACTGAAATAAAAATAGAGAAGGTTAAGTCAGTTTTACTCCCCTAAAAACTGAGTGAATAATTACTTGCTTTTGTCTTATGCTATTTCTGTCTCATCATCCCACCTTTTCTGTTTTCTTCCCTTTCTCTGCATTTCTTTTAGTCTCTGGAAAGCGACTCTTACTTTCATTTCTCTTTTTTGCTTGTTTTTTAGCTCATTCTGGATATGTATTCCTTCAAGGCATCTGTGTTAATGATTGAGAACTTTTGGTAGTGTTGATTCTCAGCATTTTTGTACAGGTCCTCATGAATGGACACAGTGAAGAATTAGTAAATTTTATCATTTAATATGGTTCTGTTGACTGGCTGCCTGGCACTTGTCACGGCCTCCCCTCAGCTCCGCAGTTTGGGTACCACTGATTTACACTGTTTATTTCTCCGATATTAACATAGCTCCGCTGAGAGTGGCTATACAGGAAAACAACACCTAATCTGCTGTGTTCGTAGCGATCCAACTTGCATTCATATGTGGCATTTTTGTATTACCAGCCACTACAGTGCTGTATAGAGAAACCCAAGCAGGCTAGCTCAGCTGTGATGGAATTTCAACAGAGGTATCCCAGAACCTGTCACAGGTGAATTTGCCTTTCTTCTTGGGAAGATCAGCTACCCTGCGTTGAGCACTAGATTGGTATTTTTTCCTGAGCTAGTTAGTATATCATTAATCCAGGGTTCTCTGTAACATACTTGCACTTCCATGCTTCCGGCTCAGCCAGGTCTCAGGGGCGCAGATCCCTGTTTCCTGAGCGGCTGTGTGAATTGTGAGTGGCACAAAAACGTCTCTGTCCTTCCCGCGTAAAGGGGAGTTACTCAGACGCATCGGAGGGGTAATAGCAGTTGTGGGAAGTTTGCCTGCTCCCATGCTGGAGGGTGGTTGCATTAGCAGCTTGCGAGCTGTGCTCAGCCTGGCCTTAGGCTGTGCTTTCTGATGAAGTGGCTGACCAGAGCCAAAATTGCTGCTTCACTGGAGCTACTGGGTTATGTAGTGATGGGCAGTGAATCGGGGGCAAGACTTGCAACGCAATTAAAAGTAGCCTTGTCTCTCCTCGATTTGATTTCTGTGGCCCTTATCACCCATTTGCTCTACCCTTTTCAGGTTTCCCTTCCCTGAAGGGAGCCGCTGGTCATTTAGATTCTCCTCGTATCTTTGTCCTTAGAAGCTCTGGTGCTGAGCCGTTATTCTGCCCTTTTTGTCGTCCCTGTTTTACTTCCTCTTCCCTCTTTGGCATCTTTAGCCTCGAAAGTAGAGTATGTTTCATTTTTCACTTCTTCCTTTTCTATGTCTGTCTCAGCAGTTATATTGGCACCTTCACAGCTGCCCCTAGTGCTGCTAGCTGAGCACCATATAAATGAGCCCACTCTGATGCAGCTGGCAGGGGGTTCAGGTGGCCTCTTGGTGGAAGTTAAGGCAGCTGTCCTACATTTGCAAAGCAATTTGGTTTAATTTGGTCATTCTCACAAAAAGATTAGGGACACACTGTCCCTGTGGGTCATGCAAAGGTGGTCCAAACAGTCAAATAAAAATTACATAAATACTTTCTTTTCTCAATTTCTGTAACTAATTTACAGTCACTGATATTTCTCAGATGGCCAGAAATGTTCTACAATTGCATGCAACTCACACAGAAGTCTTACGCTTGGACTTCGTGATAAGAGTAATGATGGTTTATTATTTCTTTGAGTATTTGGGATGGTCAGATAGTCCCAGGTGAGCAGTGAAATGCCCAGCTATACCATATATGTCCATTTTGCCTTATAACTCACCTTAGTTAGATTAGTGCACAGCTATTATCATCTGAGAAATGTTAATCGATTTGAAATGCTGATCTATGCTCTTATTTAAGTTTGGAATATTTTAGCTTCCTTGTGTTTGAAAAAGTTCATTAAGGTTGAAGTGTTGTAGCTGTCAGAGAAATAATCACATTTAAACAACACTTGTTTTTATGCATGCAGCTGAATTTTAAGGTCATTTCTTTTTACACTGCTGACAGAATCAAATTTTTATTGCTGTTCTTAATGGAGGAAGTTCATCTCTGTGAGGACAGCTTGCACAAAGGTTGTGGTGCAATCACGTCCCACGTAAGATGTATTTGGCGGATTGCTATAGTCATTTCAGTTATGTAGGTTCAAGCTAAGTTGTATTCTACCCGGTACGGTACATCAAGAACATCATTGGCTGGCTTCTGGTTATAAAATCTTCACCACAAATGCTGATGGTGATGTACTGGTAGGAAACTGAAATAATTTGTCACTTAATTTCCATGCTGATAGGAATTTGAATAGCTGGCAGTTGAAAAATTATGAGCTACTGACTGACTTTGTACATTTGATACGGACAGATATTCACTGTGTGTCATGCGACACCATTATTTTTCTGTTATTTCTGAGAATAAACACCGAAAGGTGAAGGAGTTTTGTTGCTTGCTTTTCTGTGTTAATGCGCACAGTTCTACGAAAAACACTATATATTACATTTCTATTGGTTTCCCTTAAAGTTACCTAGAAGGGCAACTTTTTTTTTTTCTTGAACAATGTTGTTGTGCATGCATATATACATGTGTATAGTTAAAATACTTTATTTCACTATTAAATGAACATTTTATCAGGAAGTTTGCCCACCAACTGAGAAGATAGTGTTAGGGAGAACGCCTCTGTCATAGTCCCTTTCTCTGACTTTTTGCAGCAATTCACTACACTTGGGCTATTCCCAATCAAGATAGTGTTCTCAAAATTAGAGATGAACTGTAGGAATTCCCAACAAACTGATGTTGTGAAAGGAGAGTAGAGCTATTTCAGTTTGAGTAGGAATGGTTTTAAACAATGTTTTTTGTTATCCTATCTCCTTTTGTTTCCTTGTTATTAGTTGGTGATCCATCTTTTGCATATAATGTGTGGTTTCAAACAGTATTTTTTCTTTGATTGCTGTTTTTAAAAAGATAGGGAGTAGAAGCCATAGGCTCTGCTACAGAGTGTCTGTGTCTCTGCATCCAATATTTTTTCTCTGTTTTTACCCAGGGGGAAAAAAAACAGAAAGAATTTCTAAAATCTGTGATGGAGTGGGGTGGGCCATGTTTTTTCCCCCCTTTTTGAAACTTCTAATAAAAATGTGCATGGTCTCTGAATTAATAAGCAGTGATGATGCGAGGGGGAAGTCAGTGAGTGTCATTTAGTTTTTGTTTTTAAAGCTTGAAATTGATTTACACTCAGCTTCTTTTATACAGCCCAAAAGTGAATGTAAATGTGAAGGTTGTAAAGTAGACCTAATTTATATGAGCTGTAATGTTACATTGTAAAAACAGTAAAATAGGACCTTAGTGAAATGAGCACTGGGTTTATAGACTTTTAATTTAATGTAGGCTAAATTCCATAGAATTTTTAACCTGGTGCCTTTTTATTTCTTTTTTTTTCTGTGGGAAAGTATTTGACCCTGGATGTTAGAACCCAAGGAATTGCCAGCTCTGCACTATTATTGCATTTGTCTTATTTTTAACACCAGTGGACCTTTCTTAATGGTGCTCTTCAGTGATTGCCTAGAAAAATATATTTTTTTGTCATCTTCCTCTATGTAGTTTCATCTTAAGGCAAAGCAGCTTTCTTCTTCAGCTAGAACAGTGGTATCTCCTTTCTGTATTGTGGTGTTTTTATCTGTACAGAAACTAAAGCAAAGCCAAATCTCACTTTTTAAAAAGGAATGAGATGAAAGTGCTATTTTATCCTTTGCTCATCCTTATCAACATTCAGTTTTGATTTATTTTCAACGAACTTGGGCTTGCCTGTGCTCTTCTAGAAAGTATACATGGGCAATTAAACAAAAGTATCTTGCAGAAAGGCCTAAGGAGAGCAAGACCCTTACCAGAAGGCAGTGGCAGTTGTGTGCGTGTTGTAAAGGAGTGTCTTTCACAGGGAGTGAGCCTGGTATAGCTCTAAAGAAGATTTTTCCATGGAAACAGGTATCCTTTCTATGAAAGAGCTTTGGGGATTTTAGCACCCTTGCGAAGGCAAGGGAGTCAAAAGCAGACCATATCCTTCACCACTGCAGTTCTGTTGTCTGAGATGGGAGGAGAAACAGGCCCCTGCAAGCCTCCCTTCAAAGAGTGAACTGCACTGACCTCTTCTGCATGGAGGGGACTGACTTCATGCCTTAATTCTTCTCAGATTACACCTACTTTCTTTAACAGTGCTTGAAAGAGTAGTTGAAAAATTTGCTCAAATGTGAAAAGGTAGCCAAACGTCTTATTGTCTCATTATATTCATATCACTTGTCATTTCCATTTCTCACATGCAACTTCCAGTTCTGACAAAGGCCATGGCAGAGATGCTCAGCTGTCCAAGTATATTTATTGGATATACTTTGGATATTGGCAATTTCTGTATTTTCTTAAAAATGACTCCTACAGCTTTAATTTTTTGAGGCCATGATTAAATGCAGTGATCCCTAAGTGAAAAAGTAATTGCTGTTTTTTCTTTGGAATAGACACTGTAAGTTACCTCATTCTTAGGAGCATAACTTATCTTGTTTGATATCTGTGAGGAGTATTGGGGATGCTTGCCTCCAAGGTAGGTGCTCAGGTGGCACAGCTTGTGTTCTGGGAATGCATGAAATGGTGATGTGGCAAATCCTTTCAACATTGGGGTTAATACACTTTGTAGGTGTATTTCTTAAAAATGAAATGTATGATTTATGGAATGTAAGGAGATTGGTAAAGCTTTAGAGCCTTTCCGAGCCCTCGTTTTGGCAGTTTACTATCAAAGCTCTTAAGTGTATTCAGTGAGATGTTGACAGTCTAGGTATTTTTAAAAAGGCTTCTTACTCACACTAAATACATTTTATCCCCAAAGTAGTTATCAAAACAAGTTTTTATTGCAGTTGCCTATTTGCCAAAATCATCCCCTAGAGCCTTTAAAGGTCATGCTGCTTTTCATTGGGGGTTGGATGCCAACCCTAAGATACCTTTCAAAAATAGGCGTATGTAGCATTCATCTCCAAAGCAAATAAACAACTAATTTGGGAGCATCAAGGCTCTTCTCTGTGGATGAGCAACCATGCTAACGCTCGCTAAGGGTACCAGCTGCTCACATACTGGCATTCTTGACAGTGAGCGAGCAAGCAAGCACTGAGTGGTCACCTCGGGTGGGCTTGGTCAGACGGCTATTGCTGGGAACTGTAGGGCCATTTGAAATGAACTGACAGGAACTTTGCACTGCTTCTGCCTGGCCTTTTCTCCTTCTGTAGCAGAACAGCCCTTTGAGTCCTTGTCAACCTGGAGCACTCTCTGAACATTATGAAAAGAAACGTGAAAGGGAGGAGAAAATGAGAGCAAGAATTTTGAAAAAAATGGTACAGAGCTACCACATTTTACCTTCATCTCATAGCATGAATGTATTAATTCAGTTTGATGCAACTTAAAAGCCTCATTCCATGCTTTTTGCCAAGTAAATTGTTACTTGAACGTGAAAAAAGCAATGGAATTGAGAAATTTATCTTTCTGCTTTAAAAAAGAAACAGCAAAAAGAAAAGATAAATAGTATTCAGTTGGAAAAAAAGCATCTTGAGTATTAGTACTATCAAAATGGGCAGTTTTGCAGATATATGATTAGTTTTAGACCATACAATTTATCTGTTTTATCAGATTGGCAGTAGTAAAGGCCTGTAGCTCAGGACCCCAAAGCAGCTGTACCAGTCAGATCACAAGTCCGTCTAGAGCAGGATCTTGTCTCTGTAGTGGCCTAATGGGAATGCCTAAGTCTGAGCAAAAATAGGATAAACATGCAGGGTACTTCTGTGAGTACTGTCCTAGCTTCCAGCAGCTTGGGTTTTATGGATTTTCTAAGCCAGTTATGTTTTCTGTATATTTAGTATTGGCCAGTAGATTTCTTGACCATGAGCTTGTCCATCTTCCTCTTCAGCTCCTGTAAAGTTTTAGTGTCTGCAGTGTTGCATAGTAAGGAGTGCAGCAGCTTAGCACTGTCGTGTGAAGAGCTACCTCTTTTTGTCTGTATCAAATCTGCCTCCTACTAGTTTCAGTTGATGCCCCCTAATTTGAAACACCATCTGTATATTTTTTTTTCCAGGCTATTTATGGTTTATAAACCTTTAGTCATTTCTTCTTCAAGAGTCTTAGCTAACTTAAAACTACTAGCATATAAGAAATAGCCATATCCTGTATCATTTACTTTGCTCTTTTCTGAATCTCTAGTCGTTCTCTCATAGCCTTTTTGAGCTGAGTGTCCAGAATTGCATGTAGTATTCAAGAATGAGCTGAAGAGTGGATTTATAAAGTACTGTAACAATGTTCTCTATTTAGGAAAGGAAAAGAGAGAAAAGCAATTCACCATTCCAGTGTTTTTATCCTACTGAAGCTATTCTTAAGGGGCAGAGATACTAATGTATAGATTCATTTAGACTCTTAACCTGAGGTGTTTGTGTTAGGAATGTAGTTGCTCTGCGGTATATTTTTGTATGATACCTGCTCCAAGCCCTAAATCTTTATGGCGCAGTTCACTGAAACCACACACATAAAATCTGAATGGCCTTTTAAGGATTTTCTCTCTACTAATACAGGTAGCTGAAGGCAGCTGACCTCTTAGATTAGGTACCTCAGTTGAGCCACTTTAAAGTTCAGTCAGAAGAATTTAGGCATAAGTGATAAGTGAAAAGCTACGGAGAAGCCTGTGGTCACAGGAAAGTACAGCGTTGGATGTGCATCTTTCAACACACAGGTTAGCATCTTCATTGCATGTCCAGCATTACTCTGATTTCAGTTAGAGCAAGGTTAGGTCTCCAGCTGACATTGATGTCACACTTAGCTTGTTGATAATATTATATCATAAAATTAGATTTCCAGTTTAAAAAAAAAAAAAGCTATTCAGATTTGGTCCTTGCATGGAACTTTTTGTGTTTTCAAAGCTAGGTACTCAGTAGTTGTTATATTACCTCCCACATAAATGTTATATTTGTTTAAATAGTATTTATAGAAATTGAAGCTCCTTTTCAAGGATGAGAAAAAACAAGATGACAGCTGCTGGCAGAGTAATTTTTTTTTCTCTCTCCAAGTAAAAAGTATAATCCTGGATAAAGTGGCAGCAGACCTTTCATGTAAGAGTCACAGTGGAAACTGCTGCCCATGGTAGCAGCCATGCCCCTCGGGGCCCGCGAGCAGCTGCAGCGCCATCAGCGCCTGTTGCTAGCACCAACAGTTTCTCCAAACACCAGCGGCAGCGGTAAGGGTTATTAAAGGACATTCTTGTCGTCCCTTAGATATCTGGAGGCTACTCCAGTCCTTCCAGAAAGAAAGTTAATTTTCTTATTATTGAGATTGAAGAAATGTGGAGAATTTTGATGGTTTTTTTCTGGCAATCAAGAAAAGCCTATGTCTCAAAGAACTTGTTCACAAATCATTTAACCACAGTAATAGTTACATGTGCATTGGCAGTTTTCCCTCAGTCTCTTCCCAGGAATGCCCTGTAATATGAAATGTGAAATTAGGGCCTAATTCTGCGACGACATGAATTTCCTCTGCTCGCATTGCTTTTGCGGGAAGCTACAGAACTTCACGTAACTGATTTTGAAGAGCTCAGGAAAACTCTTTCTGAAGTCAATAAAGGGATTCCCAGTACCTTTCTCCTGCAGAAATGTCTGGGTGGGATGAACTGCTCTGTGTGCAGGTTGTCCCACAGAACTCTCTCGAGGCATAAGGAAGATTTTATATAAATTTTAAACACTTTTTAGAGATTCTCTCTTTGACTACTGATATAGTTCTGGTTCTATCTCCCCCTTCCCTCACACATTTAACCAAATATGCAAATGTATCTAAGGCACAGCTCACTTCTGATCGGTTCTAAGGAAAATTGTTTTATTCTTTCTGTAGATTTCTTAATGGACTAAAACGTGAAACAATCTGTATGACTGTTCTTCAAATGCCTCAGTTCTGACATTTGAGAAGCTTTTTCTGCACTCTTCAGCAGGAACCATGACTTCACTTTGATGTGCTTAACAAAAATTATGAAAGATGGGGAAAGAAAGCAAGATATCTAGACACTGACTGTTCTAAATTGCAGTTCTTTAGCTGCAGCACAATGTTTGTTACTCATAGTAGTAGTTTTCTTCTTAATAATAATTCCTTTATGCATATTGTAGCTTGGAAACTGACAGGTAGGTAAAGCAGAGCACTTACAGTGTGGTGTAATGTCTCTGGAAATAAAAAGTCAAAGCTGTGTGTGTGCGTGAAAGACAGTGAGTGTATCATTAGGTAATGCAATATAAGAAAAGGGGGATAGTAAGATGTGAGAGTGCCACCCTAAGAGAAGTAGACTAGCTGTCTACCATATCTGCTAATTTTTTGTCTAGTATTATTAGTAGGAAGAATGCTTATATAATGCTCCTCATCTGTATAACTGAACTAGTTTGAATTGAGAAAATCATCTTGACATCATGGGAAAAGTGAAGGTCATAACTGAAGAGGAGATTGAGAAAAACCATGTAAGCGTGTTGTACCATTTAACAAAAGGGGTAAGGACTTGCATGCAGTTGCTTGATACTCAAACTGGGCTTTGTAGTCATAAGAGCAGTAAAGTAGGGGGCTATTCAGATTTGCATGTCTGTTTTAAAAATTAATCTGCCTGTCCCTTTTTATTTTTTCTTTATTCTTTCTTTAAGGATTGCATCTAATTGTCAGTTTTGAATATGAGGAGCTTACTGCACTAAACTGCCCAAGTTTCAGATTCTAATTTTAAAATAGACTTGTTCTGGAGAACAAGATTTTAAGGTCTTATGAGAAGCATTTGCATTTAACAATAAGATTATTGAGGTGGATTTGCTTTCTTTATTACCTTAATTCAAAATAGATGCTAACGTAGTTCAGTCATCTAGTTGTTGATGTGGGTACAAAATGGGAAGGATCTAGATAAACCTGAATTCTGAATTACTGAATCAAAGTAGAATTTTGAACTACTCCTTGTGATTGTGTAAAAGAAAAATGCTAACTTTAAATAGCCTTTTCTGTATTTCTTAATTATGTAGCTTTTTCAGTCTTTGTCTTTTTTTTTTTTTAACCTGGGAATGGCTGTAAATTGAAAAATAATTTCTCCTGTTCATATGTAATGTTCAGAATTTAAAAAGTTTTCTTTCGGGAGAGAACAAAATTGAACTGTAATATTTATATAAACAGAATTATTTAGAAAATAGTTTTAATGCTATTACTTTGTGTGATTAATAACTATTATATAACTAAGAGCCCTTATGCATTAATTAGAGATTCTCTTTCAGCATAGGCAGGATTTCAGCACCACTTCAGTATTGTCAAAATTAGAAGGGCCAAATTGAGCTGCTCTTTCAGAAATGCTTATGTTTATACTGGTGCTGATTATATTTGGTAAATTTTTTTAATAGATTATTAAATGGCAATAAATAGTAAATCTTTGTGTTCGACAGAGCCACTTTTATTTCAGGGAGATTGAAGCACTCTCCTATGAATTAAGCTTCAGACTGGGGTCTTCTGGGAAACAAGTCTGAAAGAGTTGGTTGCGGCAGTTCAGTTTGCAGTTGTGGGTTGTGGGTCAGCAGTAGGATTCTGAAGTCTAGGTAGTCTTGAAATCCCATTTCAAACCAAGCACTGGTTATAGGTAGTGTATAGTGAGAAGAAGTGACTTCTTAACTGCAACTCTACAGCTTATTTGGGGCACCCATTGTCACTGCCGATTTCCATTTTAATTTTAAAAATCTGCTTGAAATTGTTAAACTTCTTCCTGCCAACAAATGTACAAAATTGGCACAGTTTACTTAAGGATTTAATAGGGATGTGTGTTCATGCACACACACACATATGTATGTAATGTATATACACATGTATACGCACACTGTATGGAGAGATAGATCTATGTATATTATGTATATAGACACACTGGACCGTATTAACAAACAAATGTGGTTATCGATTGATTCCTTTGCTCTTATGTTTCGTTTCTGTTCCCTGCTGTGCACGCATCTTTTTCTCTTTGATATATATGCTTACACATCCCTTTATCTTTGTTGCCATTAATAAATCATAGTATGGGCTGGTGTGTTGCATGTACTATACGCACTATGTGTATGATTTCTATATATTTGTAAATATGAGTGGAGCTCAATCTGCTTACTGGGTGATTGCATAATATGATTGCTCAGTACAGCAGATAGGTGATACCCTGGTTCTAGATACCTTTTCCAGTTCCCTTTCTCAATGCTTTGTTTCATCTTTTAAGTAATTCACTCTTTTAAAAGCTGAAGATGTTCCATTTCCGTTCTGCTTTTATCAGCTATATCTCTCTGCTGTGTATTAATGTCACATCTATAAAATTTGTTAGAGATGACTAATAATTCATTTTGTAGTTACAGCATTTTGCGTTTTGTTTTAAATCTCTATTGGATGTGCAACTTAAGTACTTTCTTAAAAGTACAGGACTGGAAGAAGTCTTCAAATTACTGAATCGTGCTCTGCTATCAGAGGCATTATGCAACGTAACCTTCATTAGTTTCTCTATTTCTGTGTTCAAAACAGTCAGGTCTTTTGCCTTCGTTGCTTCGAAGGCTGATTCATACCATCACTCTCAATAGTGCTAGAAATGCAGTATGATTCATTAGGAAAAAAAAAAGGCCAGCAATTGCATTCAATGTGTAATGCTGTTATATGCTTAATGGACTACAATGTGTCAAATCCTGTGCACCCTCAAAGTTCACTTGTAGTTTCAGAAGTGCTCATGGCAGATAAAGGAACTTGGTTCTCTGTGTATAGCCAGCTGTGCTGTGATTGAATATTTTCCATCAAGTATTCTCTATTCTCTTTTGCTGCAATAGTCCATGTATTAGCAGATCTCCATAGTCAATGCTAGTAAGTGAAAATTAGTGTTGAAGACCACCTGTATCTTTCATAGCATATGCCTGCTCTCCAGTAAAATCAGTGGAGAATAGAAATGGAAAGAAATGCAATTACAGTGAGAGTAGTTCCCCTTCTGTAATAAAATCTATCATCTCATTCTAAATTTGATATGGAATTCTAGGAACTAATTGGTTTTGCCATTTATCCATTTATTTTCTCTAGGTGTTTGTCCCTCGCGGCTATAGCAATTATATACCTTATTTTTTAAGAACCAGTGTCTTTCTAAGAAATTTGACAGTCTCCCAGGCCAGAGGTTGATTGGACTTTGTTTTCTTATTTGTAGTAATGGACCAAAAAGCATTAGACAGAATAGAATGAAATGAAAATGGAAATTTTAAAACATAATTAAATGTATAATCATAAAAAATTATTCTCTGTTGCTTTTTTACTTAGAACAATACAGATGTTTCCTTTCCCACATGACAAAGCTTTTTCCAAATAGCATCTGTGAAGTGAGTTCAAGTAACTATGGTTCCTAAACTATAGTTTGTAGTTTGTTTGCACAACATTTCTCTTACAAAAGTGTTATCAATTCTTTCATTCTTGATTTGTCTATAACACATTGCATTAGTCTACACATTAGTCTATAACACATTGTGCATTCATGTGTGAATGCACAGTTTTGTTTATGGTTAACTGTAGACATTTTAAAGTAGAATTTTGAAGATTAATAGCCCAGTATTTTATTTAGAAGCTCTTGGGCAGGAGAAGAAAATGGGAAATTTGGAGACTAACAAACTAAAATTTACATGTTTTATTAAAAAGGAGCAGTGAAATTCAAGGGCAGTGAGAAGAAACAGAATGTGATCTAAAGAGAGTTGCTCAAGTACATGTAGAGAGGTCAAGCTGTGTGAAAGAAAACAGCTAAAGAGGGGAAATAACAGAAATCTGGTCTGGAATCATATAAGGAAATAGCGGCTTCCACTGTCTTTTCCACTGACCCTGTAAGGGCCAGTATTGCTCTGAGTGGAACAGAAATGGTTGGTACAAACCAGGATGAATAGTGAGCTGGTACCTTCACAGCAGAGAACATGGGAGAATCCACAATTTCTTTTCAATTCTTCGAACTAAGTTTCCAAGCTTCAAGGAGTGATGGTGTGTAATCCCATCAGGTTTGTATTTTCAAAGTGCATGCCTTGATCAAGATTGGGTACAATCTTTTTTAATGAGCTTTTTAGAAGTCCTTATTTTGCTGTATCATTAAGCTTTTTGTTTTTGTGTTAGATAGATTGGAAATACAGCATCCTTAGGCAACTTGATCAGCCCTCTCATTATATCTGAAACAGAATGATTCATCGTTCCCTGTTTTTCCTCTAATAAGAATAGTGATGTCTTTCACTTACTTAATACTGTGTAAGGAAGCATATCCACGTAAGTTAGTCCCCCAAATTAAGTTAAAAATATTTTCTCTTTCCTAATTGGCTTCTCTTTTAATACATTATCAAGTTTTTTTATGTTGAGGAGAACAAATTGTCTCTGGCCAGCCAAGACAACGAGATAAGAAGGTAACTGTGAGAAGGCTGAGAGGAAGATAGCATAAAGATATCCGAGATGATAAGAAAAGCATGAAGATAGTTACTAATTCCAGATATAATCAAGTTTGTAATCCATTCGAGTTTACCACATGACTTCCAGGGGCCAGCCAAGATTTCACTAACTATTGTCTTATTGGCCAGGAATGGGAAAAATCGAAGTTACCTGAGTGCGAGGATTCTGCCTGGGGGTGTGACTGAGGCTGCAGGTGCCTTCGTGTTCTGAGTGGGTGGCTTGGTTCTCCCTAGACCTGGTCAGAATTTTTACCATGAAAGTGTTTGGTTGAAAATGAACCTTAATAAAAATAATCTTTTCACAAAAGCTGTCTCGTTTGGAAAGAAAAATTCAGAAACATGCATTTTTTATGTGTTTCAGATTCTTGTTCTTAGTTCTATATTAAAAAAAATCTATAATAATCATTCAACATTTGTAATATATGTATAAAAATTCCAGGAGAAAATTCACAAATGAAAATTCCAGAGAGGAAAACATTAAATTGATTTCAAATTCCCCAGGCTGAAGCATTTGAAATTTTTGCAGAATTTTCCTTTCTCAACCTCAAATTATTATTTTAACAAATTGAAACAAAAATGTTTTATTTGCATTAACATGCTTTTGACATTATAAATGCTCTTAACATCAAGCTACAGTTTTGTACTTAACCACTTCTTTCAAAGATTTCTGCTAGAGGAGTCTTTTTTATTAGAAAAAATTAAAACGAATAACCAGAGATCTAAAATAGGACTAGAAAAGGTTGTATTTTATGTGAGTTTCAATAATTTACTTAGTCTGGAACATGAGCTATAAAGAAACATCTATTGGTAATAAGTTGCACTACCTGCTTTCCATGATTTATTATTAAGGTGTGCTTACAGAGCCATTACTTTGCCACTGTATGGTTTCACTGCTGAGTTGGTGAACACTAGCAGAGCTTGGCAATTAGTCCCATATATATTGGAAAGCATTGCCATGCTGAGTAATGGAGACGAATGTCCGTTAGACTGCAAATGTCCTAACTATTACCAGAAGAGATGGAGATGAAGAGTTGGTTCTACCTGAGGTTCCTTTTTTCTCGTTAATAAAAGCCCTTGAGGATGCAGAAGTGAACATCATTGTGTAGTAGGACTCTGTGGGAGAAAGGAAAGCAGCATCTTCAGAGCTGCTCTTCCAGGGAAGTGCTCTCAAACTGGGACTCCACACCCTTCAGTTGGAGATGGATGTGACAACCCCCATGGTGCTTGTATTCTGGGCTTTTGTCTCTGCTTGGGTTTTTGTTTGGCATCAGTGGGCTCAGAACCTTCTGGGAAACAAAAGTTTGAAGCAGAAACCTGAGCAGTTTGTGAAATTGTGTATTTTCTGTTTCACCTAGTGAATTGTGCCTGCTTTCTTACACAATAACATACATGCTTATAAAATCATGATGCTTTCCGTACAATGTATCTTTCATTGATAAATAACCCTGTACTTTTAGAGAAGTAAAAACAGCGAAAGATAAAAGTGTGTTGTTGTCATTATTCACCCAAATTTAAGACTGTGGTGGATGCAGATGCTTTAACATCTCTCTTCTGCATGGGGATGACTTATTTAAAGTCCTAGCATATAGTGGGAACACCTGCATTAATGTCTGGGTTTGATTTTTCAAACGAAAAAGTAATAAATGATTTGTGTACAAACCTAACGATTTTTAATGTCTAGTGTGAAAGTTACAGCAGTGTCGTAAAGAAAAAGCCTTAATTTGTCATGAAGAAGTGGTTTCAAAGGTTTTCTTCTTTGCTAATTCTGCTGTGTTCATGCCATTAAAATAATGTAGTCAGTTTTGGTGGAGAATTTCTAGCACCTTTGCTATTAATTAAATTCAGTCCCCCCAAATGAAGTTGACAATTAAACAATAAAAAATGGTATTTCAAAACAAGATAAAACAGTTTAGTCCTGAGTAGCTGTGTGAAGACACTAAGCTGGCAAGTAGGGAACCATAAAAACAACAGAAGTAAAAATGGGGCCTCTGTGAGTTGAAGCCATTAGTGAAAGTAATGATGTCTGGATTTGTGAGTTAGCAGTAAAATTCCTCTTTACAGCAAGCTAGTGCAAAGCTTATGCATTATTTAAGTGTGGTATCAATGGGGCATATTTTCCTACATTTTACATTTTAGCCAACATTAAAGCCAAAAGCCATCTTAATGCTTAGGACAGTCCTCCTTCCTTTCTTTATGTCTGCTTCAGGTATGCTAAGTGTCCTAAAATGAAATTGGAGACACTTAAAGCAATTGTGAAGTCAGCACCTGTGGTCAGATGTTAAATGTGAATGACAAACATCTTTAAAATGACCTCATAAAATGATAACATTTGCTCTGTGTTTGAAAAAGTTAAATTTTCAAATGCTGTTACAAAATTACTTCTTTATGAACATGTTATCATAAGGCATATGAAATCACTGTCTCATCTGTAATTATAAACCCTTAAAGCCACCAGCTTATTGGTATTCTGACCTTTGTAGCTCACCAGACAGAGATTTTGGAAGTTACTAATTTGAATCTAATTAATCTTGTTTACATTTAAATGTATCCTTGGATGTTCTATCAAATTCAAACAAAATACGGGTAGTATAGAATTTGAATCAAAATTAATCTTCAAGTTTTAACAAGGATCCTATTTAAAATAGGAAAGACACAAGTCGCATCAATTTAACTGTTGTCACTTTATCCATAATTTATATCATTAAGTCAACTGCTATGTCTAATCTATAAAATCATATGCTCATCTTGAATCTTTGCCAGAGGAAACAGGGCAATTTTAAGACTGATTGTAGCACCTTTGATGGTATTAGTTAGAAAACACGACATTATTTGAGCAATTAGTTTTATCTTTTGTTGCTGTATTTCTCTAGCAATTTATTCTAGCAAATTATTCTGTTTTATCTATGAGATGTCCAGTCTGGGGTTTGTCTAAGCATTAGAGGTCTGACTTTCAGTGGTGATGCGTATCTTCAACTCTGTTTAGAGTCATTGTCAGCCATAGCTGCTCTCAGTCTTCAAAGATCAAGATCTTACAATATTACCCTTGTGTTACATATAGTGCTTTCTTCATTTGTTTTATAATACTGTCAGGCGTCACTGGCAAATACAGTTACATAGTTGTTGCATTTTGCCTCAGGGTAGATGAAGTGATGGCTCTATATATGTGAATTTCAATACATCTAAAGACAATTTTGAAATGTCTGTGGTATTCTTGTTTGGAGGGAAGACACAGAGTGCAACTTCAACCTAGCTGCTTATAATGTTTTCCTTCTGCCCTCAAAGATTTCTGTGAAATTTCTGTATTTTAATAATTTGGGACTCTAGAATTTTGTTCATGTCACTGTTGATTTGAGTATTCAAAGTCAATCTGATATCAGTGCATTCAACTTCACTTGAAGTCAGCAGAGTTCAGAATTTGACCAGGAGTCTGATAGTCTTTGACGTTATGATGAAGGAAATCTTTTGAAAATGTGTTGGATGATTTATATGGGGCTTTTGGTTTGCTATTTCTATAATGAAGTCCTACATTGCAATGTATAGTATGTTTCTGTTAAGAGCGTGTGATGCCTTCCAAAAAGGCCGGATGGTGACAGATTCTGCATTGCCTGACAATCATGATAAAATGAGTTCAGCCGTTTCTTGAGAGCTGCCTGATGTTGTGCTGAAAATCACTATTTTGTAGATCTTATTTAGAATTTAAATGTGGCATTGTTTGTTTTGCAGTATTATTTAACTGATTTTTGTAAAATCGTTGTTAGCACTATATACAGTTTTGGTAATGCTGTTTTTGTTCCTAATCTTTTTAGGTTGTGCTGGTGAGATGGAATGAACCATTTCAGAAACTAGCAACCTGCGATGCAGATGGAGGAATATTTGTTTGGATACAATATGAGGGCAGATGGTCTGTGGAGCTTGTGAATGATCGTGGGGCACAGGTTGGTGTGAATATTTTCTCTTAGTCAAGAATGATCAAGTCCTGAGAGACAAAAAATGAAAAGGAAGATGAACAGTACTGTATATGTTTAGGAAAGCACAGAAGAAAACAAAACATTTCTTTTTTGAAAGGAGTAGGCAAGAAGTGTCACAAAGATACTTACAAGGATAGTTACTTTAACTGGTTTTGACTTTCACAAATGCATATTAAAAATTCTGCAGTGGGCAAAAAAACTTCTGTGATATTGAAGTCCTCTTTTGCTTTCTTTTTAAGTATTAAGTGAGAGTAAATCACCCATTGTTTTTGCAAAAATATACTTTTTTCCCCAATTATATCTATTCAGCATTCCAATGACTATATTTTGTGGAAATGTGTTATTTTTCAGTGCATGAGGGCACACTGAATTTATGAAATTTCTAAACCCTTTTCTAACTCCCATCCATTTGTGTACAAAATGCATTTTTTAAGAAAGTTTTATCATCTCTTGCATTGATTAAACTGTAGATGATGATAACTGCCAGTAGATCTATCTGGTTCTGTACAATACTGCCTTAAAACAATGAAAACTACTATATGGCCATTATATCTATTTTCTTATCTTTAAAATGTTAAGGTGAGTGACTTTACATGGAGCCATGATGGGACTCAAGCACTTATCTCCTATAGAGATGGATTTGTGCTGGTTGGTTCAGTCAGTGGACAAAGGCACTGGTCTTCAGAGATAAACCTGGAGAGTCAGATCACCTGTGGTATATGGACTCCCGATGACCAACAGGTAATGGGGCTTTTAGAGGCTATTAATTGTATCATATTGATATGCTATGGAATATATATCTTAAAAAATTATTAAATAAGTTGTTTGTAAGAACAGTTTTCCTCAAAACCAGTGTTCCCACAGATAATGAAAATTTAATTCAGCCCGTCATTAGACAAATATGCTAATGTACCAAGTTACCTATCATCACTTTTCACCCCAATTCACATTCAGTCTCATTTCAAAATTAATTTGAGACAGAAATCTGGAATTGTACCCCTAATTTGTTGAGGCAGCTATCTTGAAAATATGCAGGTGAGCAGATAACAGCACTGCCTAGTAAATATCTGACTAGTCATTTCACTATACAGCTGCCCAATTTGCACTTGCAGCAAAGGCAGTCCAGTTCACAGATACAGTTAGGTTTGCCATCACATGAGCAAGTGGATCGAATTGATTTTGAGTGTCAGAGACACCTGTAAGATCTCTCTCAGCCTTATGCAAACAAAATAATTTTGAAAAGGTGATTTTTCAAACCACTGAATCCAAAACTTGTTGAGCTTTGGAAAAAACAGTTATAAAATTCTTCTTTGCTGCTTTTCTAATGAGGCATATAGTGTTGGTCGTGTCGCCATTTATAGTGCGGCTTGAGCTAGCCCATTGATTTTCATTTGCAGAATTTACAATGGCCCTTTGCCATTCAGCTGTTGAACTTACTTGAGTGGTCTTTTCTTCCACATGCTTGCTGTCATTATAGTTAATGTGTGTATAATATAGTACTGAAAGAAATGATGGGGGTAGACTAGTGCAAAGAGAAATTGTATTATTTTCAAGATTGGATTATTTTCCTGCCTTCACTTTGCACCTTCATAAAAAGGTACTGGTCTAAGACTCAAGGTATCATTGACTTTAGTTTAGAATACTATAAATCCATACAAGATATATGCAGAGTTATTTTGGGAATTGCAGGTGGACTATAATAGCACAGATAATATGCATTTCTACAGCAGCTTCTAATAATTCTAGAGTGCTCTGCAAAGAATAATGAATTAATTATTACAATGCTGTTCTTTCAAGCCAGGGAGTCTAACTGCCTCTTTTTGAATCTGGGAAGATTTAAGTCTTGACAATAAATAATTTGCTCAAGATCAGGAGGAAAAGACAAGGAGCAGAACTAGGAAGGGAAACCAAGATCTAATAGCTCTCACTCCTGTGTTTTAAACATGAGGCTATCCCCTTTGTGTGATTTGCACTTGTAGTTCACTGCTGTCTTTGGAAATATCTTCACTTGAGTGTTTCATTTGGGAGGACTGACTGCCTTTAATTCTAATTAGCCAGTATGTTTGTACTTTCTAATCTGGACGCTTCATAAGTGTTTATTCCAGAAAACAAATATTTCTTCAGTGTCCAGATAAGCACATACAAACATAATGGCCAGTTCCAGTTGTGTGAAAATCACTTGCTTGAGTTAAGAGATTCTGCTGCTGACAAACTCACTGAAATAGAGACGAAAACCAGGCATGGGCTTGATGTTGCTCTGCACAACTCTCCAAACCATGGGTTTTGCATGTCTAGCTGCTGATGAATCTTCCTGTTCTCCAGAGTTGATGGAGAGAAGAGATCTTCTAATACCTATTTAGGTGTATTTGTCTTTGAAGGCACAAGACAAGAGACTATGCTCACAGTTCATGATAAAAATACAAATAATTTTTTGGGAAAAAGGACATTGCATATATTACACACAAGCACATACAGAAATGGATGCTCTCACTAGCTTACATGCTTGTCTAATTTTTCTCTTTTCAGTAGTTAGCCAGATTTATATCTGTGCAAATGAAATCAGACTATTCTAAAGTATTTTCAGCATCTTCCATATTATGTAATTAATCTGCTTGTCAGTGCAGTGAGTGAAAGATAAATGTCAAAATTTAAATTTATATTTTCATAATATTCTTTATGTCACCCCTCTGACACCATGAAAATTGCTTCTGAAAGTATTCCTGAAAAACATTACATTCCATGTTGCCATGACATTTAACAAAATTAGCTTTGTAAGTTAAATTTCCAGTGAGAATTTATTGTTCACTATCAGTTTTCTATTGTCCTCGTAAAAATTTGTTTGATATAGTCTGTCTAAAATGCCAGCACAGATATTAGTTTAAGAATTCCATTTCATTTTTTGGGAGAGGTAATAGGAAATTCAATCCCAGTTCTTTTGCAAATGGGAAGCTTCCACATGCATAACATCTGTTCACCTCAATTTCTAATTTTTTTAAATTTTCTCGCTCTGTCCTCTCCTATGTTCATCCTCATCTTTTCTTCCAGTTCTCATTTTCCATCTTTTCTCCCATGTGTCTGTTCAACACCCGTAGCCTATTGCTTACCCCACAGCTCCTTGCCGCTGCCCTGTAGCAGCCCCCACAAGAGGAGGAGAATTTCCTACTATCGTCTTTTTGTTGGAGGAAAAGAATGACTGGAGCTACAGTATTACTAACCATCTTATTTTGTCATATAGTTGAGCTGTCAATACTGGTGTCAAATACTGCAAATAGAGAGTCCAACTCTTAACTGTGTCTGTGGTTGTGACTGTGTGTGTGGCCCCTGCATTTGTCTTCCTGCTGTGCTCTGATGTAAGCTTGTAGGTGAAACATCCAAGATAGTGGCTGATGCCATCTGTGGCTGAAACTCCATAGTTAATACTTCCCAAATTCTTTTGAGCGCTTAGAGACAGATGATAGTTGGAGAGATGGCCAGGGTTGAGTGTTGGTCTGTTGAAGTTCAACATATGGTTTAGTGTTTTAAATAATTTGGAATGTACTTTGCCTTGAGGGAGTCATTGGCTGATTTTATTAATAGTAGATATATTTGTTCTGCATCTCCTTTTAGGAAGGGAATGATATGATTCATAATTTGTGGCTCTGATGGGTTTTCATGATATCTTGAGTTCTGCACTGTATGCTGGGGCCAAACCTACTATGAGTCATAGGACAGTTAATACAATCTGGTTTGCTGCAATGCTTTCTTTCTCAGCATCGTATGTCATGAGATGATGCTACTAGTGAAGGACACTGATAGATTTTTGCTGTGGTTCACACCTAGGTCTTGAGTCTGTACATTGAACTGTGAGTTCTTTAGCTGATTCATTACATAGGCCTTTTGATTGTGATTCTACATGTTTGTTGTGAAGGACTAGAAGTTAATTTTGTCAGTTCCGCTGTATATCTGTTTTCCTGCACATGGAGGACTTTAGGTGTTTCCTGCACATGTATATTTTGTTACCTACACACACCTGGCTGAGGCGCAGAACACCGTAATCCCAGGGACTCTTGAGAACAATACACAAATGCACACAATAGAAAGGCTGGCTCCTCTGTGTCTTGAGCCGTGTGCCACACTTGTGTTAAACTTGGGCTGATGGGATCATTCAGGAATGTGACTTTGTTGTTGGTGGTGGTTTTTTTTGGAAACAATTTTCTCAGGGCTATAAGAAGCTATAAGACCTGGTTCCTCAGGGTCATGCAAGTATTTTTTTCTGGTGAGAAGAATTACCTGGGGCCATGTAGGGATGAAAAATGAATTTGAAATGCTAGATGATACAGGAGAGTCCTGTACCCTGTCTTGAGACAGTTCTACAGGACTATCAGGTTTTACCATGCTTGTTGGCAAAGAGGGAGTGTACATACCAAGTAGACTGAATGAATTCCCAACTCGGAAAAACCTGAATTTTGTCTAGCCTAATGGTTTATTTATAATTATAGAAGCAATGTCAATAAATAATTGAAGCTCTCCCCTAAGCCAACAAATCATATAAAATATCTTTCCAGTGCTTCAGCTTCCTTCCTGTGGGTTTGATCAGCATCTAGTGACATCTTTCTGTCAACTTCTGCTGTCCTCAGGCATCCTCTGCCTTCCCCTTGCCCTCCACCTCACCCTTTACCCCTCCTTCTCCCTGTTAGAGTGGACTGTGAAAAGCTTCGTCGATTTCGTGGATTTGTTATGTTTTTACCTAATAACGAGGTTTATCTCTATTCATGGCAGAAGAAAGGTGCAGTGTCAGAGAACTAGATAAGAACTGTAGAGGGGCCTGATTATCCTCTTGCTGATGGCAATACAGTGTAACCCCCTGGACTGCACTCAGGCTGTTTCTGCTCACTGTTTCTGTGTGCGAGAAGGGAATCGGAAGGAAATCACTCTCCAAGAGAGGGAAGAGAGGGAATGAATAAATACATTTTAATTCCTCAAACAGGCCATTTTCTGTTGTTGTAGCTAATATCCCAAGAGGTGCTATTAATCTATATTTGTTCCCTGCATCTCAGCTAGTGAAAATTATTAGACTTTTCTGATGGTTGTATGATCCCATTTCTATTTTTCCCTCCTCTTTTCCTGTGTTAAGCTTTTTAGTTGTGGAAATTCAGGGACTTTTCAGGGTTCTCTTTGACCTGGATATGACAGATAATGGGTATGTGTGAACTTTACCAGTGTACTTTCTTCTGTTTCCTTTGAAAATAAGTATACAAGCAGTTAGATAATTTAATTTGCATCCTGCCAGGTACAATGTGTTAACTGTCATATGGTTCCATCACAATATAATGTGCATTAGTATAAAGAAAGTGTAAATATAGGCCCCTAGTTTGAAGCTGTTCTCTGTGCCTAAGCATATAAATTCTGCTCGCAGTGGAGTAGAGAACAAGCACAGCATTAGGAGCAGGTATCGTGTGTACTGCAAGGTCTTTAGAGACATTGGAAGAAAAGAGGTGAAAGGACATTTTGATTAACCTATGAGACCAATAGTGCTTACTGACTATTTGCAAGTGAATGAAAATGATTTGTCTCAAAATGCAGGGTGCAGAAGGCCTGTATTTTTGCAATTTTTTTTATCCTTTGTAGTTTGCAATAGCTGTGCAGGAAGACAGTTTCTACGCTGTTAGTCACTCCTGCTTCCAGTGCTTGGCATTCCTTCTCCCATAGCAACCACAGAAGCTTCAACATGTTTTTTCATGACAGCGATGAGACAGAGGCAAGCTTCAATTCCTAAATTCACTCTTGAATACCCTGAATTTCAAAATGGAATCCTGGACCCAGAAAGGAGCTTAACATGAGGGAGAGGAAAACGCTGCTTTCTGGTTCCAATGATGCCACCGGACCAGGTGGGGTCTGTATACTAATATAGCAGTTGGTGTCTTACATGTCCATATTAGTATCAATGCCGTGTTGTACCAAGTCGCTGCAATGAGAAAGAACCTATGCACAATTCGTACTTCAGAGGCCTTACAAGTTAAATCAACAACTCCATTCTCACTGTTAGTCCTGTCTAACACACTCTTGTCATTACCCTCTTTTTGTTTTACAGCTGATAGTTTTCATACTCTCTGTATTTATCTCCTCTTTGTAAACAAGGAGAGAAATACTCCCCCCAGCTAAAGCAAATTCCCCAAGGTAATACATCTTGATTAGATGATTGAACTTGCCTTTAGCTGGTCTGTCTGATCTAACAGGGGCTATGCTGAGGCCATGTCAGCAAGATGAATGCAGGTTACCATAGAGGTTCATGAGACATCAATTTTCATCGTGACAATTTTGCAGTATGAAATTAAGTCAGATCAGTATTTTCCCCAAATCACTGCAGCCCCAGAAGCACAGCAGCTCCAAACCTTGGGCCTAGAAGTGTCAGCTAATTAACAAGAAGCACTGTCAAATGATTATAAGTGGCACCAGGTTTTTTGCAAACTTGTCTCTCAGCTTCCATAAGGAGTTTTGTTGTGGCTTTAGTCCTTGCAGGGAATTTAATTAATCTGTTGCCATTGTAGTACAATCCACTTCGGGATCATCTCATCTTCATCAGTAGTATATGGTTCACAGTTGCTACCCCCTTTTTGAAGAAAGAGTTGGTTTGAACACCTCTTAAGCTGAAAGAAGGAATGGTGGCCTTACCGTAGCTTCCAGAACATGGCTTAAAAATAAGGGAGTTATAAACCTTTGAAAATGTTACATCTACTTGTGCCCAGATGTCATCTTCCCACCTATATCCTCTTTTGGCTGGTGTTCTGGGACAAGGAATTTGTGCTTCCGTTTACCCTACCATTTTGGTTTTAATCAGGTGCTGTAGCACAAATCTGATTCAGGCAGTTGATACTTTGCAGTAGTCCCATGGATTTTTGCTCAGACTTCTAGCTGTGTGAAAAAAAATCTTGAAGACAGTCTTCTAATGAGTTGACAGAATGATGAAAGAGAGCTGCAAACAGGCAACTGGGACAGTATGGAATAGGGAAATATTTACCTTAATTATTTTGAGTGTTGGAAAGGGTGGAAGGAGGAAATGAAAAAACCTACAAACTGTAAAATTTGAGAGTCTAAGCAATGATTTTGGTCTTTATTAGAATATTCCTTGTTCCTACTAAGGGCCTTTTAAGTTCACATAACGAAGCCTTTAAAATGCCAGGAAATATCTATATTTTTGTGTCTTAACATACAGAAATACATCTTTTCCCCCAACAATTCTGGGTGGAGTGACTATTAAATGGTCTCATATTTACAATGTTTAGAGCCACTCAAAATTGCAGTGTAAGATATTACAATCTTTGAGAAAGAAATGAAAGGCCTGTTTTCATTGATGGATGATTTACACAAATTACTGGAGAAAGTGGCTGCAGGCTTTTTATAGCATTTAAGAAGTGTCATTAATTAACTAGGCAGTTTATTCAAGCCACAAGGACTGCAGACAATGGTTAAATTGCATATAAAGATTTTAACATTACATGCTGCATAATTGAATGGTACCATTAAAATGCAAAAAGAGGACATGGGAAGGAGACTTCAGTTGTCTTTCAAGATAAATCTGTTTGTTATGTAAAGCAAACAGATAAACAAAACCACAGGTTAACTATCTTAATATTTTGGGCTATTCTTAGAAGCATTTCAGGCCTTTTTGGTAGACTTCCCATTAAAATTAATAATCTCTGCTTGCTTGTGCTAAGAATTCTACGAATGTTTACTATCCTATTGCATCCTTTTATAGACAAAATATGTGGGTTTTTTTATATATACTTAAAATGTTTAAATGCTTTCCCTGAGACTTTACTATTCTTGATGTATAATATATTTATACATGCTGGAAACCAGTAACACTTTGTTCTTTGCTTGGTGGCTTTATTTTTGTGGTGCCACATAATAGTGACAGACAGATTTTATGAGAAAAAGTAATGTGAATTTTAAGTGCTAGTTAGCCTTTCTTTCTCTCCGTATCTTTTTATTATATTGTTTTAAAGCTGCATTATGCAGCTATTTCTGAAATAATAGATTTCTCTTTTTTTCTGATGTATACATGTAGTTTCATTAACATTATCTTTCCTTAGCCTTTTGGTCTCAAGTAGGTGTTCATGCATCATCCTGCTGAGAATACAGCTTCCCAAAAGAAGGACGAAAAGAGTTAAATAGTTCAGTGCACTGTACCTTTTTTTCAGTTGCTAGCAATGAGCAACTACACCACAAATTTGATTACTCAGCTGAGGATTCTGTAGGCTTTGCCTCTTGTTTTGAGAAGATTAGAGACCAAATAAGTTCTTCTTGGAGCCTCTGGGGTTCATCTGTGCCTTTAGGGACCTTGGCATCTCTCTCTGGGGTTTATCCCAGACAGGGCTTTTTCTGTCAGAAACCCTAACAGAGGATGCACAATTATTGAGCAAGATGATTGAAGGAACAAGGTGATGCTGCAGTGTGCTTTCTTCTTTGCGCTAGCTTCATCTGTGCCTTGCCTAATCTTTCCCTTAATGGTCTTTATCCAGCCCCTAGTGGCAAGATATTTAGAGAGCTGACGAGATGGTGCTATTTGCTCTAGTCATGAGGGCTAAGAAATGGGGGATGTTTGTGTGCAGATAGCATCATGGTTCATGTTTTCTCAGAAGCTCCTGTGAAGATTTCATGTCAACGTTGTATCAGATGAGTCTTGCAAAGGAAAATTTCCCTTAAGGACTCTGCTGAAAGGAAGGAAACAAGTATTCTAATGTGTTGCTCATCCTTGCAGTCTCTTGTAGATGGTGTAAGAGTATTTGGTGTTTGTTACCACAAAAAGTGAACGGGTGAATGGATTTCTGCATTCCCTTGGATGCAAAGTGTATTAGAATATACAGCTCACCCTCAACAAGTACACCTTGCAACTCTGTACCCTGATCTGATGTGAGACTCCGATAGGTCACAATATCCTTGTCTTAGTTGACCAGAATCTAAGGTTTATTAAGCTCTGACCACTTGTACCACATCTTTCCCTTAATCGGGAAAGGAAGGATGTTGATGGAAATGACAAACCAGAACTTAAGGAAGAGGTAAAGGCTCATTATGCTATTCAGTTAATGCATCCACTTAGCATTTTCATATCCAATACTGTTTTACATTTTTGGAGTGGCAGTGTTTGAATCAGCAAAATAAAAATAAATGCAAAGAAAAACACAGCCAGTCCCTGTGTGGGGCATGTCAGGAAGGAAGAAGTAGGTTGCCTCTCCTCTCACCTTGCTGGCACTTATGTACAAGGACTCACACATATAGCCTGAAGTCTTAAGTTTTTTAGGACAGGGAATATTTATTTGAACCTGTGTTATGCTTCAGCTTTGAGGCAACTAGTAAGAACTTGGTTGCAGATGTACAGTCCACCTGTGTAACAGGTGGAGCACATACTCAGGGAAAGAGTGGCACCTCCTGCAGAAATCTGCTTTCTTTTCAATAAGTCCTACATAAGATAGGAATTTTGTTTTATTTTAATTTGTTCCTTCAAACTTTTATTTGGTCAGGAGAGGGCATGTGAGTCAAAAGTTTATTTCTTACAGAGGAAAGCTTTCTAAACTGAGAAGATTTTACAGCATTTGTCAGAAACAGTCTGTGTCAGAAAGACTATTCCATTTCTGGAACTGCTTGACTGAGAGTATTTTGGCTCCAGGACCAATTTGCTTCATCCAGAGCTTTGCAATCTTTTTGGTTCAAAAGAAATGTAGCTGCCAGAGTAGTTAATTTAAACTTTAATATCACTGGGACTTGATCCATCAAGTTTCTGGAAATTAATAACAAGCGTGGTTGGCAGTATGGAGTCTTGAACTTGGGTCAGGTGTGTTTAAGTCTGTGAATAGTTTGAATCCTTTGCATGGGGAAGGAAGATTGTAGTGATTCAGTCTGGAGGAGGAGACCTGTGGGCTTCTGCACTAGGTCTTGTCTGGGAAAGCAAGGCCAAGTTTCATAGTAAATTGAAGATGAAAGGTGGTAATTTTGGAAAATGATGTCACATGGTCTTTCCATTGTTTTGACACAAAGAGGTTGTGTGTCATTAATGGAAGAAGGATGCAATATCTCTCTATTTTTCAAAACCATTTCTACCAGTGTTTCATCTTGCCTGGATTCAACTTGAGCTCTCTGCTCTTGATCCAAGAGCCAGTTTCTTGTAGGTGTTCTGACACTCCAGGATTGTGGAAGGCTGCGTCAGCTGAGATGCAATTAATCCTTCCTTGCTTTCTCCATGATTTTAGGAGGACGATCTTTCTTCTTCAATGCCTCATTTCAGTAACAGTTTAATACTCAGCCTATCTCCATGTTGACTCAGTTATACTTGGCCTTACCCATTCTATGTATTTCCTGCCCATGCTGAATTACCCTTCTCTGCTGAAACTCAAAACCTAGAAAGAGAATGCAGAAGTTGAGGGGCTTTCTCCCATAAGCATACAGTTTGAACCAGGGGCTTCTTGAATCTGTATTAAGAAACTAAAAACAGCAGGGACATTACTGCTAAAATATTTTCTGTGTTGCATTTTCAGTGGTCCAGAGTGCAATCCTTGTTGCTAAGTAATATCATTTTCAATTAGGGGAAAAAAAAAAAACCAGCAACAACTCACAAACTTCTAAAACTGGGAAGGAAATTTTAGCTTGAGCAGAGTACATTTACGCTATCTTTCAGGAAATAGCTAAGCCCAGCTTGGGAATAATATCAGAGACTGCCAAGTGTATGTGAGTACTTCGAGTATCAGCTGACATCATTTACCTGATTGATTGGTTGCTGGTAAAGTTAATTGCACTTTCCCACCTAGCACTTAGCAACAAAAATGACTGTTTGGTACTATGTCTAATTTGATCTATGTGAAGAATATGTGTTTTCATAGATATGTGTGCATTTTCCTGGTGGAGTTGAATGAAAGAACAGAAAACAGGGCTGCTTAAAAAACATTCCAAAGTATTTCTGGCACAGGAGTTCAGGGGTCCCAGCCTGATCCCCATGTGTGCTAAAAACCACAGGAGATGTTCTCTAGAAGATGTTCCAGCTGCTAGCTTTCTATTCATTTTGCATACTGCTTTGAATGAGATTTGAAACATAAAAGAAAAAAAACCTCTTTTTTCATGTCTAAAGTAGACCCAGATATATTGTTAATTCAGTCAACATTATGTAGAAGGGCTTTTCTTTTCAGTTAAAAGTCTATTTGGTACAGGATTGAAAAGTGTCTGAAGAGTCAAGAAAAAATATAGAAACATATGTGACTGGAAGTATGTAAATCAGAAGTAGTCCAGGTATAATTACAGGTACATAATCAAACTTTCTGCGATTTGCCAGAATGCTTTCAAACAAAATGATCTTTGCCTGGCCAACTGGTTTCGTCCTCACGTGTCCAGAGTAGTTTTGCAGCTTGAGATCCTGGGTTTAACACTGCTTGTATTTTTCACTCCTGGAAGAAAGTGCAAGGCTGTACGTCATTAACAGTTATTCAGCTATGTTACATTATTTTAGAGAGGAATAAAGCCAGTGCTGTTTGAATGCCCAGGTTTTAGGATTTCAATCTTTTTTAATAAAGATTTGTCACCAGGATTTCCAGTGTATTTATTTTGTCTTCTCAACTGAGGGCTTGGTAATAATTACCTAAACCCAATGGACTTTGTAAGGGAGAGAAAGAACAAACCTGAAAGTACGTAACTCGACCACTGCTACTTCTGAAAGTTGTTAATGCTCTTGAATGAGAATTTCATTGCTCTGTATATATGCAGTTAGCTGTGTGAACTCCTGGTATATCGTCCATGTACTAGCTGGTAACTCCTCATTTCTGAAGGAAACAAAAACCTCTTTTCAGATTTTTTAGACCTAAAGGCAGTCAAAGAAAACCAAGTGCTTTTATTCCCCCCAAGCTTTTGTGTGAATCGTGGCAATGCCTCTGTGCCTGTTCAAGAAATCGTTTTACAGCAGCTGAATTTTTAATGGAAATAAAAAGTATTCAGCAGGAGAGCAGCTGTCTCCCTCTGTCTGGATTCTCTTTTTTTTTTCTGCTTTTTGAAGTAAAAAGAAGTAAAACCAGAAATACCACGCTCAGGGGAAAACAGAAAGCTTTCACTTTTTTTCTGTTTACTAAGAAGCGGCTGCTGCATCATCTCATGCTTTCTGATGTAGAAGCAATAAACAAGAAGAGCACAAGAAATGCAAAATGCTAATACCGCGACTAAATGGACCACAAAATGTGCTAACTAAACCTTTGCAAGAATGACATTTTTATGTTAGACTAATACTAGGGAATGAAAATATTTAAGGCAATAATTTTCCATATACTTTCTGTGTTATTAAGCATACCTGCATAAGTAGATGTTTGATCCATCATTTTGTATTTTAATGAATTTATAGTTCACTTAATCTTGAATCACAAAAATAGATTTCTGTCTGTTAGTACAATGGCAGTATGGTGAAGACTGTAAAGCTTGTTCCCCTCCTGAATACTAATGTTTGGTCTTATGGTTAAATTAGAGCAAATAGAACTTCTAATTCAGCTTTCTTGAACTACTCAGCATACTTTTAGCAATGCATATGCAGTTGGCCTTACTAGCATTTCTATGGAATGTCATTTCTGAAATACAGTTCTGACTTTCTCCCTTTTGGGGAGATGGAAGGGGCAAAGGATACTAAAGAAAAATTATGAAAAGACAGTTCTAAACTTTGAAAAGAGGAATTTCAGTAAGACAAAGTCGGGCAAGAAGATTGTAAATTTAGATGGATGCAGAGTTGAACTGTTAGTGGCAGCATTGATACTACCTGATAAAACAATAATGAGGTTTTAGCAGATGGGTATGCTGATCCAAAAAAAGGAACCAGAAGGGCAAAGAGTAGCACAAAATGCTGAAAGAGCAAGGTTTGCCAAGTATGTAGGTCAAAGAAGAATCCTTCAAACATTGGAAATACAACCCTAGAGAATGTTAAAAACCAAAACCATAAATCACAGTAGGCAAAAATAAGAGAGAAACTGGAGGCCTCAAGCTGGAGTTCACAGAACAAATTGCTGGTTCATATAACAAAGTTCTTACAACACAGTTTTAAGAACAAATAGCACAATGGTTCATGTTTGTAGGAACAGTAACATTGAAAGACCACTTAGGGTTTACTTGATCACAAGATGCTGATGAAAGCTCTGCCCTGAACTTGCTCTTCACTGTTAAGAAACTCCTCACAGAGTCTGAGGTAATTAAAAGGTGGGTCTGAAACTGGTTAGTTTGAAATACAGCAAGTCCCTCTGTCTGACTGGTGCATCCAAAAATTCTGAAGGATCTTAAATATGAATTTAATTTAGCTGCAAGCACAAATAATCAAGTCTCTGTTCCAAGTCTTGAAGGGCAGCACTATTTACCTGCATAATATTTAGAAAAGATTGTAGAAGTATCTAAGAAATGTGTAAATAAGATTTGCATCTATACCTTGAAACTGGTTAAAGTGAAAATTGAACATGAAATCACCAAACACCTGTAAATTGATCTGAAAGGACCTAAATGGGATGTTTTTTTCAAAGGAAAATCATGTCCCACTAGTCTCTCATAAGTCTTAGCATGCGTTAGTAAAAGTGGCTAGCAAAAGTTAGTGGAAATTATTTAGTTTTGAAAAAGTCAACAAGTTCCAATGCCTCCTAATGTAGGTTTCCTTATATTATAGTTTAGGATTGTCCTGACAGAAATAGCTGTATGTGCACTTTGTAGAAATCTGGTATAGCAGGGATACATCCACTGCACACTCACTACACGAATGATTTGGCAGGTGTAGTAAATCCAGTAAATGATAATGATACTGTTTTACTTACTGTATATGGTTTAGCAGTGCGTAGAGAAAAACTGGCTAGGATCCAGTCTGCAAAGGGGTAGACTAAATGGTCAATTTGCATTATAAAAATGTGGACAGTGGGCTTGCTTTTTCATCACACTGTATATTAAAACTTTTTTATTTTAAAATATTTATTGTTGTGAGTTAGCAACATTTACAGATGACACACAGTTGTCTAGATTAACTAAGACTGTAGAAATTGGCTTGGGCAATTCAGAGTCCAGTACAGCAAAGTATGCTGCAGTGGTCTAGTAAGCAACTTGTAGGATACACCCCTTTGTCTTTTTATAATATGAACAGTCACTTGCTGAAAAAACTGCCTGTGGTCAAATACTTTGTCCTTTCAGCTGCCACTTATCCTGGGGAAGAAGAAAGAGATATAACTAAAGAAATTGCTCAGTGGAATTACCATAAGGTTGGCATCTTAGCCACAGCTCAGGAAAGACTGGACCAACTGAGTTTTCATGACAGATGGCATTAATTTTCAGAACATTTTGGTGTATCCAGGAATTCAAATGCAAACTGTTAATGCATGTTGCATTAGATTCTACCTTAAATTTACAAGTTAGTGTTTGGGACTTCTCTGTCTTGTTGTCTTAGTGAGAACCTACTTGAATTTGTATCTGCAGTCAAAGACCATGAGGGTATATCAAAATGCAGAAGGATTACAAAAATATTACAGTTTTGTTACACAAGTTAGTGTTTGGTCTTACTTAAATGTGTGCAGTGTAAGTCATGATCTCACAAAAGGCATGTGGCAGAGGCTCAAAGAAGAGCAACCAGAATGGCCGGGAGCCAAGAACAATTTCTCATATGAAGAGAGGCTGAAAAACATGGAGCTAGCTTACCTTAAAAAAATAGGCAAATGAAAAGTGAATAAATATAAGATGTTGTAGGATATTATATATAAGATAAAAGTCAATCCATCTTCATTGACTTAATAGAATTGTTATGATTTATGGCTGCTGCCACTGCAATGGGCCATTATTTGTAAGTAAACTTTTCTCAGCATATAATCAGATGTGGTGAGATGGCAGGATCTCTCCCTTTCCTACTGAACTAGTGTATTCAAATTAGCATAAAGCTTGAGCCTTCTTCTTGTTGCTTAGTTCTCTTTATGTACATTGAACCAAATTAAACAACAACAGAATGTATTTCATGCAAAAATAACATTGCTGTGAGTAAATTATTGTTCTGTTATGAAGTAGGGGGCCTCCCCAGCTGGACCTTTAGCGTACTAGATCTTTGGTAGCTCATTGTAGTTCTGTTGATTTCAGTGTTGCCAAACCATTTTCTGCTAGCACTGTATCTGGTGCAGACTCATTACAGCATCACAACAGATCTTACGGGAATAGCAGCAATTCAGCACAGCAGATACACACACAGCAAAATCACTGGTCAGGTTAAAGTTGTTCCTCTTGGACTGAATTATTTAGCTTCTTGGATGCACTAAAACAGTTTAATATATTCATGAAAAATTAACTTCAGAGTGGAATACCCCATCTTTTGACTACCGCATGCCTTTAGGAATTGATACATTTCAAACTGCAAATAGAAGACTTTTTAAAATCTTAAGCATTAAAGGAAATTGCAGTCTTGAATGACTTTTTCATGGATACTTGATTTAACACTGATTAAAAGAAAAATGTTATTACATATCAAAACTAGCTTGTGAAACTTATTGTCTGAAGTTACCACGGAGGCTAGGAGGTTAGCAGATTTCAAAGAAGAATGTTTTTTGGTTATTCAGGTTTGTTTTAATAAATATGAATTAACATGGGCTTCATGAGGAACCCAGACACCTGTGTTTCAGGACTTAACCTAACTTGCAGCTCTTAGCATGCTTAGAAGACTTTCTGTGAGGATTATCCCATGGCAAACTATAGCAGGTTTCCCTTCAAAGCCTCCAGCAGCAAGTCATCATTCGAGACTGTTGCAGAAATGGTAGCTCTTTTGCTTCCTGTGTTCTTATGACCTCTTATCAGCTGCAACTTCACTATGGTGCAGGATTTGTTATGTTGGTATGTTTTGTAAGGAAATACTGTATTTATGCTGTGTAACTGACTCACGCTTTAAATGTATGGGTGATTTCAGATATTTTATTATCAGGTTTTGCATAATTTTGTAAAACTTTCAATAAGAACACTTAAAAATAAAGTAGTTAAAGATATTTTTTAAATATTGTTATCTTTTAGGCTTTGTATTCAAGGGTTAATAAATCAGTGTAACCTGTTCATTATGTTTTTGCAATATTCTCTCAGACATTCCAGATCTGCAAATACCTGAAAAATATGAATTTAGGCAGCTAAAATACAGCCATTCAAATTGTCTTTTGGTTCCTTCAGGCATACCCTGTGCCTTAACCTTTTTTCTGAAGGTCAAGAGAGTTTTATTCATCTGACATAAGTAGCTTGAGTATGGCATATATAGCTTGGGTAATGTTATGGATGATAACAGCATTAGACACTTAAACAGCTTCAGCAAGAGTTCAGCCAGTAGGACTATCAGCCTATAAATGCTTTTATCTTAAAGGTTGTATAGCTGCAATAACCCCAAAACTTAAAGCTGCTCCTTGAGACCTATAGCCTGGCTAAAGAGGTGAGGAGTGCCCTCTGACACTTCTAGGTTGCTGAAGACCTCCGTTAGGTCCTAGTGCAAGAATTAGGGTGCCTGCATGGAATTGGTCTGATTTGAGTTGGAAATTAATGTGGGAGTTCATAATTTTAAATGAACTGGGGGTAGCACTGCTTGAAAGAATTAACTTTAGACAGAGCTTAGACTGAAGCCTGAGTGACGAGTCCCAACATTTTATTCCTGCCCAATAATGAAGTGTTTCTTCTACAGAATTTTAGGGGAGAGAACTCTCATACTGATTATTTCAAAAACAATGTAGTCTCTCACCTCCTCTGTCTAGGTATTTTGCTGTTATAAAACTCCAAGGACATTGGTCAAAACCTAGTCTACAGAGCTGGTTGAAAGTGGTGTGAGAAGCTAGCAGTGACAATCTTTAGGATTTTGGCTTTGTGGAAACTTGTTTTGTACAGAGATCTGAAGGAGAATGGGTATGCTCTGAAAGTGGATAGTGAAAGTGGTTATGCACTGGTCATGCATGTAAAAACAATTGAAATGATGAGCAGTATGAAAGGAGATGAGATGATACAAGTGGAAGAAGAAGAGAAAAAGGGCCAAAAGGAAAGGAAATGTGAGCTGAGCAAAGGGTGAATTCTTACTTTTATATCCAAGAGTAATAATTGAAGGCTTGTAACTAACACAGCAACTGTTTAACACAAAAACATTTGTTTCATGTAGTGATTACACTTAAGTAGACCAGATAGTGCTTTTTCATTTTCAATGTTAATGAGAAATTACTCCATTGATTTTAGCAAGATTTTAATGACTTCACTGGAATTCTTCTGTTACACCACTCTTCTAGTTTATAGCCTTCTGTGTTTCTTGATCATCACCCACAGAAAAATCTGTAGTATCTTTTTTTGTCTGAGGTCTTTGAAAGCATGCTTCCTTTCTGAAACATTCGAAAATACAACCATTACAATTGCATCATATGTAAATACTGTTGTGTAAACTATAAAACTCAGTTTGAATGCTGCAAGTCAGTAACCATGTCTCAAAAGGAAGATAGAATAAGTAAAGCAGAGGTCAAAAAGGGTGACTGGAGGCTTTGGACAACTCTGTAGAGGGCGATTCCAAGTAGGCTGTGATTCTTCAGCTTGGAGAAGAGAGGGCTGGGGGGACTGTATAATAGAGGTCTACATAATTACAACTAATGTTGGGAATGTAAATAGGGAATTATTATTCTGTATTTCTTACAATGTAAGAGGTAAAGGTTTGCCAGTGAAATTATCAATTAGCAGAGTGTAAATAAAGGAGAAGCAGTATTTTTTGCCAGAAACTACATGACTGTTCAGTGCATCCTGTTCTTTTACTCTTCCCTGAATATTTGACCACTGTTAGATATAAGATACAGGCCTATATGAATTTTTCATCTGGGTGTTTAATTAATAGACCCTTGAATTTACAAACGGTATCACTAAGAAATGGGAAAACCTATTGTTTTTTCCAGTCTGTTCAGTTTGGACTTTCTCTTTCCAATGTATAGGCAATTTGCTCTTCCATTTGTATGGTTCTTTCACATGGCGAAAGAGAAACTAAGTTATGTGGAAATGTGATTATAAAACAGGAAATAGGTGGTAGATTGAAGGGCAAGTATAAGTTCTGGCATTCCTTTTAGCCTTATTTTTTCAATACTAGCTACATTTCAAGTTGATGACTGCCTTTAAACTTGCTTTAAAGCATATTCGCCTCATGTAGAATTACGCGGTTGTAGCAGCAGCCTTAGCTAATGCATTTGCCACTTCATGGATTTATTAAAACATACTTCCTGTTGTTTTTCTAAAATTCATCAAATATGCAGTGTGTTATCTTGTTCAAAACCTCAAGACAGAACATGCTCATAAAAGAGAAATTATAGGTTCCAGACAGTCTGACCTTAATCAGTGCACTTTGGCTAAACAGCAGTTTAGGGGCAAGCCTCCTCCCTGCCTGCCACCCCTTGTATTATCCATTTTGTATTGGAAATGGTGGGTAAAAGCTCTTCTTTATCCCTTCCTGAACCTGTAACATATTATCTTCCTCTAGGGCTATAATAATCCACTTCCAGTTGATGGATCATAGTGCTTATTGCCTCTGTTTTTGGAAGACATTTTCCCACCTTCTCTTTGCTTGTTGCTCATCAATTGAATAACCTGTCCTTCTCTATTCAGCTTTCAGTTTCTCACAAGCTGTTTGAAATCCCTGCTAAGACTTCTTTTTTGTCAGGTGTACCTTTTGATATTGTTATAACTGATGCCTGCCATTGTTTCTTTCACCAATTTTAGAAACTTCTGTATAATCCAAAGATATTGGTAGAATCACTGGTAGCCCTACTGCCAGCTCACTTCAATGGCAGTAATGGCTAAGTTTAAATAAAGTGTAAAGGCTCCTATTAAAGTGAAACAAAATGAACCCTCGTGTGAACTATTACTTGCTTACAGATTTTAGGACCTTACCTCTAGCCCCTGTCACTTCATGTTCCTCTATCAACTTTTTCTCCTCTTGCAAGCATCATCAAATAGGCAGGCATGTTTTGTTTTCAGATAAGCAATCAAATAAACAACTATGGTAGTTGTTTTGTACCTTCCCTGTATGTTCTGCCTCCTATCGGAAGCTGTAGCTAGGTCTTGCTTACTCCTCTCCATCTCTCGCTACTCTTTCTGCAGGTATTAACTAGACACAAGATATTTTTTCCATGTCTGCTGTCTCTGAGTCAGTGGAAGCTGCTTTTGGTACATATGCCCCAGAGGGACAAATTCTGATTGCTTGCTTCCAGCATTTCTTAGTTGTAATGATTTGATTTTGCTGCTTTGACTTTATGTACATCTTTGGTTGCAGCGTCCTATTGTGGCACCATTTAAAATCCCTGACTGCTTTGCCTTCGATTCATTTCCCACGTAGCTAGTTAATTACAAGTTGTGCTCCAGGGAGACTCCAGTCGCTGACATTTGATTGGGCTGGGGGCCATTCTGTTATTTTCAGGTACTGTTTGGCACTGCTGACGGTCAGGTTATTGTCATGGACTGCCACGGCCGAATGCTGGCCCACGTTCTCCTTCATGAGTCAGATGGTATCCTCAGCATGTCCTGGAACTACCCCAGCTTCCTGGTGGAGGACAGCAGCGAGAGCGACACGGACTCCGACGACTATTCCCCGCCGCAAGGTAGGGTTATTTTCAGAGTCGTTCTCTCTCAGTTTTTGCCTGGACATCTGGAATGGCACAAAGCAGTCACACCATATTGAAACAGCAGGTTGTCTATGGTTTCAGCTGGTAGAGGCTGAAAGGTTGTGCTCTCTTGCAGGGGTAGCACAGAGGGGTAAGCAGAGTGCTGGTGCGGGGGCATGGGCTCTGCTCGCAGCTCTGCTGCTGCCCCCCCTGTATAGCTTGGGCAAGTCATACCCCGTCTGTTCTGCCGAGCCTCCATTTGCACAAATGAGATAACCCAAAGCTTTTAGTGAAGCAAATAGCACTAGATAAGAGCATATCAGGTTTCACTGATAAGCAGGTGTGAGATATTGCAGTGGTCCATATGTATGGATATAGTCAGGGGACAGTCACACAAGTTGATGCACTATTATATAGATTCATGTGGAAAGACACCAGTACTAGACATAGCAGAAAGTGCTACATCTTTCATTTCCAAGAAATCCTGTTAAGCAGAGAGAATGCTCATCAATATGGTCCCATCCTTGATAGTCCTGACGTAAAGAGCTCAGTGAATTTCATAAAAGGATGAAAAATGAAGATATTTCCTGCAATTACATAGGGTAGAAGAAGGGTAACTGGAGCTGTCTGGAGTTATTAGTTCCCATGCTTCAGAGCACATTGCCAGTTTGAGAGTCAGGAAGAAATTCTTCCCTCCCCTCAAGTCCATTGGGTAAAATGTTTTGGTTTTGGAAATTACAGATAGCAAAGGCCTAGCAGGTCACTGTATCCATGCATAGGCTGGGATAGGATATGGTCATTGCTCCTTCTTCCCTCACCCTTCTTATTCCAAATACTAGATTCTTGCTTCTTTTGGTTAATGCTGTTGATTAGTCTATAAGATTTAGGTTAGTTGTTGCTGTGTTCCAGTGTATGAAGTCTGAACTAAGTTAAAGGATAATATAAAGATGATTGTACAATGAAAAATTAAAAGACGTAACAGCTAAAAATGAGTCTGAAGCAGCATCTCAGATCTGAACTACTGAATTCAGGACTGTTGCAGTTTATGTCTAATTTGGATGCAATCCAAAATTCATCTTTTACAGAATATTTTATATGTATGTCAGTATAATAATCATATATTTAAAAATAATGACAGAAGATAGTGTGATCATCTGAAATGTTAGCATCTTTTGAACTGAGATTTGTTTTGGCTTTCAAGTAAATATGAACATGATGCCACAGCCTCACTTTTGGTACTGGGTGAGATTTGTAATCTTAGAAGAAAAGAAAGAAATGATTCTAGTCTCTTCAAATTTCCTAGCAAGCTTCTAATGAAGGATAAGGAACAACATTACATTGTTTTTTTGGCTCTTTTGCAATATTGAGGTTCCAGTTGTGGCATGGTGAAGTTGGAGAGTGCATGGAAGAGAATTTAAATGATCCAAACATGCTAAGTTTGTCTGAGTCAGACGGGGGTGGGTGGACTTGTTACAAGCCTGCTTCTAATGAATACCCAAACATCATGTGCTTTCTTTAGAGCAGATGCAGCATAAACCTCTCAAAGGTGTTGAGCCTTTGACTCACACAGATATGTAGGAAGGACTGGAAGTTTGATGGGTTTTTCTTACCAAGTTACACACACATGCGGTTATTACTAGACATCTTTCTCTGAAGTGTTTTTTGATCAGTTCTTTCACAAGTTCAGGAAGTGATACCACTCTTACCTGGCTCTATATCATTTTTGATGACTCAAAAGGTGCTAGTTGGGCTCGAGAGCCACTTTTTTGGGGGAGGGCAGTATCTCCTGTCAGAACTTATAAACAAAAAGAACTAAATAGCAAATGCTAAAAATGCTGATATAGGTCATTATGTATTTGGCACGGGAATGTCAATGAATGCTAAAAATAAGCCCAGAGGAGCAGAGACTTTTTAGGGATGGTTTTGAAAGCACCTTTGAACTCATCTCTGTCTTTGAGTGCACAGAATCCTGTTATGTAGGACGGCATATAATTTTTCATTCTGCTGCCTAGCTCTTAACATTTAAAATTTAGCAATTTGTGAAAGGCCAGCATGTTCTCTTAGAAGCCCTTATGATGTCTCTAGTGACTTTAAGAGGAGTACCCAGCATTTGCTCAAGCAGAAAATTACCTAACAAATAGCTCTTAATGTGATTATATTATGATACAGCTTTTCAACTTGGGGCTCAGGGAAAGCACTGGTTTTCAGTTTGTGAACACTTTTGGGAGTTGACAGTGGAGAAAGACTGAAAAACACTGCTGTATTACGTAACAGTATATCCATAAGCCACTCTGGATATGCTGCAGTTAAAAATGCTTGATGCCTTGTTTCAGTTACCTTCGGGAACTTGGCAGTCTTACTCTTGTGTAATTTTAACTGAGCTGGAGGCATCAGTAAGGTAGAGATCAGGTAGGTAAAGATATGTAATTCTTAAAGTGAAATAGAGAATTACAGCCAAGTAATGCAATGCTGCTTTGAATTTGTTGTAATGGTGTTCCAGAGCCACTGTCCCATGGATAATGGCAAAGGTGAGGCAAGATAGCTCGGGTTTCACAAAAGCAGACAAACTAACTAGTTATGCCTGCTTTGCTTTTGTCACAGACACTACAGAAATAACTAAGTAGAGGCAGTTTGAGGCTCAGAGACATTCCTTGTGACCATAGGCTTAAGCACAGTGTATTTCAACCTGGGTGTAATCTCTTCTCTAGTTCACTTTTTGCTCACTCCAGAATCTTGTTTTTGCAGATGGACCAGCTGCATATCCAGTCCCGGTGCAGAACACCAAACCACTACTTACTGTCAGCTTCACGTCGGGAGACATTAGTTTAATGAACAATTACGATGACTTGTCTCCTACTATCATCCGCTCAGAGTTGAAAGGTATACAAGAAAGACATTTTACCCCCTTCCTATGCTCTGTTTTTCTTGTATTTTAAATTATGTGTCTGTATGTTCATGTTTTTGAGTCTGTCTCTCCTAACCCAGTGCCTCTTATCACTCAGAAGAGCTTACAGCTACAGTTGTTGCCATTATCAGCAGTGACACCTACTGGTGAAAGAGTAGTGCTTGGTTAATAGATTTCTTCTATTGGAAAAAATATTTAAATATTTGAGATTATAGAGCAAATTGTTTGCCTTCTTTCAGCTTAATGCACTAATAAATTTATGGTTGTTTTTATGAATGCTCATGCTACGTAATGCTTTGTTTGTATCTTTAGTTCACAGTGTCTCCTCCCATACTTTTGGTAACCATGTATGAATCACAATACTGTTTTAATGTATCTTACAAATTTTAAAAATTTGCTAGAATTTTTAATTATAAAGAGGCAATTTATTCTGAGAGGATAAAAATCCTATTGATTAATTACAATACATCTTGCTAGGTGGTATTCATGTATACATGTAAAATGATTATTCCATGCAAAATCTTTAATCTATAGCAAAATTTTTACTATACTTACCTATCAAAAAGTCCTTTACTTTGCCAGTACTCTCATTACAACTTATGGCTCTTTGCGTGGAGAAAAGTTTTGATTCACTAAGGCACATAAGCACATGCTTAAATATAAGTTCCATTGATTCTTGTTCATCTCTGCAGGTAAATTAGTATTGTATTACATGCAAAAAAAAAAAAAAATCTAAACTGTGGAGCAGCCCCTTAGCTGTTCTATAACAGTGTGACATTGTTGGTGAAAAGTTACCCTCACACCAGCCTATTAGGGTTTTGGGTGATCTCCTGTGTAGGGGAGCCTTAGGAGGTAAAAAATCATCTCTGAGATTTCTGTTCTACCCTGGCTTCCACTTGTCCCAACACAAGAAGCATGGCTGGGGAAATGTGGCATCCTGAGGCACCCTTGTGATCCAGAAAACTTCAGCCAGAAAAGGCCCCTTAAAGTCTGGGAAAACTGAAACCAACTTAGAGAAGCTTTTGTGATAGCCACCAAGAGATGTGACCAGTATCTGTAGAATTATAATGAATAGAGTAGGAAGGAATCCTGAGCTGTCATCTAGTCTGGCCTCCTGCTCCAAGATAGGATAATCTAAACTGAATCCATGCCTACACAGTCAATGCCACACAAATCCCCTCTTGTTCTCTGTTCAGAGTTACGTGGCTCTATCTTGCTGATGATGTCTGTCCCATTTATCTTTTCCCATTGACTTTTACTAATGGAAGAAAGACTCCTTAATCATGTCACCCTCCTCTAGCAAAATATTAATGTACAAGCTACAGTACATTTTTATGGATCGTGAACTGGACTGTGTAGTTGACATAAGTGAAAGAAGAATGAGCAACATCTTGCTGGAATGGCAGTGTGCATGAGACAGAGAGAGAATGGTGACTGGGATGTCACTGTCTGTTGTTTTGAAGCTATCCATTGTACAGTAGAAAGTTTTTTACATATAGCTGTTACATAGATGTACACATTTTCTATATCTTCTTATCAAAAATGTTGTCAAGCGACTATCATTTTGATGGTTATTACCATGTGCTAAACACCCAGCTCAGGGTCCCTGTCGTCTATAGCCACTTGGATTTCTGCTAAAAGTGAATGGTCTTCATATTGCGTAGGAGTCTTAATTCATGTGTTTCTGTCTGAAATCAGTAAGTGTTGTTTTGTAGTCTCTGCAGCAGATGCACTTGTCTTATGGACTGCTGAAACTACTCAATGTACTTTTAAAGCAGGCTACTGTAAAACTATGTCATACAGTGCTAATATATTTTTGCTGTTCTACTACCTTTGCATAGGTATTTTAAAAAGCTGTCACTTTTCTGGGAATATTCATGTTGAATTGGTGTAGAACAAACTTTTGCAGTTTGATGAGAATTCAATTGCCCAAACACAAGTTATTTTTTTCATCCAGCTTGAACACGCCTGGATTTTGTTATCACTTCTAGTGGAGGTCCTGAACTGTTCAGTTGTGTTCTTTCTTTTTCTGTGCTTTAATTCAGTGATTTGCAGTGTGCTGCTACCTACAGAACTACTGAGCTGCAGCTGCTACAGAACTAGCTGCAGCTACTATCTGCATGTTTAGGGTGTTTTCCATTAAAGGTTTGTTGATATACATACCTCTGGTGGCTTGCAAGTAATTTCGAGGGATGACTATGATGCACTGATTCATTTGCAGACCATTGCCCTAGATGAAACCTCCATCTGATTTCTTATCTCTGTGCTTGCACTGAGACCTAGTTGTCAGTTGAGCTATTTTACTTCAAGGCTCAATAGTCCTTGAAGACACAGAGCGCAGTGCAGCATGCTGTAGAACCACACTGTCCCAGAGGGACTGCTGCAGGCAACACCTAGCTGCTCTGTGCCTTTGCAGTAATCTAATTCTGGGAATTTTGAGAAAAAGAGAAAACTGCCAGGTGCAGTAACCACTCCTCTTCCTCTTGGTATAGGGAACAACTGGGAATTTTACCTGAAGACATTTACCGAAGGGAGATTGTTTTTTCTCATTGGTAGTTGTGTAGTTAAGCCAATTACTGAAAGTGGAGTTGATCTGCTTGCCTCATTGATTTTTAACACGTCTATCATTATACTCTCTGGAAAAGATGAATTAAATCCGATTGTAGATTACTTAGAAGGCTGAGGACTAAGAGCGAAAAAGAACACAATGCCTATGCAAAAATTATCTTGAGAAACATGCGTCTTGCCCTCAATATGTACAGAAGCATAATTCTTATGAGAAATATCATCAGAAAGGCAACAGTTGAAATAATACAAAACCATTTTAAATTACACATAAAAGTCCCTGACGATGACAAGTTGACAACTTGAAACAATTTTGAGAGCCTTCCTGCCAGCTCTCATTCCTCTACTGCTTCTTCCATTTGAAGACAGCTTTTCGCCCACAAATGTCTTCAAAAGGTTCTTGGCAGATTGAGCATCCCAGAGCATGAAAGTTTGGTCTTTACCTTCAGTTTGTCTCAGCACAAAATAGCTGCCTTCCACCTCTGGTTTAAGAGTAGAAAGGTTTAAAGACTAGCTCAGTATTCCTTGCACATGCAAATCTGCCTCTGAAACACAAGCAGAAACACAAAATACTGTTTTGGTGTTCTTGATGAAGTGTGACAAAGAGCTGAAGGATATAAGGGTTTGAAATTAGCATTCCTGAATTAAGCTGTGGGCGTTCCTCATTATGAGTTGCCTGTAGGAGAAGTAACTGATATGTATATTCATATCCACATAAATGAGAGACTGATCAATCCCTGTGTGCTTTTGGCAAACTCCTGCTAGACAGATGAGTAGATTCTCACAAGTGATTTGTCAAAAGAAAGCCTATGACATGGAGGCCATATATATTTATGGTCAAAAATCCAAAAGTCTTTCAAGTTTGACATTGTAAATCTGAGTTATACTAAAAGTTATGTTCACAGCCAGTGAAAATATGAGGCATTGCCAAATATGCTGCTTCTATGCACTTTAGGCCTTTCCAAACAAATAGTCATTGCTACTCTCTTGGTCAGTGAGATTTATTTATCTGTGTGTTTGCTTGATTCCACTTACCTCCAAAGATGTGCATAGGATTTTCCACATTGTTTTTAACATCTGTAATAAATTCTTTTACTTAGGTACAAAATTAGGCTCTGATTTACATTCTAAACTTTCCACAGAGAAACTAATGTTTTTACACAGTTTTTGCAATTGACTAAAGAAATCAGAAGAGACATTCCCAGAAGTGCATATATGTTCATACTTCACTGAAAGTATTGAAGTTTCTAAGTACTTAAGTAACCTTTGAGAGCATGATTTATATTCTCAGATCACCTAGGCGCATCTGGAAGCACTGTTCCTATTGATTCTAATAAATGATTATTGCAAATTATCTTTGATTTCAGATGTGGTGGTACAGTGGTGTACACAGGGGGATTTACTTGCGGTAGCAGGCATGGAGAAGCAAAGTCAGCTAGCTGATCTTGGCAACGGTTCCATGTTGAAAAGTGCACTTGTCAAGTTCTACAATGTGCGTGGGGAACATGTCTACACTCTGGAGACACCTGTTCAGGTAAGGCATATTTTTTAAGTCAGTTCTTAATGCTTTACTGACATGTTCTTCCCACAGTAGCTCTTTGGTATAGACCCGCAATACGAAAAGGCTTGTAAAATGTCCTTAATGTATTCTAAAATATGATTTACAGAAAAATGCGATGTAAGTAATTACTGTTTCCATTAAGGTGGAGATCCAAGACTGCATCTGATTCTAAGACCCACTCTGCTAGGTATTGTGCATACCTAGCATTGTGCATTTTCTCATATAATGAGAAATAGTCTGTTCCCCAAAACCATTGCACCATGAAAGCACGATAGAAAAAGGAAATTCTGTTCTTTTATAGAGAAGTTACTTAGGAGCAAAGACTAGATAACTTGCTCAACATTGTAGCAGAGCCAAGGTTTGGACTGAAATATTCCAAGTCCAGTATCATAACCACAAGATTATTCTTTCTTTGTTTTTATACAGTTTTCTAGTGTACATTCATTTTTTCTGATGCAACATATTACTTTTTATGGCATCAGATAGAGAAGGATGGTGTTGTCCATATATGCCAGGCCTCTGAATCAGGAAGTCTTGTTTCTGTTCCCACCTTCCATGTAGACTTTCACTGTATCCTTGGTCATGTTATTTGACAAGTAAATGTCAATACAAGATCTGTGTCCTGCTTAGGAGCACAAAATGTTTCTTAGATCTTTGTTGATATTTCAAAACAAAACTGAATGTCACTCTATAGTTTATTTCATTTTCTGTAGAATAGAGATGACTCTGTTCTGGTTTCTGACTGTTACATAGTGAAACTTAATTAATGTGTAATGGCTTTGAAATCCAAAAGTGAAGGAAAATGTTATAGATATATTTACTTAATTATGATGATGATACTATTTATTATCATTTCTCTTTCAGTACCCTGATCTGAGATGGATACAAAAGGATGACATAGTAAACCAGCTGCTAAGCTTTCGTGTTTGCTCATATTTAGCACTAACCTGTGCTTATTAATGTTAGCACTTTAATTTAGATGGAATTCTTTAGCTTTGTAATATAAAAAATAATGTTCTCTAAAGCCAATCTAAATATATGGAGAGACATTTAATGCTGATTTAGGTATATGCACATACTTACCTATATACACAGCTTTTTTGTCTTAAACATAGCTATTTAAGCAAAGTAGCACAGTTCTTTACTCTGTGTATCAATTTTGGCAAAAAGGTATTTGTATCGGTGTTGCTTATTTCCCAGACCAGATAAAAACAAACTACTGTCACCACATTCTGTTTTTCAGTACCAGAAAACAATATATTCGTATTAGGCTTTTAACCAGTATAAGACTCTGGAAAAATCAAGATGTTCTTTGAGCAACTGAAACTGAAGAAGTCTGGTTGCCTTAAGATCTACATCTGCACAGACTCATCTCTTACTGCTCTCTTCCCCACTTTGTTCCCAATAACGTCAGATTTTCTTTCACTTAAATACCTTCATTTTTTCCAGTTCTCCCTGTACCTCCTCAACTTCTTTTCAGGTTTTCAGTTCTTCTCCTTTCTCCTCTACTTAATCAGCTGGGAGAAAGTCAGCACAAGTTGTGGCTGACGTGAGGGCTAATTATTCTGCCGTTAAATGAGTGCTTATGGACCAACTGACAGGTCATACAGAACAGGTAACTGTCAAGGTCATCCTGCAATATTTCTCATAGTGAAAATATTAACATGGGCCTCTCTCCTCTTTCTGGCTGCTAATTGTCACTAAACATGTAGCTTTTTAGTGTCACAGAGATTTCTTCCCCCTTTGACAACTTCAAATGGAAATAGGCCAACAGCTTCATAAGTTACTATGCGAGGATGGAAGTGAGGGAGGGGGGACAACAACTAGTAATTAATAGCAAAATCGCTGAGCCTCATTTCCTTAGGAAACAAGGCTAAAAATAACATTCAAGCTGATATATTTACATTAATCTAAGAACTGTGTGTATAAACCTGCCTAAAATTAGAGCCAGCCCTCTTCTCTTATTAGTTAATGTTCAATTTTCTTTTTTTAGTGCATTTAAATTCAGATTTACTCAGCTGCAGGAGGACATGAGGAGGTCTCTCAGAAAGGCACCTGTATTTGCTCAGGTGGACGTTATGCTTCTATGTATTTGAATGCTGGTCTAACAATATTACCAGCTAAGTAACAGTTATACTAGAACATTGCAAAGCATTTGGTTTACTAACAATATCAGATAGAAATTGTTGTTGCAAAAAAATTGCTAGTAGCTTCTGTTATTCTGCTCCAGTGATGAATATCCAAAGATGACAGAGTGAGTCAGTGGTCATAGTAATTTGTTTGATGATAAATTCATCAGGGTAAATTCATTAATTTTCTTTAAAATGGCAGTCAGCCCTGTAATTGGATTTTATAAAATTCATCACTGGTTGTTGAAAGCAAATGGAAGAGAATTTCTGCATCTCAAACTCTTCTACTGAAACTGTTTCTTCTGAAACACGCATATGTGTGACTGAAAAGATGCATTTATTCTATGTGAGTATTGTTCCTAATATAAGGGTCAAAAAAGTAAAGCAACACTGAACACAGAAAATAGCAGATCACTGGTGCAAAACTAATTTTCTGTGCAGTCCTCTGTTCCAGTCCTTTGATAAAGCAAATGTCTGAAATTTTTATTAGTAAAATACACTCAACTGTCAATGTTTGTGCTGTTTGTCTATCCTGAGTGTCTTGGTAGGGTATTCAGGAAAAAATGAATTTTATTGAATTGTTTATAACAAAACTCAGTCTAAAACTGATGCAGGATTTACATGCAACTTGGCTGCAATGTTACTTAACATGAAGTCACTGCAAACCACAAGGCAGAACAGAATTAGGTACTGCAGTTTACTCATCTTGATGATGACTTGTCATGGTGTAAAACACCTTCAAGGTGTTTTATATGCCACCTTCTCCTCCAGCTTTAGTATGTTTTTGGCATCCTATATATCATTTGATTAACACTCTCAAGCTCTTCCCATCAGTATAGGATTTTATGAATCATAAACCTACTTTGCTGACTATAAATCACACTTATTTAGAAGTATCCAAACGAACATAGTAGCTTTGTATGAAAAATAATGTTCATAAGCTGAATGGTAGAGTTAGCATAGTGTAACAATCTTTCTCATTCACTGCCACCTTGAAATTCTACCAAAATATATTTACTGAATGTAGTGGAAAGAGCTGAGAAGCACTGGTAAAGGTTGGGCAAATCAGGAACTCCTGCTACACAGAATCAAACTTCTTTGAACCCTGGAAGACTGATGAAGAACTTTCTGAAGGGACTTCAGAAAGTCACACCAGACTTTATTTTACTGGGAGCAGTTATATGAAAAATTGGTCCATACTGTGACTCCAAAGAGTCAATGGTGATTATCTATTTTACACAAAGAACATATCTTAAAAGCTGATGATCAGCTGCTAACTATTCAAAAAATACTATCAATTTCTGTAAACCTGCTCACTTATCATCCTTACCCTTTGTGTTCACAAACACAAACCTGATCAACCAAAAATATGTCCAGTTCTTTTAGCTGGCATTTTTTTGTAGTGGTCCAGCTTTTCCAGCATCTAAAAATGCAATAAAAACATCAGGCTGCCCTGCCGGTCGTAATTTTTTATTGAAGGAGTATTTATTTCTTACATTATTTGTTAAATCCTCAGAACCTTTCCCTGGCTTTAATGTGAGATGAGAATTATAATAATTGGACTCATTCAGGCTCTTTTACAGTCTTTCTAAAATTGATTATTGGAAGTGCTCCAACCCAGTTCTGTCACTTCAGAATTTCTTGTTTGTTGTGCAGGTGGGTCTTTATTATATCAACTGTACCTACTGTCACAAAGCTCTCTTCTGAGTGGATACAGCTGCTTCGTATCTTCCCATTTGGACTTGAAACAGAAGAGCCTCCTGCAGCATCACTTCAGAATTGCCCATCTGCCGACTTTACCAAATCTGTGAAATTATTCTGTCTGTTGGCTCAGATGTGTTGCTTATATGTTGATTCCTTCTCTGGTTTTTATAATGCCTTTCTTATATGTCCCAGAGAGGACGAGGGGAACAAGAATGTGGACTCAGAAATCCTGATGCTGATCTCATCTATACACCTATAATCCTTGAGTAAATTTACATTAGCTTATGAATTTATACCACTGTATAGCTGGGGTAAGAACAGATTCAAACCTAAAGTGCAACGAAGAAGAAAGAACTGAGTCCAGTAAGTGCCAGAAGCAGTTGTTGTATATGCAGCAAAGTTAGATGCATATTTCATTATGGGTAGGCAGAAAAGCTGCAATCACATTTTTCTCAGTGTAATATTCAAAGCGGTGAACCAAAGACTAAGTCTTCATGGGAGAGATTTCTGAGAGTCTTTGAGAACAAGACCCACTTGCTCTAAACATGTTGCGGGCAGCAGAAGTCTTCGCAGCATTCATTGTGAGTCAGAAACCTGGTAATTGTATAAAATTCATTTTATTAAGGCGTGAGGAGGAGAGTAAAAATTTTAGGTTAAACTCAGATCTAAAGGACTTTGAAAGAGAAACTGCCTTTTATGTTACCTAGCTGAGCTGACCTTGCTTACTTTGTCTTCATTCATTCCCCATATAGTGTTCAGGTTTGTTGCATCTGAATTAATGTCACCTTTCATTTGTATCCCCTGAAATTGATGCTATTTAGCTGTTATTGGATGACACCAAAGCTTCAAGTAGAATTTATATTCTTACAAAAAGAGCAACAAGAGTAACAATTTAGAATTAGCTACTGAAGCGTTCTTTGGGATATCAGTAAAGGCCTTGATGTGCTCAGGTTAGAGAGAACCGCTGTTAACTCTGACTGCCGCAGAAATGGATCATGACCAGGAATCTTCAGAACTTGTCATGACTGCAAAATGGAGTCTGTCTTTCTACACTTGTCTAGGAAAAGACTCATTCTGTTAAAATGGCATCTCATAGTTATACTGAGATCTGAAAAAAACACAGCTTACTGTAGAAAGAGAGAAGATGTAAAAAACAAATCTGCATATCAGATAAGAGTTTGCTCCATAGAAAATCATAAGGCCCCATCAGTAGAATTTCTGACCACCTCACAGTCTTTATTACTTTTATCCCCACCAACTCTCTTATTACTCTTCACTGTAAATATGAGGAACAGGAGAACAAAGAAGTTGCGTGACTTTGCAATGGTTACTCATGGACTCTGTGGCAGTACAGAGATGTGCACGCAAAACTCACAAGAGCCAGGTGGGCTCTCCAGCCGTTGCACCTTCCAGCTTCTCTCTGGAAAAAGCAGAGGGAAAGACAGAATGTGTATCTGTACAACAGCCATCTTAAGTGAAAGAAAGCAGGCAACATATGTCATTTAAAGTTTTTACTCATACATACCATACACTAGATACTATTTTGCAATTGGGTTCTCTCTCCTGAGGGACCAACATCAAAAAATCTCACTTGTTGCTGGACTTGCTGCCCTGAAATACCATTTTATGTTTATTTTCATAACCAGTGGGACTTTCAGTCCCAGTAGTCAAGGGATTAGTGCAAGCAGCAGGCAAGCCCTAGGGCTCAGGATTTCTGAGCACAAGGAAAATATTAAGAAGCATAGCCTGCACTATGTTTTCATTGACTAAACAGTATACAGGTGATGAAAGATACATAAATTATGTTGTTCTCTTGTAAGAAAGATAGTTGAATGACTTGCAACAAGCAACCACAGAGTGCTACCTTGAGCAGGAGTATCCAGTTCTGCATGCTTTTCTAAGAAGAGTACACATCCCAGCCGGCGCATACAAAATTGAGCAGGCGTATCTGACTTTCAAGCCCACTCTGAAAAAAAAAAAAGGCAAAAGGATACCCTGTTAACCACTTTTTGAGATGTGTTTATACTCAGTATTTCTCCTGATAAAACATCTTATTTTTGGCCTTTAGGAAATTACTTTTAATATATAATGGTCAGAGAACGGAATCCTTTCTGTGTTTGCATAGTAGTTCAGTTTGGCCTCCATGTTTGCATTTAAACCCTGGAATTCATTCATTTATTTACAGTTTGTTGTGAGATCCTTCAAAACCTGATTGGATTTTTGTTTGGAAAATGAGGTTAGAAGTCACAGAATTTGTAGCTGCGTTTCCTTGTTCCTAGTAGGAAAAAACAAGTGTACAAACATGAAAAATAAAATTGTCTTCTGTGCTAGAATCTGCTTGTTCATTTTTTAACGAGTACAGTATAATGTATGTAAAGTTTGTGGAGTATCAAAAGCTTCTTTCCTTCCTTTTTTTTGCTAAAATTATACAAAATAAGTGGATTGCTTTATGAGGAGCAATACTTTTGCATTGGGCATTGCAGGTCAATTGCTTTTCCTCAGCGGAGTTTGGAAGGAACACTGTGGGCCGGCTCATAACTGGCTTGCTGCAGTGTGTGATCCATATCCATGTACTTTAAGGGGAAGAGTGGGAAGGGCAGTTATTGAGAAATATTATTGGAGCAGTACAGAATCACAGAATCACTGAGGTTGGAAGGGACCTCTGGAGATCATCTAGTCCAACCCCCCTGCTCAAGCAGGGTCACCTAGAGCACATTGCACAGGATTGCATCCAGGCGGGTTTTGAATATCTCCAGAGAAGGAGACTCCACAACCTCTCTGGGCAACCTGTTCCAGTGCTCTGTCACCCTCCCAGTGAAAAAGTTTTTCCTCATGTTCAGATGGAACTGTCTGTGTTTCAGTTTGTGCCCGTTGCCTCACGTCCTGTCGCTGGGCACCACTGAAAAGAGTCTGGCTCCATCCTCTCGACACCCTCCCTTCAGATACTTGTACACGTTGATAAGATCTCCTCTCAGCCTTCTCTTCTCCAGGCTAAACAGGCCCAGCTCTCTCAGCCTTTCCTCATAAGAGAGATGCTCCAGTCCCCTAATCATCTTTGTAGCCCTTCGCTGGACTTGCTCCAGTAGTGCCACATCCCTCTTGTACTGGGGAGCCCAGAACTGGACGCAGTACTGCAGCTGTGGCCTCCCCAGGGCTGAGTAGAGGGGGAGGATCACCTCCCTCGACCTGCTGGCAACACTCTTCCTGATGCACCCCAGGATCCCATTGGCCTTCTTGGCCACAAGGGCACATTGCTGCCTCATGCTTAACTTGGTGTCCACCAGTACATTTAAAGGTCAGGTCAGATCTGGCATTTGGGTGATCTTTTATTTCCCCCAAGCCTATAATGATGAGCTAATTTTCCCTGAACCTCATTTTAAATCCTAGCCCTTCACTGTGAATGAAGTTTTGCTGGACATTACACTTGAAGAGCGCTACAGAACTGACCGTGCCGTAGAAACGCTGTCCCAGAAAAACTGCCAGCAAGGCATGTCTGGTGGATCAGTAAGCAAACACAAACTGACACAGCCCAAGCGCTGTTCGGCGAGATTGGGAATGTTGAGATTAGAATGCGTGAGGTGTGCGCGGAGAGCATTGCAAGCCATTTTGTGTGATAAGGAGACTAAATATACAAATGGAAGAGTATAAACACTGTGATCTACAAGCAGTACATTACTAGGTGTTATGTTGTGCGTGTTATGTAAATGCGTACCCACTCATACACATAATTGTTTACATAAAATACATAAACAGGATGTAAGGGAGACAAACATTGAAAAGCTAGAAAATGGCTGAATTAAGGTTGCATGTTGGGAAGCTGAGATGAAATCATGCAGTGAGGCAGTCTTGTGACTTCTGACTTTTTACTCTTCTTCGGTCCCACAGTGCTTTATTGCCAGAGATCCCATCCAGCGTTTCAGAGCTTCTCAAAAGTCTGTTCCTAAGGAATATGTTTAGGATGCAAAGTTTCTTGCACTAGTACTGTCTGCCCTTCTGCTCTTCTCTACATGCAGCACTAACCTGTGGACAAAAATAGTTTCATTTAGCTCAATTAAATGGATGAGCAGAGTGCTATCTGAATGTGGTATAATGGGTTATGATACTGGAATATTAGACTTCATAATCTCTTCTGGCATTAAACTTTGCAATAAACAAACATTTTGGTGCTAAGCCACATATTTGTTTATTCCTTCACCTTCTTTATAGGTATGCTTTAGCTGAGGCAGCGTGAACGGAAGGAGGTGGTTTGGAACCACAGTGATCAGGTAGATAGCTCTGTCCGTGCTGCAGTTCACTCCTTAAGGCAATCAGGGTCATGGCCACTTGTGCCTTTCGCAGGCTGTCATATAGTATGGCAGTGCCTAACCTTTGTCAATGCCGTTTCAATTCTGTTTTTTTCTTTATCAGCAGCATGAGCCATCTCATTGTCCTCAGACAGTATGAGGGTTAAGCCATGCTTTCGGGCCATGAAAATATCCATCAGTAAGGAAAACTGTATTGTGCTCTCTCATCAAATCCCCAATAAGCACTTCAAATCTACTCTGTAAACTTGTTGCACAAGAGTTTTCTAAGTTATATATACTTTGAGTATGTAAAATTTAAGTCTGATTCAGGATTGACTAAGACTGTCCCATAGATGTGGTTATAACAAGCTATGTAATAATTATTGATGATACATGAGGGATTTCTCAATTCTTTTGAAATTCTCCACTACAAAATGCCTTTAACAATTACTGTGAAAATCATAATGTTCACATGTTGCTGCTTTTCATTTGCATATCAGTCAGCCTGAAGGTTTTTACCTCCATGGAAGAGTGTGTGTGTGTGTGTGTGTTACGTAGATGTAATGAAAAAGAAACTTCTTCATTCCTTCCACTTTAAACCAATATTTTTCTTGAAACTTAGATTAGAATAAGACAACATAGCAGAGAAAATTTTTTTCTGAGAAAGTTGTTTCATCCTACCCTTTATCTGGATGATAGACATTGATACAGTGTCATGCAGCTGCATTTTCCTTTATATCATTCACAGAAGAACATCTTGTTGCAGTTTCTCATCTTTAAACATTTTGAACTTGTAATTGAAGGGAAAGCTTTTTTTCCCATAATTTGTTAGTAACTTCTGGGCTGATCTGACCCAGATATGTGGGTACCACGCTATACCAGAAACGAGTGGGTAAAGATTACTGATGGTGTGTTGACCTTTATCTTCTGTATGGTTAATTCTTGTCTGGTGCGTCTTGTAAGATTCAGACATTCCAAAGTGATCCTGACCTTTCAGTAATATGGACCATAATTTAGCTAAAGAACACTTTTGCTTAAACTTTTGGGTGTCAAGGATTGTGAAACAAAGGGAGCACTTCACAGGAAGGAGTAAACATTTTGTAGTACACTGGTTACAGCCTATTGTGCAATGTTCTTCATGGAATAAGAGTTTCTTGCTTACCCTGTGTTGTTTACTTGTATAGAGATAGCAGCTATGGGATTGTTGTTCCATACTCTGTGTGTATGTATACATATATATATATACACATATATACGTATATATATGTGTAGCAAAAAGATGCTTTGTAAGACTGAAAGCAGGAGATGACAGGCGAATACAGCTAACACTCATGAAGGGCAAAAGTAAATAGTGAAAGGGCTATAAGAGGTCACAACACACTGGTGCTTTGCATAAAAGAAAGAGGTTTTAGGAAGAGAGCTTAGAGAGCTCCTTGCAAGCACAAGGAACTGTCTGGGATAAAGCTAAGAGATGTTTGTGCAACAGTATTACTCATGAGGATCAACTTGCACCCTGAAGTTTAAATTTACTCTTATCTTAGCATGCATAGCACTTAAAGCTGGTGTTTATAAAAGTATCCAGTCTATTCAGTTTTTAATCAGGCTGTTATGTGATGCCTGCAACAGAGAGGGCAAATGACACACTGTCTGAAAAGTCATTCCTTTTAGTTGTTCTAAATTGGTGCGCCACTCACTATTATCACGTGAACTCTTAATATTCATACAGCAGGGACTAATGTGCAAAGGAGGGCCTCTGAGCTGTTTTTTGCTATACTGCTCAGAGTTCTAACACTTAATACCAGTCACCTCTGACTCTTTGTGTTTGCTATTGTGAATTTAGAGAAACAGGTAACTAAAAGGCCATTCTTCTTTTTGTTCATGCTGGTCCTTTACAGTTTGCTTCCTCTGAGAATGTTTCAAAAAAGACACTGTGCAGTGGAAGACATAGGCTGGGACTGTGAAATGAGAGCCAACTGGATTTTGTCCGGTGGTTCACTAGGTGACTCTGGGCAAATAATTTAACTTTTCATTTGTAAAATGTGAGCCCTTAGTAGGGAGTTAAAATAGATTAAATGACTGAAAAAATAATCTGAACTGGGCATCAAAAGATTCTGTTCTTTAACACTATGTGACTTTAAAGTCACTTACCCTCTTAGTGCTTCATTTTCCCCATCTAGGTAATGAATTCAAAAGACAATTACTTGTGTGAAGACCTTTAAGACTGGTGGGTAAAAAGCACTGCATAAACATCAACCGCTGTTATTGATAATTTCAGAGGTTCACATTCCTCTCCCTTCTTGTGGGCAATAGCATGCCCTTTACGTTTCTGGAAGACTTAGGATAACATGATTGATGCTGAATTCATATGTTATACAATTGTATGGGAGAAAGTACATGCTCTTTTAAAGTTGTGGCCTCTTCCTCTTCCTGCAGCGTCCTATCATCTCGATTTGTTGGGGTCACAGGGACTCACGCCTGCTGATGGCTTCTGGACCTGCACTATATGTTGTCAGAGTAGAGCACAGGGTCTCCAGTCTGCAGCTTCTGTGCCAGCAGACTATCGCTAGCTGTCTGCGGGATGACAAGGATATCAGCAAACTGACCCTGCCTCCTCGGCTCTGCTCGTACCTCACCACTGCCTTTATACCAACAATCAAGGTAAAAGGAAACAGAGTGCCTGTGTGTTGGGGTGTGTGTGTGGGGGGTGTTGCTTGATTTTTCCCCATGCTGCTCCTAAATGATAATGGGTGAAATCCTGGCCCTGCATAAATAAGGTTAAAAGAGCTTGATTAAGGGTCACTCCTGTTCTCATCAAGAGCCCTGCATTCTACCTGCTGATGCCCAGCTAGGAAAGAGAAATAAGAAAGATGTACTCTATCAGGGGAGGGAAGGATTTATTTGATGCCTATTAAAACTGAAAAGAAGGCTCACACATCCTGATCTGCATTCTTCTATGGGGATGGCCTGTCCAAGAACATCCCAAGGGTAAAATACGCTTGTGAATCACAAGGATATCTGAAGAAGCTTGTACTGATGGTAGTACTGTGTCATAGTAAAACTATTGCTTCCATACTTGTTACTCGAGTCCTTATACTGCCAGGGTAGTTATGCTTAACAGCTATGGCTGTTAAAGATATTGCCCAAATATTTTTACCGATACTCAGTTCTGCTTCAGCAGTGCTATGGGGAAATGAACCAGTGTGCCTTTGCCTATACCACTAGTATAGCTGCTTACAGAGCCATCTGCTCAACCCCGTTGTTCTGTGCTTTTGCCCCCAGTCACATCTCAGGATTTCAGAACTCTTTATCATGGCCCAAAACCAGAGCGTTAGCTAGTAAATGCCCTACTGTCCAATATATTTTTTGTGTTACGTATCTTTATGTATTATGTTGTTATGTATTACAACATTGTCTTGAGCCAGTTTCAGTTCTGTATTAAAACATTATAGATCTGGGTGAAACTGATTTGAAATCTGTGGAGTTGGCCCAGCTTAAATGAGGGAAAATTATGCCCATAATATAATGGATTGAACTCAGTTACATTTGGGTATCGCTAATCAGGCAACTTGTGCAACTAAGAAACATTTCATTTGCCAGAGAAGAATAAATGCCTGTTGTAACTGTAACTCCTCAATCTCCAAAGGTACAGAGTGTATGGTAGACCAGTGGTTCTCACATTTTTTAGCATGTCTCCTCTTCCTCCCCAGGATGCTTTTCATGTTGTCCCAGGCCCTCCCCTCCTGCTCCCTCCCCTTCAGCCCTCTTGAGTTTCAGTGCTGCTCGCTAGGCTGTTGGGGAGGACGAGGAGGGGAGGTTGCCTCTGTGGAGCCAGGGAAGCAGGGTGAGGGATCCTGGCAGGGCAGAAGGAAGCAGCTGGCTGTAGTAGGTGCTGAGTGAGGGTTTGGAGTCGGGATGGACATCAGAGGGGCAGGGGGATCTGGGATCGCGTCCTTGCTGACAGCCCCTCTGTCCCCTCCCAGAGGGGATGCTGGGCCGGGAAGCAGTTGCAGGGCTGAGAGGCCAAAGCAGGGTTTCCAGAAGCCGCATGTGCCTGCTGTTTCATGGGCATTTCTAGAGCCTTCTCAGCACAGCTTTATCCTGGCTCTGCCCTGGCCACCTACGCCCACCCATGTCTGCTATGCCTCCAGCGCCTGGCAAAGCACTCTTTTCCCTGGATATAGTCCTTTTCCCCCTCCAGCTTGAGGAGCAGTCCAGCTGCATTACACATCGCTACTCATCCCATATCCATCTTTCCAGGTTAAGGAGGCTTCTTTTTTTCCCTACCTTTTTTTGTCTGTATTTTCATTTTGAAAGAAACTGTGTCGACTTATACATATTAATAGTATTTGTGTCATACAGACTATATTGTGCTAAACAGAAGCATTCTAGCTGCTTTAGGACTGTGCTCTGCATGGATTAATGCAGCCTGCTGAGACGCAGGGCAAAGTAACCCACACTGAGCTTTGTGCTCATATTTCTCTACACCACACTGGGCCTTGCAGTGCAAATATGCTCTCAACAAGGATGGCTCTTGTCCTTAGAGGTGAATGGGGTGATTTAAGAGGTACGAACTTTTTTCAGAGCTTTTTTCATCATCACATAGTGGCATAGCATACGTCAGTGCTGGCCAGGACAGGGAACATGAGTGGCAAAGTTCACTTGAGAGGGCAATAGGAAGCAAGATATGCTGGGACTTGGACCTGACCACATTAGTTAAAATAGAAGTCTGTGATAGACCTGGGACTTAAATACAGATTTCTTGCCTAACTCAGTGCTCTAACTGCAAGTCCAACCTTCCTCTCTGATGTAACTATTTTTATTATCCTATGTACAGCTGCTTTTGATCTAACTAAATAATATGCAGCTATTCTCCCTTGCATGTGGGTCATACATTAACTCACACAGTAACCTGCACTAATCCTGACCTGTTAAATTAGAGCTGGATTAAATTTCAGTTAGTTGGGCTGGGATTAAGTAGCTGCAGGAAAAAATCAGTAACCTATAGGAAATTTTCTTTTTCCTCCCTTCATTCAATTAAGCCTCCTATCCCAGACCCAAACAATATGAGAGATTTTGTCAGCTACCCAACAGCTGGCAACGAACGGCTTCACTGCACTATGAAGCGGACGGAGGATGATCCGGAGGTTGGTGGTCCATGTTATACTCTGTACTTGGAATACCTTGGGGGATTGGTGCCTATCCTGAAAGGACGTCGTATCAGCAAGTTGCGGCCAGAGTTTGTCATCATGGACCCTAAAACAGATGGAAAAGCAGGTAGGAGTGAATTGTAGGTCTGTATAAAAATGATTTAGAAATACTCTAGATGTTAAATCCCAGTGAGTTACCAAAAATCTCTGTATGCAACATGGAAGATGGCATCTGAAATGATTTTTCTGATGTGAAAAGCTCTTCAGCATAACCTAGGCTCAAGCCTCTGAAATTATACTACACTTGTCTTCTGTTTCAGAAAAGGGAACTTCTTGCATTCTGAATGGTGAGGAATAGATTGCTAATTAGCAGAAAATACTCTTTAGTCTCAATTTTGAAGCCACTTGAATGCTGTTCACCCCACTGAACACTGTTCACTTGAGTTCAGGCCATTGGAAATTTTGAGTTTATACCAGGGAGGGTGAAGAACAGTTAATTATCTCTGCACAATTTTATCTCAGCTACTGCCGGTGGATCGGGTTTATGCTTCTGATGACTGATAGTTGTAATTGGGTCAGTTTTCTGAAGCAGCACTTATATTTTTTTGGGTCTGTCTTGATAGATGAAATCTATGGAAACAGCTTGATTTCCACTGTGATTGATAGCTGCAATTGCTCTGACTCCAGTGACATCGAACTGAGTGATGACTGGGCAGCAAAGAAATCTCCCAAAATCAGCCGAGCTAGCAAATCACCCAAACTCCCCAGGTAATCATTTCTTGGAGATTTCATCTTTTTCCCAGGTCTTCTTCCTTTCTTTTTTCTCTTTCTTTCTTTCTTTCTTTCTTTCTAAACACTGTCTTGACACCTCATAAAATTAAAAGCAAACTTTTATAGGCAGTAATTTACCTGAGCAAACTGCATGTTTTCGGGAGGGTTGGCCTTTTTCCCCTGCGAGGAGCAACACTGGAGACTTTGAGTAGCCTTTAAAATCCTCTTCTGTATTTAGCTGCAGTAATAATGTAGGCAAAGTCCCAGGTTTGGTCTGTCTCTTATGGCAGCTTATCAGCCCAGAATAAATTCAGGGCACAGTCCATGAGAACCAAGAAACGTTATTTGTATGAGAATCTGTAGTTCAGTCTTTGGTCTGCTGTCTGTCCTCTCCTAGTTACATACAGAATAGTATGCAAATTTTTTTGATCTGAAAGTGTAAGTGAGAAAAATCAGTATCTGTTTGGCAGGAAACTATCTGTAATGAAAAGGTCAAATTTAAAGCAGTTTGGTTTTGAGTTGCTTTGTTTGTATAATTAGCAAAATAATTGTGTTGTGTTTCAACTTAAATTTTATGATCCTGCCAATTCAATTCTACAGTAGTGTCCATACATGCTTTGTTGAGTGGTGCAGAGGAGGAAATAATAAATATAACATTAAATTGAGCATTACATGCTGGTTTGTTGTTTGTAGAGCATTAGTACCTCATAACACCAGCATTGTGATTCAGGTTTTCAGTGTCCTTGGTGCTGTACAGACAGGATTGCATTAACTGAAGTGAAGTATCATTTAGAGAGGAAGTGCTTCTTTTTTGGTTTTATCGTATATAAGGTCATGCAGTATATAAGCATAGATTTGAAAGAGTGAACTATTTCCTCTTCTTTAATTTTGGCATTAGGAGTCTGATCTGCTAGAGGTTGACAGATCTGGTGGATTTCAGGACTTGTGAGATTTCTCCTCCCTAGCCTGCTAGAGTGGTCTTTGGTGTCCACCGAGACCAGGAGCTGCTTCCATCCCAATCTGCTAGATGCAGCTGCTGCAGTTCCCATTTCTAGGTCCATCCAGGAGTGAGGCTGAGAAACTATTCCCAGTAGGTTCACACACAAAATACAACACACGCACAGTTTGCCACACATATCAACACAGAGAGAGATCAGTGTCTTTACTGATAGCCACATAAACACAAGCAGCACTCCATAAATATGAACAGTACAGATGGCTCAATCCTGTACCCTCGCTCTGGCTTGTCAAGATTGAAGTTTGCTAGTAGAATATGAACATGCACACCATATGGGTCTCTCCAGCAGCTGGTCTTAAATGCTCAAGCAGTCCAATAGCTGGGCGCCATCTCCTGGCTAGAGGTCTCCGGTTGCCTGCACCCAGACCTACAGGCTGGCCCCTTCAGGCTCATGGTCCCACTCCAGCTACTGGCACTCAGACTTCTCATCAGACTTATCACCTAGGTCAACTTGAAATTTGCTAGCATACATAGAAAGCACACCCACACAAAAAATAGCTATGAATATAGTTTAATATAATAAGAAGGTGAGAGCATACCCACACAGAAATTAGTTATGAATGGAATTTAATGAAAAGGTGGGTTAGACTGTGTTGATCAAATGCAGGGCACAGCCAGACCAGCATACTGACTAGCCCTCATATCCCCTTTTTCTCTGTATTTTCCCCCCTTTTCTCCACCTTTGGTCCTCCCCTTAAACATCCAATAAAAAGTTCCGCAAATTCCCACAATCTCCATAAAACACCCCTTAATAAGTATTACAAAATCCCAGAATTCTCTTTCCCCTGCATCCTGTAATAAGTCCTACACACCTTTAGGCAATAACCTCCTTTAGTTTGCAAAGTATTCAGAGGAGAGAGTTTCTTTAGCTAACTCATCTTGGGAGGTTTTGCACTAGGGACAATGTTTTAATTATCCTCCTTTGGCAGTCTTAGAAATAGCCGAGTGCTCTGTTTTCACTGTTTAGGTTGTTAGGGTCCTTCCTCTGGCATTGCTCCTCTGATCTTTATGTTTAATATGATTAGCCTTTACTCAGATAACCTAATGTTCTCCCACTTAATAGTAAAGCCAGAGAGGATGGCACAATTTTCTCTCCTTGTACAGCATTTTTGTAGTCTAGTCTAGCATTTTCTATTCTGCCTCCTAGAAGGACTGCACTTCTGCAGCAGCAGGTCTACTCTTCCTGTAATGCACTTCTTAGGGTCTTATAGGTCCAAGTAGATGCATTTCTGCTGAGTTTCCTGGTTCTTTTGTTTCCTGGTCAGTGAACAACATCCTGAATACATTAAGCATAGTAAACCAAAAGTAATGATAGTTATGCTCATAAATGACAGTCATAATGACAGGTGATATGGTGTGATATTTGTTTTCTATTGGAACAACCAAAGTCACTTTGTGGTCTTCAGGGTAGTAGCTACATGTTCTTAACAGCTCTCTGAAGCTTTGGCTTGGGTGATGAGGAGTATCCTTTCTCTTGCCTTGTGGTTGATATTCCATAGCTGCTGTTAAATTTTGTCCCAGTTCTGCATGTTGGGTTAGGACACTTCGTTGCTCCAGTCCATTGGTAAATTATTTCTGTAGTTAAATTTTCCTGGGTTATCAAGGGTCAGAACAGGTGGAGCAATTACCCTGCATGATGAGCATAAATGGGCCCCAGAGTTTGGTGGGTAGCACATTAGTTAATTAGGTGTGCTTGTGGGCTCATCCCATTTGTCCCACAGGAGGAAGAGGGTAGCATTTTCCTCCCAACATACTCATGGTTGGAGAGTGAGCCATATGCTGTTACAAATGGGTCAGGTGCATGAAAGCTCTGGTGGTTGTCAGAGCCATCCTCCCCAAAGAGTCTCTGTTCCAATCCAGATTTCTTGATCTCAACTAAGGGTGTTTTGCACCCTAAAAACTCAGACCCATTTGTGATATGGACATCCCATACCTCTGCTGCAGTTCCCTTCACACTCACCTCCTAGTACTGGTTGTCATAGTTGTGTGTTTGTCCATGTGCCTTGCCCTGGATTTGACAGATACCTCTTTTACACCCTCCCCAAACAGTAGTCCAAGTATTTCTGAAAGCCCACTGTGATTTCGTATCCTCCAGTAAGCCACGGACCCATAAACATAGTGGCCACAGACATCCTTTGATATCCTGTATCATACGGCAAGAGTATTCATTAACAGCTAATTGTATTTATATACAAGCAGCATCCTAAGTCATGTTGATTAAAGCTGTGCAGACAGACTGCATAAATTACACTGATTTTAACCGTTTCTAAAGTGGCTATCAATATAATAGTAGATTTTGAAAATTGACTGGAGACTTTCCCTCTTTTGGTAAGGAGTCCTGCAGTTGCTTGGAGATGCTTAATATGAGCAGACATATCTGCAGTATCTTTCAAGTGCCAAGCTCTCAAAGCCATATTGCCTGCCTTCCACAGAGAGCTGATAAGATCTTTTATTTCATGTTTTAAACCTTGAGGGAAATTTTGATAAAATCCTAAACAATTCTGGCCATGTCCACCATAGGGTGCTCTCAACCACTTGAGTAGCGTTAGTACAATTAGGGTAAAGTGATCGAATGAACCATGACTCTGGTCTGAGCTGAATACAGAGTTACAATTATACAGTTATACCTGCTGACAGCACTACAGAAACCTTTATTTCAGTCCTCCACATGCCAAGAAGTTCCTCAGTAAAAGGTAACTTTGACCAGTGCCTAATTCAGTTAATAACCATAATGAACGATGATGATCTCCTATAAAAGGGTTATCAGCACGGCACTTCCAAGTTACAGCTCCCATTATGCTCCAGCTTTAAGTATGTTGAGTCTCCTTAATATAGCCTACCTCTGCTGTGGCTCCCTGATGGTCTGTTCTTCCGGGAGAAAATCATGTTCCTCAAACAGCTGCAGCTGCCTATGTTTTCATACAAATTTTGTGCAGACTCATTTATTTTCCGTGTACCAGTTGTACCTGTTTCCAAATGGTCTTTACTCCATAACCAGTGAGACTGAAATTTCTGAGATTAGAATCAAGTTATCATTCTCCCCCATTCCAACAATTTTATATATTTTTTGTTTTGTCCCAAGATTGAATTATTAGTATAAACTTTGGGCAGAGTTCCTTCACATCATTTATGAGTCTTCCCACCTACAGGTGGTATGGGCAGGTAGGATTCTTCTGGAGGAGTGGTTCCTCCAGTGTGCGGTTCTGGGGGGTCTCAGAGACTGGTGTTGAGGTGGACTTCAGGGAAGGTTCTGAGGCAAAAGGTAATGGGATGCAACAGGGCACCACTTCTCCCTGAGCACAGTCTCAAGGAAAAATACTGAAAACTCTTCCAAAACTGCCTCTGCCAGATGTGAACCCTTGCCATCATGGATATATTTTCTCCTCCAGATAGTCCCTGTTTAAAATTTCCTCAATGGTTAGGACTGCTGGTCTAGTTAAAGCACTTGCCTCCTCGGTATTTTCAGAGTCCTTCGTAAATCCATGCTATTGATCCTGGCATAGGTGGCGCTGCAGCTGTGGTGAAGCCTTAACAAACATATCGTCCTAAACATACTGGGTTGATGATGTTCTGTAACAATATGCAAAATATGCTTCTAAGCTATTTATTATTCTAGTCACTTTCCTGCCTATTCAGTACATTCCTAATGTGCATAGGCAGAGCTCTGCACCTGCACAGAGCCTCACTGATGTCAGTGATGCTTCTCATAGGCACCAATGTCTACCTGCTAGCTTCATCTTGCAGGATTAAGACCTTGATGCCTTCTAATTGCAGCTGATGCTTTTCCATTTTATATTATGAGATGCCCTAGCATGAGGCAAAGGAAATGGAACCCTTCATATGACAGTGTGAGATACCCAAGTTTCAGTTGAGGTATTTGACAAATGAATCATCAGTTCCTGAGCCTAAAGCAGAAATGGCTCAGGAGAAAAAAACCTATGTGCTTGCCTTGGTTTATAAAATGTACTTTTGAAATGTAACTTTTGTTTGCTGTTTTTTTCCACCAGTGAGCTTTTTCAGTTCCTTGATCTTGCATTCTGAACGCCCTTTATATAATGGGAGGTAGGAGTAAGTAAGTTCTGGCTTAGAGCAAGAGCACTGACTAAGTTTGTGGAACCTTGATTTGCCCTACTAGTGCTGAGCTCTGCCAGCTGAGATGTCACCTTTCCATTTCCACAGGCTTTGCTCAAAGTCTGCATAGCTGAAATAATTCAGCTTTACACATCCTTATGGATTAGTGAAGGCTTTATTGCATCTGGCAGAACTGCTGTAAGCTTTGTTAAATGAATCTGAGAGTGTATGATCTGAGTTACTGCAAGTGTATTGAGCTTTATACATATTCTTTAATTTGACCCATAGCTCTCTATCCTGTAGACTAAATAGTTTCCACTGGTCACCTAGAGAACACCATACCAGTTTTTTATTACCGTCTGCATATTCGAAGATATTAATTTTATGCATTTTCGCATGCCAGTTGATGATTCTAATTTTTATATGCTTTATGTGCAGAATCAATATAGAAGCTCGCAAATCTCCAAAGATGTCACGAGCTGCGCAGGAGTTATCAAGATCTCCAAGGTTACCAATAAGGAAACCTTCTATTGGTTCACCAAGCCTAACCCGAAGAGAGTTTCCTTTAGAAGATATTTCTCAGGTATAGTGTGCATTGTTACCAGACCTGAATACAAATATAGCTTGCTTTCTCTGGAGGGAGATATGATGTGTAGATCCAGTGATCACCAATAAAACATTGTCTTTTAGTTACAGCTATTGGATGAAACAACTATAGAATCCCATTTTTCAGTTGAACATTTATGTTGGTAATTATCAGTGGAATATTGGATGTCATTGTTTGATAAATCCTGGCCCCACTGACTTCTCTTAAAAAATTCCTTGTCTGAGAGATTTTATTCCACCTGATGTTCTTGGCTGTTGGAAAGCATTGTTAAAATGGTCCTTATTCAATTCCTCAGAGCTATCATCATGCCACCATACTTACCTGCTTTGCTAGGAATCTGCAGAGACAAAGAAATCATTGGGTCAGGGGGCCAAATGTTCTCTATTTCATAATTATGTGGAACAGCCGTAATTGGAAAGGGCAAACAATTATCATTTTGTGCTTTTTGTGTTGTGATCTATGGGTAAATGAAACTCAGCAGGCTGTAGAACTGTCTGGGCCAAACATTTCATTAGTACTGAACTGCATTCTCTTGCTCCTTTCCTTTTTCCTTTTCCTCTCCTCTCCCCTCCGCGTCTTCATCATTTCACTTTTTTCTTTACAGTAAAATGTTCTAGATCACTTATGTAGCAGTAACTGTAGAAAGGGCCAGAAATCCTTTGAATGGGACAGGAGACTGGCAGCTTAGATTCTGTTCCTGATGCTGACAGCATGACTCTTGGCTTTTGAGAAAATCACTTAATCTTTCAGATCCATAATTTAACCACCATGAATGCAGTGGTTTGGGAATCTGCTTTGGAAGCTCCAGGAAAAATATATTTGTCACTGTGAATAATACACTTCTATCTTATTTATTGCTTATAAAGTGATTCTTAAGCATAGAACGAAAGGGCAGGCAATACTACTTCCCGAAATACTGAATAACTGCACTATGCTGTTGTGCAGGAAGAGGAAGCATCTGAACAGTGCTGTTCTCATTAGGCAGTGAGGATGTTCTCCAGTTCTTCAGCAGCTGTAAGCAGTCTGTGTGGTTGTTGTGGACGTCATTTCTGATGGTGTTCAGAGCCGGACTTCTTAATGACAGGGTGTAACAGTTGATACATAGACACATTAGGCTGTTTCTAAATAAAATAAAAACAAAAGAAACTGAAATTGTATTATCACTTGCAATAGCTTGATTGCTCTGCAGCGTTTTTATTAGAGCTTGATACAGATTTTATTAGGTGAAAATGAACTTGTTTTTTCTTTGCAGCAAAACTACCTTGCTCAGGTCACATCTAACATCTGGGGAACCAAATTTAAAATTGTGGGTTTGGCTGCTTTCCTACCAACTAACCTTGGTGCAGGTAAAAGTAAACTCTTTCAATTTTTTGCATGTCAAACTCTTGCTAGCAAGTAGCAAGCTTACATGATATGATTTTTTTAAAGTGATCAAAAAGCTTCTTTAACAAAGTGGTTATTTTCTGTGGACAGTAGGAATTAGATTTTTTTTTAAATCACTGTAATTAAGAGATTCAAATCTCTATATACAAAAATGGGATCTCAACAAAATATTAAAAGACTTAGATATGATAAAAAGGCTAATTAACAGTCAAGCCAGACCTTTATTCTTTCAGTTTATTTGAAGAAAGAACAAAAGAATAAACAAAATTTTTGCAAGAAGACTATAAAAATCACAGTTTCTAAGTTTCAGTAATTGTTAGAAATATTTTAAGAGTTCAGATTTTTATAGTCATTCAGCTACTAATTATTCCAAAATAATATTAAAAAAAGCTTTTTTAACATCCTGCTCAAGATTCCTTATGTCATTGCATAGCATTATCACATGTTTTTCTTGCTGGAGCATCAGTTACACAGTAGCCTTCATTAAAAGTAGCAGTTGTCTAATCTCTTGTGTAGGAGTTCTAAGAGCTCTCTGAAAAAAAATTTTTTGACTGTGTTTCATTATCTAGTTAAGTTAAGACTACATAATGAGGCCCTGGATACAGAGTTAATTAAATAGATATTTTTTGTGACCATGTTGACTATTCTCTCATAAGAGATGGAGTCCCAACTGCTGGGAAGAGGACCCTCTCTGGCCCAGCCTTCAGACAAAAGCTGTCCTCTCAGGATGTTGTCATCCCTAGGGACAACCAGGGCTACTATTGTAGAGCAATGGCATCTTCCATTTATTAAACTGTTACGGAAATGCTCAGCTTTCTTCCAGCCACTTTATTTGTCAAGTCGTTTACCACTATTTATAAAGTACCATTCCTCCAGAAAACCGTCAAAAAATTTTTGACATCCATATTTGCAATGACTGTCAAATAGTAATGTGAGTGAGTCAGACCAAAGGTCCCTATAACTCAATATTCTCTCAGTGTCGGTGACAGATAGCTAGGGAAAGATATAAATACAGAGCAAGTGTGGAATGATAGTTCCTTCAGACATTCTCCCAGTTTCCAACAGCTTGGGTCACAGGGACTTCCTGAGCCAGGAGGGGTTTTCTTGTATGTAATTACCCTCAACAGACTTCCTCTCAGAGAGCTTTCCTGTTTTCCCCTCAACTCATATAAACCTATAGGATCCTGTGATGAAGAATTTCAAATATAGAATAGAAAATTTGTTCTCCTTCCCTAAAAAGAGATGAAAATTAGATGAAGAAATTTGTTATTTCTATGGATTATTTGTAATTTTGTGTGATTTTTAATCAATTCCTTTCATCCTGTCCATGCAAGGTAGTACATAATGATATGGTTAAGAATGGCCCACACATGCATTAATTTGTTCATTAATAAATTATATGAAAATAATCATAGCCCATCTCTGCTTTGAACTGATTCTTTCTTAGCTTTAGATTCTCTCTGTGTAACAATTTTTTCTTTTATTTCTTCTTATTCTCCATCCCTAGTAATATATAAAACCAGTTTGCTGCATCTTCAGCCCAGGCAGATGACAATATATCTCCCAGAAGTGCGGAAGATTTCAATGGACTACATTAACTTGCCTGTCTTTAATCCAAATGTTTTCAGTGAAGATGAAGATGATTTACCAGGTAAGGATGAATTAGAGTTCTGCCATGTTATGGACTAAGCTAGCTGGAGGACTTATCACTTGTGTCCCTAGCCCCCTCTGTTAAGCACACAACAAAATCTCTTAGTCTAAGGGAACCCTATAGAACTGACCTGGAACAAGGCTGATATGTTTAATGGATAATGTTTTATATAGATAGATAGATACAGATATTGATAGTTATAAATATATTAAAAAGTATATAAAAATGTATATATATATAAAATATAATCCATATATCGCTGCTAACTTTAAAGTTCATTGGAAAGTCAATCATCTATTTAAATCATTAAGAATTCTCCATAGAATGAAGCTTTGTATTCTGCATCTTGGTAGAACAGAATAGTTTTATAATATATAGGAAGCCTGTAAGGGTAATTTTTGTGACCTGACAGCAGCAAAGCACAGCCTGCTTGACAGGTGCTTTGGCTGGAGGGCAGGTAAGGTTCCTGTATAACACAGCCACCATTTAACAAGTGTTAAATGCCCATTTGGATTTTTATCAGTACCAGGTCTTACAGAGAGCCTAAATTAATTAAGTGTACTTTAAACAAAGAGGATCAGGAAGGAATTTCTCATTTCACTGAGATGTGAGGTAGCAGAAGATTCAAGCAGTGCAGGGGGAGGCTGGATGCAAGTGATATGTATTTGACAGATAAAAGGACTAGAAGTACCTAGGATTTCCTCCAATCAAAAACAAAAATCATGCAAATAAAATCAGTAATAGCCAAGAAGTTAAATTCCTACTGCTAGGTCACATTTGTTTGGAACTTCAGGAGTGGCCTTCAGGGGCATCCAGGACTCTTTAAGGAGGAAGAAGTATGAGAACTGCAGAGCAATTAAAAGCTTGGGCTAGAGTCTGTTGAAATTAATAGAAACGCTCCCATTGTATTGGATCAGGGTTTTGACTGCTGAAAGCACCCAAACTTGTGTATGACCCAAGCATCAAAGCAGCCCTTTGGACTCCCAAAGAGTTACTCATCTGCTTAAAACGAAGCTCACTCTCCAGTGATTTGGGGCTTAGCTTGCCTACTTTCCATCCGCATGGTGCTTCCCTTTAGGATCTGAAGAAAACAATAGAGAAGTTGATAATCTTATATATCCTATGCATAGGAAGCGCTCAACAATTCCCAATATGAAACCTAATCCCAGCCCTGAGCAAATAAAGGTTACTTTGATTTTTCAAAAAAAAAAAAAACTTTCAGGGATATCCTTTCTGAAAGACTGTATGTAAAGGAAAAAAGTACCATATACTAATGGGGAAATTATATTGCAGGGTAAGTAATGATTACGTGAGAGATAAAAAAACATAATAGAAAGTTGCTCTTGGGCAGTGGAGTGTTTAATAGTGAAGTACTCTTGGGACAGGTGCTTTTTAATGTAGTCAGTAATGATTTGGCAAGGCAAATGGACAGTGAATTGATTTAACTTGCAAATTATGCAAACACATCAATTAAAAATCATTAGAGGAATATGAAGAAACATTGGATTTAAACACTTGTGATATTAGGCAACACCGTGACAAATGAAATTTTATTTGGATAGACACTTAATACCCATGACAACAACATTTTAGGTTGTTCAAGCCAAGATAACAATTAAATCCCAAGCTCTAGAGAATAAATTGCTAACCAGCAGGCATCAGGATGAATGCACGGTAAACCAAGCACAGAATCACACTGCCTTAGAGTCAGTTAAGTTTACCTGTTGGCCTTCTTCTAACAGAATGAGCAGAACTACCGTGAAAATTTGCCAGCCTAGTCACAAATATTTGCATACCTACCACCTTCTACTGTGGTGACCGATGTTGATAAAAGCCTAATGCTATCAAAAATGTAATTATGGGGCATGGGTAAATGACTAGAACTTTAATTAGGAATTAATTAGGAATTGGCTAGTGGCCAGAGGAGATGGATCTCTTGCCTGATCTGGTCTAGCAAATCACAACTCTCCACAGAATTTGTCCACTTAAATAATCCTGGATATGACTGTAGTCTATTTTTGTGCCAGAAACCTGCCAAAATAACTTGCCAATCATTTTCCATGTTCTTTATTTAGAAAAACCAATAAAGAACCTGCAAGATTCTTGGGTTTTCTTTTGTGCATACAGTATTCATTCTCTTCACTTATGTTTCTTCTTATCTTGACTTCTGCACCTGTACTTCATTTGGGTATCCTCATTTCCCTATTACTCTTGAGCTTCTCAGTGATAGTCCCCACTGGAATCAATGTTGCCACTGTTTGCAAAAGGAATTGGAGCAAGCCTCATGCTTTCGATTTAAAGTGATCATAATGGCTTCTTGCCTCACTATCACTTCTTCACCTCCATAAGTGGGCAACTTTTCACATACTCATCATCTTTTCACTTTTGTGGTTGCCACCTGTCCAGACTAATGCTGTAGTTGTGCTGACTACAGTACCCACTTCTTGAATCTTTCTGGCCTCTCATCTTTTTCCTTGCATCATTTTCTTGCAAATCTTCTTTCAAGAACTTGCAAAAATCTTCTCTGTGTTTCATTCCCCCATATTCTTCTCTCTTGCTATTTTATCTTCTTCCTCCCTTTTTATGTTACTGGTTGCTTTGTCACCCACTATGCTCAAGGGGCAATAATAGTTCCCTTTTCCCAACTGTTATCTGTATTCTCCATCTTTTTAAGCTCACTGAGTTAGGGAACATTTTACTAAATTTACTAAATACAGTGCCTATAATGTAGCCCTTCTACTTTCTTTTTTTTTTCCCTCCACCTTTATTTTTTTGATGACAGTAGTTATCAGTCATCTAAGTCAAAGCTTGTAATTGCTGTCAGATCAGGGCTAGCTCACAGGGTGTCATTTCATCCTCCTCCTGAAGCTCCATCCAGCATGGCGCAGTGACGGCAGACTGGCTCCAGAGTCAGCCTGGGCCAGCTGGGCCAGCTCGGACTCCTTTGTGCCTAACCATCATGTAGTGGCAGCCTTAGAGAAAGTCAGGAAGCCACGCCAGTGTTCCTAGGGTTAGGAACAAAGATGAAGTGGCAGCAGCCACAGATCTCTGAGTAGATTTTCTTTTCTATAGTTTATTGATGTATTTCCTATAAAAAAAACCTTCCCTGAAAACTAATGTGAGTCCTGATTCAGCAAAACTTTAATTGATTTGAGTGGGAGTTGTCGAATAGATAGTTAAAATTGGACAATGGATGAAAGAAAATTTAGACCCATCAGGTAAAATCCTTTCTCCGTGAAAGTCAGTAAAGTGAAAGTGAGCCCTAAACTTTACTTCTGAAGTATCATTCAGGAAAGGTTACCTCAATGTTGTTATTACCAGCTGATATACATAGGTATTGTGCAATGGGAATCCATGGAGTTAGGCTGGCTTACTTATTCAAACTAATGTCTGATCCATTGATTTGAGGGTAAGATAGCAGCCCATCCTAATGCAGCAGAGCACGTAAGCAAGTGCATAAAGATAAGCAGGTAGTTTAAAAACTTAAAGTGGAATGACAAAGTACAAAAGCTATGTAGTGATTCTTCTTGTAAGCAGTTTAGAGAACAATTTTTCCTCCAGTCTATGAATTATATGGAAATGCTGCCATGAAATTTTCCAGTTACACATTATTAGTGACCCGAATGTCTTTTGCAAGCACTGAAGAAAAACAAAACGTATGTGAAGTACTACTGCAAGAAAATTCCTTATCTTAATGCACGTTATCTAAGTGCTTGCGTAAAAGCTGCAGTTCGTAAAGGTTCACCCCTCACCGTGCTCGCCCTCGCTGCAGCCCTTCGGTGCTGCAGGCGGGAGGCCGAGTGGGGCGACGGGTGCCAGCCGCCCCCCGTGCTAGAGGCCTTTCAGGAGGGCGTCGAGGCGGAGCCGCGGGGCCGGGGTGGCTTGCGGCAGGTGACGGGCCGTGTTGTTCGTTGCAGTGCCCGGCGCGCCCGGCGTCCCCGAGAGCAGCCCGCCGTGCACGGTGAACATCCCCATCGCCCCCATCCACAGCTCGGCCCAGGCCATGTCCCCCACGCAGAGCATCGGCCTGGTCCAGTCGCTGCTGGCCAATCAGAACGTGCAGCTGGACGTGCTGGCCAATCCGCCGGCGGAGGCAGGGGGCGAGGGGGCGGGGCCCTTCGCCGCCCCCGGCCGCTTCCCCAGCCCCGGGCAGGTGATCTTCGGGGGCGTCGAGGTGGGACGCGCTGCCCTGGGGCCCCCGCCGCCGCTCGCCCTGCCGCCCCCGGGGCCCGCCGACCACCGGGACCGCGGCGACCACGAGCACCTGCTGAAGGCCAAGCCCCCGCGGCCGGCGCAGCCGCTGGTGGAAGGGGACACCGCGGCGTTCGGCGCGTCGCAGGAGGCGCAGCTCAACAAGATGAACCCGCCCCCGCCCTACCCCGGCACCATCCCCGCCGTGCCGACGGCGGCCCTGCCGCCCCCACCCGGTCCCCCACAGCCGCCGGTGGATCTCTGCCTGAAAAAGGGAGAGTTTTCCCTTTACCCGGCAGGACACTATCAGACTCCCCTCGGGTACGAGCGCATCACTACGTTCGACAGCAGCGGGAACGTGGAGGAGGTGTGCCGACCTCGCACCAGGATGCTCTGCACCCAGAACACCTACACCCTGCCGGGGCCCGGCAGCTCGGCCACGCTGCGGATCACGGCGACCGAGAAGAAGATTCAGCAGCCCTGTTCGAGCGCCACCCTGAACAGGCTCACCGTCCCTCGTTACTCCATCCCAACTGGGGATCCGCCACCTTACCCCGAGATTGCCAGCCAGCTGTCACAGGGCCGAAGCATCGCACAAAGGCTGGACAGCACTATTATTCATGCTACTCTGCGGAGGAACAGCAGAGAGGCAGCTCTGAAAATGGCTCAGCTGGTTGACAGTCAACGAGCCACTTTGCAGCTTCCTCCAAAAGCCAAGAGCAACATTGTGGCAGCGCAGTATCAGCAGAGAGCACCCACAGCTTTGTACACCTGCAGCCAGTGCAGCAGCAGTAGCAGCAGTGGCAATGGCAGCAACAACACAAGCACCGGTGGTGTGGGGACCATAGCTAATGCCAATGCTAGTAGCAGCACTTCCAGTATTAGTGCTCTGAGACCTGACCTAAGCACGGGGAGTAGCTCCCAGCATAGCTCTGTCATTACTCACTCTGTCAGTACTTCGCCTCTGGCCTCCCAATCTTCCTACAGCTTGCTGAGCCCACCTGACAATTCCCGTGACCGGGCAGATTATATCAACTCTGCCTTCACAGAGGATGAGGCCCTTTCTCAGCACTGCCCAGTGGAGAAATCAATACGCCATGTCCCAGTGGCCTTGACAGAGGCTGCCATTGGTGTAAAACGGCCACCACCATACCAGTGGGACCCTATGGTTAGTGAAGAGATATGGGTTCCTCAGGAAAGGACATCTCAAAGCTCAGTGCCCAACCCTCTAAAACCTGCTCCTCTCATCATTGGTCAAACTCAGCATTTGGATATGTCTCGAGTGCCATTTGTTTCCCCTAAGTCTCCAACCAGTCCCACTGCCACGTTCCAGACGAGTTATGGGGTTGGAGTACCTTATCCAGGAAGCTACAATGTCCCTCCTCTTCAGGGAATGCAGCCCCCCTGCTCCCCCAAAGAAGCTCTGGCCCCAACACAGTTTGCACAGCAGGAGCCAACAGTAGTGCTTCAGCCAGGTTATCCATCCAACCTCTCCTATTGCCCTTTGCCACCCATGTATCCGGGAAGTAGCACTTGCTCTAGTTTACAGCTGCCGCCAATAGCCTTGCACCCATGGAGCTCCTACAGTGCATGCCCACCTGTACCAAATCCCCAGGGCACTTTGCCCCCGAAGCCGCTCCTTGTGGTGGAGAAGCCAGTTTTGTCTCCGCCGCCAGCAGAGCTTCAGGGTCACGTGGGCACAGAGGTAATGGTGGAAACAGCAGACACCTTTCAGGAGGTGCTCTCCTTGACAGAAAGCCCTGTTCCTCAAAGGACAGACAAATTCGGCAAGAAGAACCGGAAGCGTCTGGATAGCCGAGCTGAGGAAGGAAACGTGCAGGCTATCACTGAAGGCAAGGTCAAAAAGGAGGCAAGGACGCTAACCGACTTCAATTCGCTAATATCCAGTCCTAGGCTGGGGAGGGAGAAGAAGAAAGTCAAGAGCCAGAAAGACCAGCTGAAGTCCAAGAAGTTGAACAAGACAAATGAATTTCAGGATAGTTCAGAGAGCGAGCCAGAGCTTTTTATCAGCGGGGACGAACTGATGAACCAGAGTCAGGGCAGCAAAAAGGGCTGGAAAACCAAAAGGAATTTGAGGACAGCCAGCGAGCTAGATGAATTCAAGTGCCGGAAGGCCAATGAGAAGGAGGATGGACGACTGGGGAGCCAGGGCTTCGTGTACGTGATGGCCAACAAGCAACCTTTGTGGAACGAGGCAACGCAAGTGTATCAGCTAGACTTTGGAGGGCGGGTGACCCAGGAGTCTGCAAAAAACTTCCAAATTGAGCTGGAAGGACGACAGGTAGGAGGGCTGCAGCAAGCTGCCTGGGGAGGGTGGGTGGGTGGTGGGAGGGAAATCTGTGCCAGAAATCCACTCTGCCCTTCTCACCCTGCAGCATGCTTCCAGATTGCGTTAGTTACTCTTTGAGAAAACTTTGCTACAGAAAGTAATTGATAAAAAACAGCGGTCAAAGATCTAGATTCAGAAGTAAGGTTAAAGTTCACTTGTAATACAAATGTACAAAATATATCTTTTGTTTTACAAAATGTATCTTTTGTCAGACCTGGGAAAAAGGGCCTCCTTTAATCTCACTAGCTCTCACTTCTGAAGGTAAGTGCTTTTTGTAATAAAGTGAGTGGGGAAAAACACAACAAATTTCCCCAACTTGAAGTCAGCGATTGTGGACAATAGCTGGTTGAATACACACCGTTCAAGTCCCGTGAAGGTTACAAAGGTTAGCCAGACCTTCACTCCAGTCAGCAGACAGCTAAGATACAGATGACAGGGAATTATGTTCCCTCCAGGCTAAAATCTCCCCTCACGGATAACCAGGCCTCTGGGGCTGGCTCTTAATCCTAAAAGAAAGGCTCTGACCCTCCCCCAGAACAAGGTGTTCACAGGCTGCTTCTGAACAGCCAATGGATAGAGGAGTCTGTGGATGTTTCAGAAAACCAAAATGTTTAAGGCTGTCTCATATTGGCCTGAGTTGGGTGTTACTATACCAAAACCAGGCTATTAACTGGCTTCAATCAGCAAGATACTGGACTGAGACTCAGGAGACCTGTTTAATTCCTAGTTTATCTGTACCATCTCTGTGAGTCATTTTGGATTAATAAAGACATCAAGGCTCACAGCTCCCACTGATTTATCTCAGGAGTTAGATGTCTTAGGTATCCAACATGCCTGATCAGTAGTAGTCTCTTGGTGTTTTTATCTATAACAGCAGCTGATTAAAAGGGCAGTGATAAGTGCCATTTATACCATTTCATCTTCAGTTAAGTGGCCGTGGACAGCTGTGTAAAGTCCCCCTGGTCATAGGCTTTGTTGATGGTAGAGCAAAAGCCTTACTCCGCTTGCACAGGCAGCCTCTGTTCTAGCTCAAGAAACTTTATTGTAGACAAAAAAATGATCTAGGCTTCTGATTAAGCAAATGGAAAAACAGTAAGAATAGGCCAAACTTCAGGTGTTCCCTGCAGAACAACAAAGAACAACCTGACTGGCCTTGCTTTGCATTTCAAACAGCTGCCACTGCCCTTTTGCCAATTCATTCTCAGTGTAATCATGCGCTAGTGAAGTTTATGCAGAGGAAAATAGAGCTGCCAAGAAAATACAGCCTACTGCGTATGAGATGCTGTAGTCAGGAGATTGGTTATGCCCCTCCCCTGAAAGTTCCTTCCTTTGAAAAAAAACCCTGTTTTCCTGATAGGGAGATGATAGGATCTCTCCAGGGGAGAGAATGGTATTTTTGTGTAGCAAGAATGATTTGGGATTCAGGTGTGACTCACGTCTGTTGAAGACACTGATGACAGTCTACTCACACCAATGTTGTATAAAGTCTAACGTGTTTTAAAGCTCTATTAACTCTCTAGAGTCAAATATTTTAAGCCAATCACAGTGCTCTCATTCTTCTTTGGCATCGTACCCCATTCCGTGAATAGCCCCATTCATATTAATTTAGCATAATTAACGGAGGTGTTCTGACAAAGGAGCAAAAATGTTTCACTCTTACTCTATTCTGTTTTTTTTTTTTCCTGTGATTCACTTCTTTTGACCTTGTTCTTTTCTTCCTTCCCTTCTCCTCTTCCCCTGCTTCCCAGGTGATGCAGTTTGGAAGAATTGATGGCAATGCTTACATTTTGGACTTTCAATATCCATTTTCTGCAGTGCAAGCCTTTGCTGTTGCTCTGGCTAATGTGACTCAACGCCTCAAATGAACAAGCAGAGACTGGAGAGAGGAAAATGTTAACAAAATCTTCTCATAAAGTCCAAACCGGAAAATGTTAGGGCAGCCTGCTTTAGGTGCGCAGAGGTGCCTGGGAAGAAGGCAGTAAAACTGGAAAAGTCTCTTGGTGCCCAAAACAAGGGCATTAACTCTAATCAGTCATGGGGTGGAGGGTGGGGGGGCTGTTTTCTGTTTTGTTCGTTCACTCATTTGTTTTCAATTTATTTTTTTTTTTAATGTTGTGCTGGGTTTCAGAAAGAGTGAAGGGTTGAGAGCCATTCAGTGTTATGTGGAAGCGTGACTTTCGGCTTGTTGTGGTGATTCTGCTGTGTTTGCTACAATAGCTGATGTAAGCTCATAGGGGGGTTAAAAAGACTGCTCTTTTTGATAGACTGCCTTATATCATGCTGTTCTTTTTAAAACAGGGAACATAACTTTTTTTCTGGTCCAGTTTGTACTACTACTACTACTGCTACTGCTACTACTACTATTACTACTACTACATCAATGATAGCAGCAAAAAAAGGAAAAAAAGAAGCTATAACACTTGAAGACACGTGTTTCTTCTCTGATCTCTGATAATAACTGAGCACCACAGGTACCAAGGAGGTTTATGTAGGTCAATGTTTAATTTATAAGTAATGATGTATTATTCAGAAGATAAACAAAACTGTTACCATTGGGTGATTTCAAAACCCACTGTATCAAAGAAGTTGATGTCTGCTTGTTTCGTGTGCTGTTATTGGGGATAAACATGTTTCAGTAGGTGACAGAAAATAGGGAAGGAAAGAATTGTGGGCCTTGCTTCTTTGCTCATATTGATCAGCAGTGTTCTTTGATTTGGACTATGGTTGGGTGAGGTACATTGTGATCAGGTGTACCTCACAGGCCAGGCCAATACACGTTCCTCTTTTAAATGTGTTTACATTTTAAGAACAAAGTCTTTCAAGTGAATGAAATGGGTGTAGTGTGTTCAGTCTTCTTAGGAATCAATAGGAATCGAGTTCCACAACAATATATCAGTGTTTTAATGGGGAAGGAGACAGGAGTATAGCAGGTCATTACAGGAAGCAATTTCACATCACTACTGGAAAAAAATTGAGTTAAAAGAAGAAGGAAAAAATGGACAGAATCATCATTTTTATCACCTTGCTACTTGAGTACTCTATTTGTGATTGTAGTTTGAGAATATAACACTCCAGATAAGAGTGGGAAGCCAAAGTTTAAATGGGGGAGGGCTTTTTAACAGTAGCATGACTGTTTCTGTCTGCAGATTTTTCTGGTAGACATCCTGACCTCTTGAGCATTTCAGAAGGGTTGCTTGCATAGAAGAGTGTTTGTGTTGTCCATTTGGTGTGCACATATTTATTTGCTTTCTCTCTTTCCTCCTTGCCTGCATTTTGCTGTGGGATATATTTTGATATGGAAGTAGTTTCCCCAATAATACACAAAAACCTTAATTATTCATGTTATTATTTGGACATTAGATTACAAAATGTAATTGCAGATTTCCTTCAGAAATTACTCCTTTGAAGTGAGAGCACACTGAGAAGGAAATGATGGTTGAGGTATCAGTGGCTGCTTTGCCTTTGCTTTTCATCCACAGTTTAACTTTTTACTAGAAAAACCCTGTGTAACTTAAAATAGATAGGTATGATTTTCTGTCTTTTCTGTGTGTTTTTTTTTTTCTTCCTAACAGTAAGGCAAATGTGTTACACTTGATTCATTCTGGAGGAACACATCACATACAACAGGACCCCCTGTAGTAGAGGTTACCAAAATGCAGTGTGCTAATAACATCTGCCTCTGCTGAGGCTTCTAAAGCCATACAGTGCAGAGGGAATAATGCTAATGAGAGGGGAGTTTCAGGGAGTTGCAAAGAGGGATGATGAGACAGATCATTTACAGGCAACTTCCAGCAGTATGAGTCCTGAAAGAACCATCTGCAAGATGGTTTCCTTGGAGAGAGGCAGTAGAGGCAGGAAGGAAGGAGAGAAGGAGGTGGATGGAACAATGCCTCTATTATCCCAGCTCAGCAGCTTCTGCTTGTATGTGGAAGTGGTCAGGCACCACATCCCCCTTGGCATCTAACAGATTGCTGTTTGCTTTTGTTAATTAATTTTAATTTCTTTAGTTATCTGAGCCCATTTGTGTTTCTTCTCACGCGCATCGTCTATTCAGTAGTTTCTTTGAGTGACTTTATACTGCCTGTGGGACAGGAACTCAAATGGATTTGATCCTGTTCCCTTTAAAATGAATGGAAATTTCTGCCTTTGATTCTTGTGGAGGAAACAGTATTGGGCCCTTTGTCTATATGGAGTTATATGCTGTGCAGAATGGTAGGTCGAATTCTCGGTCCACTGATTTCAACACCCAAGAAGGAAAGTTGCCTGATTAGAGTCTTTCCCTGCCCCAAGGTCCACGCTGACCAGTCGTACCCTAGTCAGAGAATAACAGGCATACACTGAATACTGTAAGACCAGAAACATATCGTGGGTTTCTTTCTTTCTGAAAGAAGGGCCATTCAATCACATATTAGAAATCTTCAGCAGGAAGGAACACATTGCCTGTAGTTTTAAGCCAAAAATTGATATTTCATGAAACAAGGTCCTCTACATATGTTTTTCTGAACTAATCAGAATACAAGGACTTTCATGTGCAGTTTCTTTAACCTTCCAGGGAACGATATACCTCTTCAATTGGTTCATAATCAAATTTTTCCAATTATCAGCAGTTTTATGCTAATATAGGAGAACCACAAAATGGAACCAGGTATAACAAATTGGGTTAGTAATTTGGTTTCATTGGCCAGTGTCATGATCGCATTGTTCTGGTGGTGTTTACAAAGAACCCCAGCATAGAAAGAGACCGGGTCTCTGCCCCAAGGAAGTGCAAGTGGTAAGTATCATAAATAAATGTCATTTCCAACATCCTTTTCATTTACTTGTCAGGAAATATTATGGATAAAATATTCTATTTGGAAATATATTGACAGAGTCCCTTTACTTGAAGATTTTAGTGACACAGAGAATATCCAGTATTAGAGGTATACTTTAATCTCAAATATGTAGAATTGTAATGAAAGTAGTGGAAATTAGGTTGATGCCTGAGAGTGGAACTGGATCCTAAATTATACACAAATGAGTGACAGTTCTTTTTTTTTTTCATTGAGATAAAATATGAGAAAAAAACTTAAAAGCCCCCCCCAAATAATATTACTTTAATCCTGAAGATTGCTGTTGCATTCAGCCAAAACAAAAATTTTACATTTTATAATTAAGTAGATAAACCCAAGTTTTTTGTAGATAGATAACTAAGTTCTTCTAGGAAGAATGTAGCAGAGTATTCAGAAATATATAATTCTTTTACAGACACAGTCATTTCCAGTAATTAAGTATGGTTTTCCAAAGCTTTTTTTTTTCAGTTGTGCAATAATTGTGACAGTCTAGGGGTTTTATGTTTTTTTTGTTGTATGTTTGTTTTTAAGGGAGTTTTGAGTGATTTTTTTAAATATAATTTAATGCAGATTTCCTGTTAATGTCCAAAAGACAAATTATTTATCTTGCTTAATGTAATAAATGACTTAGGGATTATTTTATTACTGTGTATCAGTGAGTTATACACACTTTCTTATTTATATTTAAAGAGCATCTTTGTAAGTAATTGTTTGCTAGCAGTATGTTTTGCTGCAAGAAGTTAAGAATGCATATAGGAAGACTTGTTTTTGCTGGATAGTATGCAAAATTTCGTAATGCAGGCAGGCAAAAATACTGGCAGCTGAAAGCCGTGAGTTTGCTGTGGAGGATTATGTAGATTACAAGGAGCGTAGATGACCTCTTTGGGACCTGCAGAAATCTGTCTTTCCCTACTCTGTATTTTCCTTCTGTGTTTCTAACTATATATTTCAGTTGGGGGTGGTTTTAAAAATACAAAGCTTGATTTGATTTCCCTCTTCTTAGTGCAGTGTGTTCTCTTGAGATATGAAAGAGGGTATAAGATAGGCTCAGTTTGTAAGAAGCTCTTTGCATAGTTTAGTATGGCATTTAGCAATGGCAAGATGCAGCGCTATGCAGAGATACCCAAACCAGCTTGGGATGAGCTAGCTGAGGCCCTAGGAACGGTAAAGCTGTGGATGCCCTGTGCTCTGCTCAGACTAATACGCACCTTTTTCAGCAGGGCTCAGCTGGTTCTAACACAGCCTCAGAGCTTCTGATACCTGAGCTGGTGCTGCACAGAGCTGATGTGGCTACGCCCTGACATTGCTTGCAGCAGCTTAGTCTCTTTGAGGTCCTGCATCGGAGACCTGGTGGAGCGCTCCTCCACTGTTGCTTCTGGTCCGCCTCCACGCGCAGCAGGCAGCTGCCGCAGGGTTTGGGTGTGACAGCTCTGTGCAGAGAATGCTCCAGTGCCAGATGGTGTCTGTGATGGCCATTTGCAGGCAGAATCTGCCCCACTGAAATTGTGAAGGGACACAAAGGAGAACCTGATTGATTTAAAAATGTATCTGGTATCCTCAAAATATAGCTCCTAAGAGAGTCTAGAAATTGATACTTAAAGCCTTGTGTAAAGTGGACTGTGCATGGAGTGGTGGATTTTATCTTGAGACAGCAGAATTGCAGAAACATGATATTCCCAGTGAACAATGTTATAAGAAACTATGGGAAGGTGGGGGGGGGGGGTGAAAGAGGGAAAAAGAGAATTGCCACGTTAATAATTTTGCACTCAGTTCTAAATGTAACAGTAACATGTGCCATGACCAGCATGAGTATCAGTTTTATGATAGTAGATCTTCCCACAAGCTCATCTCAGTTAAACCTTCTGTGATACAAAAAATGTAAAATAGTTCCGCATTTCTCCAGTTTTGTTCTACGCTTTTATGAAGATGCGTGACGGTGTAAAGGTGTCAGACAAAGGCATCTGACTTTGTTGAAGCCTTCACTTTAGATTCTCCATAGGTCCAGACTTTCCTTGAAGTGTCTTCAGTATCCTCTCAGAAATTTCCAATAAATTTGTGAGCTTGCCTGATCATTGCCTTGGACAATTTCTGTGTGTTTGTTTTTTGCAGCTTCATAGGAGTGATCCTACGTTATCCTGGTGCCCTCTTATCTGTCAGCAACAGTTTAAATCCTCGTCTGAAGGAAGCAACATGTACTAAAACTGATTTGATTGAAAGAGGAGAGAGAGATTAAGTTTTTACTAGCTTTTAAAAATGTGTTTGCCAGAGCAACGGTTAATAGCACTGTTTGGAAATGGCACATTTCTGCAGAGCCCAAATCACTCCAGACAAGCAAATTTGTTGTTTGTGTGGCATGCTAACAAAGGGCCAGGTGGTAGCCTCATTACTTGGTTACATCAAGATACACAGGAGAATAGAATCTGACCTAAAATGTACTTTCCCCTTACTGTGTGATTATAAAGTAAGAATGATTTGTATGACTCCTGCCACCCACTTAAGAAAACTTCAAAGCATTAGCCTACAACTATTTTGACAGTTCCAGCTGCCCCCTCCCCGAAGAATGCTAGAAGTAAAATCCTGGCCACAGGGTAGTCATTCAGAATTTTGCTATTTTTCCCATTTCTAGGATTCAGTTACAGGAGAGCAAGCTATTTATGCTATTTAGAGGTTAATACCATGATTTTTCCGGTATAAGAGATAAAATATTATCATACTGTTGAAGCAAACAAAAAAATGCTGGTAGATGGATTTTTCTGTTTTGAAGTCCCTTTTCCTCCAAGACAAGCACAATCCTCCATCAGCAAATACCGATTTAGAGTCTTACCAACTTCAGTAATCTGCAGGTCTGCACTGCAGACCCTCTTGCAGGATTGGAACTTACATGCATCATTCTGGAAGGAATAAAGTTAATTGCCATTTATGAACAATGGTCTGAATGAATGATTTTATCATCATATTTATTTAATTTTCTTCTAAAAAATCCTGCAGAGAAGTTTTAAGATTAAAAGACTCTAAGCTTTGCATGTTGCCTGCGATCTCTGAAGATGTATCAAGAGAAAATTTCTTTGGGCTGTTTGTTTTTTTGCGGCATCTACAAATGAGATTTTTAACACAAAAGCAATTAATCAAATAAAGAGAACAACAGAGGATTCAGAGAAGCAATTCTTGTTAGGAAAATTAAAAACCACACCTTTCAACTTTTGTTGTTGCAAATGGATCCATAGTGAGAAATTGCTGCTCCAGGGTGAACCGATTGTTTTGGAGCACTATGCAGTACACAGGTTTGCTGATACAGAATTGATTGCAGGATCAAAACAGCATGACTTTGTAAGACTAAAAAATAAATAAATGAGAACACCTAATACTTACCTATCCAGAGTGTGCAATGAAAAAATTGGATGGTCTGATATTAAAGCCTGCCTCTTTAATCCTAATCCTTGCTTTCCAATTTACATTACTATAAATTTAAAAATAAGATCTGATGCAGCAGTTCCGAATCCTGACAAATGTTGTCTGTTTGTGGGATGTTTATCTTACTGGCCAAGTAGATAGTTGGTTCTAATAATATGAATTAAGATTATAATAATAATAAAAGAGGAACATTTCTGAACAGTGTGCAGACACCTGAGTTTCTAGTATTTCCTCAGAATAATGCTCAGCTTGTAATTCCCACCTATGTTGTTCCAACCTATTTGTTCAGAACTTTGTAATTTTCCTTCATTTCTTTTGTTTGCTTGATATATGTTTTGCCTTTAGTTTTTTTCTTTTTTTCCACAATTTCTGCATTTTCTTCTCTTCCCTTTTCCTTTTTGTGTGTTGTGTGTTTGGGGGAGGGTATGTGTGTTCAAGATCTTGTTGTTTATTGTAGATAAAATATATAGTGTTGTGGAATAGCATGGAGATGCATTTGATTGAAAAGGCACTGTAGTGTTTCCTGAAAAAGTAGGGGAGTTGCATTTGTTTATAAATGCATTATTTTGGTACTATAACTTTGAACGTGATTTTGGAATTTTTTTCCTTTTTTTTTTTAATTTAATGAGCATGTAGTCATGCAGGTGCGTGCGTTCTTAAGCTAGCAAGCCCAGCATGGTTTTTTTTTAAGCCTTTTGAAAACTTGGTAGACCATTTGTGTACTTTTACACAGCTACACTGTTTTTTAAATATATTTTTTTGGAGTCTCACTTTCTTCTCTTTTTTTTTTCTCCTCAGTATACCATCCAGAACCTAGTTTCCATTGTACTTAAAAACTTATCCTGATCTGCCTCTCCTTTTATGTATCTTGTGTAATAGGTTTTGCAGGAGGTGCCTAGAAAGCATTGTTGGTTTCCCTATAATAATGTGGTTTGTCCGGATTCTTTACTGTCTACATGATTGAGAGATGGACCGATTGCCCTATTTTTCCTTGATGATTTGGAGTTGTAAGAATTGTCCAGCTGTTGCTTAATAAAATTTTGCAGACTAGAAAATTCATGATTTGTTTCTGTTGCATTCTCCATCTTCAAACACCGTAGATACTTCTAAAACAGATGACAAATCTGAACTGGAAAGACTGAATAATAAATATCCAGATGCCTTGATGCTTGCTTTTCTCAACAGCTGTATTCACAAGTTTCTCTGAGCCTGATCAGTATAGCTGCCCATCACACTTGCTGTCATTCGTATGGAAGGATGGATGGATGGATGGATGGCAAAGTTTTCTTGGTAGTAGTGTTCTGCCCGCTTGGACATGAGCCAATTCTTGTGCTATTTCTCCTCTGCTTGCGCTTGATTTTAAGAAAATTACCTTTGGGATTTGTGGTACTTTTCATATTGCCATTGACATCCCAGAAACTATAACATTACCACAAGGGATTCCACTGTGCTGTCATCTTTAATTACTCAATAAAATGCTGTGATGGCTAGCCTACATCCTCTGTTTTTTAACTAAAATTAATATTTTGGGGGTGGAGGAATAAAGGAAAAGGTAGTGAAGTAACTTACCATCCCAGCTATGCCATAAACAGGAGAATCCTGTCATGGATAAATTTAAAGATAGGAAGCAGAAGATAGAAATAAATGGTCGGTTCTCACAATGGACTCCAGTTACCACTGGATTTCTGCAGAATCCTGTGCTGGATCCTGTCTTGTTTACCATATTCACAGGTGGCCTGGAAAAGAGGCTGAGCAGGGAGCTGACAAAGTTTACTGATGATACAAAGTTATTCAAAGTAGTAAGGGCAAGGGCAAGTCATGAAGAATCTCAGAAGGTCCTTATGAAACTTGGCAATAAAATGGCAGATGAAACTCAGTATAGATAAATGTAAAGTGATGCACATGGGGAAAAAACAATCCTAACTTCATGTTGCAGTGATGGTCTCTGAAATGACCTCTACCAGTCAGGAGAGATGTCTGAAAGTTTGATAGCTAGCTCTATGGAAACATTGTGTTGGTCCTCAACAGCAGTCAAAAGAAGAAAATAAAATATTAGTAATGATTAGGGAAAGAATTGGCAGCAAAGCAGAAAATAAAGGGCTACCATATAAATCTGTAGTTCACCCACACTATGCAGTTCTGGTCCTGGTGTCTCCAAAAAGGTGTATTAGATCTGAAGAAGATTCACAGAATGGCAAAAGGGATGGTCAAAGGCAGGCAACAGCTTCTACATGAAGAATGACTGAGAAAACTAGGACTCTTCAGCTGAGAAAAGAGGTAGCTTAAAGGGATTGCTAGAGAGCCGCTAAGCATGAGTAATGTGGAAAGGTGGGTAGGGGTTGTCTTTTGATTGTTGCTTCCAGCACAGAAACAAGGGCCGTAAAGTGAAAATAAAATGAAAGAAAAGTGGGCTAGGAAATCAAACAAAAGGAGGTGGTTCTTCATTCAGTAGTGGTAGACCACTTTGCCAAAGGATTGTTGTGAATGCAGGAAATTAACAAGAATTCAAGGGATCCTGGAAAACTGCTTGAAAGAGATCTGTTGGGATACTAAGCAGACAAAGTACAGCAGGGACAGAAAATTCCGAGCTGAAAATAGTCAGAGGCTGGGAGAGTATTAGGGGGCAATACCATGTGGCTGTGCTGTGTTCTTGCTCTTTCCTAAGAATCTGCCAATGGATGTTATAGCAGAAAAAATGCTGGGCTGCTATGGATACTTGTGTTGAACCAGTGGGCCATTCTTACACCAGCATTTCTAAAACAAGCTTAAACCTTCAGTATAATGTGTAGTGGGGACAGGTCTTTTATCTTTCATTTACTGAGTATCGTAGTCCAGGATTTGTGTTGCCATCCATTGCTAGAAGAAATTCCACAGGTTTGTTGGCTTTGTGTTTTGACTGTTGATCTCTTGTGTGTATAAAAACAAGCTTAGCACAGTGGTAAACCAACGCAGTGTTACCTGCTTACTCTGGAGATGTCTCTGGTTTGACTTTTCCAAAAAACGGTGAAGTGACATTAACAAAACTAATTGATTGTCAGCACAACAATTCATCAGTCAGCACAACAAGCAGCATAGAAAAGAGGGAAAGGACCAGCATAAGAATGTGAAGAGGTACAGTAATATTAACATTATTTGCTGGGCTCTGAATTTGAGAGGAAAGAGTAGCTAAACAGGAAGCTGACAGCTTTTGGCAGCTAAATAGGAAAAATCTTGAGTAGATCTGAGTTTCAGGCCCTCTTTCTACTGCTGTGTTGCCAGTGAGGCTGGCTGAGATTTGTCAGTGGAAGGAAGACTCCTCTGCCTCATTGATGCTTTGCATAACCGGCCTCCAGACAGGTTTTTGCAATTTTGTGGAAAAACAATCCTGTTCATATGGAGATGAAGAAAAGGGGGAGGATTCCCAATCTACTGCTGGAGTGCTTTGCACTGCAAACATGGAAAGTCATCTTCTTCTAGCATCATCACTGCCTGGGGAATGAGTGGTGGGAGTCTGGCAACATTCATGAAATCTCCCTTAGCTCCAGAGGAGTTTTCAGGTAAAATTTAAATTAGTTTATTCTATTGAAATGCAAAATTTATGAAATTGGTTGTCACTTTTGGAGACAGAGAAATGGAACAATAGTACAGGTTCTGGTCATAGCACTCGGCTTTGGCTTTGTTTTTTGCTTTGGACTAGTTTCTGTGTTTCTGTGAGCTGGTAACTATTCAGGTGAGTGCCAAGTTGATTCCTGCAGGTTTCTTTAGATCGAGGATCCAATTTTCAGGCTTTGCCTTCTTTGTGTAGGATTCTGACTTAAAATATAGTCACCTGCTGCTTCCCCTCCCTTTTTAGTGTAAATTAATCTTTGGGGTTTCCTGCCAGCTGCAGTATTGATAATTGATTCAAATGCAGTAACAGCTCCTATCTCCTGCACTCATGGAATTGAACTAGTACCCTTTGATTTGTTGCTCTGTAAGGTTACTTTTGGAATGGCCCTCTCTGCTGGGTGGACCTAGTAAGCTTAACGCTTGTAGTCGCTTGCAGTTTGTAAGCAAACATCAAGTTTGTTGCATGATCTTGCGTGCATCTAAGTACGTAAATATGATTTAATGAGCACACCAGAGCTCTAACTAGCTCTGGATAGAGAGTAGCCATGAAAGAAAACAAGCAGATTTGGGGAGATGGTGGTTTGTTTGGGGGAGATTGCTACTGATGTATGCCTGCCTGGAAATGAGCACACTGTCACATGATGCAAATGCAAAATGTATCAATTAATAGAGGTTACAGTAGACAAATAAATAAAAAATGTCCATTAGTGTTCAGGAAAATATCCTAGAAAGATTTCTGTAATTATTTTCTTGCCTTGTAGAGGGGGGAAAAAAACACATTTAGCTGATCTTTACAAATTAATGTGGTTCTTGTTGGTAATAGTGACATCTTATTTTTATGATTTAGGTGAATACCAAGGACTTTTGTGTCCAGTGCCCTCTAGTTATGCTACCTGGTTTAGTGGTAAGAAGGGCATGTGCAGATAGTGAGGAAGCAATATTTGAGCAGAGGCTTTTTAAAGAGATACTGCAAATACAACAGCTATACATATAGCCAAGCTTGCATATTTGATTTAATAACTACTTAGGCCATGATCTTTTTTCACCAAGTCAGGTTATTATTATAAGTATTCTTTGGTCAATGGCGTATTCCATTTTTTATTGGAATTACTACCAAAATCAGTGTCATTAACAGCATAGCAATCTTAACATATTGCTAATTATATATGCAGCAGCTCAGCTTTCAATATGCAATCTTAATGGGATAGACTGAGGAGCTAAGCAATTACCTAGTGATGAGGGAGCTGTATAACATTAGAAAATAAAAATCAGAGCACTTTATACCAGTTGAGGTTCATCTCAGACCTTTCATCTGGTTCCTCATCCATTATAGCTCTGTATTCTGTATTATCATTTTCTCTTCTGTTTAAAACAGGCAAATTTCTTCTTTTTCTTTGTTTGATCAAAGGGAAACCTATTCATCCTGGGGGAATGTTTTGCTTTGTTGCATCCCCTGATATTTTTAGCCTTTCCAACTGTTCCACATTTTCTTCCATTTCTCACATTTTCCCCATGGATAAGGAGGAAAGTTAGATTTGAAAAGCTGTAAATAACATTTCTTTGTTCTCCTCCTTCCTCACTACATTGTGTGGTGATAGTCGTCTTTCTCAAAACAAAGGTATGTTTGTTCCCTTTGCACAGCTGTTGGTGAGATTAATTTCTTCCTTCTCCTTTTAAAGCCATTTAGGAGTTTTTGCTTTTTGTAATCTGAAAGGATGTTTATTTTAGGAAAGATTCATCACTATATGAGTTGATTATAGCAAAGGGAAGATACTAAAGATGATATAAAAATCATAGAGGCTCTAACTGCCTTACTTGGAGACAGACGAATACAGACACTCATTTTCCAAAGTCATGTAATTGTGGTTCAAGTCCTAAGTGACTTCTCCATTTCACGTTATCTTGTTGTGCTTTCTAATAAGGTAAGTATCCTAGTTTTCATCATATCTATGACCATAGCTTAGATTTTTCTCCCTGAGCTGGTGTAGTAGCTGGTATCATCTGAGGTCGCAAAAATTCATTTGGACACGCTTTATCTATATGGCTTAGAGAATCTTTTGTAACCTTCCCATATAGTCACCAAACCCAAGATGTTATAATGCCAGTTTTGTTCATAGATCTGCTGCTGCTGCTGCTGCTATTTACATGATATTAATAGCTTTATCTCCAGATGAACAACCTTGGAGCAAGACTGCTTGCATCTGTGAAGTTAGAGGCAAGCCAGTTAAGAAAAGATCCAAGAAGTGCAGCTGTCCTAAGCTGGAGGCTAAGTCTGAAAGACCAAAACATTGAACCCATGATGATAAAGCGATATTTATCATGTTCTTAAAGCTGTTGATGCTGAACTCTGTGTAGATTAGTCAGTGCAAGAGGTAAAGTTGAAAACAATCAGATCAGAAGAACAGATGTTTAAAATGGTTTTGATAATATCTGATAAATGATAATATCTGTCTTTAAATTTCCTTTGGAGGAATCTTAGTATAGCAGGCAATTGAGAAGTAATCAATTGAAGACATTAAGAGAATGGATGTACAGAGAAATATACTCTCAAAATAGTTACATTAGTAATTATACAGATGAGTTAGTAATCATATGAAACAACTGAAAGGCATGATTTAACTTATTAGTTTCAAGATAACTCTTGGAGATCTGCGAGTACATACAATTTCAAAAGGTTGAGCAGATGTCGAAGCTGTGAGATTGTTTGAGAGTACTGGATAAATGCAGTGAGTGCTAATGAGACAGATTCTGTCAGCCTGTTAACTGCTTGGCCAATTTCTTCTCTGATATTGTTGATAACCTATTGAAAGCATATCAAGTAAGGGAAGAAGCATATAATGATTTCAGGAGGAATGTTTTACAAGTGGTTCACCTTCACAGAAACATTATGACTAGCTGTCCAATTTAAGATGTTTTCAAGTACCAACAGAAAGAATGGAATTGGAAAATGCTCAGGAAAGGATATTGGAGAAATTTATTAAGAAAAATATTAATTGTTATGCAGAGCAGAGAGCCAAAGGAGGCCCTGTGTATTCTCTGGGCACTGGCAACATTTGATGGGTTACAAATGTGAGCACCACTGAGATCGTCTCTAGACCATTATTTCTGTTAGTACAGAATTAATTTAATCCAAAGAATAAACAATGTTAATTAGCCATTTACATTACCAGCTCATTAGTGCTACAAGACGATACAGAAGCTGCAAAATTCATGTAATGTTTGATATTTCCAAAAGATGAAAATAAAAGGTGCTGAAACATGCAAAAGAGGATCTAAAGCAAGTGTTCATTTCAAGAACATAACTGTGTAGCAATAAAGAATGTTTTTTAATCCCATCAGCAGCTCAGACTTCATCAAATTCTTTGGCAGAAGAGAATAAGCTTATGTGATAAATTCTCCATGTCATATATGAGTCCTCGAGCTAATCAGTGACCATTGTGAAGAACTCAGACTTCCTGAATTCCCTTATGAAAGGCCAATGGGCTTTTTGCATGTAGTCTGTGCCTCATGTGATGGGTACAAATTAGCCATAATTACCACTGAAGACATAGCTCTTCTTGAGCTTAGCCTTGGATTCAGAAATTACGTATCTTGCCCAAAACGTCAGATGGTTGGCACGCAGGCCTGGACAAGATTCACAGGCGTTCATGAAGTAGAATGTTCCTCTGAGATTGATGTTTGTGCAGTGGTAACAAGGCTGTGTGTCTTTTTGGAGTGTAGCACTGCTTGTACTTTTATCGGCAAGGAGAAGTTGGCAGATAGAAAACATGTAAATGTAGCTCAAGCATAGGAGATTTCATCAGATGTCTTTGAAAAATGTAGGTGACACATGAAATCCTGTAAAGGGCAATACTTGACATCAGTTTTGTTTTTTTTATTGGCCCCTCTTCCAAAAGGAATCAAATAGGTCCCAGCTGGCTTTGGGCATGCAAAGATTGTCCCTTTCAGTTTGCACTATGTGCAATTACACTGGAATGCGGAGCCGGTTGCAGTAGTGCAAACCTGTTGTGCTCAGTCCTGCAAGTTGTGGCTGAACAACTGATGCTGAAGAGAATCTGGATATTGAGTGTCCATGTTTGGATCATCAGCACAAAAACACTTGCCTTGCACATTTATTAAAATCAGCTGTGTCCTTCTCTGTCAATGCACATGTCCAAACCAAACTGCAGCTCTGTACCAACCAGAAGATTAAAGATGAAAAGCAAATACTGAAAAAGGTCATTTCACTGAAGATTTGCAAGACATGGAAGTGAATTTTTTTTTTTTTTGAAATAGAATCTTGTAAGTGCTTTATAGTATATTTAACATGTTTTCATTAAGGGAAAATAATTGTGTTCTCTCTTTACAGTGCTTTTAAACAATGAATGTAAATGTCATTCCTGTTGTATTAAGAATCAAATTTTGACTGACAAATATGTAAAGGTTAAATGTTATAACGCAAAAAGATATTTGTCACCAACAGGCAGGGTACCATTGTTAAAAGCGTAATTATCACTCGAAAGCTACCAAAGGCTGTAGAATCTAAACAAAGCCTGGCAACACTGATATCCTCAAAAAGCATTATTAAACTTTGCTACTTCAAATGACACCAGCAGCTGAAATTTCTGACTTCGGCTCATTGACTGCATGAACAGAATGCTATTCCCAGGAGTTCTACACACAGCAAGCTCACCAAATTAACTGGGTTTTCCTCCCAGGTGGTTTCTGACAATGATTTTTCTAACTCAGTGACACAGAGAATCCCTATAACAACTGTTATCTGTACCTGACTGAGAGCAGTTGAATAATCCATTATTTCAGTTCTTCAGTGTTGCATTTTGACAGTTTTCCTTTTATGTGCCCCGTTCTTCGTTTCCCTTGATGTAGCCATCAAGCCATAAGAAAAAAATCAAAATTAAAACATCTTCAGCACAACAGTCTGGCTTCCTAGTGTGTGATACAACACAGCACTAAGCCTCAAAGGAGCCTACTGCAACACCACTCTTGGAGTGATGGTAACAGCATGGTGGGGTCAGGGGTTCTTCAGGGCAGCCCATGAAGGAGGAAGAGCATCTGGTGTAGCTGGAAAGGGGGCAGGCACGTCAGCAAAGCAAAACCCAATTTGGGAGGTGCACGCGTGGACTAGGAAGGCAGGGCAGCTCACCCTATTCCTTCATGCTTGCGCAGATTCCCTGAGAAGACAGCCTTCATACAGAGCAGGCAATGAACATACAGAGAGCAGCTGTAGTGACTAACTCTTGTCCCTGGAAAACCAGAGGAGCTCATGGAAATGCAGACTGCAGCAGTATGTCACAAAAATAAATGTGAAACACAAATTTGTGCTGCAATAGAAATCACCTGGGACTGCAGAGCAATGGATTTGAGCAAACTAGCAGGAGGAATGTTCTTTGTGATTCCCTGCAGGACTGCACAGTACATCTACAGGCAGCCAGGAGCGACAGCTTCAATCACCAAAAACGTGAGGTTTGGGAGCAACGCAAAGATGTGAAAAAGCAGGCTCCATTGTGTCCAATTGCTCATAGGGCAAATATGGTGAGTAGTATCAAGGAGGTGGACTTTCTCTAAACTATGACTGATCTCAAGAGCTGTAATTTTAATAATCCCCGCTCTTTTTGTGGGCAGCAATAACTGGGTGGAATCCTACTATAGCTTGAAACTTACTGTACACGTCAAAAATAAAATGCTTCTGAAGAAATTCCTTTCTCACACACAGAGGCAAAAGATACATGAAGACACTGAGCAGTGTGTCATAGATTCCAAGCTCAAGAGCCAGTTTTGCAATTTCTCTATAAGAAAATCTCTCATCAGACAAGCTACAAAGTACATGAGCTAACTTTAAGAAAAAATTGTGGCAGTCCACTAGCTATACTTTGTCACCCCTAGCAATTCAAGATGGTTTCACACAGTAATGTTTGGAGAATGTATTGCTAGACTGGAGCACATTTAATGCCTTACTTCCTTTTCTGCTAAGATAGGTAGGTTGACTCTTGTGTTTAGAGTTAAGTGTAAAATTAAATGTCCTCCCAAATTGATTCATTAGAAAGTATAGTTAATGAGTTGCAGTAACAACCAAAATTGATCTGTTTCATTTGATCCTGTTCTACCCCAGAGAGTAGAGACTTGGTCAGTTTGTAGTCAAAAGTAGCAGAGAGCAGGCTGAAGAGAATGCTGATAACCAGTGTTCATTTTTAATAACATACATAATCTGAGAAACTCCAGGAGTCTGAGAAAATGCTTAGCTAACAATATTTGAAAAAAATCAAGTAGGTAACAGGCCAGCCATTCTGCAAAATAATAAAAAGGAGTCATAATATAGGAGTCCATTAAAAACTGTGAAATATAAGCATGTAAATCGTGAGAAACTAATTTGAGGTGATACGTTAGTATGGAGAAAAAGAGGTCTTGTCTTGGTGTGTCCTTTGACATCATTATTTGAAGTTATTACCCATTTGCCAGTAATGCTAAATTTGTAGATATACTTTCTTACATATGGCATTTGACTAAGTACACCCTGGGGTTCCAATAAAGAAATTAGCAAAAACTAGTGTGAATGAAGCATGCTTTAAATTGCTTAAGAATGAACTGACAGATCTCACAGAGTAGCCTATGACATGGAGTCATCACTGAATGGGGTGTTTCTGGTAGGGTTTTGCAGAGATAGGTGTAAGGTCTGATAGTAAACAGACTGGAAGGCAAATACAAAACTGTGGTTGATAAAACCTGGATATATCTTCAGAATCAGTAATTTAGCTCAGAAGGCTGCAGCTCTGATTAGGCTGTAGGGGTCAGAGCAGACAAGCATCTCAATGTGGTATGTTGGCAAGCCCCAGAGATGCTGTAGCAGAAAGAGATAATACAATCCTTGGACTGGTAAGTAGGGCAGTGAAACCAGGGAAGTGATTTTACCTGGTACAGCAATACTGGATCTGCTTCTGTTGTGCAGGTTTTTAAGCAATCTTGGGAAAAGGGAGTGTATTCAAAAACTGTGAAATTCAAAAACTGAAGAAAATACCTTGCAGCAAGAGATCCAGCTATTTAGCGTGTTTCAAAGCAGAGTATAGTCAAATAATTCTCAGTATCTTAAAAAAAACTTAATTGAACTAAAATATTTGTACCAAAAGGCACTTTAATTCAGCAGGGAAAGGCACAATAAACAATAATGACTGGGGGCTATAGCCAAGTACAAAGAGAAGTAAGACACATATAATGATGAAAATGATTAACATCAGACCAAACTCAAATCATGGATTCTCCATTTGGGGTAGTCTTGCAATCAAGACTGGTTTATTTAAATGCATTTGGACTGGTACAGAGATAAATGCATGAAATACACAATGACAAATGGTGAATTGGCTCCAGAGGCATACGTCAGTATTTGTCAAGGTCTTGGTGCCCCCATCATCCAGACACTGATGCGGCTGGAGCACGTTCATTGTTCCTTCCCAGTCTGTACCCTCAGGTTTCTTTCCTTCCCACAAGTAAAGGGCTGAGGATGAGGAGTGCCCTGTCTTGTGTGGGGTCATAATTAGGCAGGCACCTGCCCAGGTCTGGGAGTTTAGAAATACTCTTGAGTCCTCCAAATCAGCTGTACTCTTCAATGGCTGAGTTGGAGACAGATTGGTTTTTACAAGGGTGGTGCAAGCAAGAGCTATTTCACTCTAGTGGGCTGGTATTTCTGCAACGTGCTCCTCAAAACCTGTGTTACCTACATTTTTCCATTACATTGAAAAAAATGTTACTGCAGTCACAGAGAACGTGCAATACACAACTGTATATTCAGTTATATGGTCCAGACCAGAAACATTTGTCTGGAGAAAAAGATTCCCAAGTGCAGAAGACGACTCTCATGTTACTGCATGTTTCTAGTTAGATCTAATAGTTCCTTAAGTTTGTGCCTTTAATTTAGGTGTGACTGTGTATACAGACAATAAGTTGTTTCTAGAAGGGGAGGAGAAGCTTTCCAAAATGTTTGTTACTTTTCAGTACTTCCACATTAGTTTTAATTGCTTCCCTTGAGATGGTACGGAAAACAGTTCAGAAACAAACAGGAGAAGTATTATAAATAATGGAAAAGTATTATGATGTATTCTGAATAATAACATATTTAGTGGGGTGATATAATTTGCATTATTGTTATTCAGTTAATCCTAAATATTCAGGAGAGATGTGATTATATCTCAGAAGAGACCTGACTTTCAAAGGAAGGATAAATGGCATCTTAAAATCAAAACAAAGGTGTTTTGCTTAAAACAGATGCAATAAAGCTGGCAGCACATATCATTGCACATATTTTCTTTTTTTAAATCATTTTATAAAAATAAAACTATGTGGTTTGAACCTTGTTATTAAAAGATTTTCTACAGAATACTGCAGCATTATGCTGTGTGAGGCGTCTTATTTCTGCTATAGAGCTGTTTCTTATGTTGGACGCAAATCCATGTGAAATGCTTGTAACTTGGGATATAGAGAAGGGGCATATGGAAAAGATATAGCCTAAGGACTCTCTGCCTTCCCCTGTGTGAGCTGGAACTGTCCACTTAAATTGTCTTGCTGACTGATCTTTGGGCTGTGATCTAAATCAAAAATGAAGCTTGTAAAATTCAGTTTGCATGTTTAGCTTTATGACAACAGTGTGGCAATTAAACTGTTAAATGCTCTATTGGATTTTTTGAACAAGAATGCAAAAAAATCCATTTCTCTTAATTAAATAACTTTTTTATATTTTCAAATGTATGGCATTTCAGAAGACAAAACCAGCATCATTTTAAGTTGAAATGAGTCTAATCTCTGAAAATCCAGTAAATAAATACATTGGTATCAAATTTGAGTTCAGATTTTTCATGAAGTTCTGTAATTTTTCTGTTCTTCAATTTGAAAATTATCTGACTCTTTCTGAGTTACCAGAACTCTGAAATACTAGACTATTATGTGTCTTTGGCAGTAATGAGAAAACCAAGGATTGAAAGTATCCCTAAATAAGCAGGCGTAGGCTCAATGCGAGTAATTTAGTCACCCACTCTGGGTATGGATAAACTTATATTTTGGGATCTAACTGCAAAGGAAAAAAGGAGGAAAGCATGGGAAGCTGTTCAGTTCTCTTTAGGTAATTTGTTTCCTTCAAGGCCAATGGAAAAAGGCATCTCTGAAGGTCTCCTGGGATTGGACCAAGTTGTCTCGGTCACAGGATCTGGCCTGCAAATTCTTCCTGGCAGTTTAACACAGATGGCAAAAGATGAAAACCCCTCTGTACTTCCTTTTCTTCATGAGTCAGTGATACTGAATGGCAAACTGAAGGGACTATAAGCCTTTTAACAAACAGCTTTTAAGGTCTTTAGATGTTTTACAAACAGACTTTTATAGAATTAACATATCCACTCATATACAAACAACTGTTTTCCCTGAACTGTAGGAAACATATTTCAAATTCCCTGCAGTTCCTGTGAGGGAAGAGCATGGTGTTAAGCAGCAAAATAGTGAGGTGCCCTTCATAATTCCTTTGCAGTATCTGCAACCTCACAGTAATCTTGAGGAAAATCAAGGTAGCTGACTCCACACCTCTTGCCTGTGTATTCATATATCTCTATAGTTAAAATGATGTAGGAAGATTTTTTTTCAATGAGCACTAGAAACATATGACATCATGTTTTATGCTGCTTTCACTAAAAGAGAACCCTGATGTTATATTTTGTGATATATGAACAATGATGAATTATATTTTATTATAATGTGTGTGTGTGTATATATACACACCCATGCTGTTAACCTCTCTTAGCTTTCAGAACAGGGTGGCCATATCCAAACTGCCTATTAGGAATGGTCCGTGGCCTGTGCTCACTTCTGCACTGTGACCAGAAGTTTTCCAGGGAGACTACAAATTGGCCTCAGCAAAACCCATGCCCAGAGATGTGCTAGCAGTTTAACTCTACTAAAGATTGAATTTCGTTTTTACTAGTGTAAATGCATCCTTATTTTACCAGTGGCTAGCAGTGAAATATGTGAACCAGTTGTTCTCGGGATTAATCTTTTTAGAAAAGAGTGTTTTTCAGACTTTGTCTCCCTTGCCTGATCCAGTAGTGAGAGCTTGCTTGTGTGCAGGAAGCCAGGCAAGAAATCCCCCTACCGTCCAGAAGCTGCCTTCCAAAGGAAGGATGGTTTTGCTCTCTTTTGACACTTCTTCCTTGTCAGCAACAGCTAGTCCAAACTTGCTTCTTCCTGCTCTTTTGAGAATTAGGGCTGCCAGCTGCAGCCAGCTGTGTAAAGCTGTGTTCCTCACAGGTATGGCAAGAGGAGCTGTGGCCCCAAGGCCACTGTCAGCTCGGAGATGATTTGTAAAGAGTGATGTGTCAAGGGCTGTCCCACTTGCTGTCTCTGTGCCACCTGTTCAAAGAACAAGAAGCTTCTGCTCCCCTGTGAGCTCCATGTTCGTGCTGAGCTCGTCCCAACCTCCCCGTCGCTAACACACTCCCATGATCCCCTACAGGAGCAGCAAGGGCTATGTGGTGACAACTGCAGTCACATAACTTATCCTGGCACAGAGTAGCTGTGACAAAGTCATTTTCTGACAAGAGGAAACAGTCAAAGCATGACGATCTTGGTTATAGTGGGGGTTATTCCCTTACAGAATTGAGGCAGCGATGAAGAAGAGGACAGGCTGGACCCGAGTCCTGAGGTTTCTGTGGGGCTTAGCATGGCCTCTTCACCCATGCAATTTGGGGCTACTCATTGACAACTCCAGCATGTAGCTAGACCCAAAAGCATATTTGCAGCTTGGTGGCAGCAGCATAGACTCTCTTATCTTGGCAGAGTCGGTTTGGATGCATGTTTTTTTCCTATGTGATCTGATGTGTTTGTGTTCACCTCCACTCTGATGGAAAACAGTGGTTGTTCTTTTCAGTCAGCAGCTGCCACTGCTGCTTTGCAGGCTCAGAACAATTGTGGAGAAGAAAGTATTTGCTAAACAGCTGCGTTTTTGCTTGTTTAGTTTTTTCTTCCTTTGCTGATAAAAGAGGGACTTTAGTTGGCATTATTTATTCCCCTACCTTCTCAGCACCAGCTGCTATTGCTTCTGAAAGAGCCCAGAGTAATAATCCTGATGCATTTATTTGCAATGCCAAGTTTCCTATTTAGATACCATGATAATCTAGTATGTGTGGCTGATGCTGTAAAATACTAATTATGCACAGGGGAAGAATCAGAAGGACAAATAATGTTCCGTTAAGCTCCACCTTCAAGATAAACTCCAACCATGTGCCCATGATACTTAGGGTGCATTGAACAGATGTTAAGGGTTTGATCACATTTCAATCTTGGGGTCCTGGGGCTTTCCTCCCCCTCGCTGGAGTCCAAAAGCACCCAGGGGGTCTATTGAGTTCCAGAAGTTTAACTCCTAAGTGAGATTTACAGGCTTCTCAGCATTACCTTAGATTGGTTTGTTCTTAGATGCAGTCTGATGTTGCCCCTCTTTTTTGCTGTACTGGACAGGAAAGAACTACAAAGGATAAAGGTAGAAGGGTCATCTATTAGCATGGGCAGGGCTATGGTAAGAGCGCAACTAATTAAAATGTGCCATTTAATATTAAAACAGTCTGTTTAAATGTTTTTCTCATTTAAAAAAAAATGAAAACCTGAAATTTTTTTGAAGAAAACATTTGGATGGAAACTTATATTTTCATTAAAAATATTAACTAAGAACAAAAGCCTTTTTATGCATAGCAGTAGCTGGACTTTTATTAAAAGCAGCAGAACAGACTTTTAACTACAGTATCGTTTTCTCAGAGTCATTTTCACATGACTGAGCTTCACAAACCAGCGATGGGCTTAACCTCTGGATGTTTTCTTGACTGCTCAAGGCATGGACAGCACAGCTCTGTATTCAGCTCAGTGTCTGGTCATTTCCCAGGAAGAAGGGCATGCACCGAAAATGTTTGATTGCACACTAATGAATGCATACAACTCAGAGCATTGCTTGTTTTATTGGCATGTTGACCTTTGGAGTCTTAATATGAATTCCTTACCTCCTTGGGGTCTTTGAGAGTTTGTACAGACCTCAATGGGAGTATGGGTTTAGCCTGTGTCTTTGTACAGATATCAATTATACTGTTTATAAGCCTGGAAATTTTAATACTGTGATGTTTGGTATTTGTTAATTGAAACAAGTCTGCTTTGTTTGATAGCAGAAGTTGCTAAATTACTGTCTTGTCAATGCTAATACCTACTTTGTGTAAGTAAATCGCAAACTTGTTTGTCATCCTTGTACACTGATTTTTTCCTGTAGAACTATATTGCATTCATGATGGTGTAGGAGAAAGACACAGTTTGAAGCCAGTCTGGATAATGTCTAGCACAACAGGAAGGAACCTGGATTGTGTCGCTCTAATGGTGCTGCTTTGGGCCCTCAAGTAAACCCTGTTATTATTTTTTGAGAAATAAATGCAACAGAGGTCACTTAGCTGTAAGTAATTAAATAGTAATCAGTTTTCAATCTTTGAGCTTATTTCTTATTACTTTGCTACACTAATTGCATAACTCCCAGCAGTGAATGTGTTTTTACTCAGCTGAAGCCTTAAATGTTTTATTTCCTCTTTTTGGTAAGTATTGAAAAATCCCACTGGTAATGCCTACCTCTGAGCCTGAGATCTGCAAGCAGTATATTCATCTTATGTAAGAATTTTAATTCTTGCTTTGAGGGAAAACATAACTAAATCTTAATCACAAATGGAAAATTTACTTTGAAATAAACACTTTCAGTAAAACTCCACATGACTGTATCAGCCAAATGTATTGCAATGAACAGAAATGCTCTTAAGCCATAAAATAAAGAAGGTCACAGAAGTGTGAGGGACCATCCGAGCCACTAAGCCCTGTCCCTAGGTTTCAGAGTAACCATCAGAACATGATCAAGCTCTGCCCTAAAACTAGTTTGGCTCCTTGTCCCGCTCTTCTTTTTTGGAGCCTATTCTAGAGACACAGTCCCTTGGTTGTAGGGAACCTTCTAATTTCCAGCCCAAATGTGCATGTAGTTTTTATCCTGTTGCTACATCTTTTCAAGCATAGAAATGTTCAGAGTTAGGAAACAGAATTTTTCATTTCAAGGTGATTCTTCCTCTCTGTCCCCTACCTGCTAGCAGATATATTGTGCCTCTTCCACTACGCCCTCTGAAATATTCGCGGCCTCTTGTGCCCCACAGTCTGGTGAGACATGGAAGTGGGCTTTTAATTAAAACTGCATGTTCTATTGATAGTAAGGGACAAAGTACAGATTGAGGGGAAGAATGACCAAAAAAAAAAAAAAAAAGACCTTTCTGAACGTGAATGGGGAAGATCTTTAAATAGAAGGAGTGTAAAGAAAACTTTTTTATTTTTATTTATATTATCTGGAAATAACAGTGGCATATCAATAGTAACATGTTTTCATGTTTAATATAAATACCACAGTGGACATGAATTCACACAGGATATTAAGTTTTGAATTGATAAAATAATTTTGAAAACAGTTTAAATGTGAATTTGTTTATGGAGAAGTCTGACAAAGCTTAATAGGAAAATATCTAATACAGCACTACGCAAATTGAGTAGAGCAACTCTGAGAACCTAAGCAGCTTCATTCAAGTCCTGCCCCTGGGGAAGGATAACCTCATGCACCAGTACAGGCTGGGGGCTGACCAGCTGGAGAGCAGCTCTGCAGAGAAGGCTCTGGCGGTCCTGGTGGACACCAAGTTGAACACGGGCCTGCAATGTGCCCTTGTGGCCAAGAAGGCCAATGGGATCCTGGGCTGCATTAGGCAGAGTGTTGCCAGCAGGCTGAGGGAGGTGATCCTCCCCCTCTACTCGGCCCTGGTGAGGCCGCATCTGGAGGACTACGTCCAGCTCCCCAGGACAAGAAAGTCATGGACCTGCTGGAGCAAGACTAGTGAAAAGCCACAAAGATGGTTAAGGAGCTGGAGCATCTCTCATATGAACGGATGCTGAGAGAGCTGGGACTGCTCAGCCTGGAGAAGAGAAGGCCGAGGGGGGATCTTACCACTGTGTATAAATATCTGATGAGAGGGTGTCAAGGGGACTTCAGTGACAGGACTAAAGGCAACGGGCACAAACTGAAACACAGGAAATTCCACCTGAACACAAGAAAACGCTTTTTTGCTGTGAGGGTGACTGAGCACTGGCACATGTTGCCCAGAGAGGTTGTGGTGTCTCCATCATTGGAGATACTCAAAACCTGACCGGACGCAGTCCTGGGCCACCTGCTCTAGGTGACCCTGCTTGGGCAGGGGGCTTGGACCAGACGCTCTCCAGAGGTCCCTTCCAGCCCCAGCTGCTCTGTGATGCTGCGACTCAGCACAGGATTTCCTTTATGCCTGTGTTAAGCCTTCTTTCGTGGTGTAAATTGGCCCAATTTACGTAAGGTAAAAGGTAATAAAGATCGGGCGGGGGGTGCTCGCAGCCCGCCCCGCGGCGCCCCGCCGGCTCCCGCCGGGGGAGGCCGGAGCCGCGGCGGGGACGCGCCGCCCCTCTCCGTGCTGCTGAGGCGGCGAGGGGCGGTGGCAGGGCCGGGCCGGGCCGGGCCGGGCGGCGGCGGCGGCGAGGGCCGCCCCTGCGGCGGCGGCGGCGGCGGCATGGAGGCGGATTTCGCCGCCTTCGGGAGCCCGCTGTGCGGCGAGCTCAAGCGCTTCTGCAAGCGGCTGAGGGAGACGTACCGGGAGCTCAGGGAGGACCTCACCCCCTACCGGGATGACCGTTACTACCGGTACGGCGCGGCGGCGGCGGCCGGGCGGCGGCGGCGGCGGCGGCGGGGCGGGCGGCCGAGAAGCCGGTGCCGGGGGCAGGGCGGTCCTGCCGGCGGCGGGGGCCTCCCCGGGCCCTGCGGGGGTGTCGAGGCCGGCGGGAAGGCGAAGGCGAAGGCGAAGGCGAAGGGAAGGGGAAAGGAAAGGCGAAGGGAAGGGGAAAGGAAAGGCGAAGGCGAAGGCGAAGGGAAGGGGAAAGGAAAGGCGAAGGCAAAGGCGAAGGCGAAGGTGAAGGTGGAGGCGAAGGCGAAGGGGGGTCCCGAGGCGGCGCCCGCCGGCGGCCCAGCGCGGCCCTGGCGCTGCCCCCGGCCCGCGGCCGGCGCAGCGGGAAGAGCCACCTGCGATTTCGGTGGTGCTGGAAAGCGGACACCCAGGCACCTGCTACAGGTGACACAAGCTCTTCCTGCTTGCTGCTCTCCATCCTGTGTCTCCTCCGTTGCCGTAACAAGTCCCCAAGGCTTTTGGCTTGGAAATGTTCGGGCGCGATCTGGAGAAACCGGTGAAACAGTCCTGGAAAAATGGCAGAATTGGCTGGGAAACCAAAGCAGGTAGCAATGGCTAACTGGCTAAATGGGCAGGTGTACTGAGCAGGCTACAGACATGTTTCCTCTGTGACCGGCTTTGTTTGTTGTTTTCATTAATGAGCAGTGATGGCTGGAGAGCACTAATTCTTTGAGGTTACACAAAACCATGTTGGAGGATGGGGTTCTGCATTAAAAGAAGCTTTGGGTTAGAGAAATGGTCTGAAAAAGTAGAATGAAATTCAGGAAAGACAAATGCTAGGGACTACACAGGGAGGAATATTCAGCCACACAAACATAGGCTGGGGAGTGAGCAGTTATGAAGCATTTTTGTAGGAAAGGATTTGGAAATCGTAATGCATTATATAAGCAACCTCTTTCAACCATGCCATACATGTGAAAAAGGCAAGTGTAATTTGGGGTGTACAACAGGAGTATAGTTTGCAAGATAGGGGAATTAAGTCATCTACTGTAGTCACCACTCCATACCTTAGCTGGAGTTGTGACTAGTTTTGGGCCCACCTTCAAGGGCCTGCCACTGGAAGAGAGCCGGAGGAGAGAGAAAAGAATGATCAAAGGCCTAGAAAATGTAACTGTGGGGAAAATCAGGGGTTGTTCACCCAAAAGAAGAAACCTCCCAGTGGGGGAATATGAGCTTCTGTAAAAAGAAAGGGAATAACCTGTTCTTCATGTCCATATTCATGCTGGACAGAGGATTATAGAGGGACTTAAATTGTAGCAAGAAATATTCAGGCTAGACATTAAGAAAAAACTTCTGAATGGGACAGATGGTAAAACACTACAGAATGGCTTATGCAGGGAGACGGTAACATCTCCAACACTGGAGGTCTTCAAAAACTTTTGACAAACGTATCAAGAATGACATAGGCCTGGCTATGACAATATCTGTCTTGAGGCAGAAGGAAAGACTAGGGGCTTTGTGAGGTCTCTTCTAGCTCTTTTTCTACGAATCTAAGCATAAGTGTTTGCCTGAGCATTTGTGCACAGTGTGCCCCAGTTCTCCTACACAGACCATTTAACTTCAGTATGCTGTGTCTATTTTCCCAAATGAAGAAAGTGGTCCAGTATATTGAATTTGTCCCACTGTTCACAATGGAAAAGCCTACAGAGTCACAATTTGGCAACACTGGCTGCCTGTCACCTTGGCAGAGTTCAGCATAACCACAGTTCTTCCTGTCAAAGCAGTGGCTCCTTGCACCTGAGCCTGGTGTGAGAAGTCATGGGAGATGATAAGAAATGCCAAAAGTGTACCTGTGTGCATCTGTCAGTGTGCTAACAAATATTGGCTCTAGAATGCATAGGGAGGGGAGAAATAAGCTTTGGATTAACATCCAAGAGGTTCAGGGAGATGCACTTGTTCAGCCTTTTTTCCAGAAGAAACTGAGTTCTCCAAGCTAAATTTTCATTAACTTGTTATGACTAAAAGTGTTTATGGAGGGACTTTCTGTATTGTATAGAGGAGACACTACTGCACTGGATCAAATGAGCATGTAGAGTTAGTACTAGACTGCCTTTTTTTCTGAGAGTATCCCCAAGGCGTATCACCTGCAGAACCTTTAGGATGAAAGGTGCTGAAATGGAGATGTATTGTGCTCTCAGCAAGGAAACAACTTTTCTAGACTCAGGGATCACAAAAGTATTTCTCTGCATTCCCAAAGTCTTAATCTAATGGATGTAATAGAATAACATTACCGTTACTGTCACTTCATACCTATTATTCTTGTGTATTTTTCACTTTAGCGTTATTGATGGAGGTAGCAATGCCATCTGCTTTTGAGATTCCTGGTGAGGAGGATAGCTGGTCAATAGTTCTTGATGTTACAGTGCATTCTTCTTACAGTCAACTCTCATTTATGGGAAGGAGAATTTGATATTTCATCCTCTTTCTCTCTGTTTGATTCGGTACATTTGGTCAGTTTATAAATGAACGTAATCAGGGATGTAATGGAGAACCTTTCTGCTCTGAAGACACAGGGGTTTTTGGAAATTTGACCAAGGAAATCTGGTCTGGTCTGTCTTTACTTCAAACCAAGGCATTTCTCTAAGGTTACTAAGAGGAGATAATATCTTATAGCAGACTAACAAAATGAAGACACAAAAAAAGCATGTTTTTCCTCTCACTCATTGTATCCACAAAGGTACAGCTGTCAACCACTGCCAGTCGTAACTCTCCCCTCTCACTGCTTGAGCAAAGCCACTTTGCATCAGCTGGAGGTTTCCATTGCCTCTATGGAAATGGAGAGGTCTAGTCCGTTAAGTGGTAGGGAAGGAGAGGGAAAAGGACAAGAGTCTAGTTTGCCAGAAAAAAATTTGGCTGCTGCATTCTCACTTCTTCTGACTTCTGTAAGAACATCCCTCTCTAAGTGCCCCACTCAGTAGCAGGGAACAGGAAAACTCAAAAGCTTTGGGGCAGAAGTGATACAGAAATGGAAAAAATACCATGCTGTCCGCTTTGTGACTGGCAGAGAAATAGCTTTTCTTGACCCAGGAATGTTATTATATGTTGTGTTGGTATGTGCTCATCCTCAGTGACAGGGGATTGAGTGAGAGGGGATGACTTAGCTCAGAGACGGCTGATGAAGTTGTTACCCCAAGTATCTGTGCTCTCACTGTACAGGTGGCTGCCTCATTTCTGATCCAGCTCTGGGGTTGTCCCAGTTCAGTGACAGCTTTTTGGTGATGATTTCCTTTAAAGCACAGTGCTCTCAAGCATGTGGTCCAGCAGCTGTCTGTGAGATGCCTGTTCCTTGGGCATGGGGCAGACAACCAAAGGTGACATGCTTGTCAGCCATCTCAAGCTTTGCCATCCTCACTGAGCAGAGCCCCAGGGCACTCGTCTGTGCTGTGCAGGTGAAGGGAGGTCCATGACAGTGAGTTTGTTCTGTCCAGTAACCCAGACTAGTCTCTAAATTGTGCCTCCTTGTGTCCTGCCCCATGACCAGTTCACCCAGCAGTCCTGGGAGAGGATGGAGAGAGCAGGGTTAGACATCTCTTAGGACACTGATTATTTGTCTACGTTAATAGTTCCCTTAGACAGACATGGCACTTTATGGTATGCTTGTAAAAGAGGTTTGTGTTTACAGATTAATGGATGTGATACCGAGTAACCTCACTGGTAACTCCACCCCGAGGCTGGTCTGGACTTACTACACCCAGGGTTAGCCTCTGTGGCACACCAGGAGATGCTTGGGGCACTAGACAAACTGGGAGGAGGTGGGAGAAGAGAAAAGCGTTAACTTTCACCCATCAGTCCCGGGGACTGCCACAAAGTGCATCAGGCCTTTACATATCACAGTAACCTCAGGATTGTTCTAATTTATACTCCCAAAAAATCACTCCAAACAAGCCACTTCAAGGAACATATTGTTCCCTCGTGTCTCTCCCTCCCACTCCAATATGTTCCTTCCTCCCTTAGCGTGCATCTGGGGCTGGACAGCAGGGCAGGAATAGCTGACGAAGGGCTCGCAGCCGATGACTCCTTTCCACTGCACTAGGCAATTTTAAGTAGAGCATTGGAAAAGAATTTAATACCGATGGTACTAATGCATCTAGATTTTTATCTCTTTTGAACATGTCAGCAGGGAGATATGTAAAGCTTACCAGAAGATACAGCCTCACAGTCAGCTGACATTTATTTCAGTGGGAGTTTTATCACCATATCCCCTAGCTAACTTTGAAGAGCTCAGCATGCTGAAAATATTTTGTTGGAAATCAAGCAAATAATATGCCCGCCTGATAGAAGGAGATAGAAGGAGGGTGGCCAAATTGTGGTCTGACATCAGAGTTGCATAACTGTAAGTAGCCATTTGGTATTCCTGAAAAATCAATTTCTGGGTTCATGAACATATCACATTGGCCTATCAACTTATAGAGAGAGGCACTGTGCTGACATTGAATTTAGTAATAATGCCCAGAGGTTAAGACAAATGACCTACAATCCACCACACTTTAAATAAGGGATATATTTTAAACTGCTATCATGCAATAATATATTTTTGTTCATCAAAGAAAAAAGACTATATATGACATAGTTGAAACTTACTATTTAACCTGCAGCTTTAACTAATGCTTGATGTTGCTTATATAGGTAACAGAATAGGTTATTGTCTGTGATACTGGTAGCATTACTTATTAATTTCTTAACATCTCCTATCCCCTATTAGTGTTTTCAGTTGGTTACAACTTTGTTAAACTCCAAAACATTTGGGAAAAGTTCATTCACAGCAGTTCAGCTGCTTTTGAGAATAAAGCCAGAGCAAAACACACAGTTTGACTCAGCAGTGAGGACAAGCTGGTTCATTTTTCCTTTAGAGAAACTCTAGTGCCTGCATGCATTGCAGCAGAAACTTGAAGTTTGCCAGAGAGGGCTCTTGTGATAAGGATACACTTCTTCCTGCCTTCTTACAGTCCTTCCCAGGTGCTCAAAGTGTCAGTGTGAGAAGCCAAGGGTCAGCAGGATCTTGCAAGAGATTTGCAGTCAAATTCCCTGAAGGTTCATGCTCCTTTCCAGCCTAGATCCAGGCAGGATCTGCAGTGGCTGCTCCAGGGCAAAGCTTGCACCTCTGTCTTGTTCTGGCAGCTGGGGGGAGAACCTGAATGACCCCAATGTGAAGGAGAGAGAGGACTGGAAAGCTTGAAGCAGCAGGAGGAGGAGGAGGAGGAGGAGGAGGAGGAGGAGACTAACACCATAGTTTCGTGACTGGTTTAAACCGCTGTAAGCTGGCTCTGCCACTGAAAGAAGCAGTCCCATCTCTCCTTTCCCTAGTCACACATTTCTGCTCTCATCCTTGTCTGCCCACAAATGTTCACATAGCTGCACAATGGCTGAACAACAGATCCAGCTGAACAGTATTTTTTTTTTTCTGAGTGATTTTTAACCCAGATCAGTCCTCTGACCTGGTTCATGATTCAGCTGCACAAACACTTGTGCTGGCAAAAGGCAAAGAGCTACAGAGGGGCTGGATTACTTCTTTTGTCAATTGGGGTAGGTATGAGCATGAACTGATCATGAAACTATGGCGTAAGTGTGAGGTTGGTTAGAATAAATAGAATCAGGCCTGAGATGTCTTTCAGCCTGCTTATTCGTAGATCAGCCTGTCTCTTCTTGCAAGCCTCATTCATCATCTACCTTCCAGTTTCTACAATAGATGAGGCAGACAGTAGTGTCCTGCACAAATTCACCCCAGAGCAGCTCAGCAGGGCCCTGAATGAGGCAGGTTCTTGTAAGGAGCAATGCAAAGCGAGACTGTGACTGAGGGTGTGTGGGGAGGGGGTTAGGTTTTGCCGGCACCTTCACTGTAACAGACTGTGATTTGTAACAGATTTGTTAGATTGTCCTGTTTACCCAAAGCTTTATTTTCTGACTGAGGGTATTTATTCTTGTTGATTTATAATTTATAAATGCCTTTCCTCAGTCACTTGGTATCACACGTTTCTCAACACAGCCTTTTAATGAGATTAGTAAATGATTGTCAGTGTTGTAAATCACAGTTCTAACTGACTGGATAAACAAACACCAATATCACTGACTGAATTCATTCCTAGCATGTTTCCTTGGGTTCAGTGGAGTTACACAAGAGAGAGACTGGGTCTCACAGGTCACCAGTAATGAGATAAATTACCTGTAAGGCAACTGAATGAATGAATGAATGAATGGTGTTAAGTACCTTTAAAAAGTAATTGCAGTCTTACCATCTAAGTAACTTTTAACAGAAGTATTTGATTGTTGAAGAGAGATTTTTCAAATTGCGTGTTGAGTGATCCATCTATTTCTTGGGTCATCCTGAGATGGCTATAACTTGCGTGTACGACAAACATCAGAGCTGGGAACTTACTCTGAAGTTTATCCTAGACTAGGCACCAGGTATCCACACATACATAAGTAACCATAGTGCTGGCTTTTTATGAACAAATATTAGAGCTATCAAAACTTTAAAAAGTCCCTAAACTCACCTCACCTAATTCTCATCATCTCTGCCCAGTGGGTCTATTGACAATCGTTGCTGTACAGTCTCAGCAGATTTAATAGGAAAGCAGAATAAAATCCAAGTTTATTTTGCACATTTGTGCAAAAATTAAAAATAGTGTTAGGTGTGATCTAGAAATGACATTTAAGTAGCATGTTAAAAGTAGTAGCTCACTCTTAGGATTTAATTCAGAACACTTGTAAGCTGAGTAAATTCTCTGTAAGCATGACATTAAACAAATCTCTTGTATAACACAAAGCTGCATCCAGGTGACTGCAAGCGACGGCATTTTCTTTCAGCTGGAAGAGCAATTGCCATTGGATTAGGGTGAAAAAAAATCATTTGCAAATCAGGAGGCTGTCTCTAATGTGAAGTGAAATAAACACACACACATTCAGAATAGGTAAATTGTGTCAGTCCTTACACCTAAGCTGGATAGGTTTTATCAGATTCAGAACCACTTCTCTGCCTTTTGTATTTTCTGTTTATAGGGTTAACTTTCCTTCTGATGACTGTGACTGGCACTACTATAATAAAAGCTGAATAGGTGCATCGGGAGCTAGTCTGCAGTGGCAGATTCAGTTTTATCTTCACTTATCCCAAAAGAGCGTGGACAAATGTCCATCCTGTCTTCCATAAGGACTCTTGTTTGGGCCGTAGAAGGGCAAATAACACAGAGAGTGCTGTGGCCCATGCCTTACTCAGTGTACGAGAGCCCCGACCTCCCGTACCTGCTGCTGCTCCAGCTCGGTGCCTGCGAGCAGGGCACCCGCCGCGCCGGCGGCCGGGCGCTCCGGGCGGGGCGCAGCTCCCCCATGGAGCGAGCCGCAGAGCGGAGACCCGTGTCCGCTCCGGCTCGCCGTAGCACCGCCGCCCCCCTGCCGGCAGCGTCGCCCTTCGCCCCCGCGGCGGAGCAGCGGCAGGGGCTGCCGTGACGTCTCGCGGAGGCGCGTGGCGGCCGGGTGACGCACGCGGAAGCCGCCGCCAGGCGCCGCTTGCGATTGTGCCACGGCTGCGGGCCGCGGGGGAGGCGCCCGCGGCGCAGCGCGCATGCGGCGCGGAGATGGAGCCGTGAGTGGTGGGAGGGGGGAGGAGCGCGGTGGTCGCCGCTCCCTCGCGCGCGCTCGGGGCGGGCGGGGGCGTGAGGCTGCGGGGCCCCCGCGCCCTCCCGGCTGCCGGTGGCTCGGCCGTTGGCGGGCTCGGCCGTTGGGCGCCCGCTGAGGAGAGGCGGCCGGGGGTGCGCGGGGTCGCTCGGCGGGCGGCTCGCAGCCGCGGGGCACCCGCGTTCCCGTCGTGCGGTGGCGGCGCCGAGCGCAGGGGCGGCGCCCTGCCCGGCCGGCACCTGTGCGGCGGGCGGCCGCTGGCCGTGCGCTGCCGCGGGGCGCGGACCGGGGGCAGGAGCCCCCCGGCGGTGCGGCTGCCGGCGCCCCGGGGAGAGCAGCGGCGAGGCGGCGGCGTGAGGTGCGGTCCGCGAGGGGGAGCGGCGCGGCGGGCGGGCTCCGCGAGCGCGGCTCGCCCCGCTGCTGCCGCCGCCGCCGCCGAGCGCCGGCGGCCCCGGGGGAGCCGCGTTCGCTCCGCGGCTTCGGCCCTCTGGGACTGGGCGGGCAGTGGCGGCTCCAAAGTGGCCAGGACCTGGCTGCTTTTGGGGAGAGGGGAGGGGGAAGTCTTCACCTGCATAGTCGGGGTGACTTACGTTTTTCCCCTGTTAAGACTGGAAGTTTGTAATTCAGTTTATACGTTTTAATTCCTGTTTAGGAAATGAGATCTCTGAGGGTTAAATTAGTTTTCCCAAGACTCTGTTTTGCAAGTTAGAAAACTGAGAGTAATCACCCACTTCTTAGAAGAATGTTGAGTTTTTGTCCCACTTATTTGGTGAATAAAAAAACCTTTATTTCTACTCACAGACTGTATCTGTAAAGGAGAAAAAAAAAAAACTTGTTTTCCCGGATGCATGTCGGCATGGATATAGCAATAATCGTGACTAATTCTTTAAACCTCAATGAATAAAATAAATAAGACATTCAAAAAAAAAAGCCATTTGAGCTGTTTAGTGTAGTCAGTTAGCTGTCAGTTGTCATATAGCAGTACAACACAGAATTTTAGTATGCATATTCAATATGCATATGAATTTTAATATGCATATGCATATTTTGTATGCATGTTCTTTTTATGTAATCATATGCTTCATTGGTTGTTAACCACAGTGGAATACATCTGCAGGAAGGAATTCAAGGTCTTCTGAGGGTCACCAAAGCAATGTCTTTAAGCAGTGAGAATGTGCGATATGTGCAGGTAGATCGACTACTGTAAATGTAGGTAGCGTATGTAAAAGTTTAAATTGAAGTGGTTTTAATGGTTTTATCTTGGGAATGATCCTGATGTCAAAAAGAGCAGTTGGAGGGAGAGATGTATAGGCTAGTAGGCAGAGAAAAAGCTACTGAGCTTAAAAATGGGTGAGTTATTTCTGATTTTGATACCAACCCTTGGCTACCTACTGCTTAATCCCACTTGAGTCACAGTCTCTCCATCTGTAAAGTCAGATTCTTAAGTGAAAAGTGTTATATAAAAGCATTTGTGTTTCTTGAGAATGTAATGGTACAGGCTGTTGTGCAGACAAGAGAAGTGATTTGAAGATGAGGAATAGCCTGAGACAAACAGCTTGCTTAACAGTTTGAGCCAAGACTTTACTCAAAGAACAAAATTTAACCCACTTTTAAATCTCACATGTGAATAGCTACTGAAAGACTGCAGTTCTTAAGTAAACTTTCAAGCATCTATGAGTGCACATTTCCATAGTTCATACTAACACAGATTGCATTGGTGTACAGTTTATTTTTTAAAAATCCTGACTACTATGTGAGATGTCTAATATTTCTCTGTTTGTATCTCTGCTTTCTGCTTCTTTGCAGTGTATTTTAAACATACCCAATTTAGTTATAAAATGATTAGGTTCTGCCTGAGTTGGGATAAAATTCAGTATGGATTGCTAAACCTGCCTGAGAAATTGGCTAACACTTGGATGGCTAGTCTTGAGCTTCAGACAGCCTTGGCAGCATAGACTGATTAAAGTCTATGGATAAAATAAAGCACTATTTTTTACCTGTTTGAACAAGTGCTTCCGGATTGAGGGTCCTTCTTTGCCTTTCAGATGTAAAAAAGAAACTGTTAGTGGGAGATCATCATCTTACATTTATAGATATTCGTAAATTAATGTAATTTATTTCCAAAAGAGAGATGCTAAACAATGAACATATGAGAGGATCATTTTATCTGCCAATGATAGGTTGAAATAAGACACTAAAAACCCAAGGAAATTCTCTTACTGCAGGAGAGGCAGTGAAAAATATAGCACCTGATAGTAATGCTATAAATTATTGTTTACTCTTATAACCATAGTTAAGATTAGGCTGCATTCTTACATTTGCTCTTACCAAAACAGTTATATGATTGTTGTGACTTAAAGACAAGGAGGTATTTTTACACAGTATCTCTGAAAGTTATCACAGCACTAAAATATTACTTCAGTGTTGTTGTAAACGTTGTGGTGTAAACTTCTGGGTTGCCAGTATCACCTCTTTGTAAATAAAAGCTTTTGTTGTTTAATTGTGTTTAGGTAAAAACACTGCCTGATTGCTTAGTTTAAGGTCTGTATGTTCATAGTAAATAACTTTAGAGTTGATTGAGGACTGATCATTCATGTAAATGTTTAGAAAGTGCACAAAGTGCAAAAGTCTCCCAGGACCTGCACACAGTAAAATATACCAACAGTGTCACAGCCAAGGTAGACAACTTCTTATGTTTGTGCCAATGCAGACAGGTGTAATTCTGAGCTATGTATCTTGCCAAGTTTTTCCAGTACTTTTTCCTCCCTTGGACAGCAGGTTAATTTAATACTGCTTGCCTGGGAAGTTATATTCTCTGTCAATTCTCTATTTCTATGGTGTAGTATGTTAGTTCCCAGTCTAGGTGTTGCTGTCAGTCTGGGTTCTGCATTAAGTTGCTGTAGGCTTGTGGTAATGTTGGAGATTGTAGCTTTTGCTAGTAAGTGATGAAAATACAGATCAGTGTGTTAAGTAAGAGAATCTGATAAACTGAGATATAAGATTTCTGTAACTAAAGGAGAATAACTTACAACACTTTGGAAGTATAGTTTGTACATGTCAGTCAAGTGGGCAGGTTACAAAGATGAGCTGTCCTTCCCCACCGGAAATTTGCAGGGAGCGCTTCATTTAAAATACTTTCCTAAGCTATTCAAGCTGTTACCTTTACAAGATATTTTACTGTGAAATCAAGAATGAAATTAGAGCTGGCTGTTCCCAAAATGTGAAAGATTACTGACAACATTCCTCCCTTAGTTTAGTGATTTCTAGTTTTTTAGACTTTGGTGCAGTGTCAGTGAGCATTTCTGAAACCACTGAACAGTATGGCCACACAACCCGGTATATCTGCAGATACTTACTATGCGATATCGTTCTGCTGGCCAGCTGCTTGTTACATGATCATGGATTCGCAAAGCAGTTTGGAGAATGAGGTACTGCAATTATTCTGGCTGATCACATAGAAATTTAATCTGCAGGTGCAGAACTTTGATCAGATCCGACATAGGTTAATATTTGTCTGTGAGTTTTAAGTTATCTGAACCCCCCTAAAAATGTTCTGTGAGTCTGACTTGTCATATTTACTTCGCTTCCTACAGTGTTTTGTTTGGATCAATTTTTTTCAACCTAAACTCTTAATCTTAGTTACTAATACTTCATTTACTTCTTCCCTTTCTTTCTGAAATCTCTCTTGCTAGTAGATGTGACTTTTTCAGAAGATTATTTTTTTGTGATTTTGATATGTTTACTTTGGTGTATCCAGTCTGCTTGAACATTGCACTCAGCTGTGAGAAATGAAGAAATAAAATGTAAATAGTTTGTCTTCTGTGTTTCAGTTATTTTGTGTCTGGCTGTTTCATGTTTAGAAGTTCGTATTTTCAAACTTTAAGGGCCAGAAATCAATGGATTTTTTTCCCTTTTTGAGAGCTGAAGTTCTTCTGTTATAAGATCCCAAGGACTAGAGTTCTAAAGATTCCCCCCTGCTCCAGACCTTAGACTTTGTGATTTGTGATAAAATTTTTGAGTGCTGGTAATAGAGATATGAGCACCAAATTGTGATAGCTTCTGATAAAACAGCCTAAGAAAGATGAGAACTGAGTCTGAGGCTCTCTAATTGCCCATATTCGGCTCTCTGAACAAATCCTGTGTCTGCTTTTCAGCATTTACCTTAATCTAGTCTTGTAAATCTTGTAGATGGACTCTCTCAAGAAACGTTCTGTTCCTAGTATGTGCTATTTCACCTGTTTTCTCCTCACCCTGTTCTTTTGTCGTTTAAGTTCTTCTGGACAGATCCACGTTGCCTTATTGACCTGTAAAGTAGCACATTCATACAATCAGTGCCTTAACTGAGACTTCAGAAGTATCAGAGTATCAGTATAAAAGAAGGGAGAAGATCAGTATATCCCTATTCTGGGCAGTTTCCTCTCCTTGGAAACTACCAGCATGACTGTTCTTACCTGCCACAGCGGTATTGATACATGCACCAAGCCATTTTGACTACTAGCTGTTGTGCCATCCAGAGGTGGTTTAGACTGAAGAAAGGGCCAGTGTCTGGAGTGTGTTTCTTCGAAAGCCTGCAAGCGCATCTGTGCTGTGGCTTAAGAGGTGATAATTGCCTATTGCTGTAAAGCCAGTCCTGTAACTGTTACTGAGCAAGCTCCACTGACTTTTCTGTAAGGACTGTGGAGATGAGGCTGCTTCTCATGTTCACATTATACATTTTGAAATCTCTCACAGAAACATGGAATAGGAAGCTTATCAAAAGAGCACAAGAACGTGCATAGCAAATCAGAAATATCCTGCATCAGATTGTAGCTGCTAAGTGGATGCTCAGATGTAAGCTGTAAGAACAGCATAAGCAGATGGGATGCTTCTGGGGTTCTTCCCTCTCTGTATATGACTCACTTCCAGTTTTCAGCTGTTCTCAACTCATGGACTTTCCAGTCCAGACCTGGTTTCTATGTGCTGAGTAGTTTTCAGTGGGTGCTCTTCTGTGAACTGCGTGTGGGTTGGTATCCACTTGAACTTTAATTTAGGCATATCAACATTTTTATATATCAAGCATTTACTTGTTAAATTAGTATTTGTGTAACTTGAGATAATATTCCATGAATGGAGTTCTTAAGTAGACAAGAAATATCAGATCATTTATGGAATTGAAGGAATTCTTGGAGCATTACAGATAGGAAAATGCCCTTTTTTAATACTAGTGCAGATAGAATAGCTTTGAAGTGGTTTAAGTGCATCAAGACTGAGGTGCTAAATATTGGTTTAACCAATGTAGTGTAACTAAATCCCTGCAAAAGTTGCGCAGACATGTCCTGGTTTGAAATGTCTCTATTAGTTGGGATTTTTTCAAAGTCAACTTAAAATCATATTTGTCACATTTGCATGATGCAGCTGAGATCAAAAACATATTCTGTGCTGTTCATATTTGTGATTGTGATAATTTCATGTATAACTTCTCTTTTTTCCTGTATAATCAGCTATTCTGACGACTTAGACTTTTGCGGGTGTTTTGTTCAGTATAATGGCATGTGGCAAGGAAAGTTGAACTGTGTTTGCAGGTGCTATCGCAAGAGTCCTGTAAAGCCAGTTTGCGCAAACTTGTAATGTGTACAGTTACTTACTTGCAGTTCTTTGTACTGTTTTTTCTCTCTTTCCCACCACTTGAGTTAAATTAAGATTAGGATATGTCAAACTCTACAGTAAAGAATTAACGTCATTATTTCAGTAGTGTTTTGTTCGTAAAGAATCTAGATTCTTAAAATTGAGATGATTATTTAATCTTTTAAAGTGAGTTATCTCCCTTACTTATAAGAGCTCCTTAGCAGGCTTGCAGGGTCCATGGGTCCATGGTCCCAGACTACGAGCTGGGCTCATGGAAAGGGTTCCACCACCTTTCCTGCACTTCTTAATTAATGTGATGGTAGACCAGTAAGAGCAGCACTGTCAAGAAATGCTGTTCTAAGCTGAAAGGGAACATTGTCCCTAGTTTTAAAGTCTTAAGCTTTCATTTCTTTCCATGATGGTGCATTTATTTTATTCCTACAATTTCATTAGAAAACACCACCACCATGCCCAAAACCTACAGCTTTACTGTATAAACAGTGCATCTTTCTAATAATCGTACCTGCTAGTACAGCAGTAGAAAATTAACTTTATGGTGACAGAATTCTGACACAACTCAAAGCTAAGTGTTAGATGTATTTTGAAACACAGGGTTTGTCTGTGTGCTTTTTTAAACTGTTCATTTAACAAAGATGGTAGAGAAGGGATATGACATACAGGATTTTTCTTTAGTCATATTTCCCTTATGCTAATAGGACTGGAAGTTACCCGCTTCCAAGAGAATGCAGTCAGTTATTTCAGTACTTTTCTCCTTTATTTTGTCTTTAACCTAATGTTAATTGAAGGTGGGCTGGTATTTACACACCAACCAATTGTGGAGGAGAAGTCATTGCTTTGTATGTTTTTCTATTTAAGTGGCTAATAATAAACTTAAGTTCAAGTTTCTTTTTCCCAAGCTGTGGGAGAGCTCAGCCATGGATTCAGAGCCTGAGCTTGCACAACTAGCTGGTCTGAAGTTCTGCTCTATTCCTTCTTAGGAGTGTTCCTGTAGGGGAAGTTCCTATAGGGATGAAGTTTACCTTTGGGGTGTAGAAAACTAAGTAAGGTCATGTGCAGGTAACTGAGTTATTACAGTGTTGTCAATCCCCTTAGGTTAAGCTGTCACTGTAACAGACATGGTATCTCAGATATTTAAATTACTAACACAGGAACTAAAAATAAAACTTTTTTTTTTTCTTCCTCCGAGTTAGGAAATGTTTCTTCTCACTCGAGTCTTAGGACAATAGAAAACACTAGCATAAAATGAATGTGCAAAATTCATGCATCTGGAGATGCGTGTGCACATACCTATGTCTTCTTATCCTAAGTAATTGTTATTACAGTGTCTATAAAGTTACAATTGTCTATAAAACAGTATTATCGATTCTTCTTGGTGTTACACATTATCACAGACATTGGTTTAATATTCTTCGTGGAGGAAAGAATGGTGAATGGGGCTTCTTTTTTTTTCCTCTCTTTCTTTAGAAATATGACTTACAGCTTATTCTGTGCTTTCTTTTGCTTCCTGTAGGCTGGCACCAATGCGATTATATACACTGTCCAAACGCCATTTTGTCCTGGTCTTTGTAGTATTCTTTGTTTGTTTTGGTTTGACAGTCTTCATAGGAATAGCAGGTAAGGATGTTGTCTTTTTTAAAAGATTAAGTTTTTGTTTGCTTTGTCTAAATGTGTTGGTATTTACAGAGGTACTTAGATGCTAATGAGCTTAGTGCCCCTGAGATCTCTGAGGAGGTATTGCTGTAAATCTACATCTGGTATTTACAGGGAGGGGTGACTGTTTCTTCTGTCTCATTCTTTCAGAGAAGTACTACCTACACAGATTTGGTATTTGCAACTGCTTTGCAGGGGAGAGTAACTAAAGTAAAAGAGAAAAGCTTCACGGTAACATAATTTTTCACCAGACTGCTACATTAATTTTCTTATTTGTGTGTCAATCTGTAAAATGGTGCTGCTAATACTTGTTTTGCTCTGAGGAAGTTGATGATTGTTTGTAAAGTCTTACAAATTTTGGGTGATAAGTGCCACAGAAATATAAAATATTTTAGTAATGTAAAAATATGAACTTCTGTTGTTGAACATACATGAAATTAATTCTCTAGTTTTGAAGACCTCTGAGAGAGTCATGAAATAATATGGAAGACTGAGCACCATTAGTGGCTGGGTACTTATCCTGGAGACCAGAGATATTTGTGGAAGTTTGGTCTACAAAGATGCAGAGTGTCATTAGGCAGATTGAGAGTATGAAAAGCCTTCTGTATTTCATGCCAGAGAACTTTTCCAGGTCCAAAAGGCACTTGAAAAAGAAGTCAGTACACTCACTTTCACTAGAGCATTGCCTGGTGCATCAGGGTAGCTTTGTCATCACAGAGGTAAAGTGGGCAGGCAGGGAGAGGGGAAAGGAGGGAATGGTTGTACTCATTAAGCAACTCCTTCCTCCCCTGCTTTGGGCATAATTTTAAGACTTTATCATCTCTCCCGAATTTACTAATTATTTCCCCCTTAACCAGGGTTTTCTCCTGTGTCACTCTCTGACAGCTCTCTTGAGTGTCCCTAGGGTTGTCTCTACCCGTAGAGTTGTCTCTACCTGTACCCCATCCTACGCTTCCCTTTAGAATGAGATGGCCCGCAGAGTCCTGTGACTCAACCTTTCCTGCCTGCCTTGGAAAGAAGCGATGGTTAATTTGAGGCAGCTCTTTGGGTTTTCATGTCCCTCCATGCCTCATAGGCAGTACACTCTTCATAATAGCATTAAATAATAAAATCTATCCACAAAATAGGACCTTTCTTTTCTGCTGTTTGATTTATAGTAGAAGCCTAAGGTCAAAACAGACTGTTTTCCAGTTCATAAAAATAAAATACTGATATGCCTGTGACTTGTCTAATGACGCTGAAGGGCATTACTTGGCCCCTACAATATTACGTAAATACATTTATAAAATCACGTCTTACATGAATGATTAAGCAAAAAAACAGAATGACTTAATTTAGTGTCATTTCCTATTTGGCTTAAAAAGTGAGCCATACTTGCAGTTTTGTGTTTATATATGATTCTTGTGTATTGACAGTTGCAAGAACGTGACAAACATTTTGATTTGAGACGGGGCAAAGAGCAGTGTTCCTGGAAGAGAAAACTGAGTGTTTTATTCCTAGTGAGTAGTAATCCTTGAAAGCGAGCTCTTAGTGGTGTGCCGCATTGTGTCTGCCTGTGCACTGATGTGATGCCCCGGTGCCCTTGTTGTAGGGGACTTGGCTGCGGTAAGCCATGCTCGGTTGTCTGTTCTGTGCTGGGGTCCAGTACTCATTGCCATTCCCTTCAGGAGCTGGCACTGCTGCGGGATACTTGTCCTCAGCAGACTGGTTTGCTGGATAGCTTTGCTGACAGAGCAGGGATGCAGTTCATTGTTAGAGCTTAATTATTTTTAAAAGAATGCTGTTTACCTTGGGAGGAGAACCAGTGAACACTTAAACTGTGATGTTTTTCATGGGTTTTGTTGACAGCTTCCTGCTTCCTGTGAATAGAGGGAGGGGTGCTCCCAAAACAGTATTCACTCGTTACAGGGTGCAGTCTGAGTAAAACTCACCAAACCCACTAAGTAAATGAAAAAGCGGGAAGATACATTCATGTCTGCTGTGCTACTTGTATATGCCATTCCCCATACTCAGCATCTCTATCTGCAGTTTGGGAAGCCTAGCAGAGGCCTTACCTCTCATCTGAGAGAAGATGGTTTAATCTGAGGTAGCTGTTGCTCTCCAGTTCTTGTAACTCAGGACAGGTGCAGAACTTTTTTTTGCAAGTTGCGCTTACTCTCTTTCCCTTTTCTCTGTATGCCCATGCAATCTTTGGGCATCTTGAGACAAGTCCAAGGAAAATACAAGATGCGGAGCTTGTTTTCTGTACCTGAGCGTAGTTTTTCTGTTCACTGACTTAGCGTGGTTGTTTGCTTTCAGGTATGGTTCTGTTGACTTGGCAAGACCAAAAGGAAAACAGCAGTGTTATTTAATCACTGTTTTTTAATAATGTACATCCTTTTGGTCTGTTGCTTTAAAAAGCTTTAATATATTGTCTGTTAGAAAAGCAGCAGTTACTGCTGTAGAACCTCATTAATTTTTTGTTTGCTGTTTTTAAAAACCGGGATTATGACTATTCTGCTCCAGTATTTTTTAATATCTTCTAGTAAAAAAAAAAATCTCTAAAAAGGATCATTCTTTATTGTTTTTGTTAACACTTAATTACTGGAATATAATGACATATCAACTGTGGCCACTAATTGAAATGTCACTCTGCTTTTAAAACAAAAAAGAGCTTTCCAAATAACAATCTGGGCAGTTTTGTATGTGCTTGAGAGCTGAAAAGAGTTAGAGTGCTTATAGAATCCCAAGCAACGCTGTTTAGGCTGTTTATAGCTGTTTAGTGTTTAGAGCTGTCATGACAGCTAACCAAAAATACTTCTTGCCTAGAATGAGTCCATGTTGCTTGTTTTTAAACTCCCTTCCTTTCCGTTGTTTCTTCATATTAACTTAGAACTCCATGGTCTTTTTGAATAATTGGTTTTCTTGCATTTTTTTTTTAATAACAAGTTTGTGGCTGAAACAGTAATTATTTTGAGGGTTAATAAATTAGATTAAGTTGCCAGACCAAATAAGTAAGGGGAGAAACCATTTGGGTAGGGAAATATAACTGTGATTGGGAAGCCTCTAGATGACCCAAATACACACATATGTGTCCCACCTATGTTCCTACTTGGTGTATATTTCCTCCATGGCCCTCCGCTTTACCTCTTCTCCCAAGTGCCATGTGTTCTTGCATACTTAAGAAGGCAAAGGGGAGACCTTATTGCTGTCTACAACTGCCTTACTGGAGGATATAGAGAAGATGGAGCTAGACTCCTTTTAGAGGTGTGCAGTGATAGGACAAGAGGCAACAAAAGCAAGTTGGAACATTGGAAATTCCAGTTAGATATTAGGAAAAAAATTTTTGCCATGAAGATGGTTAAATACTGGAACAGATTGCCCAGTGAGGTTGTGGGAATCTCCGTCCTTGGAGGTGTTCAGGACTTGACTGGACACAGCCTTGAGCAGCTTGATCCAATTAAACCTATTTTGAGCAGGGGGTTGGACTAGATAACCTCTAGGGTCTCTTCCAACATAAATTATGACTCTATGGTTCCCCTATTATTGCATACAGAATTAGAGGCAGGGTGTGGGCAGACAGATGCATTTGATTAGTTTTTGTGAAGTGTTACTGTATCCAGAATGACTGGAGGAGTAGCTGGATGAAAAGTCTGGGAGTGAACTGAACATCTGCCACAATAATTGAACATGAAACTCCATTGACTAAATGGAGTGTGTGTTTTAAGAGAAATTCTTTATAGAACTTTTATGCAATTAATATTTATTTATGTGAATATATATGTGTGTATGTATATGTGTGTATGTGTGTATATATATATATATACACACATATACGCGCGCACACACACACACACACACACACTTTCCTGTAGAAAAGGAGGGCCCAATCTGAGTAGTCTGAGAACTGTCCTAAACAGACATGTAGGTAATTTTGCTTGAACAGACCAATATGATCAAAATCCAGCGCTTGCCACAAAGTACTGTTATTGTGATTATACAAGCAAGTACTCTACAGATACACAAAAAAGACACTAGTGTCATGCGCTCAGATACAGTGGGATGCTTTTTCCCTAGCATCTCAGCAGTGAACACAATGCAATATGAACATTATTAGCTAAGTATATCAGGTAACGGTAGCAGTTTGGTCATAGCAACTTGGGAGTTCAGTGCAATCTAATATGCTGTTTTTTCAGGTGTGTTTTCCAGCCCTTTGTTGAGCTTCAGGCTACTGTACCAACGGTGCTATGGGTGCTTAGCTAGCTTTTCTATGGCTGAGTACTTTCATGACTGCAGTGTATCCATACCTTAACATGAGAAAAATACCCAGTGGTTTGGTGTAGTAGTTTAGAGCAGGCATGCAGGGTTTCTGACCTAGAGTTTTTGATTTATAATATACGTAAACTATGTAATCATGCTCAGAAACACTATGGCAGAAATGCTTAAAGGAAATTAGGTAAGGAGGAAGAACCAGGCCAAGGTTATTAAGATATTTATATGTCTAAGTGACTTACCTCTCAGCTTAAACATTGGCAAAGTGGGCTATTATTTACCTGCCTCCCAGGGATGCTTCGTAACTATTTTGTCCAATCTTTTGAAATACTGTATTTATATTGTTACTTATGAGTAATATATTTCAATATTCCTTTTTTTCCCCTCTTCTGTATCGTATAGGTCCTAATGTAATTGAAACTTCCGTAGCAAGAACTGACTTAAATAACAGCCTGAAGGTAAGAGTTAATATGTATTGTTGGATTACATGAATGACTTTATTTTGTGACATTTGTTAAACATTTCCCCCTCCCCATCACCCTCCTGCTTTAAGATTATTTTAGGCAGTTAGATTTTTAATGGAGTACTACTTGGCTACATGGTGCTTTCCAACTTGAAGTAGAACGTGTGATATTTTTACGACCACTGTGGTGTTTCAGGAGTGACACCACAGCAATTTCTAGTCTTCTGTGAGCAGGTCACTGGTGGGCAGGTGAGGCAGGGAATTTCATGATGGGATGACATTTATTCACAGTAATTCCTGATAAAGTAACACTGAGTGTTGATAGGATTCCCTAGTGAGTGCACGATGCGGATTCTTGTAAAGGCCTAGAAAGAGAAATTAAGAGCAGAAATGGAAAAACAATGCTCTCGGTGACAACTGATAATCACCTTCCTCTGATTTTTCTTTCTGTCAGCTAGGAAGGAATGTTTCTTTTTCATGTGAATTGTTCTCTGTCAGGTGACCAAGACAGTGAGATCCAGCTTCCTAACACGAACCTTCATATTCATTTCCTTGAAAGCCTTCATATTAAGCTTTCATTTTGGTTCTCAGTTCTTCTGTCTCTATTTCTGCCTAGCTCTTCACTGTCAACCTCATATCTAAAGTAATTTTGGTGAAAATTACTGAAATTTTTTTGGGAGTATAGTTTCTTTAAATGCACTGACTTTTTTTTTTTTTTTGATGTGTCTGTTAGTCACATGTATATGTTTAGATTGGTAATGTATTTTGGGTGGATTTAAAAAAAAAATCTGTTTTTTATATCAAATAAGAAGTCTTTCCTGCATGTAGGTTTTATCTGTTAATGGTATCTTCAATGATTTTGAAATTAATATAGAATTTTTAGAAAACCTAGTGGAAAATTAGCTGCCATTTTCATACTTAGAGTTGTAAAGGTTTTAAACTGTGAAGCAGTTTGAGGGCCAGAAATCTAACTCTTCACATAGCATGCTAGAAATAATTTTTTATATTTTCAGGCTAAGTCTCAGGATTTTGTGTTTTTATCTCTACATTTTTTTGCTGCTGCTTTTATGTGCTTTAAGTACTCATACCTTTCCTGAATTCAGTGCTGTGCCAAAGATGTATGCTGTTTGAACTACTTCTCTGAAAGACTTATTAAATTTAAAGTAATTAAGTTAGTTGGAGTGTTATTCATACTGTCAACACAGTAGCATGTATTAAATCTACTCCCCAAAAGGTTGTCACACATAGCTGTACGATGCGTTACATATCCAGATGTATGATGTAACAGAATGACTGGTGATAACCTTGTGGGGTTTGTGTGTGTGTGTTTGTTTGTTTTACAGCTGAAGCCATTTAATTTAAGTTCACCACCACTGTCTACTTACAATCAGCAACTGTGGCTGACCTGTGTAGTTGAGCTGGATCAGCATGATGGTGAGAATCTTACCTAGTTTTTCAGAAAACAGCTGTAGTAACCTAATTACATATACAATATCTGTAATTTCATGCGTCTGTCACGTATGTGATGCTGTGGTTGGTGGGTTTTTCCTCTGAAATAGTCTCTCCCTTTCTATCCCCTGCCCCCCGTAAAGACATGGACAGAACTAGTCTTGAGGCTTGGAGGCAGCAGGTGTATGGAATAAGTTGTTTGTTATTTCTGTGAAAACAATAGTATATGGAGAATCTGTGTCTCTGTTCCTGCCTTTTTGTGACTATTAGATGTGTAGATTATAATAATATTAATTATGCAATAAAATGACTATAAATATTTGAGAAATATTGTATCAGAAATTGTTAATCTGTCAAGATTCAGTCCAGGCATTTGTGACTTACTGCCTGAATATATGAATAAGAAGTATGATTTCTTTTTTTCCCACTCCAGTAAAGTATAACTGAATAACTTCCAGTAATCTTTTGACATTTTATATGTTTTGAACTCTATTTGAGATTTCATATATGCATGTAGCAATAGCTTAATATTTTCTCTTTAATTACAGTATCCCTCAAAAAGAATGTTACTATGACTGTCAAAGTGCTTGGGGTGGTGAAGGATGGAAGCACGCCATATGTTAATAATCAAGTTCACAACCGGACAAGATTACTCAACTGTGCACAAGTATGTGCCTTTTTAAACAAAATTCTGATGCAGAGCTTTTTCTTTTAAAACTTCGTGTGCATGTTATGTGACATCGCAATTGAGAAGCATGTATCTGATGAGGAGATCTCAAGGAAGAGCTGGAGTAAGGTTTCGTTTATGATAGCAACTGTGCTAGTAATCCTGAGCCAGATATTTACCTACTTTTTTTTTATTATTATTATTATTGTTGCCTTACGTGACTCGTGTGTATTACCTCTTGTTTCTTGTTAGCCTCGCTCTCTGCCAGCCAAGCAGTGTGTGCTGCGTAGTCAGTTTAACAGATTAGCGGTATTGCAGTAAGGGGTATTGTAGTGGAAGATTGGGTATTGGGCTCCAGGGGAGAGAAGAATTCTCAGCCAACACCTAGCAGAGTGTCTGGCTGAAATCCTCTAGAATCTGTGTTCTGAAAAAGCCAATTTTCTTTCTATCTGAGAGAAAATGTTTAAAGTTTTGAGTTTCTAGTATAATTTTAACTGAAATTTTTAAACTTGATTCAAATCCCTTAGGAAGGGCATAGCTTAAGTTTTTTCTGGTAAGCATATATCATGAATCAAGTGTTTGAGACTTTTTTATATATAAAATCTACAGAAATTAGAGAACTCAATGTTTCTTTAGATTTAATTGCATGCAGCAAAAGACTAATATACTTGGGTTTTCCCTTTCCGTATGCTAACTTTAAGGAAAAAAAAAAAAAAAAAGAAAGAATTAGTACGAGATTGCTCCATCTCACCATCTGGTGACCTAGAGTTTGACTGATAGAATTATCCAGATCCTCCCCAGAGCTGCAGACAGTTTCTTTTGCCAGTTTTAGTGAAAAGTTAGTCTTATTTATTGGTTCAAACTTTGATCCTGCTGACTCACTTTGTTGATTTCTTCTGCTTTATTTGATATCTTTGAAGGAATACTGTATCTACAGGGCTTGTTTGAGTAAGTGTTCTGACTGATCAAGATTGGTGAGACAGGTAATAAGTATCATCCATATCTGACCATTTAAAAACAAATTTTTCAGCCTATACTACCAGTGCATATTGTGAAATAAATTGAAGGCTGTTACATGCTGTTCTTCATTGTGTGTGTTCACAGAAATGTACTGAAATCATTGTTGCTCACCTTGGCTACCTGAATTACACTCAGTACAACATATTTGTTAACTTTGAAGATCTAAATAAGTTAACTTATACTATCCAGAATATTACTTTCACAGTAAGTATAAAGTTATCTTGTTTTTGAAGATGAAACATAAAGATGCATCATAATTAAATTTCCTATCACTGCTAATGTCAGAGCTATTGTAGCATTTACTGTTAATAAGGTCAATTTGCCTAACACTATGGGGAAAGATTTTTCTTTCAGAACAGCTAATGCTGTTTGCTGGGACACATAATTTTAGTTTAATTCCTGGAAGATAATTAAGAGTAGGCAAGCTAGGCTAGAACATCTGGTTTTCTGCATTTGCTTATAAAAGTGTCGGCTCTCTAAAGCATGGTATCTTTTTAAGCCTTTCCAGTTGCTCTATCTGAATTAGCATGATTTCTCCAGACTTTTCAAAAGCATGGGCTAGAAAGATTTAATGAACTCAAAAGCAAATGAAAAAAATTTTTGACTGTGCTTATGAAGAACAAAAAAATGCTTATTCAGCTAAAATAAGCAGGCAATCCTTAATGAAATAACTAGCTCAGTTCACGGCACTAATGAATGTTTACAAAATATTTGCTTTGCCAGTGTGTGCTGAGTGACTCCAGAAAGAAGTTTAGAAACATTTGCATTAGGAGAAAATGGAACTAAGCTGAATTTACAATATGGGTTACTATGTTAACTTGCATCTCTAAGTAGCATTCTGTGTGTCAGAGCAGGTAGAAAGCAACAAGCAAGAATATTACTGTAAAGAAAAAGTGGGTTTTTTTTAATATGCTGAGTGGACTCTCTGTATATTAATATTTACAATACTCTTGTGTATAAAGCACATTATTAATAATAAGCTATATTAAAAAAAAAAACTCTCAAACCCTTTGCTTAGTCCCAGATTTTAAGCAGGGTGAAGTGTTGGAGCATTTAGTGGTTCGGTTTGTCATCTTGCTTTATAGGCTACCTTTAAGGCAGATTTGCATGCAAAAACAAAAAATCCCAAATCCAAAGCCCTGCTTGCCCACAGCAAGTAGAGTTATTGATTTACTTTATTATTACAATGGTTTGTAGTGATCCCAGCTGAAATCACAGATTGGCTAGTGTATAAGGGGATTCTATATATATAATTTTCATTCTAACTTTACAGTTTAAAAACACCAGACAGAAGTCAACAGACTAATTACATAGTGAGGTAAAGCTTCTTGTCAGATGGCAAAGCATAGGTTGTACCAGGGCTTATACTTTTCAGAAGTGGTTTCAAAAGAGAAGCATGCAGGATATAAGATAAACCATCAGCAGAGCAGAGTTTATGCAAACTGACATGTTAAAATTAATATTTCCACACTCATAACAATTAGAGGAGAAAAAGGAGCATTTTCTGCATTACCTATGAAAAAATCATTATTTCTCATTAGCTCATTTGTTTTTCCTTTACTTGATTTCCCGTTCCCCCCCCACCCCCCCAAAACAAGAGAACAAGCTTTAAGAAAACATGTTCATTACAGGAAGCATGCCTACCGTATCAGCTTCTTAATAATCAATTTATGCATCTGACCTTTGAAGTAAAAAGGAACATACTGGGTTTAGTTAACTATTGGAATTCAGACTTTGAATTAACATGAGATTAAAACCAATGAAAAACATCCTCTTTGTCCTGATAAGTGCTTTAACATATGACAGCACATTAAGTATGCTACAAAATTGCAGGTAAAAAAGAAGGAAGGATGTTATGCTGCTTTAGTTATCTCTTCGTTGGGTAGTCCTATATTTTTCAGAACAAGCTTTAACTTGGGGGAAAATGATTATGATTTTGTCTTCATCTTTCCCTGGTGACATGGTGGAATTTAATTGTACTTTTAAACTTTGAAAACCAAGAAAACCTTTCAGTATCTGCAAGAACTGTTTTGACAGGTTGTGTATGACATCAAGAACTAATATTGTTCGTGGGCTATTTTTTTCTGTTTTCTTGTAGTGGAAGACCTACAATCCAAATTTTTCACAGGTGGAAATCTGGTTCCGATTTGTGTTTGTAGTTCTTACTTTCATGGTCACGGTAAGATTTTGTTTCCTTCTGTGTAGGCAGCTGATGACATTTCTTTTTAATGCTGTGTTTAGTAACTTAACCCCTGGCCGTAGAGTTAAGATATCACTGAATGTGTGCAAACAATGTTTCTAAAGATGCTTATTCTGGTGCTGCCTTTGTTTTTGCAAGTGGTATTAAAGGGCATTAGGAAAACAGGACAAATGGGGAAGGCTTGTTTTTCTAAACTCTGATTTTGAATTGAACACAAAGAATTTTGCTCAAACAAAGGAAATTCTGATTAGAGGTTAGAAAAAAAAATTTTGTAGCGCAGGTACTCGGACACGGGAACAGGTTGCCCTGAGTGTTTGTGGGCTTTCCATCTTTGAAGATGATCAAAACTCAGTTGAATATGACCTTGATCTAACTTCAAAGCTGGCATGGCTTTGAGTTGGGGGATTGGACCAGATGACCTCCAGAGTCCCTTCCAACGTAAATTACTCTATGATTAATCACCTCTGACCCGATTTTGCCCATGAAAAGCATTTTGGAAAAACAAACAACACAAAAACTAGAACAGAGAGTTTCAGAATAAAGGAGCTAAAGCACTTAACACTTGCATGGTATTTTTCTCACATATGTGATGTCACTCATATCAAGCAACTGTGAACGTGGTATAGAATCTTTTTTTCTTAATGGGTCAGTTTAGGCAGAAGTTGTTGATGGTGTGTGAGCAGTAATTAGGCAGCATTTTTCACACAGTGCTGATTTGCCCAGTAGTAGCTGGTTTCCTTTTGAGGTTGCCTGAGAGAATAAGTAATTTACACGGGCGTAAGCCAGCAAAATGGGAGCAGAAGTAGAAGCTTAGAGACATGGCTCCTGTTTTACAGTGTCCTCAGTACCAAAGACCTCTTGAAGTAGTTTGCAATGTGCTATGGTATTTCTTTACTCTGATTAAAACCATTAAGGCTGTTTTCTTTCCTTTATAAAATTGGGTTTTTTGTTTTATAGTGTCTGTTTGCACATTCTCTACGAAAATTTTCCATGAGAGACTGGGGTATTGAACAGAAATGGATGTCCATCCTTCTTCCCCTCCTGCTACTTTACAATGGTACTTGTATCCTGGCATTTTTATGAAAGCTCCTTTTTTATTTAAAAAAAAAAAAAAAAGCAGCTTGGCCTTCAACTTGTAAGCAGCTGTTTATAAGACTTCAGAAAACTTCACTAAAAAAAATCAACACTTTAAGTGTATCAAATTCAAAGGCATAATCATTAGGTGGATTTCATTCTTGTCAGTGATCAAAATGTCAATTCTGTTTCTTTAAAACTCTCAGTAAAATAAGTGACTGCAACCATACTGAAACTTTTGTATAATGACATGTAGATGCAATTGCTGCATATTTACCTAATAAACCTTACTTCTTCATTTTTCAGATACTCATGCTTTAGTTAAAAATGGAAACTGCTTTTAGTCTGCCTTGTAAACCACATCAAATTCTAGTGCTGTCTAGCAGTATTAAAAGAATATTTGGCTTTCAGTCATGCTATGGTAAATTTTTTAGGTCATCACCAAGAACAGCAGTTTAGCAGAAGATCTGATAAAACATGCACTCTTCTGGAAACCTTGGCAACCATTTTAGAGTATTGCTGCTAGATGCTTCATTTCCTTTGTAAATTGCTTTAAGATACAGCAAACTTCAATTTCACTTATTGGTGTAATTTGAAGAACCTGGTTATTTATTTCTCTGAAGATGGATTCTGCTTTACTTCATAATGGAAAAGATTGCTTTTTCCCCCTCTGTTAAACTTTTTTTCTTATTCTGTTACAGATCCATTTTTCCCCCTTTCTTTTTTGGTGAACAGCTGGTTTCCTGGAATGCTGGATGATCTATTCCAGTCACTGTTCCTGTGTGCGTTGTTGTTGTTCTGGCTTTGTGTCTACCACGGTATAAGAGTGCAGGTAGGGGTGCAACAGTATCTAACTAGTATTTGCTGGGAAAACACTACTTATTTTTCAGTTCTCTGAAAAGGTGACAAAATTAAAACCTGATTAAAAAGAAAAGCTGACATTTATTCTATGCTCAAAATACAATGCGACACATGAGGCTTTGGGATTAAAATGATCCATGGTGAAATAGATTGTCTTGACGCTACTATGCCTGAATGAGATAGATGGGACAGTTCACTCTAAAATATTGCAAGACATATTGCAGAATAAAGATGCCATTATGCTTTGTTCTTGCTTAAAGGGTTTTGTTGTTGTATATAGTGGTAGTTTGCTTTCTAACCACTTTAAAATATTGCATAAGAAAAATATGAATTCTGGAGCATGTTCCTATAGCTGCAGTATCAATGAAATAGGTGAGACCTTATCAGTAGGATGCCTGAAATCTGCTGTATCTTAAATTTAACACAAATGATTACAGAGTTTTACGTATTCTCTAATAATCTGTGCAGGCTGAAAATATAGAGGGCAAGTCTCTTGATCTAGTTGAATGAAACAAGAAACAAAGAAAATAGTTATTTCATTGTGTCAAGAATGAATCAAATTTCAAATGTGGGTTCATTCCTTAACCACTCTACTGTCATCTTAACAGGGGGAAAGGAAGTGCTTGACTTTCTATCTGCCCAAATTCTTTATTGTTGGACTATTGTGGCTGGCCTCTGTTACATTAGGAATATGGCAAACGTAAGTAATTTAAAATTTAGTACAAAGGTAATGAGCTGAAAGTATTCAAGAATTAGAAAATTGTTTATAATTAGTAGTATTTGTCTCTTAACACTTTGATTATGATTTAGGAATGGATAAATTACAGTGCTCAAGTTCTTATCTCTTTCCATTTTGCAAATTGTGACTGACCTGAAAACAGAATTCTCCATGGATGATTTAGTAGTACCTAATTCTATAAATCGGAGTGAGAGATAGAAAACACCACTTTATCAATATGTTCTGGCTCCCTATAATACACCCTCCAGCACTATGTCCCAATTAGCTTTTAATGTTCCAAGCAACAGTTTCTCTGCAGTTAGTTATGACACAGTTTCATCAAACTTTCTCAGCTGTTCAGCCTGTGTGTTTGGTATTGATATTGCTTAGCCAAGCTATGCTATTTCTTCTCAAAACTCAGTAGCTCTGTTTTGCTTAATTTTTCTCTCCTCCTGCAGTCTGATGTGTTAACATAAAGGGAGCAGTATTTCCCACTCAGAAAACTATCTCAATTTTGGTACATTTGTAGATTTTGAAACCGTGCTAGTCTCAACTGTTTGCCTCTTATTTTATTTCTTCAAAGGAAGAAATCTCCTAGCCTTCTCCATGCCATTGTTCATCGTTGAAAGCAGTGCAGTTGCAGGAAATTCTGGTGCTATTGCCCCACCAGCAGAATTGGTATGAGGGAAGGGCTTATACTGCAGTTTTTGCTTAAGGATAATCTTATCACCAAGGATGAACTTCAAATGCTAAATCCCAAAGGCTTGTAGGAATTTATAAGATTATGCAACTTCTAAAAAGTAAGTAGGGAGACGAGAGCTGCTGACAACCCAGATCCTCTATATTCTTTGAAAAGTGGGGTTTGAGAAGGAGGAGGATGTCATGTAATGTAAATTGTCATGGCTCTGTTGGAATTAATGGCATTGCACCAATTTACACAGACAAAACCTTTAGTTATAAACTTTGTATAATAACGTGAAACCTCTTGTTTGTTAGGGGGTTTCTTGGTCAGTAAACTTTTTTTTTGACCTTGTGTTTTGTAATGATGTAAGTACCACTTTTTCATTTTGAATCTTTTCTAGTGTTAATGAAGTACATGATCCTACATACCAATACAGGGTTGACACAGGTAACTTCCAGGTAAGTCGGAAATGTTTTCCTGCTATTAAGTTGTTATATGTAGTTAGGTAATACAAGGAAGAGGGTTTTGTTCTTCTGTTAAAATATAAAGCTCATTCTAGAGAATACCAATGCTGGCCAGGTGGTCTTATTGTGATGAGGGTACTTGAAATGTTTCCATTTTGCTTTATATCACACACTGGCTTACATAGTGTGCCTTATTGAGCTCCATCCCAGTGAGAACAGTAAATTGTCTTCCAATAACCTTGGGCATCTGGAGGCTCAGCAGCAGAAGTATAGTCAGGGATTCATGACTCTTGGGACTGAAAGTCAGTTTTTTAAGCCTCTTGTTAAGTCAGTTTGTACATCTCTATTCTTGCCAAGATCCTCTGTCCTAGTAAATTTCTGCTTTTCTTGCTGTAGGGGAAGATCTGATTTATACAGCTTCATGTATCATCTCAGGAGCTATGTTTTTAGACAAACACTGAGATTCAGCTCATTGTGAACTCAGTGAGCAAAATGACCTCTGCTATTAAACATCCTTTCTTTACATTCCCTGTTCCCCAAAAACTACAGCCATCCTCATTTTCTACCTCCTTTCATGGGCCTAGTTTCCCTGAAGAAAATTTCATATTGTGTTTGGGAAATAATGATTTCTATTGGTAGGGTATTATGAAGAAAGAAGGAATAGGCCAAATCTTGTTAAATAACAAAAAGTAATATTCTTTTCATAGGGAATGAAAATCTTCTTCCTTGTGGTGGCAACCACATATGTTCTCTACCTTTTGTTCCTGATAGTAAGGGCATGTTCAGAACTTCGTAACATGCCTTATGTTGGTAAGGAGTATTTCCTTTGATTCTACTCCGAACAGGCTTTTTTCTTCCAGCCATAGGTGTAAACTCTCAAATAACAACTTTTCTCAATTTTTTTTCAGATCTCAGGTTAAAATTTCTGACTGCATTAACCTTTGTAGTGCTTGTCATTAGGTAAGGTTTTTCAAAGTACATTTCTCAGAACTGTAATTTTTATAACTTTTTTTTCAGGGCTTTGAATACATTTTGTTGATAATAAAATTGTCAGTGAAAGTCAGGAATGGCTTTTTAATATGAGAGCTATGGTGAACATTTCTTAATTTTTGAACCATTTTTGAGGCTTTTAGAGCTAGCTTTATATTAAATCCATTACCATAGTAATATGCTGCAAGATTTGGAAATTCACTCAAGCAGTGATGTTTTCTGTACTGCGGAGAGGTCTGCAGTGCACTATTCATTTCCTTTGGAGTTTTCTAAGCTTCCTGGCGGAAGCTTAGAATAAGGTTTTTAGATTATGGTTAGCGTTTGTCTCCCCTGCCTCAAGCTGTTATTTCAAATTGCTGTTGTCTCTTGAATTGTCTGCAGTGGTTGAAATCCAAGAAAAGTAAACATGTTTCTTTCCCTTTCCTCAGTTGATTACTGAATTTTAATTAAAAAATCATTCTTATTTTAGAACTATGAAAACAAATGTGTCTTAAAATAAATGCATGTCATGTTAACATAATTACTTTCTCATATACTGTTCTATCAAACTACTATTTCAATGTTGCAGTTTAAAACATATAGGCATACTGTGTCTTTAAATTTTTCCACAGCATTGTTATACTCTATCTACGCTTCGGAGCACAAGTTCTACAGGACAACTTTGTTGCTGAACTGTCGACTCATTATCAGAATTATATCCTTGTGATATTGCTCAGAGAGGAATATTAATCTGTGGGGTTTTGTTTGTTTGTTTTAAAGATGATGATTAAAGATGGTGTATCTAGGGACTGAGACCTTTGCTTTCCAGGTGGACTTTTGAAGTTCAACTCCTGATTGAATTTTCACGTTGTCATTTTCTACTGGCTATTCTTAAGGATTATCAGCTGAGACAGTTTCAGTCTAATGTGCTTACTTCATAACTGCAATTGATACTCTTTTAAAGGAATGAAGGCCTAGATGTGCATACATTCAAGTTATTTTAACAAGTTATAGTGAAAAATGTTATTATATTTGATTGCTGCCTGAATTCAGTTTGCTGTATACCTATCAATTGGCATGCATACCAAAATACTTGAGAAACTATTAGTTTAGAAATCACTGAAGGTGTATTTGTGTATTGTTGCTAGTCTGTGGGTAAGAGGTCATAGCATAGAATTTGAATGACTTGAGAGAGACTGTTTCTGATGCCTGTATTTCTGGATCCTGACTATAAGATCCTAATTCATTCTACTTTCTGAAAGTGTCTGTGTGACTGCAACTGCTTCTGTTACCGATAAGTTTAGATATGTGTTGGGAGCTAGTACAAACCAGTATTTAAAGCCTTTAGCGTTTTCCCAAATTGAAGGCAAGAACCCATCTTTAGAGTTCTATGTCTAGATAGTCCTTTCTCCTTCCTTCTCAACTGCTATGCCAATCAAATACTTTTCTTTAAAAAAAAAAAAAAAAAAAAAGGCAGCCCCCCCCCAACTTCTCACTAGCTCAGCTTTCTTTCAGCAATGGAGGCAAAACTCTTTAATTTTATCATGCACTCTACCAAGAATAGACCTTATCTCAGCAAATAATACTTGCGGTAAAATTAAAGCTTTGTCTTCAGTGTGAGCTTTACCTCAGAATAGCTTGGGCGCATTAGTTACCATTCAGTTTAAAAAATACAATTTTATTTAGCCTTTCATGTTCTCAGACTTTAACTGACATCTTTCCATTGAAACAGCTTACCTATGGTTTATGTCTTGTTTTAAAAGTTAATATGTATGGAGCTATATTGAGCAATATCCTTGACAATTATTACCAGCAGAATTCTTATCATTTTATGGTTTATTGAACTTTTATCTCTACACGTTAGCCTTTGTGTATTCCCCCTCAAAGAATGCGCTATATGGTAAGTGTAAGCAGTTGTCTGTCAAACTCGCATGACAAGAGCTGGCATGTTAGCAGATAGTGTGTAACATCATCATATTTTGGTTGTCTCATTACTCTTTCAGTTTGCTTTGTATTAACATAAAGGAGAAGCTGCACTGCTTCTGAGCAGTTTAGTATTGGATGCTTAAAAGAACGCATAGCATGTATACAACTAATCAGCTATACTAGAATTCTTATGCTCTTTGATGAAGCTTACAGCCAATGTGATGTTTGTATATAATGCTGTAACTTTTGAAATGACTCACAGGTAACCCTTAAAGAGTAACAATACTTCACTCGTACTTTATTCTAACAACAAGGTTAATGTATTGGTATACTGACAAACTTGACTCTGAGATAGATAATACAGAGATGGAAAAATAGGAATGAAGATGATCTCTAATATGGGAAGAGAGATAAAGGGAGCACACAGTCCTCCATGGGGAATTTTGGGGAACTCTCTGGGGAGAGGGAGATAAAGGGATGAATCTGTGGCACTTGTGTTTTTTGTCTTCCTAAGTAAAAGGTGTAAATCTGATTCATGTGCTGTTTATACAGTATTATCCCTCTTTTACAGATAAAGATTCTGTAAAATAAGTATTTATACTGAGTCTGTTTTCTACTTTAAATATGGAGTTCAAAATATACTGGGGAGTATGCAGGAGGAAGGCGCTAAATTGTGGAGCTGGTTATTTCACTCTAAGCTTTCTAAAGTTGAGATGAATGGAACTATTACAGAAAGATGTTATTTTTCCCTTAGGAAGGATGAGACAAATGGCTGGATGAGGATAAATTTTTTTAGCTGGATTGAAAGAAGTATTAGTACATAGAAGATCTGAAGTAAAAAGCTGCCAGTAAAAAGATGTTTGTGTCAAATTACCGGATCATATTTTACTTGTATACAATTATGAACTGTAGCTAAGCAGCAACAGATTATGCCAGGAGTGAAGGCCTTATAGCAGGTAGAGGGAATTGTCATAAATTTCCAATGGACAATATGTGCTTCCTTTCATCTCATCATAAAGTTACAAGTCCTTCCTTCACCTATTACAAAGATGAAAAATAATTGGCTAGTCACTAACTTACATACAACTTTGATCTACTATTTTTGTAGTTTAGGAATAACCACAAGGATCATGAAGTCTACACTTTTCAAATAAGGGTATCTTGACTTCATTATTCTGAAGTGCAGGTTGAAATAATATGGACATTAAAAATTGCATACAGGACGAAATCTGCTTATATAATGTGAAGCATATCTGTCTGAAAATATGAAGAGAGAGTTATGTCATCTCCTTCAGTCTTAAGAAAAACCATTGTGTTGTGGTTGAAGAGTAAAGAGTTTAAAGGAGAGAATTCTAGTTTGGATGTTGGATTATAGTCACGGCTGTCTTAGAAGCTGTTGAGTCTGTTGCTTTGGCTAGGTTTATAAATGTAGGTTTATAAATGAAATGGGCTAAATTAACCCTTGTTTGTATTTTTCCAGAATCACAATTGAAAGACAATCCTGCTTTTTCTATGCTGAATGATTCAGATGATGATGTGATTTATGGGTAAGATCACAAAATACCTACAGAGAGTTATTTCTAGCGTGTTGTTTTTGTAATTTTTTTTTTTGCATTCATTAAACAACTGAGGGCTTTGTAGATTGTTAGTGAAAGTAGTGTGCCTAAAGAACAAAAGCATAGCCTTATTCTGGAACTGAAATGCAATGAGAATGCGTGCTATTTTGGTTTTTCTTTTTTGGTTTCTAAAAAGGGTTGGCATGGCACTGATACAAACAAGTAGGTAAATATTAGGATACTGGCAGGATATGGAGTGAAGGCAGCAGAAGATGTGAAGGGAGAGGACTTGCTTTTAAGTCAGGAAGGACTGCAGGAGTCAGGTGGGAGTTAGCAAAAAGGCAGATCATGTATAAAACAGCCATTGCTGCAGAGAAGGAAAATGGCTCTTCTTAAGTGCCATCACTTACTGAAACAGGAATAATGGAATCTAGCAAAACTTTCTGGATTTGTGTACGAGTTTGTGATATGAGAATTATAGTAGCACTTAAAACCTCATCCAGATCAGGTGTTTCTGTGCTAGACACTGAACAAATTCATTTTGATGGTTTCACCTCTTACCCAAGGATACTGAAGTGGCTGTAACAGTGAGGATAGGGATAATACTGAAGTGACCTGATTAAGTTTGTGCATAGACTAGCTATATGCATTGTCTGAGGTAAGTTGCCTTTGTGTAGTTTGATGAGTAGTGGTGGTACCAGCTTGCTTCTCTTGTAATGTAAAGAAGCCACTACTGACAAGTAGTACTGAAGCTACTGTAGCTACCGAAGTAACTTTTATCATGGATCTTCCTCTGAAAAGCAGTCACATATTTTGTTTGAATCCTTAACAAGGAAGCAAAACAGATGCAGGGTTCTTACCCAAATAATCCGATGCCCCAGTGTATTCTTAGAGCTTTCCTGTTTGTTTTAGACTGAGTAACTCATCACCACAATCAGAACTTCTAAAAAAGCTCTCTTTCACAGGAGTGACTATGAAGAAATGCCACTTCAGAATGGCCAAGCTATTAGAGCCAAGTATAAAGAAGAATCAGACAGTGATTGATTGATTAAATGTGGACAGACTTGCTCAGCTGGGATCAAAGCAACTTTTTAAGTTTTCCTGGATGGACCATTTTCTTGGCTTTTTTACAGCCTGTTGTTGTCATCTGAACGCTGTCTCCCAGGAATGACATCCCACTTCTATTTCTGTTTACGGAGTTAAAACCGAAAAAAGAATGCTTGAAAGGGTTGTGGAGGAAATTTAAAGAAACCAAATATTTTTACAAGTCTTATAAAATCTCTGATAGCAGGATGTTTGTGGACTAAAATCTTCAAGTCTGTTTCCATTTAGAGGTGGCAATGATTATATGTTGATTTTAAAATTGCTTCCTTGCTCTGTGTGTGTGTGTGTGTGTTTGTTTTTTGTTTTTTTTTTTTTAAGGATTACATACAGCGTACTGTCTTTAATCTCTTGCACTTGTGCTAGCTCCTTTGAATATTGTCCATGGCTGTGCTAAGTGCCTCTTTTCCTTTCCCTTTTCTAAATTACTCATTTGAGCTGGAGGCAGGGAATGATGTGCTTTAGGTTTTTTTTTTTTATTTTATTTTTAATTATTATTATTACTATTATTTTTAGAAATGTAAGAAAACACAAGCTTTCCATTTCTCCTTTGAAGAAGCAATATTGATTTAAAACCTTTGAGTTAATTTAAATATGTTTGTCAGATGTGTTTTAAGTGCAAGATATGTGCAAATAGTCAAGTTCTACTGAGCCAAAATATAGACTTAGTAGTGCGAAATAATTTGTGTAGTATAGGTTTAACATGCTTTACCACCACAACAAAAGTGTTTCCCTCCCCCGCCCCCTTCCCAAACAACCCTTTCAAATGAAACTATCTAGGCAGCAGCAAATCTCAGAAGGAAGCACAGTACTATTTAGTCTCATTTTTCTGTATTGTGAAGAAGATTGTTACACTTACAAAGTATACAGTATAAAGTTTCATAGAGAAGCAGAGTTGCATATTTCTTAACATTTCATTTTTAGAGGCTTTTTCTACATCAGGATTTTCCATGTAGTTGTGAGTGTTAACAGGGCAGTTAATCTACGTTCTAGGAACAATCACGACTACTCATGTGTTGAACTTGCGTAAGAGTTGGCTTTTGAGCATGTTCTGTGCATACTTCAACTACTTTTTCCTTAGGCATACCACAATTGCTACCTATACAGGTAGATATTTTTACTAGTATATTTTGTGATTATCTGTATTCCAGTCTGCGCTGGGACAGTTACATGGGAATTCAGTATTCCTACTACAATGCTGCTGCTCCTCTATTTCAAAAAAATTTTTTTTTTTCCTAGTCTCCCACACCACCATTCAATTCTATATTTAAGTGAATGCTGTTCATTTCTAACTACTTTGTATACTTTGTACTTGACCTGTCTGAAAGTCTCTCTTTTCATGGATTTATAATTGCTATATAGTCTTGTAAAATTTCTCTGCCTTGCTGCCGTATAGAAGACTCTAAAAAGCAATGACAGTGATATGAAGGAGCAATGGCAAAAGCATTAGACAGTAATACTGGCTTACACTAGGGAATTGTGCTCATAATTGAACTAGTTTAAGCATAAGAGTGCAGTGAAGTCCTACTAGATATACTGGATCATACTGGGGGAAAAAAGTATAGACTTGTTCTGCATTTAAGCTACACCTGTTCTAGACCATTCCAGTTATTGCAACTGGAGTTGCATACAGTGTCTTGGTACCTGTTCAAGATCACTGAGGGGAGACTTCACAGGAGTGCAGCTTGCTTACAGAGGACCAGAGGAACTGCTTCATGTAGTTGCATCCTTGCTGTCGTAAAAATAGTTCAGATTAAATCAGTGTTCTGTTGAAGATGAGTGTGGTAAGATACTTACTGTGTGTGTATGTGAAAACTTTCTGAAATTACGCAGAGCTGTAAAATTTTTCAAGGGTGTTTGGAAGTTAAAACTTATGTATCAAGAATAATTTATTTGGTAGAAGCCCAAGTACTATCATATGGATAAAGTAAGGAGACTGCTGGAAAAGAAGAAGGCTTTCTCCTTTAATTTCTTAGTTAGTAGGTGTTAGTTTTAGAACACATGGGAAAAAATTAAAGAGGTGTTTCAAGTTAGGTTGTTTTTTGGTGAACTGTGATAAGCTCTACCCCTACCATTTCCTTTTAGACTTTTTTTTTTTTTTTAACAAGTAGGAGAGATGATCTTTTTATCCTAAAAAAGGAGAACCCATTCTCATTTTTATTTTTCCCCAGATGACTGTCTTAGGGTGTACAGCTGTTTGAATTTGCAGTCAGACTTGGGAGCCAACTGGATGACCTTCATGTACCCCAAATCCCTTTGACTTCCATTGGAGTAACAGTAGGTACAGGAATTAGGTTTTCAGAAATCAAGATCTACATGATCCTGACGTATTCAGATCTCTTTGGCTCTATTCTAAATTGTTTTGAATAGATAAAATGTTTTATTTGACAAATGTGCAAAGTGTACTAATGTTTCTTATCACAGTCTGAGCTAGTTGTTACAATTAAACCCCAAAATATAGTGTCATGTTTTGGGATTTCATTAAATGAAGAAAGCATTTTTAATCTAACCTTGAGATGACGATTTTTTTTTCTAAGCTGTTCTCAGCCTATTTCATTTCCCATTTTGTCTGCATTAATTTTTCTATATCACTACATTTAAAATGGAAATAGAATTGGTAAAAAAGGGAAATGTACATTTCAAAAAAGTATCTCACTGCAAAAATATTAATATCCTTAAAAATTTTTTTTTAGATATTATATTTAACCAATTTTGGTCATGCAAATAGTTTTGTATTTCAGAAGTGTTAGAGCATGACAGTAAGCTTAGTCAAAGCACCAGGACGTCAAATTCAGTATATGGTAAAAAAGCAAAAGCAGTGAAGCAGATCAGGAAATAGTTTTTCTAGCAAGAAATTTCCATTTCTCTCTTCTTATCTATGAACAATTGGAAAGCAGAGACAGTATTTGAGGAATGTTACAATACAGATTGTAAACAGCTTGGGAGTAGGTGGCATAATTCACTTCTGAGTGATGCTTTAGTAACCTAAGGGTGAAACAGAAGGGATCTGGATAAGAGACTAATCTAGCTTTCATTTAGTTAACACTAAAGGAATTTGGTATTTCCAACCCTATTGGAACTGTATAAAACAAGAAAAGTATAGAAAATGGCCCCAGAGTATACAGAATTACTGCTCCAAATGAGATGCCTTTTATTAAATAAGTGCAAGAGTTTTACATTCACAGTGACCAAGAGGGACTTTTAAGAAATCAGTTATCACTGAGTATGAACAATTCATGGCAACCTTTTCCTGTAGTATTTACTTGAAAAACAGAGTTGGTGTTGGAAACTTTCCTAGGACTGGCAAAGAATAGGAAGCATAAGGCTCAACACCAGTAAGGAACAGCTAGTCCAACAGACCATGAACTGATCTGGGAAAAATGGATGTTTCCAGCTGGAAGACTTTGGTCTTTCTCTGAGTCAAGACAACTTTGTATCCATAGTGACATAGTTTTTGCCCACTTCCTTTTGCTTATGCCAGTAATAACTTTTGCATTACTGTAAAACATTTTTTAGAAGTTTGTAAATATGTAAAATGAAGCTAAAATATGGAAAACTTGTGTACCAAAATGGTATCAAATGTGTAAGATAAATGCTCTGTTTAATGAGAAGCTGTTAATAAAATGCTGCTTTGAAAAAGTGTGCATGGGGAATGTGTTGAATATTCTGTGTGTTTAGAAGCTGTGTAATGGCAGTAAATTATCCAAATTATTATGTTGTTATGTTTTTGAACTTCATCCTGATATGGAATATGAAGCAAAATTAACATTTTACTTCAAGCAAAAGTTGAGTGCTGAGTTTCTTTGAAGACTTCATGTGCATAATCATTGTTAAATATGTTCATAATAAAGTTTTATATCTTTATCTTGTTTCTTGGCTTTATCTTCCTTCTAGTGAATGACTGCAACCCTTTGCCACTAACTTATATCAGTATTTTCAGTTTACATGTATTTTATCTTATGCATATTTAAACTTGCTTAATTGCACAGGGATTTGATTCAGGCTTTGCATCAGTGCAGATTAATCAGGGACTTGCTTTCTTTTATTGCCTGGGCTTGAAGATGGAAAGACAGCTTGCTTATTTGCTTAACCAGTTTACAAAGGGGAATGGGCATTCTGAAATGGCTTAATAGTTGGCAGCTTTGTGAAGCCTGCTGTGCCATGCTGGCAGTGGCACTTCCCCTGGTGAATGCTGGTGCCATTTGTTTCTGCTGAAAGTGTGTGCTTTGTGTTAACTGCTGTTGGATGTCTCTTCCAGCAAGGTTACAAGTTTTCCTACTTACCTGGGCTGGGGGCAGTTCACTGCGATGACGCACCCTCCCAGCACGTCCAGGAAGGAGTACCCCACCTTATACCCCCAGTCAGTAATAAAAAAGGTTTAGAGATGGTGATGTTGATACTACTCATCTCCTTGTTATCAGTCTGTATTTTCCAAGGTGCTGTTTGTAGCTGTTAGAAAGGCTGTTAAAAATCTCTGAAAAGACTCTTAAAAACTTTCTTTTGGAGGTCAGCACATTCATCACCCAGAAGATAGAAAAATCAAGTTATTTTCTACTATTGACATGAAGAAAACCAGCAAAGACATGGAATGTTCAAATGGCTTAACCAAGAAACCAAGTATTTCTAGAAATGTTAAAGTACAGGAAACTCTTGCTTTTAACTGTAAGTAAATAGCTAAGTGCTACATTACCAGTTTTGTCTTGTCATGCTGATGTAAAGGACCTGAAGTTAAAGCATTTGAGAAGCCAGCTTAAAAATTTTCATGAAGATTCTCAGATTAAAGATTTTTCCTTTATGACAAGTTATCTCTCGCCCTGTTGAGTATTTCAGGCACCTTATTCAATCTATCTTGTTTTAATATTTTCTTTTTTTTACAGGTATTGTATCATTTCTGACAGTGAGCATTACTCAATCGTGTGTTTCTAGACAAAAACCATGCTAAAACTTCCTCTGCTGCAGAAGTTCAAGGTACCACTCGGTATAGTCCTGTAGCAGGCTGTAGGACATACGCTGGAATAGTGTCTTGCCATGAAGGAGAAGTGTTTATAGAGATGATGGTCAGAAACTGATATGTATGCTAGCAGCAGTATATAAACCTTAGTGTTATATTTAAGTAAGTTTCAAATACACTAAACCCAAACCTGCTGATAAAGATAACTTTTTTGCCCTCGTATGGACAGTAGAAATGGAAAGGAAGATGATTGCAGCCTTACCTAGCATAAGGTTTCCTGGGGCCTAGTCATTACTGATAGCACCTCTGTGCATCTAGTAGTACAAAGAACAAATCCTCTACTACTATTAGATGTTTCAGCATTAAATCTCTCCAGCTGGTGGAAAAGTATTGTTGTAGCAGCAGCCCTCCACTTCTAAACAGTTTTAGTTTAGAGCCAGATACTGAAAACATTTGATAGTGCTTCCTACATATAAGGAAATGCAGCTCAGTCAGATAAGTTTGAGCCCAGGGATACTATCCTGAACTTGTTTTACAGGGAAATCTTTTCTAATTAGGCAGGTGTTCAGCTTTACTAGCAGTGAGCTACTGCTTACAGTAGCAGCACAGCAGTTTACAGAGGTATTTGGAGATTCATAGCATGTTCCTATAGCTGCTTTAGTTAGGTTTGGATAAGGTTTTGTTTCTCTGTCACCTGACCTATCTTGAAAACTTGTGTTGCTGGCTTTGTCATTCTTCTGCAACTTTAGAAGGCAGGAGACATGTATACATGTTATTTAGTCATGCCATCTGATGCAAGTTTTTTTTTCCCTTTCAAAAAGCATCACTTTTCACCAACTATCAGAACTCATCACACTCAGTATCAGCAAAATCAATATAGAAGGTTAACAGGTAAGACTTACTTAACACATAACTTACTGCAGCAGTGTTATGTACAGCTTGCTAAACATTTCTAGAATGTAAAAGACTTCCTATCCCTCTTCATTCAAAAGACAGGACATGGAACAGTAACAGAAATAATGAAGTGCTGTATAATCAGATTAAACAGTTCCCAAAAATGCAGCCATAGAGTTTTTCTGATAAATTTTGTCTCATTTTCTTGCAAGTTTGTAGTTACTTTTCTCTGAAGAGAATTAAATTGAATTGGAATTTTTTTTTTGAAATTCCAGAAGAGAGTCCAGATGAGTCACACCAATGATTATGAATTTCAATAATTTAATGCTAACCAAGAGTACAAAGTATGAAAGTCAGTGTCTTATTCAAATTGTTCTTAAAGAAGAAATCTAGAGAAAGTGTTTACACTGCAGCAGATATCAGTATTAGCACCTTGAAGAAGAGTCCTTGAAGTGTTAAGACAGCATGGCAACACTGGTATGATACTAAGTACAAACATAATCCATGTAACAGCATGTTTTCACATTTCTACATTTGAAAAAAGTTACTTTAAAATGACATTAAAAACAGAAGTTGTTCAGTGTATTCACAGCTTGAGTCAGGATGGAATGCAGTGCTGAAGTAGAAAAGAGTAGGAAGATGAATGATTCCAAGGCAATTATATTGCAAGTCCAAAGGCACTGACAATACAGTACATAGTCTTATTTTCCCATCTCACAGTGCAGTTTCCTACAAATACAAGAGACAGAAGTTTCAGTGATTAATATGAAAATGCGTACGTCCTTATATGCATGTTTGCAACTGTTTACATTAAGAGTTTTAAGAATGAAGCTTTTACAAGAGCTATAGTTCTGAAGTAATTAGTATGCAGTTTGGTATTTTTTCCGTTTGGTCATGATGTTAACACTTCTAAATATGAAATGCTTAACTGCCTAGTCTCAAGGGGACTACATTAAATTGCAAGATGAAGAATCCAACAGTTGTGTCCCTTACCATCACTGGAGTTGTCCCAGAAGCAAGAGCTTGCTGTATGTAGTCCAGCACCATTCTTTTGCATAATCACACAGGTCACTATTTGAGTGAAGAAGCTTTTATTAATTGATCACTAATATAACTTAACATTTAGCTACAGTTATGCTTAGCATAAAACTTACATATACACACTATATAATATATAAAATTATAATATATATTATAAAATATATGTTATGACACATATAATTATAAAACTATAATATATATTATAATATATATTTTTATAATGTATATTATATATTTTTATATATAGTGTGTGTGTATATATACACACACGATTACAAATAGTTTACAGACATGGTTATTAATGTCTTTAATGCTAAGATTTTTTTTCTAAATCCTCTTCATTGAACTTTACTATACCAGCTTTACCAGAAAACAGAAATTTGAGCTTACCAATATACTTGAAAGGTTTCCCCAGCTTTGTGAGTTGGCTCAGAGTTTGTTCCACCACGCTTGTTGTCCACTGGTTCACTCTGCTGTGCTGGTAGGCATTGCCACCAATTGCAGTTTCTATGGCCTATTGGCAACAAACAAACAAAATAAGCTGCATTGTTGTCAATCAACTAGGTACCCTTTAACCCGTTCAACATGGACCACTGAAGATCAGACACCATACCCGTAGAAAAAAATCCTAAATGTATTTGCCCATACTGATTAACAGACTTGTTTTCTATATATTAATTTCTATATATAATTCTATATTAATATAATCCTATATTAATTTCTATATATATTTCTATATATTATTTGTATATATTATAGAAAACTTGCATCTCAGAGTTCAAGCCAGGCATACAAAGATAACTGTATTCCACCCCTTCTTTGTTTTTTAATATTTTGATTCTCACTTTTTTGTAATTCCTATCCCAATGTCCTGAAGTCAGACTTACGAAAAGGGTCCTGCATTTAAGCAGTTCTGAAGAGACTGAAAAAATGCACGAACACTCATTCATGCATATTATTTTATGGAAACGAATTTACTTCAGATTTTTCAGCAGGAAAGAAACCTCAGGACCATTTTGGGGGAAAAAAAAACCCACACCTGTGTAATTGCTGGTTACTAACAGAACAGAACAGCCTTCAGCCAAATGGTATATTTTACTTAAGAGGAAAGTCAAAATTACTTCAGATTCAGAAGAAGCAGGAATATTTGTTAAAATGTGTATTCAATTTACAGAAAGTCTGACCAAAACAGTTATTTTGCTACACACAATAACAAGAAAAAAATGTGCAAGTCCACTCTACAAGAGGAACTGCAGATACCAAAACCAAATCCTTCTGAAATATTGTAGACAAGTAATGTAGCAACAAGAACAGTTCAATCATTTCAAATAAACACGAAAAACTCATTTTTGAGGAAAAGCCTCTCAAAACTAGAGTAACATATACCTGCAGACAGCCTATAAAAACCCCATATGTTAATGAAACACAGTATCTGTATAGGATGTAACAAACAAGGTCCACCTAGTAATTCTAACGAGGATACACTTCAATTGAAGAGAAGCATATGTAATTATTTTAATTATCTTTTGGATTGCAATGCATATCAGAACTAATGCTAGGTATCACACTTCCATTTAAAGAATGCACAATGGTTACATAGGAAATTATCTAACTCTGATAACAACCTGTACTAGAAATCTGTTACTTACTAGTTATCAGATTTTTCTAAATGTGTTTTTAGCACACAGCATACAATATATTATACTTTCACAACAAGAAAATGAAAATGTTTGATTACCTCTTTTATGATGTTACTAACTTCATCAACAACAAAGGAAGTCTACAAAAAAGTACAGTTTCAAATAATCAGTGAATATACTCTCCTTTTTACAGGGTTCAAGGTTTGTTAAGTAAATACATTTGAAGCTTAATTTACTCTCATTAGATTCCTGCAAGCCAGGAGACATCTAGTCTTCCTTTATTTACTTATATGTAACTTAAGTTCCCTGAACGCAGTCAAGTTAACAAAATTCTCAGCAAAGTAATGTAAAGTAATATATGAACTAACATTAGTTGGAGATCTGAGTCAAGACTTTAAAATTTTAACTTGAAAGTATTTTAAAAGCATACATATAGCACTTCTGTACATATGCATTCTCATTTTGCAATAAGCGTTAACATCCACAATTCACAGAAAATGAGGTCACAGGGATAACCTCAGTATGCACACACAGTTTAATGACATCTTTAGGCCACTGATGCAGACAAAATATCAATTCACAAGGCAAAGAAAAGCTGTCATTACAATTTCAGCTGACGATATGAGAAGGACTGCCTCTTGGAAATTAAATCTAGTTTACTGGATTTTCTACAACTTGCTGCCTTTCAGGCTCTGAGGAGCAGTGATTAAAGATACAGCATTCAGATAGAGAAGGGAGACTTTTACTACATGCTCCAATGTTTTACTAGTCTGTTAAAAATACTACCTGCATTTTTGCACAGTTGGTATTTTTTTCTGTTTTACCTCCTCAGCTATTACTGTCTCCCATGTTAGTTAAAAACAACCCACCACCACCATCTGATGAATGACAGGAAGCCCAGCAGCCACCCAGCACTAGCAGCATCTCCAACAGTAATTCCAAACAACAGAAGGAGCAGTAATACTTTGGATACCTCACTACCTTCAGCAAGTCAAACACAGGCTTTCACATATGCAGACATTTTCACTATAGATTTGTCATAGCCTCAACTTACAAACCAGAAGAAAGGAATCAGAGAAAAGACAGACATGTAGCAGCAAAGTAATTAAATTCAGAAGACTGAATAAGGATTTCAAAATTAACTTAATCAAGCAAACATAGACTGAGTTTCACTTTGAGGTCTGTCAGCTTCTCTAACCTGCACTCATGAATAAAACCATAATTAGGGTGTGCATACAAACAATATACAGTAGTATCTCTTCTTAGAATTTCATTTAAGTTATATTTACACATTGTCAGCATTTCCACAATATATTCATAAAACCTTTGGTTAGAAGGTGAATAGTCTAGTCAAATGTCATGAGATGTTCAGAACAATGCAAGCAGTTGAGAGTGTTCTCTAAGATAAAAGAAACAAAATGTCAAGGAAGAAGGGGGTGCAATACCTTTTTTTTTTATATATATATAATTATTGAGAGTCACTAACTTGCTACCAGACTTTGACATTATTAAAAGCTTTTGTGTATTGTGGCAAACTCGCTTTTATTTTCACCTTCTTGACTTTGACTTAATTTTAAGCCTTATTTATCATTTGTTTTCACAGTAATAAACTTTATGGGTATTTAAATTTTAAGATGAACCCCTGTATTTAACCAAGCAAAAGCTATTATTATCAAAATATTCTTTTCCATAGAGCATAAATTAAGAATATGCACACCAGACATGCTGGCAGACATGCAGAATGCTGCCAGGCATGATGATAATCTGTGTACAGTTTATGTTCCCAAAGTCTCAAACTTTGCTCAGAAGTGCCTTTGAGTTAGAACAAACAAGGTTCACAAACTGAACCAAATTAAATTCACCCCAAGTTCTCAAAGGTATTTAGTCACCTAATTTGTACTGAAACAAATGGGAGACAGGGTCCTACATATATCTGAGAACTGGTTCCAGGGTTTCTGCTACTTCTCAACCCACTCTCTTTATTAAGGTGAGACTGTATACAGGATTAGATACATCACAAAACAGAATATAAGTCCTGATATCTAGCTTGTGATTTGTGTGCTGTAACTGAGTCTCCAAATAATACAACACTGTTCCATCCTTCAATAAGAAAAGGCAGATATTTTCAGTATTGAAAATAAAGGGAAAATAATTCAAAATCTGTGCAATTCCTCTGATTCTTTGGACACAAGGATATTAGACTCAAGGTTTTCTCTACCTTATTTAAAAGGGGTATTCCTAGCCAATGAATACAAACTGCAAAGCAGTACTTTTTTTTAGTAATTTTGAAGACACTTCTAAAGATGACTATTAGAACGATGATCAAATTTAATCATCAGGTTTTCAAAAACCTGTAACTGTATAGGCCCAGCAATCAGAACAAAGCCTCGAGAACAGCATGAATCTGACACGCTTTCCTCTCCAACCCTGCTTTGCTATTGTCTAACCAAGTCACAATGCAACTGTTTAAAAACAGTACAGTAAATTGTCACAGTTTGGAAGAAATGTCACTCTGCAAAAGCAAAATCTATGAAAAAGGTAGTCATTTAGGATGTTAAAGAAAAAAATCCTTATCTTCATTAATGATTTATTATAGTATAGCTACCTCATTAAAGTGCTCGTTACATGCAGATAGATTATCTGCTTGAAACCTCCTTTCTGCACAAAGATCTTTTCCAGACTTCCCCTCCCTCACTAACCTAAACGAGGCTTTTCACCAGAGCACACTGTATTGGTGCTGAAATCACTCTCCAGGGGCGCCCCGAGCGTTTCCTCCCAGTGATTTGCAGCGACAACGGGGCAGAGGCAAGCCCGGCCCGGCCCGGCCCAGCCCAGCGACCCCCGCAGTACAGCCGAGAGAGCTCGCCCACCGGCACGGCCGGTAACGGGACGCGGCGCCGCCGCACGGCGGCCACGGCGAGCTCCCCCGCGGGCCCGGGGCAGGCGGCAGCAACAAAGACCGGGCCTTCGCCCGGCCGTTGCCAGGACGCGCGGCACGGAGGCGCCGCCGCCAGCCCCCGGCGCCCTCCGCGGAGGGGGGGGGAGCGATCGTTGCGACCGGGGGGGGCTCCCAACGGCTGCAGGCTCGCGCACAGGAGACCGAGGGGCGGGGCGGGCACCGCCCGCGACCCCCGCCCGCCCGCAGCCTCACGGAGGAAGAAAGGAGGGGAGGCCCCAGACCTGCCTGCCTGCCCGCCCTCCCTCCCGCCGCGCCGCGCCGCGCCGCGCCCGGCCGCTACCTCCTCCCCCGACTGGAAGTCGTCCATCTCCCCGGTGGAACCCCGCGCACTGCAACCGACCCGCCGGCAACGTCTCGCAGTGCGCCGGCGCCCCTCCCTCCCCCCCTCGGTCGGGCTCCGAGGCGCTTGCGCAGTGCTGCCGGCAAGCTGCGGGTGCCTGACTGCCGCCGCTGCCCGGCGCACTGCGCCTGCGCGCCTCGCGCCGCTCTCAGCCTGGATCCCGCCCGGCCCGACGCGCACCCACCCGAACGGCCGGCAGCGCGCCTGCGCGCTCCCGCGGCGCCCTCCCACTGGCCGCTCACTCTACGCCTGCGCAGTGCCCGCGCCGCGTCTCGGGAGCTTAGCAACGGGGGGCGCCGTGGTTGCTGCGTAAGCGCTGGTGCGGGGCGCGCCCCGCCCCGCCAAGATGGCGCGGTTTCCATAGTAACAGCTCGGGGAGGCGGCGGCTCCCGCGGGTCGGCCGTAGAAAGAAAATGTGTTATCTTACAGTTTTGAACTGAATTCATTGTTTTTAGCAGCCAGAATTAGAGACCGGACAGGGAGTTTTTACAGAATGTGCAAATGATACAGGTGACAACTGTTGAGAGACTGTACAAGTCCTGGCCGATAGCACTGAAGTTCAGAATGGCCTGGATGAATTGGAGAAATGTTTGGAAAGAAACAATGCAATTAGATAGGGACAAATGAAAAAGGACTGTATTTAGGAATAATCAGCTTTGTAGATACGGGATGGGGAACAGCTCACTAGTTAGCCTTTCCATAGAAAAGAATATAGAGGGTCATATTAGATGGGATTTACCTGAGTCAGTCATACAATACCGCTGTTAAAAAAGAAGCTGCCGCCATAGGCCAGGTAAATGGCTTGACTACATATGTGTAAAATACTACTGCAGTTTTCCATGTCCATGGATGACAGGGAAAAATGGCATTAAAATGCAGCAGTGAAGTTTTTGGTTAAATATTAGGGAAGACCAAATAGTAAGGATAATCAAGGATGAAATAGATTTCTGGGGCAGGTAGTAAAGTCTTCATCAATGGCAATCTTTAAGAGCAGTTTAGACAATTACTTCTGCCCTAACTTTCATAGGTGTAATTCATGTTGTCTTGAGGTAAAGAGGTGGATGAGGTGATTTCCTGAAGTTCCTTCCTCAGTCTTGGTTTATGATTCTACGAATCTCTCACTCTTGGTAGCTACAATCCACAGTTTATTTCAGGTCTTTAATTCAGTTAAAGTTTTTGCCTGAAATGAAGGCCCAAGTCATCCAAATATTCTTTGCTGGGCCTAGCTTTGTGCCCACCAGCAGTTGTTTTCTTTTCAGCAATACTGTTGAAGAACATGATTAAACGTGACATGCACAGGTGGGAGTGTTTGAATCTGTGGAATTCATTGAGGTTATAAAATTGCAGGCTGATTAATTTTGCCATGTGAATAGAGTAGCAATACTTTATTTAATTTTAACTAAAAATATCACTTCTTAAAACATCCAAAACACTAAAAGGGGCTTCTGTATTTTACATATTGTTTATCTGGTAGAGACAGGAACAAGAAAGGAGATAGAGCTGCAAAACAGACTCTCTTCCAGACTTTGAAATAATTTGGATGAAATTTTGAACTTCATGACACTTAGTTCTGTAATAGGCTGAACTGGGACACCCAATCCGAATAATATCTTAACTTTTAATTTTTATCTTATTTCAAGTTTATTACTTGAGAAGTAGAATTGTTTTTCTACTTTTTGCAGATGTATAAAAAATTAAATTTTTTTGAACTGTCTGCTTTTCTCTGTTTGTGTATACTAATTGTTTTTTCATTCAGAACTGAATAGAAATCTATTTTGTTTCTGGGAAAGATCTATTTATGATACAAGTGGTGTTTTCTATGCAAGTCTGCAGACATTGAGGTTAGTAGTATATTCACATCTGTACTATCAGAAAAAGAAATGATGCAGAACTCAAAGCCACTTCTCTTCCTGTGTGTGACTTGAACGCTGAGCCTATTTTGATATCGGTCGGCTTTTATGTTCCCTTGTGCAGCCTCTCTTTTTAATGTTAGAGGGGTGAATAACTTCCCTTTGATTGTTAGTGCTGTTGCTGGTAGCAAAGCCAGAGATTTTGCAAAAACTCTTGTAATACTAGAACTCTTCTTGGAGCGCAGCTACTACTAGTTGTTGTAGGAATGCCACTCTATATATGCTACAGTCTAATTTTGGTGCCCAAAGGAAGGAAGGGGGTGGAGAAAAGCCACCAGTTTTCTTTAAGGAAAGATAAATGAATAATAAGAGCGCTACTCATCTCTCAAGAGCAGTTTACTTCCACACATCTTTCTTTGATGACTGCTGAAAAGGTAGGAACATCTTTTTAATCAGTTCTGTGTGATATTGCGGAGGGGAATGTGTTGTTATTTACAGGCACTGTGTTATTTAGACTGCAAAGATTTCAAGGGAAGACCAGGAACTGGACCTTAAAAAAGTGTTTTTTTACTTTAAGTGTTCAGGTGGGAAGTTATTACAACCACAAGACATAACTTCAACAAAACATTACCAAATAATTTGCATGTGTGTATGCCTGGATGTGAAAATAAAGCTGCTGCAGTCAAGCAGTATAAAATAACACTTGTAATTTTTTTATTAACTAAGAATACATTTATTTGATTGGCATTTGTAGAATGGGAAATAACCATAAACTACAGTAGCATTTGTGTTCATTTTTACTCTAAACTATCCTAATGTTGGTGTATCACACCCCTTTTGGGGGGTTAATGGATGAAGTAATCCAATTATCTCAAGTCTATGAAGGCTCTGACTTTCAAAGATCAGTTTGTTATACTTACTTCATTGTCATGATTTTGGTGATGCCTGAGGATATGAAAGGAGCTAGTAAAACTTCAGTTTTTAGTTGTTGCTGAACCTTTGTGGGCTTGCATTAGTGACTACTAACAAAAGTTACCTGATCTGTAAAAAATATCTTGAGGTACAGAATGTCTTAGTTCAGAAGGGAGATCAATAATGTATTACATGCAAAAGCTTTTCTCAAAGTAGCTTGCCAAGTCAAGCATTCATAAGTTTAAAAACTTAAGAAAAGTAGATACCTTTTGCAAACTTAATCTTCAGTTACATAATTGTATACTATTTTAGCCTGATTTAAAAGAAAAAAAGCCATCTGAGATGGCATTGTCTGCATGCACACCTCCCCCTCCTGAAAAGCAACCCCGCTGGTTGTCCAATCTCCTTTATATGGCTTTGAGACTTCACACAATGTGCTCAAAAAGTAAATGATCCATCTGCAAAGTACCTGACAGTTGATTATTTTAACTACATAGTTTAATGCTGGAACAAAATGCTTTATATGGACTTTGTGCTGAAAAGGGGGAAGTATTGATATTAACTAAAGGGATTGCCATCGCTTTTGGTTTCACATAGTAGGTGCTTGGCTTTATGAGGTTAGCTGGCAGTGTAAAACAACTAGCTAGCTGGATTTGATGAGTAGACATGAAAGGAAGGTATCTGTGAAGGTCTTTAGGATTGTTTTTTCTTGCCAAAGAGGATCACTATTGAATACTCCCCTCCTTTATTTCTGCCAAAACCCAGCCTAACACAGACAGCTTCAGTGATAGAACAGCTCTTCTTTTACAATGGTACTGAGATTTTCAGTCTAATTTGAACACTTCTGTGAAATGATTAAGAGCTCCAGCTACCTCATCATTAAGCTAGATTTTGAGTTACCCTTGAATGCTAAAGAGAACTTGACAGAGCACAGCAATTGTCCAAGCTTAAGTCTCCATAAAGATGACAAAATAACTGCAAGGGTGCCAGCTGCAAAATTTGTGGAGCTGCTGGCTATATGATGGATTTTTAGCTGTATTCTGTTCAGAGTGCGATGATCCTGCCCAGCAGTGAGAGAGTCACGGAGGCTTTCTGCGTAGTTCAGATCCTGTTGCACTTACGGCCCCTGGCACTTCATTCTGCAATAGATTTGTTTGGTGTCCTGACCTTCGTATCCTAGGTGATTAGCCAAAGTGATCCTAGCCTTTTTATCCTAGTCCCTTTTGACAGTCTACTGCTGGCATTAGATTCTATGCTTACATGATTTATCGCTATGAATAGAAGTATAGCAATAGAGCCACTGATCTGAATTACGGTGCTTGAAGTATTACCTATGGGCCAAGGTCAAATGCCATTTTCAAGAATTCTGCCTTCACTTGGGCCAAATCCAAATCTCATGTGGAATATGGCTGGAGAGAAGACAGTGAGTACAAGAAAAGGCTACAAGCTATTTCTTACCCCACACCATTTAGATTTTTACAAGCATGATTAGTTGAAAACATCACTTTATAAAATTTGTGCAAGACTCCAAGTAAGATTCTGTATGCGCTTAATATTTTTCATACACCCAGGTGTCACCTGAAATTTATTTCCCAAAATTGGCCTGAAATATGGAAATCTTTGTGCTATTCTGTGAAGAAGGGAGAAAGCCTTTTTATTTTTAAGAATTTTATCAAATAACAGCTATTTCTGTGCTTAACTGCAGGTGTTGTTTAACTGCAGGTGTTGCTTTTAGTAACTATTTTACAGTGGCATGTTCTTAATAGCTCTTTGAAACATTCAGCGTATACCTTCTTTAGGATGAATGACTGGAGCAGGGTTTTTTTTTTTTGATCCACCTAATAACAACTGCCATGAATTCGCTAGCTTTTACTGATGCTTCCCAGCAGGACTTTCTGATGGCACTGTAACTGTGTTAGCTATTGGGAATCCTAGGAGTTTATGGAAAGCTGTACTTGTGAATGCTGTAATGGGTGTTTTGATATCCTGTACAGGGCAGAGGTCCCTCTGCTTGTACTGGGTGCTCTCTCAGATTGATTTAAATAGAATTGAAGGCTCTAAATATGTTAGTCACTTCTTGGAGTTAGTCTTAAGATAGAAGATTAAAGCAGGTGAGGGTTGTATGGGCCTTTGAAAATGTCATATATTGTGTTAATACATTGCTAGGGGATTTCAGCTGTGTAATTTCCTGTGAAATTGCAGTTGGCAAGGAAATAAAACATGATTATGCATATCTCTGTCTCATTTGTTTCCACAGGAAACCAATCTTTTTTTTTTTTGTTAGCAATTCTTCTGCGAAATGCTTTGTCCTTTTAATGTCTGTTGAAGGGTTTCATGAAAAAATGTCAAAGAATTGCATGCATATTGTTTATAAATAAAAATTACCTCCTGCTTTTTTGTGTGAAATTAAGTAGCTTAATTATGTAGCTGTATGTAAAGTAATTCCTTCTACCTACAGAAATGTTATGATTGTATGTCTGAAGATTTTTTTTTAACTTAAGACTTTGATAGTATTTAAATATAATGATCCAGCAAAGCAGATACTTGATCAGATTCTCAGCTGAGATACATTAGTGAAGCATTACTAACTGCTTCAATAAAACTCTACCCATTTATCCTAATGGGAAGTTTGACTGTATGTATTTAGTTCATAGATTAAGTTTGCAATACATAACCTTTTCTCATATATGCATCTTTGATATTTGATGTACTGAAACTGGAACACTTCTATTTCTCATAATTCACACTAAACACTAGACAGCAGCATAAAAACTGAATATGGTGTGTAAGCTGACCATTTTCTTTCTCTACTTCTCTGCAAAGTGTATTAAAATTATCTTCCATTTTAGTGGGAATTTTACAAAAGTGAAGGTCACAGAATTTATCCAAAGGACAGCTGTGGTTCTCATATGTTTGTACAGTAAAATCATCAGTTCGGGGCAAAAATTGTTAGTGCACTGAGCTAGAAATAAAATGTATCCTCTCAACTCTTTTCTGTTTGTGTGTATTAACAAAGATAATCTCATTGCTTTGTGATAAACTGTTTATCTAGACTTAACAGAAATTAGGTAATTGATAGAAGTGAATCTTAAAGGGTTTCTTTCCATCTTCCCTCTTAGACTTGTGGTATTTTGTCTTTCTGTAAGATACGATTAGAAAGGGGCATTTTTGTCCTAACCATTATGACTTCTCCAGTCCTGGGGCAGCAAGGCTAGTGTTTGAACTTAACTAAAGCTTCTTTACTAGTTGTTTTTTGTTTTAAAAAAAAGGTGAAGATACATGGCTAACTATTAATGGACATTGTGGTGAGACTGTCTGAAGAAAGGGACTGTCTTAAAACCTCTGCTGTATCTGAATTAAGGCATAAAGATCTGTATGAGTATAGCAAAAAGTGTTTTTCAGAAAGCATTGCTCAAATACTAATTGAAAAGCCTTGGGGAAGTGAGGAGAAGGGATGATAACATATATTCTTTTTTTTTTCTTTCTAGATCTTGAAATTCCAAGTCTGCAAGACCAAGTAAAAGAAGCCATTCCCCCTACTCCTTTAGGCCATTTCCTGGTGTATTCTCCCTCAATCAGGTGCCAGTTACAGCCCTATCTGGGATTGCAAGCTCTCATCTCTTTCAGAACTGCTCTCAGCAGAAGCAAAGAACAGGAAGTTCTTTTATATGAAAAAGACAAGGCTGCTGTGACCTTGCTAACTGTTTGTATTCCCTGGGTTGCAGAGGTGCTTAATTGGTGACCTGTGGGAAGAGAGACACCTTTATTTTTCTCTTCATGGGTATGACGCAGTGAAACCTATCACCAATGAAGTAAGGGCACAGGCACTTAAGAAACACTCAGATCTCTTGAAAGCGACATTATACTCTGTGAAATAGTATTCATCGTTTTGGATGTAGTTGAACAGTAATTCAGGAGTCTCCAAAATAAGTGAAGTTTGGGAAAAATGGCCTGTGAATTGAATCTAAACTTCCTTAAGGAACTGGAGCGAGAGGCTGTTCTGGAGGTCCTGCACCGTGACCAGATGGTGAGAAAAACAGAGGAGGAAAGAGTAAGGTACCTGCCATTCCCATATTTCTCTACTTTTATTCTTTTTTTCTCTAGGAGTACTCTTCTTTCTCTTTCCTCTCTTTCCGAATATGTTCCTTTTTTTGTATGTTGTTAGCTAATGCCTGTTTTATTTTTTGGGAAAACTAAGGGTTATCCAGAGCCTCCTGGATTTACCATACTATTAACTTCTCTACATTAGTTGTAGAGCTGATACAAATCAGCTGAGCAAATACTGTTCAGTGAATAATATACTTGATGAGTTTTACTTCTGGCATTCATAGAAAATTCAGTTTCTGCCTGTATTTCTTTCTCAGTGAAGGTTTTATGACATTCTCACTGTGTCCCTACATACACCTATATTGTCCTGATAATACAGAACACGTTCAGATCTTTCACTGGTTTATTTAACTTACTTGTTATCAAGGCTGAAGTTAAGACTCTTTGGGTACCTCATCATCATGCTGAATCCATCGCTGTCCTTTCTCATGTACAGTAGATACCAAGTGCACTGCACTTTCTTGAAGGTTATTAGTGTCAATAGGTGTCATTGGTTAGGAAAAGGATTTTATTTAATTATATCACACTATACAAGTATCTCAGTTGTGAAGGATAAGGGATGATCTTTTTGCATTTTATTTGCTTTATATCAGGGCTTGAGTAAGGACTTCCTGGCAGCTTGTACCCTACTTTGTCAAGTTGCATCCCTATGTAAAACAGGATATTTGTATTGCTAAGTAAGAAATTTTTAGTCTCTTACTTAAACGTAGAAACTTAAACTTTATTTACTGCACACATTTGTGTAATTGGACTACTTAAATGATTGGGAAAAGTAAGTAAAGGGTTATAAAGAAAGTTTCAATCAGTTAGAATTGCCAACAGTTTATGATGTACTGATGATTAAAAACCATAACTCTTGATTCTTGGCACTTTTAATGGAAGCAAAGTTAACAAAAGGGAGAGGTTTAGATATTTTGGTCTGATGTGTGTTTTTTTTTAAACTTTCACTTTATGCGTTTGTTATGATTATTTTTAACTGATAGAAAATTTGCTTTGTTGATGAATATGATAATAAATATCTTCATCAAATGAAAGGGAGCACAATTAAGTCTCAGTCTTTGTGAATACATGATCACGCTTGCATGCAAAATTTCAGTGCCCTGTCCTGGGTGTGCATCACTGACATGAACAGAACCCATTTATACTAGACTGTTGCTCTGTCTGCGTGCACTGTTGTGGTTGCACATACAAACGCGGTGCAAAAAATGCTGTGTGCAGATGCCTCCGGCAGTGCACAAATTAAGGTCAAACTGGAAGGTGTATTTCCCACTAATAGTGATATTGCACAACCAGGGTATTAGCTTGTGACTTACATGAGTTTTTTTGTTTGTTTGTTTTCTGACCTGGGATTAGGAAACTGAAGATGCAGCTGCAGCAGCTTCGGTGGAAAGGGGCAAGAAACATGAGCCATGAATACCAGGAAAGATCTTGTGCTCGCTGTCACAAGTCCCTTGGGTTATTGATGAATAGAGGTGCCGTATGCAACGGGTGCAGTCATCGAGTGTGCTCTGAATGCCGTGTCTGCCTGAATCCCTACCTGTGGAAGTGCACTGTTTGTTATGCTCATGGGTAAGAAGTTTTTCTGGTTTGGATAAATGCTGTCTGGTTTTGTGTGTATCTGTTGTTTAAACGATTAATGAAACAAAGCCCCTGGCAGAATAAAAATGTTGGATGAAGTCCTGGCACCAGTGAAATTAATGGGAATTTTGCCTTACATGCCTTACAGGAAGTCATGTACTCAGGATTTCACTTCCTGTGTTTAGCAAAATGGCTCCTCAGGTTAGGCCAGAGGCAGGTGGTCCGTCTTGTAAAGGTGATAACTGAAAAGCATCGGAAACGATGTTAATATTTTACCTGTAGATGGCACTCTTTCCTCTGAGTCAGTACTGAACCAATGCATAACAGGTTGCTGAAGGTGCTGTGTTTTAACATAGTGTACCCAATTTCTTGACAATTTCCTAGTCAGTTTTTTTTGTTTTGTTTTGTTTTTTGGGTTTTTTTTTGGCACTTACTATGGGAGTAAGGAACTTGGATTAATGAATAATATGAAGTCATGGTTCATATATATATTTAAAAACACAAAACATTAACTACATTATAGGGAAATATTCAAATGTGATCAGAGATCCAAGTTTGTTTACTTTGGATTTGTTTTTTCTTTTACTATGTCACCTTGCTTTTGTTTTCCTGGAAACCAGAAACTTTCATTTACTGTGTTGGTACAATTTATCGTATCAAATACTCCATCATAGTCCCTCCTAGTCATCAAAATCTTTCTAAACCAAACAGTTTAGATATATTTCCACCTTTGACAAAAAATACTTTAATATTTTGTAGGCAAAAACATATAGTTTTGAAAATGAATCAGCAGCTCTGCTGGTTTACAGGGATTTATATCCCTGTAAAAAGGGTGAGTGTTTGGATGAAATTTTACTTTATGTCAACACAAAACTGATGTACCACTTCATTCCCTCTTACAATGCCAACATGGGGTTTGAATAATGCCTGAGGAATATCAGGCAAAGTATTGGTCTTAAGCTGCATGAATATCTACCACTAGTTTAAAGTCATTTTCTATAGTTTGGAAGAGACTAAACTATCAATAAATAGATGCTTTCAGTATTCTCAGTTTATTTTGCAATTTGTACATAAAAATAGGCAAATTAGCTCTGTCTATATTTGAGATAAAGCAGTTGCTGATTTTTTATGTATATATTTCACAATCTGTGCTTCACACTATAAGCACTAAAAAGGAAGGTAAAAATGTCAACTTTCCAGATCCTGCCCTCAATCCCTCCCTCCACCTGTTCTTCTTTTACAGGGTTTTCCAAATACTTGGTGGCCACAGGGGACCTCTCCTATAGAGAGTAGCTAGTTATTGAACTGCCTTGTTGTATAGTGTTGTGTGCCCTTAGCTATTACGTAACCTTGTTCAGGCTGGTGAAAACAGGAGAGTGTTATTGACATAGAATAAAAGACATTCTGACTTTTTCACAAGGAAATTACATTTTCTATCTTGCTGATATAGAGGAGTCCTTCACCTGTCAATGAAATTCTCTTTATAGCAAAGAGACAGTACAGGATTCACATTTGATCTTGTTTAGTTCTGATGCAAAGTCCATTAAAATTGGTCAGACTTCTTCTGTTGACTTCAGTGAACTTTACATCAAGGCTGCAAGTCTTAAAGAGGTTAGTGAACCCAGCAGTATGGTAAATCCTACTCAGTGCCTTGTTTCTATCCTGGTAAGGGAAGAACATGGTGACTGCAAATTGTAAGAGCTGATTTTCAGAAGTCCTGAGCAACCATGGTTTTAAGTCTTGGTTACCCCTAGAGAATTTTTTCCTGAACAAAACATTATTATCAGCAACACTACTGATATTCTCTCCTAATGTTGCAATCCTAGATTATTTTTAGGGCCCAACTTTGTTTATCCCCCTTTTGACACTGAGTGACAAAAGGCATTGCAGAGGTTTCTTAAGTTTCAAAAATTATGTACTTCACCTAGTTGGCTGAAAGCAGCACACCAAATTCTGTTCGCTTATGTCATTTGACACTGAAAAGTGTGTGTATGCAAATAGAAGTCATCTTTTAACTTTGTATGTGTCTTTCCTCTGTATATTCAGAAAATCAAGCATCTGAAAATATTAGTATTATAGCCTTGGATAGATTCTTCTAAGAGGACTGTAGAGATGTAGAGTAATATTGTCAGCCAGCTTCTTTTCTTACAAATTGATTTACTTCTATTTTGCAGTAGAAATTACTTAGTCGGAATTTGGCTTAGTTTAATAAAGATATGTGCCTATCTGCAACGTTTTGATCAATATTGATGTCAGAAGGTCAAACAAGACTGATTAGGCTGTTTCGATTTCTACTCATGTTATCAACTCAACTAAAATTGATTGAACAGAATACTAGGTATTTAACTATTCTGTTTAAACCTTCCCTTAGTGGGATCCTGCGCCTGCCCTGTGCTGAGGGCGCTGGTAAGTCTGTGCCCATTGGATGGTGCGGGTGCTGCCTAGGCGATGGGGTGGCATGGGCAGGCAGCAGGCTGTGGCCGGGGCCCTGGGCTGTGGCCTTGGTTGGTGGCTTCATGGTGGTGGGTGACTGTGAGAAGAGGTGCGCAGGGGCCGCTGGGGTGAGTTCCCCCTGTCCCAGTGCAGCACTGAAGCCTCCAGATGAGTTTCCCCCAGTCTCCAGGCCAGGAGTGCGGGAGCGCAGCTACGTACAGAGTGGGGTCCTGCAGGGACTGCCAGGGTAGACTGCATACTGGCAGCATCCTAATAGCTTAAGCTTAAGGGTAACTGCTGGATGGGGAGCACCACCATGCTTGTGCAGTTGGATATGTCATTGGAAAGCCAGCTATCCCTGCCTGGTATTCCACGGAAGCGTTTAAATATGTTCGTTTTCTTTACAAAATAAGAAATTATAACAAACCTTGTAGACTCACAGTGTTTATATCTTTCACCTGGAAGAGGCATCTGTTACGTGAATGGAGTTGATATATTATTGTTTCCTAAAGGAATCCTATCTTCTAGGAGTCTAGAAAGACATTTGCTTTTAACAAAGTTAGTCTGTTTTACCTGAAAAAGATAATTCTTTATCAGTTTAATTGCCATACTTCTGGTGGTAGCTTAGCTTAATATACTCTTTAGTTTAAAAAAATCAAAGTATTTTCAGATCTGTTTTCATCCTGTGAACAGCCTGGTTGTCATGTGAGCAAGTGCAGAACTGGAGATTAAACTCTGGGAAGATAACCATGGGTGGTGTGGGGAACATAAAGGGAAGGTTGGAGATAAGAATTGTGACACCGCCAATACAGAGCTCTTAAAGCTCTAAAGCAGACAGAGATTTCAGACATCTATTAATTAAGGAAGTTATGAATAGATCACTTCTGAATATAAACAAGGTATCCTGTCCCAGAGTTATTCCCACTGAATTTTCAAGCCCATCTGTGTAAAGTTGTGCACCAAAAGCTGTGGTTGGACATGTAAATATGTAGTACAATCTACACTTGTGAATGTTTTGAATATTCTGCACTGGTGACTACAAAGATGTATTTTAGATGCCTAAAATTGCCTTAAAATCAAGCCACAAAAAGACCAGACAACATCCTACCTGTAGTTTGTGTATTCTAAAATAGAGTAAGGTGAGGTGTGGAGCAGCAGCCCCAGGGATTTGTTGCCTGACCTTCATGGATATCAAGATAGCTCTTGCTGCACTTAGGGATTTTTGCTTTCTTAAGGATGCAAGCCCTATACACATTTACTGTGCTTATGTATGCATGTATGTTGGTTGTCAATTCCAAGCAAATTTGACTGAGAGAATGTAATAAAGATACTAGTTTCCTAGAAGGGAAATAAACTAGAAATGAAAGAGTTAGTGCCTGCAGTGAGGAAATTTTTGCAGCAGAACTTCATCCAGTAATAAACATCAGAAAATCCACATGGAGTTGAGACATTATATATGCCCTAAATTTACGAAGACATTTAGATGAGAATTTGTACCTTAAGACTCCAGAGAATCTACTCCTCAGTTAAAGGATTTTCCGTGTATTTAATAATGGATAAGTTCACATTGCAGCTTTTGTCTAAATCAGTTGGAAATAATAAACTGGAAGAGACAGATCCACTGAAAATCAGGCTTTGCTAGTTCTGCTCTTCACAGAGTTGCCTTTCTGATACTGTGATCCTGGTGCCTGTGTATGACACTGACATCCTTGATGCTGGTCTCCAGAAAAGAGAGAAAAAGGCCACTGGCATATCAATGAAGAAAGACTATTTTCTTTCCTGCTTTGGGGTTATAGAGCTCAGCATGCGCTTCCCGGCAGCCACCCGAAGTTCTGCCTGGGAGCGTATCTTCCATCACAGGCTTTCCCTCTCCTCAGTCTTGGCCACAGCTGTAAGTGATGGTGCAACCACAAGTGTCTGGTGTCGTCCTGCAGGTCAGTTGTGTAGACTGGTATGGACCCAGGTCTTCTGACTTCAGAGCAGTGCCTAGAGCAGTATGTGTTGCTTTGCACAGAAAGTTCTCCATGGCCAACCGGAAAAAAAGGAGGGGGGCAGCCCCTAGTTCACAAGCCCAGCACAGAGTCAATCAGTGGTGTGAGCAGCCAGGAGTTCTTAGTTCTGTGGTAGGATTAAGGAGGATTATTTGATTGGTAAATAGTTATCAAACAGTTATAAAAATGCACTTTGGAAAATGTTGATTCAAATGTCTGTTGCTTGTTTTTCAGAGATGTAAAAATAAAGGCTGGTGAATGGTTCTTTGAGGAACGAGCAAAGAAATATCCCAATGAAGGTAATCACTGAAACACACCCTAAATTGATGTGGAGTGTATAGTCCTCATCTAAGTGAAACACAGAATGTAGTCTGCCACTGTATGTAGTGTTTCACCCATTTGGTGGGAGATTTGCCTGAAATAAAGACTGTATCTTGCGGTGTGTCTGTCTATGCATTAACTAAAGGATGAACACACACTGGCAGAATATATTTAAAAGTACAGTCTATTTTGTATGAGTAATCAGTAATTAATGAGCTCACTACGGTTACTAAGACATACAGTGACATGTGAAAAAACTATAGAAGTGCTAGAATATATGGGCAGGAAGGAAAAACCTTGCATCCATTGTTTGTCAGAGTTAAAACATCCATTTTTTTCACTGAGAAAATATCAAAGCTTAAAGAAATGCTGGAGTGGAATAAACAATAAAAGGTGTGGATGTAAATCAACAGAGAGCTAAACACCTACTGTTTTTTTACTCTCAGCCAACTGTGCCATTAGCTTGTGTTCAGACTTTTCAGTGCAATTAAAAATACAAAGCACTGAAAGATGTGGCGGACACAGCTGGATTGCTCTGTGGGGAATGTGTTTCACCAACCAAGAGGTTGTTAGTTGGGGTTTTGCACTTGCAATGACTAATGAGGTGGAGAGGGTTTGCCTCATCTTTCCCTTGAAGCTTCACTTCAGACAAGCAACGATTTCACTTTGTGCAAGGCTGTATCTAGATGTTCCAGTTTCACTTCCAATATCTTAAGTACCTCTTGGGAATCCTGAATAGGAAGAAGTTTGTAAATGGGAAAATGTAATCAGGCAAATTTTGAGTAGTAGGCACTCAGAGAAGCCAGCAGTTAGCAAATTAAGGAATTGAGCTGTGATAGTTTCTTCTGAGACACTTAACTTAGAATTTGAAAGATTTCATTGAATTCCATTCTAGCCCATACCATTTCCAATTTAAAATATTAGTTGACTGATTTTTTTAAAGCACAGGAATATTTCATAACTGTTGTTAGTAATTTTACTTCATATAATCTTTCACAGTTTGGTAAGTCTAAAGCTATTTATTTTAACAATCATCTCTCACAGTTACTGTAGAAGAATATGTTGTTCCCCAGACACTGAATGTGATACTGTAAGGTACTGAATGTCCTTCTTTCCAGTAAAATGAATGAGTTCTCACCTTGCATTATCAAAACTTTGTGGGAGCTCGAAGCATTTTGCTTAGTTATTCTAATAGCAGTGTTGTTGAAGTCACAAAGGTCTAAGGGTATATGCAAGGTAGGTTTGTAGGGAGAAATATGTTTTGTTTTGTTTCCTTGTTAGAACAACTGATAAAATTAAAGGGGGGGGGAAAATGACAAACCTCCAGACACGGGCTTTGCTATGTATCCTTCAAGCTTGGAGAGACAGTGCCCTCTTTTGGTTTAAAAATGTAATACAAATGAAGTATTTACTGTAAAATAAGTTTAACTGAATAAAATGCACATTACAATGAAGTTTTCTCATGTTGAAGACTAAAAAACATGTTACATCAGTATGCTTTTTATTAATTTTGTGTAGCTTCTACTTACAGATTAAAAAGACTGTTTTCATAAAAGTGTTAGACTGCCTTTACTAATAAATTAAAAATCTAAAAAGTCATTAAAAGCCACAGTAAATCAAAATACCAAACATTATTAATAAATAAGGGAGCATTAAATCCAGAGTTCTTATTAAAATTTGTAATATTGATAAGTTTATTGTTTCTACCATCACCACGCTCTCCTGCTTACATTTAAGTAATATGTTATAATTAATGTCTTCAACAAAACATGGATCACATATTGCTTTCTGTATAGCTATGGTTAAGAATGATTAGTGATTAAAACCATTCTGGCTCTTTTCAGTTGACCGTGTGTTATATACACTTAGCCCTTCTTTCTGTTTGTGACCACTCAGGAGCAAACTACATTTTTATGAGCCTTCATTGTTCGTGCCTGATGGAGCGCTTGCTCCTCGCTGTTCTTCACATCATGTGGCTGCTCACCTGAGGAGCGTGACACAGTTGCTATTTCTCCATAGGGATGGCCTTAGCAAAGGATTTTTACCTTGTCTGTGAGCTAGTCATGCATTTTCATAATTACTCAAGCCTCTAGTATAAAAAGTAAAGAGTTTTTCGGAAGGTTCAAGAAATGTACCATGTGCCTGCTCTTGTACACATTTCCAATCTTTTCAGTGTTTTCATTTTATGGATTAAATGTGCTTCCGTGCAGTTGGCCTTTGCACTAACTAGTTGCCTTCTAGATCTCAGGAGGTTGAGGGCACTTTGCAACCTGTAGCAGTGGGCCCATGAGCACCCATACAAAGTGCTTTCAGCATTTGTGAAGAGCTAGTCTGAACATCTTTTGCCTGAAAGAGAGGAGGTGAAATTGTGATAGTGTGTTTGTTACAGGTGGGACTTGCATGCTGGCTGGCGTTTAGGCTCATCTGTCAGATGAGGACAGGTTTCACTCCTGGTTTGCGCATGCCTGAGCTTCTGTAAATACAAGCCAGTACCTGAAAGTGCACTGATTTTGAAAAGTATAATAAAGGCATTAATAACTGCTGTTGTTGCTAAGTGACCTTTGGGTTTTTTCTCCTTCACAGGCAGACATGAAACGGTTGGTGCAAAGCTCTTGAAATCTTATCAGAAACTGAGGTAAGGCTAATAAAAGGACAAATCGTCCTAGGACACCAAGACTTTGTACAGTTAATATATTGTATATTATAAACCAGCCAGCCAACAGTGTATATTTTTTGATTATGAAGAGCAAATTTAAATACATTTGGAGTACAAATGGTAATAGCATAGAAGAATTGCCACTTTTATGTCTAGACAACCTATAGAAAGGGTCTCAAGTACAATAGAGAGTACTATTTTTATCTTAATATTTTTCTATTTACTTGAAGTGAAGGAACCTGTACAGTTTTTTTTAACATCTGTTTATATATTTCTGTATATCTGTTTTCACCACTGTCTTTCAAATTTGCACGCTAGTTGTACATGATCAGAAGTGAAAATTATTTACTTGGTTAGAAAGCAATAACATCAACATTTTCTAAATGGGAGATTTTGCTGATTTGATGGCTTTAGAATAAGTATTAGTGAAGGAACTCTGTATTCAGAAAGATGCATCTCTTTACCAAAACTTAAAGAAAGTGAAAAATCCAGTTTGCACTGAATAAATGCCTTAGTGATTTGAGGCTTAAACATGATAATGCTTAAGTTAATACCAGTCGTATGTAATGAAATAATAGTTTGCTTAAACAATGTTGTGTAAAAGAAACCCTCTTCCTTTAAAGAAAAAAGTAAAATAAGATACAATAAATGGCCTCAATTTTATGAAAATTATCTGGCAAAATGTAGCTGCATAAGGTGGAAACTTGTAGATAGCTAGATCCTAACCAGAACCTAGATGTGGTAAAAGGAGAAGAGAATCCAAAGGGAAGTTCACTGGCTGCCTTTAGGGGCTGTGATTGTGTTGCGATAACAGACTTGAGTGAGATTTTTTTCACAAATCTGGTCTATTTATGACAGACAAAAGGGAGGGTTGGAAGGCTGTAAAGCAGAAGGCTCTAACAGCTCTGGGCCCTGGGCAGGGAAGAATCCTTCCAGTAGTGGAAATAAAGACGTCTGCTTTCTGAAAGCACCTCTGAAACAGAGATGGGGCGTGTTAGACGGGAATTGTGCTTCAGGATTTGGAGCTCAGATTGTAATACTGCCAACCATAAAGAAGTCTAGGAAGCCTGTCCTGTATTAGGTCTTCCTGATTGTTTTAAATTAATAATTCTGCTTAGAGCAGCCCGAGATCAAAAAGATAAAAAGGTAGTCTTCATTCTTAGAAACACAGGCAATAAGTCTTTGCTGCAGCTCTTTAAGATGCAAGATCTTAATCCCATATCTTTAGGCTGCAGGGAAGACAGACAAATAATATAGATACTGTGCATGTATGTGGTTTATCTGTCTATCTGTTAGCATAATATATTAATTGTTGCCCTGTTTATTTTCTCTTAAATATCTAGTAACATTTCTGTTGTTCCTCCAACTCCACCTCCTTTCACTGAATCCACAGCAGGAAGCAACGTGACGGTAAATGTACGTATGTGCAATATATATGTCTGCATGCCCTGTCTTAGGGTGTCATTTCTATGAAAAGGCCAGTCACAGAAATACAGTAAATAGCAACAGCTACCATAACATCATTTTGCAATATAAATGCTGTCTTTTGTCACTTTATTTTATGCTGCATTGGAAGTAGGAGAAAGGTTAGAGTCTATCACAAAAGATGTTTTTAGTTAGTTTTGAATTTTTGAGTAAAGTGATTATCCCCCACTACTTGGCACTTGCTTCTTGAATACCGTGTACAGTTTTGAGCCCCTCAGTACAGGAAAGACACTGACAGACTGGAGTGAGCTCGGTGGAGGGCCACTGAGATGGTTGGCACTGCAGCCCTCGCCCTGTTAGGAGAGGCTGAGGGAGCAGGGCTGGTCCAGACCAGAGCAGAGACGGCTGTGAGGGGAGCTCCCCACAGCGTGAGCGCTGCGAGGAGCTCGACAAGAAATCAGAGCTGGGCTCTGCACAATGGTGCGTGGTGGGAGGGCAAGAGACACGGGGCAGAAGCTGGAACAAGAGAGGGTCGGGCTCAGTTTAAGGGTACGCTTTTCCCAAGGAGGCCAGTCAGGCTGTGGATTGGGTCTCCCAGAGAGGTGGTGCAGTCTCTGTCCTTGGAGGTTTTCAAGAGTGGTCTGGTAAAGCCCTGAGTGACAGCGTTGGAGCTTGCAGCTGGCCCTGCTTTGAGCAGGAGCTTGGAAGGAGACGTCCTGAGCTGCCATCTGCCTGACCAATCCTGTGATTCTGTGATATTCAATAGTCTTTTGTAAAGTGATGATTACATGCATTGCTTTCATTAATAAGTGAAAAACAGTGATTTTGATGGTTTGTTTTGTATCCAGTTTCTAAAAAACAGGGTACTAGAACATGACTCAGAGCTCACTGAAATCGTGCAAAATGTTACTGACTTTTTCAGCTGGTTTTAGTCTGGGTCCTGAGACCCTAGTTTTGAAGTCCACTGCTATTTTCTTAAACTTTTTAATATGTGCTTATCTGGACTTTGATGAAAATTCTTTGCTTTTAGAGGCACAGGAGCATAATAGCAGTTCTGTAATAGTTAAGACTTTCTTACTTGAGGTATTAAATATATTACAATGAATCAGTCATGTAATTAGTTGTATTTATGAAATTGCTATGAAATCTTCCTACAAGGAGTTCCACTTATATATCAAGAAGTGTGGAAATGAAAAGATAATCCTCCATAATCATACATCAGTGTGACTGTTTGCAATTGTGTAAAAATATGTGCTCATATGTGATTGTCTACAGAAGTGAGCACAGACTGCAGCCTTACATTTACTTGTTGTACATTTACTTGTATGTGATGATGGAAACTTTGAAACACAGGAAATATTCTATGTGTTCTTATTTTTGGACTCTCCCATTTGCAGGAACTCCATCAAACTAAAAGTTTTAATAAATCTGTGGAAAACTTGTTTTTGTCTTTCACAACACATATAAAAAGTAAGTAGCTTTCACTGCATCATCATTCTAGAGTAACATAGTCAATTGTTTCCATTTGTTGGCCAAATTGTTGGCCATAAAGTAGTTTTAACTTAAGGGTATTTTAATGACTAATGTCAAGACTAAGCCAGACATAAAAATAATAAGGTAAGTCTTCATCAGTATTCTGCCAGTTGTTTAACAAGCTGATGATACCAGCAAAGAATGCCTTTCGTGTTAAGGAGTGAAAAGACTGTATAATGTTATTTTTAAGTTTAGTGGTTGTTCAGATGCAGTAAATTTAATGGAAGTAACTCAGAGTTTCTACTGTAGTTATCTATCTTCTATTTTCTATTGTAGTTATCTATCTTTGTGTTATCTATCTGATTGAACCCCAATTGACCCTGTCAAAGAACCTGTCATGTAAAGGAAATAGGGGTTAATGTTTTCACTCTCTGGCAATTTTTAAGAGGACTTCCTTCCTTTTTCTCAGTCTATCTTTTTTTTTTTCTTTGCGTGTTTTTAACAGCTAACCACTCCTAACAATTCTTTCATTCTGATACTTTTGTTTCCTTCCATTCATTTATACTATCTGCTGCTCTTTATGGTGCAGGTTATGTATGCATCTCTAAGGCTTACTACGCTGAGAGCAGCCTGTCTCTGAGGAGAGGAGATTAAAGGCATCAGTGAGTAAACCAGAGGAAACCTGGTTCTGAGCCTCATGAAGGAGGCTTGCAGATCTGTGTGCATTTGAACCAACCTCAGCATTTTTTCACTGTCTTAAACAACCCCAAAGATAAGATTAGACCTGAATAAATTGGGCTTTAGTCTCTTTCTGCTTTTCCCGTTAACTCTGATCTTACCCCTTGCTTGCTCATTCCTCTGACTTCTTCCAGCCATCCTAAAGCCTGTTTTTCTTTAACTCCACAGATTTAATGTGGAGTCCACATGAACACGTACTAAAGCTATGCAGAGATACAATGGCCGTCTCTCCTGAACAGAAGTGTGTAGGGGGGCCTAGGATACTTCGTTATTGAAAGCACATTAGCTGAGGCAGCACAGAATAGGATGCAAGCAAATTTATTCTGCTCTCTGTTAGTTTGCAGCCTGGGCATGTTCCACTGCTGCTGGTAGAGACAGAGTGCAGGACTGTCATCACCCAAAGCACAAGCCTCAGCATCGGGCTTCACCAGATGCAGCCAGCTAATGTAATAGCTCACTGCTACCAAAAGGAAGGCCCTGCTTCTCCTTCCCATCTTTCCTCTCTTTCTCACTTCCTGGCCCCTGCTTAGCTAGAATTAGCATCAGTGGTTTTGGACCCTTCTGTGATCCTGATTTAACTAATTAAAAGGGCAGAACACTAACCCAGCCAAAACAAATGGGCACTTTTCTGCTGGCTTAGTGAATTAAATAGGCTCAAGGTAAGGTCTCTGTGTTGGAGCGTGCACATCACAGGGCCATGTGGCCAGGAGCCAGAGGTTGAAGAGGGAAGAACAGTGCTTGAAGAGGGGGAGGGCAGCAAGTTGTTAGCTCAGCTCAGCTCTACATGAAACCACACTCAGTTGCTGTCATCCTCAATTAGGGTAAGAAGCTTTTAATTTGTAAGAAAATAGCAGGCTGTTAAAATCACCAAAGTCAGTAATTAAAGGGAAGTATAGGAAGCCTTCTAGAGAGAAAGACTTGGGCTACTTGACCTAAGAAGACAGGTTTTGCAGACAATATGGCCTCTCACTGAAACTTGGCACTGATAAATGCTTTCAGTCACAAGTGTCTAAAGTTAGTGCTCTGTATCTTATGTAGATAAAAATGTCCTGATGTGCAGAGGTATTTAATACAAGCAGCTCCTGTGTATTGCAGTAAATAAACAGAGAGATCCTAGTTGTGCCTCTGATGCTATCACTGGAGCCAACGTGTATGCACGGCTAAGAGCAGACCGGGGACAAGGGATTAGCTCATGCGACACAATGCCTTCCTTGTCTGGCCTGCTCTTGATGGCATTACCTTCTGTTCCAGCTTGGTCTGGCAGCAACAGGAGATTGTTATAATCCAATTGTTATTATCTGGTGTATGTAAAATGAGTTGCTGGTTGTAGTTCTCTTTGCAGTGCAAAATCGCCCATGGAACGAAGCATGTCCCTTCTTACTGACTGCTTGGGTAGAGAAGCCAAAGGAAGAACAGATATGAAAACCCTTTCTCACAATAAGCTGTTTCGTAACCTGTTCATTTTAACAGAGTGTGAAGCAAGCTTGTGTTTCTGCTTCTACTACTGGTTAAACTGTTCAGATTGTATCTACTCCATTAGATTTATCACTCCATTCTCTTTTATGATCTCTGATTTCACTGTGTATTTTAAAAACATGGTTTCATTTACAGTCAGAGATGATTTAGTTGAGCCTGCCTATGAATATGTCACGTGATGCCTTAATGGTGTACCCAAAGTACAGTAAACATGTGAGGACTGATTGCTTCTACGGACAAAACTAACCCAAAGTGGCTTTAAAAATCACTCCAGAGTGCTGTTGTTCCTGAATACTATAATGACGTGTTGTCTGCTGTCTGAGACTCCCCCATAGTAGCTTATGTTACAGGAGAAAGATTTATTTCTTCTGCATGAATTAAACATGTGATAACTATTTCATATACCACTTATACATTATTAATTCTTCATAAGGAACTATCTAGGGTTTACAACACAGTGTTTGCTGCTGAGCCTCATAGTTTTTAGCTTTGGAAATCACAAATGAGTGCTGTCCTTCCCTTTAAGTAAAGCTCTGACTGTACCCTGAGGAATAAGAAGAAAAAAAAGTGGTGCACTAAATGTCCAATTGCCCCATAGATTTATTTGACAATAAACTATATATTACTGAGGTGCTAATTCAATAAGGTACTTAAGTATGGATGTAAGCTTATCCGTATAGTGTTATTGCAGTGTTATTGAAGTCAATGAGGGCTGCTCATGTTCTTTAAATTATATGTGGTTTGGGACCAGAGGATGTAATATCTCTCCTTTCTTCCATATTTTGGCCTCATTTATAAGTATTTTTCAATATACTCTGCTTTCTAATTGCCACTGTAATGTCACTATAAATTATTACAATGTTCTTACTTTTATCCTGAAGAAAACCAGTCAATACTTATTTGTAAATACCACTTTACAAATCAATATCTAAACTATATACAGGGATGGTAGCAGCTATTTCTGTGATGAAACTGTATTTGTGCAACAATTCCTTGCAGCAGCTATAAGGATAGGAAGCAAAAAATATAATTTCCAGTTGAAACAGCAGGGAAAATTTAGGTAGGCAAAATATAATTATACAAAATGGGACAGGTACTTCGCTTCCCATCTGTTCCTTACTCTCAGGAGATCAATACTGGAATTACAGGATGAAAGTCTGAAAGATACAGTATTGGCCTATAAGTCTACAGGATTGCTTGCAATGTTTGTTATAGTGACATCTCTCTCTGTGTTCACTTCAGAAATCTCTAAGTCCCAGAATGATATGGCTGACAGAAGTCTCCTAACCACAGATTATGGTCAGAATGTGGAAAAGAGGAAGGAAAGAAGGAGCCAGTCTGACACTGCCATCAACATTGCAAGCAGGGTATCTAAATCATTATACTCAGTCTCTGGAACTGTAAGGTCTGTTTTGGGAATGAAATATGTTTATAAGAATGGTTACTTTTATAGTGTGATTTTACTTTTATTATAGGAGCAGAGCTTAGCTGATGCTCACTGACCATGGTCAAAAATCTGATTCTTCACAAGGTTTTTGACCAACTCTCCATGCTTGGTCTCAGCTCAGAGCTAACACCTGAGACTGAGTTTTTACAAAGAGTCTCATGTGGGGCAGGAGAGGATGAGGTTGTTTTGCTGGCAGGTGCTCACAGACCCTCTGGGGGCTGATTGCTGCATGCTCTGTGTGACCATAAGGCTGCAAGGAGATGCTCTGTCGCTTGTCCTACTCCTGTCCCTCTTGTTGCTGAACAGGACTAAGCCATGGCCATCCCAAACCCATCTTCACATTTTCTGAGCACTTTGCTCTTTGGCAAGGAGAAAATGGTGACTGCTGTTAGTTGCTTTTCAACTTCCATTTTCCTTTTGCTTTGCCTGTAGCCACAAGCTTTCAGTATTTTCATGAAAAGTTTGAGAAAAATCCAGTCTTCCTTTTTTCACAAGTTGTGCAGGGCTGAAAATAATGTCATGTGTCTGCTTTAAAGTTGCACTGAAGATTTTGTTTTGTACATTTTCACATCTCCAGTGACCCACATAGTGGGTACTTACTGAAGTGTGTGTGGTTTGCTAAGTGGCTGAATTAGATGTTGAAAAATGCTTTTGCTTTGAGCCAGCCCTCATGGGAAGTGTCACTCACTGCCAGCTTGGTGCAATTCTCACTTTCCTCTGAAGCATTAGGTATTAAATGGAGGAGGTAGGATGTCAGACACGATGGACTAGTGGTTTGAACTGGCCCAACAACTTCTGTGAACTCCGGGAAATTATTTTTGGTGTTTTTGTATGTGATCATATTATAAATAAAATAGGCAACATTTCTTAACTGAGTGCTGCTTTCATTGTGGCAAACCACACTTCCGTGCTACTTTATATATTATTCCACTGGCGGAGTGCTGCTCTTCTAGTGCACTGAAAAACATCAGAGTTGGAGAAAACATGAACTATAACCATGCTTCTTTGCATGCTGATCACACACAGCTGGTCGTGTTTTAAGGATGAATATGGATTCTTTGGCTTGGCAAATGTATTAAGTAGGAGATACCAAATTATTTGTGTGGGGTTTAATTGACTGTTTAAAGATTTAGGACTTAATTTTTTGTCCATCCTTTGCAGTAGAGATCTTGAAAGCTCAATGTTGTTTGTGTAGTCAGAGCTCTACTTTTGCGGGTCAGGGAGCCTTTGTTTCATTCAAACCAGTTCAACTACATCTAAGCTAGAATTGCTGGAATTACTGTTGATCTTTTTTCTCTTGTCATCATTGCAGTTTAGGTTTTTTAATATTGAAAGAAGTTTTACTTGCCTGTCCCTGCAACTACATGGTGGCTTTTTGTATCTGTACTGTGATAAAAAAAAAAAAAAAACCCTCTGTCAATGGCAGCATTGCAATATTCTTCTGTTTATTTTGTCTTGTTCTGATTTTTCTTTTCATTTAGTAAGGGTAGATGTTTGTATCATTACCAGAACTGATGACTAAGTTTAGGCACAGAACCTGTTTTCAATTACTTTCAATTCACTTGTAAAATAATTTTGAAAATTAATCACTGCAATTTGGAACAAAATATGATCTTAGAAATCTGATGTGCTGTGATTTCCACCAAAGAAAGAACTTACCTGCATTTTCAGAGAATTAATTGAAACAGTATTTTTTCCCTGGAAAGCATGTTTTTTTCTCCCAGGAACAACTGGGAAGTAATATCTGGAACTCTGCCATTTTGAATATGCAAACTATAAAAATGGGTCAGCACTTCAGTTTCAAGAGCAAGATCTGTCTCTTAAGTGAATTTCTCCTGATTTATGGTATGTGCTGAACTTGATCACCTGGATCGAAGTTGAGAAAGATTGTAGTTAACTTCAGTAATAGTGAAAAACAATCCAGTGGCAAGAACTATCAGCCAGTGTAAAACCTGGATTTACGAAGTAATTGAATAGCACTTCCTAGGGTCTCTCATTATCTGAATCTCTAAGTTCATTAAAGGAACTTAAGGAAGTAGGTGCAATTATACCTACCTTTCTGGGGGAAAAAGCAAAAAGAGGCAGGCCCCGGGAGCTGTTTGCGGTGTGTCAGGAGCTGTTGGCCACCCCTCTCATAACAATGGGTGCCCACTGGTGCAGGCATTAGAGCTGGGCTAGTTGGGAGTCTTGCTTAGGGCCTGAGTCTAACTTTAGCACCTGTATTTGTGTTGCCCAGTCAGTCATCTATTTTCTGTTTAATACAGTGGAGAAGTCTTTCTGATCCAAGTAGCAAGCTATATTTCAGTGTCCAGTAGGCTGGTTAGGAAGTGAAATCAGCAGTGATTTCAAGTTTTTTTAGAGCAGTCCTGTTTATTTACAAAGAAGAGAATTAGAAAGTCCTGCTTCTCTGAATGCAGAAGGACTTGCATAGCAGAAGACAGGTTCTCTGATGAGAAAGATGCGCTTTTTTGGTTTTTTTGAGACTATATTATGAATGCACTTTATAGCTGTTTCCTTCCTCATAAGGGAACTTGATGAATTCTTACATCTATCCTTAAGGTAGGGCAGTTATTACACATAACAATTTCTGTGCATTATAATAACAGTGTGCTGGTCTGGGTTTTGCACATCCTGTTTTTCAGAAGTACGTGTCATCTCCTCTGATGTCCTCATGCTTTAGTGCTTTCTGCTGATGGTACAGGAAGGGTTCCCTGGTCTGTTAATATACCTTATCTGTTCTTTCTATGCAAAAAGTCACGATCATTTAGTCGATTCAGTCACCCTGTATTCTTTCTAGCCTTTCTGGTAATCCTTGTCATACAATTTTTTTCTAATAAATTATTTCCGTAGGTGCTAATCTTCTAAAATTTCTCTCTTTGCTCTTTCCCTACCCATTGACCTGTGAACATATTTTTCACGAATTGTATTATTCAGGGTTAATGGTCTGCCAGAATGATCCCAGACCTGTTTTCAGCATATTTCTAGCCATGTGTATTAGTGTTCTGGCACTTCATTCCATTAAGTCAGTTGTTGTTGGTAACAGAGGTGGCAGAAGGTAAATCTCAAGGAGTTTTGCTACTTTATAGGTTAATTTCTCATGAATTATCAGGGTTTTAATGGGAAGATTGGGAAGGATTTAAAGACAAAGCAAAGACAAACGAACCTCAAAAATTTAACCTTTTTGTATAATCACAGCTAATAGGAACTTGTCTATTCCTATTTGCAAGTCTCTTTTCAACCTACATTCACCTTGCATAGGTAGACATGGGCATGTGTGATGTATATTGCAAAATACTATTTTTAATTTCTTGGAGGCAGGATTTTTTTTTGACAAAATTGCTGTTTTGTCAAAGACTAATAAGGCCCTTTATTAGTGTATTGCTACTTTTGGTGTGTTATTACTGTACTGCTCCTAGTAATTGCTGTGGTAGTGATCATTACTTTGAGTGGTGGTATGTTGATTTTAGAAAATTACTAATATAATGAATATACTACTAACTGGGATGAGGTGGTTGTAAATCAGCATTTAAATTAAGTTACTACATTCTCTGTGCCAGCTGTGTGAGATTGATCAGCGTGAACTGCAGCTAGTTAACTGAATTTTCTTGTGATAGCATTCTCAAAGGGATCGGAGCACTTGTTTCAAACAAAAAGAAATTAATTGCTGAATCTCTTACAGATAAAAAGTACACCCAGCCGTCAACAGCTCATCACTGGGGCCCAAAAGAGCAGTGAAATTCTTACCGAAAGGAACTGCAAACAGGAAGAAGACATAATAACCAGTCCTGCAAGTGATACAGTTTTCTGTGAGGGCAGAAGACATGTAAGTTAAGTTGAAGGGTGAAGCACAATAGAACAGATGTCTAACGGGGACAAATGTAAAAGCTAAGATCTTCCCATTTTGTATTAGGGTTGGGATCCTGAACGTAGTTCTCTCTCACCTAGTAGCTAGCTTTTAGCTTTTTCTCTTAAAACTTTTCACAGAAGGTTTTTTTTATTCTGCAAGAGCTGTGGTAATGCAAATGTCAGGGGAAATGAAATCCAAATGTCAAAATGTCAGCGGAATTGACAGGAGGAAAAAGAAGCCAACAGTGACAGAAGCCAAGGAAGCAGTTGATAGGTTTAAGGGATGCCATTGAAACCTCCTCTGGACAGCATTTTGAATACTGCAATGAGAGAGAAGAAAGCCAATTATAAAGAATTCAGCACATGCTTTAAAGTCTCGATTAACTCTTAAGGATAATTTCTGTATATTAGTGATGAAGTTAGGCAGTCAAGATTAAATGGTCAAGGAATCCATGACTGATATTGTAAAGAAGGGAACTAAAATGACTTTTAGGGAATCAAAATTAAACAAGCCTGCTCACCTCGCAGAAGTGTATAAACACACACAAAGACCTTGCTGCTCCATCACAGTTTACTGCGCAGTGGAGTCTAAGGTGTTATACTAACAAATGGAAAACAGTTTTGGATGACATTTGTGATTCCACTGGCAACTGTTGCAACTGGACTATAGGCAGCCCATTCTTAAAAGTGAAGTATTTTCTACTGTCTTATAAAGGGGAAGGTCAAGTTCCATTAAACATCCTCTTTATGGATAAATGTTTGATGTTGATCACCACTCCATGAAAATGTATCTTCCAAAAATATGAGATGGTATTGCTCCCAGTCCTGCTACCAGAAGTGCAATACAGGAAGTCATTGCTTAATCTCTGTGTTCTGGACCAAGGATGAGCCATTTCTACGTTGAATGTGTGTGATTCCTGATTAATTAGGAGACATGTAGTGATACTCAATCTGAACATCATTAATCAGAATAATTGTCCAGCTTCTCTGAATAAATAAGTTCTGTGGAATAAATATTAGGGCACCTTTGCAGAACTTTTGTTAGGATATATGAGCTAAGGCAAAAAATCTATTTCTATTCCTTTGTCATGAAGGATTTTGATGGAAAATAAACAGTTTTTGGTCAGCTGAATAAAAATATTCTCTCTCAGTGAGTGGAAGAGCAGCACTGAACAAAGTTGCAAGGGAGATTAATTGCCACTGATATACATCCTGTGGAGGGAGCAGGATTAGTGCAGCAAGCATCAGGTCAAACCTTAGTCCTAACTCTTCTCATGACTTCCTTAATAAGCACTCTGACCCTTCTTTCTTCTACGTTTGCATGTTACTCAGAGCTTATAAAATAGAGTAGATAGATAGCTTCTGTGAGCTGTTGGTGTGACTTTTAAAATGGGTATTTGGCAAGTTGCACAAATGAAGAATAGCATCTGCATGGAAGAGAGATATGATCTATTATAAACACTAACCCTGCACTCTTAGCTACTGGATTGTGCAATGCAAAACTCTGTGGTTAACCAATCTTGTGTGGGTTGGGGTTTTCAGAGGGAGGAGTGACACAGATAACACAGATATCTTAGCAATCTAGGACAATATTACTGTGAGATTAGTCAGAACAACAGTTGTGTCTTCATGACTCATCAACAAATCACAAAATCAACAATTTTGATTGAGTTGATCATTTGATACAGTGAAAGCTAGATAACACCATAAAGTTACCTGGCTGGGCTGGGCCACAGAAGACATAGACTCTTCCTTCATTTCAGTTTTATGGCCTCTGTAAGTGCTAGACACACATGGTGTTTATGTACGTGGATGGGCAGCATCCAAACCTTTGCCCTGTAGGGGAAAGTAAATGAAAGGAGAACAAAGTGGCTGAGGGAATTGAAGAACCAGGACCAGGAAACACCTTCTTTATGCACTGACACGTGATAACAGGATGTCTTTGTATTTTAATCTTTCCTGAACTGTCTGCTGCAATATGGAGTATGTCATTTCTATATGGAATTAAGGGATCTTGTAAAAGATTACTAGGGATACATTGCCACTTTTGTTTTCTTTAATACATGTTAGAACCTTGCATCATGGCAGGGTACCCTACTGTTAACTATGTACTAAAAGCAGTCTTGTTCTGTATTCTGTATGTTCTTAGATTTCAGAGCTTTTTCAGTAACCATTACTGAGGGACTGTCCTCTCTTCCTTTCAAATACTTAACCCATTTTCTGATGGGGAGCCACATAGCAGCTTTACTGGGAGATAATTTCTAGATCAAGAAATTATCTAATAAAGCATTTTCTTAGCCCAGAAAGTTTATTGAAGAGAGAAAGGCAAAACAGTAGATTTTGCAGTTGTAATATTAAGGGCTGGTATGTAAAACAACAGAATACTTTTGTACCAGTTATCTTAAGTCTTCGTAATTTCCAGTAGCTTTGCGGTCAAGTCAGTAAAGATATTGACATCTGAGGAGAAAAAATGTTTTGTCCTATTTGATTTGAAGCTACTTTTTCTTAAACATTTCTTTTTTCTTAGGGGAGTTTGTACAGTCTTAACAGCACTTGCACTGAATATGGCAATTTTGGCAAGGCTGATGTCACAGGAGAAATAGAGTTTGCCATAAGATACGTCTTCAAAGCTGGCATTTTAGAAATCAGCATCAAGGGATGCAAGAATCTGGCTTATGGAGAGGAGAAGAAGAAAAAGTGTAATCCGTAAGTATTTTGTTGTGAAGGAAAAAGAAATAACGTTCTCTTTTTAAGACAGGTATGTATGTAGTGGGTGAAATCGATTGATTATATGATGGTATGCAATACTAGCACTTTTCTGAATATCATATATATATATATATATATATATATATATGTATGTATCAGCATTTTTTACATCTACTGGCTGCAGGGCAAATAGGTTTCATACCAGAGCTTATTGATTTCCATTCTGAACATTTTCTGCTAGCAATTTTCTCTTTCCCTGCCTGGGAGCTGTTGGAATCTGTGTCGCGCATAAGCTCTATTGAGTAGCTGTTCAGATTTTAGCTCTTAAGTTGTGCCTGCAAAACTAATACACGTGGTTTAATAGCTAAAAAATGAGATGGAAAATTGAAATGTGAGTCATGTTCCTAATTCATCTGCTGATTCATTGTGTGTCACTGGGCAATTGGCATACTACTTCTGTGGTTTCATTTTCCTCATCTGTAATATGGATAGAAATTTCAGATACTGCAATGCATTTTTAAATCTAAAGCTAGTTAATAATTGTGTATTATCATAGGAGCAAAAAATACCTAATTCTGTAGATAAAATATGCCATAGAAAGTGTCATTTTGACAGTTAAACCTTGATGGTTTGTCTGTTGATTACTGAAGGATCCTCTCTGACCATGCAGCAATCATTCCCGAAAAATTACCAAGCAGAATAACTATGTGTTCTTATACATGTTCTGGCCCCTGCTGTCACTCAGCATTTGAGCAAGTTTGAGTGGCCATGTTAGAACTGCAGAGTTACTCACCTTCATCCAGAAGGAATTTGGCTTTGTGTATCTTGCAGAGGAGGGTCTTAAAACTGAGCTTTGGGATGAGAGGAGTCTCACTGGAATGACAGCTCGTGAAACGGCCCAGTTAGGGAGTGCTTCGGCAGTGGGTCGATGTTTGGTAGTTAAGCCAGGCAAACAGTTGCAGGAAGCCTGAGAGGCGATGGGGGAAGAGCTACGTGTGCAGTGAACATGATGTTCTCTAGTGGCATGCAAAGTGCTGTTTCCAAACCAAGAGAAAAAGTACAGGCAGTGTATTTACTTAGAGCACTTGCCAAAAAGCAAACTTCCAACTGCTGTTTAAAACCTGTTGAATTGTTTAGCTCCTTGACTGGTTTGGACTTTGGTTACTTTGTAAGTGCATTGGCTATGTGACAGAGTGAGAGACTTAAACTTCTAGTACCCAGATATGTTTAAAAGTAGTTTTACCTACAGATAGGTTTGGAAAGAACAGTGAAGAAGTGTAAGTTCTGCACTGATGTTATGAGATACAGCTGATCCAATAAATTAACCAAGGGGCTCTTTTGAAATTGGTTTAAATCATAATATCTGAAATACATATCAAAAGTATGGTTTTAAAACATATCAACATATCATATTTAATACATATCAAAAGTATGCTGTGTTAACAAGCGTTCCTTTCCTTGCCAGGCACTGTGAGCTGGCACTCTGTATTGCTAATAATCTCATTTAGTTTTGAATCCATAACACAAATACAACCCACTGAGCACATATTAAAGGGAATGTTTAAGTTTTAAATTGTTCACATGACCTACACATGAGAAATTTTGGATAGCAGTCATCAGTGCTTGACATTGGTCCAGCTCAGCCTCCATAAGACTTTTTTACTGAGTTTTCTTGAAGCAATGTTAGGGCAGTTTTGAACACTTCTAAAAATCTCACCCTTCTGCTCTAGAGGTTATTAAAAGAATTAACTTGAAAACAGTTATGAATTATTATGTATTATTTGTTTGATTATAACTTTTTAAAATATATGGTACTTGATGTTGTAAAGGTGAGGTATTTTCTTCATAAACAAGCAGTAATGATTCTAAAGTTGACTGAGCTGTTTTTTTTTTTTTTTTTTGAGCACATAATATACTGTGTGTCCTGTTGCTACAGTTGATAGTAACCAACTTCCTTGTTGACTAGTTTATCAGGGGCCACGAATCTGAAAACAAAAGATTCCCGTTAAGATACTAATTCTATCCTAATTAGAATAGGGTTGAAACACATTGGCTGAAAGATATATAGGGATTCTTATAATGTATTTGCTTATTTTATTGAGAAAGAAAGGATATAAATGATAATTTGGCATTTTATAGCTTTGAGAATTGCAAAGTCAATGAAATCATTTAAGAATTAATAATAAAAAAAATCCTTCTGGTTTAATTAATTTATTTTTCTTCCCAGTTTCATTTTTCATTCTGGTCACTTTACCTTTATCCTTCTCTCTACCTGCAAGGTATGTTAAGGTTTATCTACTTCCTGATAAATCTCCTCGGAGTAAACGGAAGACAGCTGTCAAAAAGAGCACAGTGGATCCAGAATTTCATGAGACTTTGAAGGTACCATTTGCAATTGTGTGCCATTAAACATGCTTTTCTTTGGTAATGTTTCCTTTTGTAATGTACAATCTTGTAAGTTTGATATTGTCCTGATGTGGCAGTTCTAGGAGTCAGTGACAACAATCATTAAAGAATGGGGGCTGCCAGTCCAAATAAGAGAGAATGCTTTTGGAATTATGTTAGTACAGCAAACTGTTAGAAGAATCTGCCTTTGTCCATAAAAACGCTCTTCATTAGTTCCTGTGTTCTGAGCTAAATTGTGGCAAAATGGGTGCCCTTTACAGACATATTTTTCTGTACATTCAATACACTCATGAACTGAGTGTATTGCAGAGTAGGGTTAGTATTTTATACAGGTATCCCTTTAAACCAATACCCCTTTTGTGAATGTCATTGCGAGTTGCAATGTCTCTGCAGTTGTCTCTGCAGTTAGCTGAATGCATGCCAATGCATGCCACCTGCTCTAAAATGTTGTCAGCTTCCTTTTCCCTATGTAACTGATGCCATGTATCTGTTTGGACTGTCTAATTTCAAACATTAATAATTCCACCAGAGAACAGTAGGTATGATTTTAATTCCTTAATGCCTTGCAATATTTCCTTCATTCTTATGAGAGCTCTCTAGGAGTAGACATTATTCTCATTTCACAGATGCTTGCTGAAATGTGAAGCTGAAGCTGAGTACTGTTGCTGGGAGTCTGGGATTAGTAGTTTGGTTGTTTGCAGCTCCAGTTCTGTGCTCAGACCACTGCACCCCCATCTTTTTGGGTGCATCAGTGAGCTGCAGCAACACATAAGACGATAAGTACCTCAGTAGCATTTGACTGTGTTTTCTTTGAAGGATATATAATGAACTAAAGGTAATGGAGGGACAAACTTATGTTAGAGCTCTTGGAACTACACAAAGGTTTAAGTGTAACAGTTATCTGTCAGTGTGTATAAACATCAGGAAATTGTAGTGAATGAAACAGGCAATATCTTTGAAAAGAACATCGTTGTTAGAATTTTGTGAGGATCCAGTCATAGATACGGTAACAAAAAAAATGCATGTTATGTATGTAATTCTCATATATCTTCCAGTCCATCTATAGGGTTTTGGTTGAAAAAAAGCCTAAAGCTGAGATAGTTGGTTCTAACTTTACAGTCCCTTTGCAATGCCAGAGTCATGGAGAACTGATGGAGGGAGAGGGAGAGCCATGCCTGAGCTGTCTGTGTGAACCCCAAGAGTAGCTCAGTTAAAAATCATTTAAATTAGTTTAAATATTAGTTCATCCAGAGTAGCAGAAATGGTCAAAAGCACATAGTGCTGGTGCAGGTAAGCTGTAATGTGATACTGAGATCAACTTGGTGGGATCCAGCTGCAGATTAAGGCATGTACATTTAGGTAGCTACGTGTGTGACAAGTATGCAAGTGCTCTTGGGAGTCATGGAGCTCAGGGTGATTCAACTCACTCCAGAGCCCACACCCAGCTTGTGATTCAGCTGCCTAAATGCAGGTAATGATGCCCTAGGCCATCCCATTGCCTCCACCTGCCAGTCCAGGAGGCTGCAGGTCACCCATAGGTTGTGTATCACATTCACCAGTCTCATGCAGGTGTCTTAGACACCCAACGATACCTCATATGGCCCTAAGTATGTTTAGGGAGTAGATCAGGGCTTTAATGACTGGTCAGCTGGATTACTTCCTAGCCTCTACTGACTGTGTTGAGTAGATCTCCACTGACCAGAATGAAGGTGCCTGAATCTTGAACTTATGTCCACCTAGAGCAGTCAAATTGTACTGGGAGTTTAAAACAGAAATATAAAAAAACCCAGCAAAAATGGTCAACAATTATTCAAACTTTTGGATTAATAATCAACATCTTTAGCAAGGCAGGCAAAGGTATTCCCAGAATGTTGTTTTATATTTGGATGAACATTAGTTAGTATTTAAGGAGTGAGGTAAGAAGCAAATTGCAAAGCATGTTAAGACAACATAGTCCTGTCTGGATCCAGATGCCTTCAGCCATACTGTGGCTGAACTTCCTTTGAGCAGGTTATGTATATGCGCTTGTATTCATCCTGTATATTGCTTTGTAAATGCTGTTTGTCTTCCTAGTACAAGATTGAATACTCTCAGCTGGGAAGTCGGCAGCTTCAAATCTCCGTGTGGCATGCAGGAGCACTCAAATACAGGGTGTTTTTGGGGGAAGTGGTCATCCCACTGGCAGTGTGGAATTTTGAAGATAGCTCAGCAGAGTCGTTCAGCTGGTACCAGCTCAAAGCCAAGGTGACTCTTAGTTTTTGTGCCTAATTGTATCTGAAGAACAGCATGTAGTGAAAGCTAGATCACCCCTCTGAGGTCATTGAGGGAAGAATGTTGTCAAACAAGCCCGCAAGTAAGACGTGTCACAAATATAAATGCGCTCTAAGAACGATGTGGAATAGAATGGTTGCAGTAATGCAAACTTCTGTGTGTCCCTTTCTTCAGCTTGAAAAGCCTGAAGATAATCTTGTCCAGTACAGCGGAGAACTCCTGGTGTCTGCAAGACTCTCAGTACCAGCCCAGGATAAAAATTTCCAGTTTGAAAAGTGGATGAGAGAAGGTATAAAACATTTAAGCATAAATGAAAGCTAGCTAGAAAAATGCTGAGATCAACAAATGATCAACAGTGTGTGTCTGTATGAGTAGACAATATTCTTCCATGGGGCTTTAACAGCTACTGCAAATTGTGGTTTGAGGTGTATTATATTTTAACTGCATTAAAATTTAAGTTTGCCAACTTCATCTTTTTGTTCCTTTTAATACCAACAACAGCTGCTTATTAGGATGGCAGTAGTATGATGCACCCAGATGTTTGGCAAGCTTGTGCATATATGGTGTTGCCAGTAGACTTTATTCTGGAGGTGATGCAGGAGTTTTGTTGCCCAAGGCCAGTCTGGCAGTAGAGACTGTCAATTTAGGGAAAAGGTGGAAGGGAAATTGTTGCTAGGGTACCACACCTGCACCCTTGGCTTTCTCCAGTGGTCTCATTTTGAGATGATTGTTTCACTTGGAGGATGTTTGGTTTAAAATGTGGAATCAGCTGGATGCAGTTTTTGATAATGGAAGACTTGTTAGGTATATAAGTATTGCTGTAGTACATCAGAGCAAGTGTCTGCTGATAGAGGAAAATAAACAGTTGGGGGTAGGGAACAGGACAACCTCATTTTTCTTAGCCAATTAGACCATAAGAATGACTGCAGGACAGAGCTGTAGTAGTGCTGTCTATGTTCAAGATCATAGCAACAAGAAGAGACCAGTAGAAAGATCAGATTAGCTGTTAGATTTATTTTTCTCTTTTATTTTTATTCCCCTTTCTTCCTAAAAGAACCCAAAGTCCCCATCTTCCTTTCTTCCGTTTTTCCTTCTGTGCATGCCTGTGTATTTGGGCTAAAATAGAGCTGTAACAGAGGATTGATATCACACTGTGGGGTAGGCTGTTTGGCCTGCTCCTGGCTGTGCTTCAGTGAAACACTCCTGTAGGTCCTGCCCTTTGCAAATGCAAATGAAAGCTCTGTGTTTGGAACAGGAATTGCAAAGCAACCTACTACTGATGGTTTGCCTTTTTGTGTTTGAATTATAGACTATACACGCAGGTTCGAGTCTTTCAAATCATCCTAATACAGTACTTTGAGTCCTTATCTCAATAATACTTTTCAGACATTTTCCTCCTTACTTATAGCAGCACCTTAAGCTATCAATCAGCTGTACTAATTAGTTATTAAATGTGATAAATGCTCCTGTTTCAGGAAAAAAAGCCCAAGAAGCTCCCAGCTGCCAGCTTCAGGTTATGGTATTTGGGACCAAGAACTTGCCTGTGCCGAGATCTGCTGGAACATTGAACTCATTTGTTAAAGGGTAGGTATGAGCCTTAACACATCAAATAGAAAACATCACACACATCCTGCACAAAGGTAAATATTAACATATTTTGGTCAGGAGATTGTCATGTGAAAGTGGCATTGTCCACACTCTTAGGGAGACTTCCTTGTAATGGTGACAGTTTACACTTGGTGTCTGCTTGATAGCAGCCCGCAGCAGGGTGGTGAAGGGTCCAGTCTGCTCTTTGAGTCCCAAATGGAACTTCTGAGTTTACTGATGTTTGATGTTATTAAAATTTAGCATTCACTGTTTTAAATATCAGCTTTTAGGTATTAGGAGAAAAAAATGAAGAAATTGTAAATCAAGAGGGAGGTGACGCTATTGTAGTTTCATTCCTGTTTTAAGCTGTACTTTTGCAGAATGAAATACCTTTGTATATATTGGGAGAGAAGCTTTTATCCTCTTCATTCTAGACATTTTAAAAGAGGAAGGAACACATTTTTTTTTTTCCCATGCACTGTCCAAGTAGTTTGTACATGGGATCATTTTACTTGCTAACTGTCAGGCATCAGACGCTGCTGGAAGTATGATACTGGGTTACATGTTTAACATCTCACAAAGACATTTTACCAGCTGTGGCACCTATCTTCAGTGAAATGGGTGATCGTTTCATCTACAGAACAGGCAGGCTTCAGGCATAACAGAGTGGGGAACAAGGACTCCCTTAGCAGTCGCTGACAGCAGAGGAAAAGCAGAGGTTACTTGTGCCCACACTGAAGGCACACAGGAGGAGGAGCAAGTCCCAAAAGAACCAAAATAGCATCATAGTCTACCTAGCGCTTAAGCTGAACTCTTTGCTATTTAAGGCAAACCAAAGGGCCCTAGCTGTTTAGCTCAAATATTTTGTTTTCTGATTGATTGAATGATGTATAGCTTGGATCAATGACCTTGCTGTACTCTACTCGTTTTTGGGAAGCTGTCTTATCCTTCCGGACCAAGCAGAGGTAAAGCAAAAGTCTCCTGTCCTGAAGAAAGAAGCCTGTCCTCAATGGAAACACTTGTTTGTCTTTGATGGTGTCAGCCAAGCTCAGCTGCAGCAATCATGTCTACACTTGACTGTCTGGGACCACGCATCTTTTGGCTCAAGTGATCGATTCTTAGGGGGAGCCACTCTTGGTGAAAGTAAGTTCTTTATCACAGAAAATTGAGGGTGAAGTGGGATCAAGGCTATTTTACATTTTAAATACTATTTACACTACACTATTAGTTAGTGTCATGTGCTTTTATATATATATATATTTAATTATTATTAATTTTTATTATATTAATATATTATTTTAATAATATATTTTATTCATATCCTTATTAATACATTATATTATTATACTGATATATTTGATTAACATGTATTATTACATATTATTAATATGTTATATATTATTAATATTATATATATAATATTATTTTATTTTATTTTGAGAGAGAGAGAGAGAGAGACCGACACCACCTCCCCCGGCCCAGCCCCTATCCTAAGCAGCTTGCACTCTCAAGCTTTGATCCAGCAAGCCCCTGTGCATGTGTTTTAGTTCAGGCCTATGCAGAAGCTCAAGGTAGCCAGTGGGAATTTTCAGGCAAAAAGGGAGTCACTAACATGGTAGTTTTTAGGCTCAGAGCCTAGCTATGCAGAAGACAGACACAGAAAAGGTGGGTGGTGTCGACTCATATATAGCTCCCTATATATTTTGTTTATAACCTTTCAGATAGATAGTTATGCCTATTATTTTACATCCATAAATCAGTCCAATCAATGGGACATACAGAAGAAGCTTGCTCAGGAGCCTTGAAGGGACTATTGCATGTCTGGGCTCTGTTGCAATGTAGGAAAGTGCCCTCTCTCTTGTGGCTGAGAAATTCCTTACTTTCTACTCACTGAACAGGCTGAATTCCTACTTTCTGCTCATTGAACAGGCTGTGTTTGTTTAGCTTTTAGTTAAGCAGAAAAAGCCTGGGAAGAACAGGGTGAGAAACTCGAGCAGGCAGTCTTTCAGTGACATTATTTAAGTAAGTTCAGTGTTGGAGGTGAAAGGCTCATGAAGATTGAGGGTCAGTCACCTTGCTTTGGCATCTACATTCATTTTAGAGGAGTATTACCACTAGTGATCACTGAATGCTGTGCAAGTGGCCTCACAAACTTCCCTTGGTTGTCCTAGGCAGGCTTTTTCTTTCTGTTAGAAAAGGGCCTACATGCTTATAAGTGAAGATGATTATCCAAGCCCTAAGCCCAGTCACGCATTCAAGTCTCCAGCGATGAACTGAAGGAGGAAGTTTAGTGTCATTTTGCTATTTCTAGAATGCACATTTGCTCCTCTGCTTTTAACAGTACAACCAAGAAGTTTCTTTTTGCTGCAGACTGAGTTCTACAAAGGCTGATCCTAGTTTAATGTGATGTAAGTCAAGCTTCAAACATGTAACTGCAATTTATTACAGTGAAGGAGCTACAGACCATCTGAAATTGCTATAGAAGTGGAAGAAGCAGGTTTTTTGTTACCTAGTCATTTGAGGCAGAAGCTGTGCAGAGCTGGACCTAGGAAAGTCTTTGGGTAAGGCCAAATGAAGAGTAACCTTGTGATGTTTCATTTTGCTTTCTTGCAGAGGAATCATTTGGCTTTACAGACCCGGATTCTCAGGCAGTGCTTCAGTGGCAGGAAGTGCTCAGCAGCCCAAACATGTGGACGGACATTGCGCTTGTACTGCATTCAAATAAGGAAAACTTTAAATCTTAAGTGAGATTACAGCACAATAATTTTTTCTTCCCTGTGTCTGATGTATTAAAAATATGAATTCAAGTGGCATATACATTCTAGGGAAAGGTATTCTACAACAGTACCTACTCTGGCTTTAGGGGAATAAAGTTACCTGTTAAAGGGGTGTGATACTCTGAAGGTTTTAATTCTCCAAAAATTAAGGTTTTGTTGCCTGTGTCTCTAAATTCAGTATAAAGTAAGTATTATTTCTTCAGAAGTGACAAGTTCAGTCTGAAATGCATCATGCTAGCAAGGCAATCATAGCCAGATGATATGCAGCTTTCCATTTCTGTGTACAGATGTGTAGTTATTATTTTAGTTATTTAATTCTAATCAATCACAGATGGGAATACTTCTTAGAGATGACAACTTCCTGAGCCCATTTCCTTAAATGGATTAGGGGCTTTCACTCTGATCTTGTATCACGTGTAACTAGAGAGAAACACAAACTAGATCATCTTTAACTGCTGGCTGTGAAAGGATGTCAACACCTCTCTCTAAAAAGCTTTGGCCTGTATGATCACACCTGTTTCAAATGTGTGCAGTATCAGCATCCTTAAAACTGTTTAAACATATGCATTTTCCCTCACTAAGAGGAGTGTGGGAACCTCAGCTAAAGAATTAATATTATTGTAGGAAGTTCCCCATTTTTAACAGCTGCCAGGTAAAAATCCAAGGTTCCCTGTTGGACTGAGCCAATACCCAACATGTCTGACTGGTCCATATAGTATACAGAGCAGGATGAGAGCTTAGCTGAACTTGTCATTTATTCATGTGAACTGGTGAAAATGCCAGCCTAAGGCCCAATATGTCGAGTCAGACAGATGAAGTAGTGTTACAGTCAGCAGAAGCTGTAATTAGTGCTATGGTTTTACCTCTTCTCTGGGACCGAGGTGAAGAGCGTCACAATAATCATTATAACAAGTATTATCCTTTACTTCCTTTCCAGGTCAATATGGCTTTTCTTAAGGACATAAGAGTTAACCACATAGATTCATATGCTAAACTCAGGAACTGAAATGGCAGCACACTTTACACAAAACACACCCCATACAAGAAACACTCAACTCCAAGTCCTTTGTTACCTTGCAGATCTTTTATTTAGATGTTTACTGCTGCAAACAATAAAAAAAAACACACAGTAAGATTCAACTCAAGCACAAAGCAGCATAGATGTTGTAAATGGAAGAGCTGACAACATACTGTATCTCACTTTCTAACAGATTTTCAAAGAAAGGGGGATATTAGTGGGGAAGGAGTGATCACAGAAATGCTCTCTAATAGAGAGAATACAACTGTGATATAAAATAAACAGTCCCTTCATGTTTGGAGTCTGAAACTTTAAATCAAACATTTAAAAAAATTAGAAAATTTGTTAGAAAAAATAGGTGCAGTAAAATTGTATATATTGGATCATGTGTACATATCACAATTTCATTAAGTACAAAAATGATTTTACAAATAATGCTTTATAGCAAATAATCAGTTACTCTGCTTTTGCAGTACATCAGACTACAGTGTTGTTTAGGCATTTAGACTTGCATCTGTAAAATTCTGAAAAGTAACAAAATATACAGAGCAAAACTTTTTTTCCCTTTTAAAAAAGTATTACAATCCATATATTACCTGTGTACATATATATGAATACTACACTACAACTGATCAGTAATGAAGCCGGAATGTAAACACTGTAGTGTATTAGATTCCAACAAAGTATTTGCCTAGTTGTTGTGCAAGGAGGGTATCAAAGAGTATTCCTGTGCCACATTTCTGAGCCATCACTGCAGAATCTCTCCAACTGAGAGGAGCAACCAAATAGCCTCACTTCTAAGTGAACTAGTTCTCAGGTGTTGTCAGTTCTCTTTGTTTTTTTCTCCGTCTCCCCCCCCCAAACAAAAACAAAAACAAAAAACAGGGCGTGTACACACACACACACACACACACGTGCTTGCAGATCCCAAGTTCTACATTCTGACTTCACGCTGTAACTAAAAAAAATACAAAGACATATGGCACAAAATTCATCCACAATTACTTATTTTTAGACCAAGCTGAATCCAGCACCTGCCACAGGATACGTATCTCCAACTAGAAGCACGGCCTTTTGCACTTTGCCTTGCTTAAAGAGCGATGCAACATAAGGCCTTTTGGCACTAAGCAAGGGTTACCAGGATCAGTGGAATGACAACTTTTTAACCATACCAAATTTAGTAGATGGTAGGGGATAAAGGGGAGATTCAAACACCTTTTGGTTTAGAGAACATTTGATAAATATGTCATACAGTGACCCCTCCTCAAGAAAAACAAAACAAAAAAGACACAAACAAAAAAACAACCCCCCCAAAACAAGAACACAGCATTAAGATCTGCCTTTCCCACAGTCCTGCCTTGCCGTAAGAATCGTTACATTGCCTCAAACTCATCAATTCTCTGCTTGGTGTTGCCTTGCCGGATCTGCCGCAGTGTCTTGTACTTGTCACGTCCCTGTCGCATGTTCTCTGAGTGGATAATATCATTGTGGGTCCTCTTGTTTTCATCTCTAGCCTGGGCCAGCTCATCTGTCAGCGTCTGCAATATTAAGAACAGAGTATCTTAAATACAAATTATACATCAGAAGCTTTGCAACTCATGACAGCAGTGCTTTTGGTGAGACTTGACAGTCCTTGGGCTATGGGACATATCAGTGACAGGGATACAATGTATGCTGCCTGTAAGTTTCTGGTACCTCAGTGCTTACATTCATCATGCATAAAGTCTGAACAATGAGAATAATCTTTATGTGCTTTGCCATTGATTCAGACTGCCCTACAAAAACTGAAAAGGAAGAGAAACTATCATGTTGTGTGTGTTTAACCAAGTGGTTAAATAATTCATTTTCCAGGAACAATTTGCTTTATTATTTCCCCTCCTCTCCAAACACTTTCTTACCCTCAATTGTCTCTGTACACGTTCATTCTTCTCTGCTTCAGTAATACGTTTTTCCTCATTGCGGTCATCCCTGATCCCCTCACTGGAGAACTCTGCACTGTAGGCAGAGTACTCAGAGCCTTCATCGTGCAAGTTATCATGGACATGGTAGTTCACAGGCTCATAGACGGGCGGTGGTGGTGGAGGTGGAGCAGTCATTACCAAGTGTAGCTCCTCCTTTGTCTTTACCAGATCATCCTGGGCTTCCTTAGCCTTTGGAAAAAAAAGTCAAAAACATTTTAATGCATTTCTGGCCTAAACCAGCTTAATGAATACTTTGACACTTACAGTCCCTGTCAGCTGCAGAGACTGAATTCCTTGTTTCGTGTTTTTGATTACAGAAGACAGAACTGGGAATGTATTTCATTACATTCTTATGCAGTACCTAAGTTTTTTTGCTAGTGATGGTGGCATCATCCACTGTGTAAAGTGCAGGGGATCTAAGCAAACAATCTTCCTCCAATAAAACACAGTCTATCAATAGTTTTGTAGGAAGTTACAGTTATCTTCATCCTCTTCTTCATTTGAACAGCTGTATGTTGTAAATACAGGTTCAACAGAGCAAGAATTTTTCTTGAGTTGGCATTTGGAATGAAACTACGTGTTAGGAAGTCGGACTCCTTGCTTGTCCGTTGATTCTACCCTCCTATTCAGTCTGCAGTGCTGGTTACAGGACACTGGGAGCACCAGGCACTCAGTCTTGCAGGATTATTCATGGTTTTACTGCATCAAATTATTCAGCTCTTCAGACCCAGGTACCAGCAAGTCACTGACAGAAGTGCACACATTCAAGACTTACCTGTGATGTGGCTACACTTGCAGCATTTTCTCTTCATTGATGCCATGTTTTCAGACATTCCATCATGGAGTAAATGCACCATTTATACATGTACCTCTTTTCCCTCTCCATGGCTCCAAGATAATGATCACATTTTCAGGTTTTTATACAGGCTTCTATTTTGAATTTTGACTAAAGGTCAGGCTTGTTGGAATAAAGCTGTTCTGCAGACATACTGCAAATTCATCATGTAACTCTACCCTTCTCTGCTGGTATAAGGATATTTCTCTCCATATGTTCAGTAAAGTTATATCAGGCTAAACACCATGGTAGGCTCAAATGCAGAACTTCAGAGCGACTTTGTAAACCAAAGATACTCACTCTGAGTTGCCACTCTTCAACCTCACTCTCTTTACGCTTCCTTGCCTCTTCCAGGAGTGCAATCTTAGCCGTATACTCCGCGAGCTCCGTAGCCTGTTGAATAGCAAAACTGGAATTAAAAGGACTCTTAAAAAAAAAAAATAATAATAATGGTTTTTGACTGAGACAAGAGCTGAGTGTTACACTCCACTATAATAAAGACTAAACAGGAAATTAAGAATGAAAAGCAGATTGCTTGTGATAGAAACCAGTGCTAGAATGATTCTATCACATGGTATTTTATTGTACTAGTTTCCTGGCTTTGCCTTACTCAAAGGGCATAGTAATGACCCTGTATATTTTAGCCTCAAAATGACCAGGTCTTACCAGCTGTTCCTGGCTCTTTATCTGGTCTATAGCTTGTCTCTCCAGCTCTTCCTTGGCTTGGAGAGCAGCCAAACGATCAGCTTCCAAACGTTCTGCTTCCATCTGGGCTCGTCTTCTCTCCTCCTCCAGCTGAAGAGCTCTTTGGATCTGATCTGAGAGCTCTGGAAAGAGATGGATCAATGTTGTTAGCCCACAGGTCTGACCAAAGTGAAGGAACTACAGATGGTCTCTTAGGTAACAACAAGCACCTGAGTCCAGACTGCAACATCCCCTCACCATGTACCTCAAAGAAGCATTGCATGATACATCAAGTAACTGAATTCACAAATAGTCAGCTGCATATTACAACTAAATCTTCTACAAGATAAGCGCACTAAGTCTGTAACACTGACATGATTCTGCTGCCCTTAATTGACAGTTTACCATAAGGACCAGATGTTGCTGTCTCCAATCTGTTCAATCTGTGCACTAAAACAGAACCTTCAGTTCCACTGGAAAAGCCTGTTCCCAAAGTACTTTTCTTATTAGGAGTTAAGTAAAAAGCACTTAAGAGCTGAGCTCTGCCCCAGAGGCCATACTACTCACCCCTCTTGGCAACAGGGGAATGGAGTTAGTTTGCTCCCAATTCCACACTCCTGCCTGCCTCCCCCCCACCCCCCAAAAATTGGCAGATTTTACAAGCTTTATATCTTGGATGATCTCAGCAGTGTGAACAAGTGTCTGTATCTGGTGTGTGTGTGGGGGCGGGGGGGGGGAGAGTAAGCTGCCCTGCCTGCACTAGCATGCATCTATCCATGCAGGTAGCTATTAGTATGCCTTGCCAAAAGATTCCAGTGTCACAAGAGTTAGGCTAAGCATGGGCAGTGACCCATATAACCCTTTTGTAGAGCATAATGCACAGGTCAAGCAGTACAAATACTTTACCTTTCTCTGCTTTCTGAGTCTTCACCTCATACTCTTGTAGCCTCAACAGCAGCTCCTCCTTCTCCCTCAGCATTTGCTCTTTCTCCCTCTCAATTGTCTCCCTCTTCTTCTTTTCATTTTCTAGCTGTTGCCTGTTAGAAATGGATTTCACACTTCAAGGTTACTCTCAGATCTAAGTTACAGTGAGGCAAGCAAGTTCACTGGACACCTCTCCAGGCAGTTCAATGGGAAGCAACTATGTGACTGCCACAAAACAAGAGCCATAAGACAGAAATACATATAGCCTGTTACTTAATCACTTTGGGATTTTTGCTTAATTTTGGATATCCTGTTTCCTAAGAATATTTGTATTTTTGTTGCCTGCCTCAGAAATTAAAAACACCAAATAGCTACTAGATGCAGATATAGAAAACCAGGACTGTGTAGTGTGCAGCAGAGGAGAGTTATTTTGTTACTTCTGTCTCAGGGAAAATCAAGGAACTATAAGGACAAGAACTCTGAAGGAATAAAGAATAAGAAGTCACAAACACAGGAGAAAAACAGCATGATTCCTTGATCATAAACAACCCAGAGAGAGTGGTAAAAGTCCAAATGAATTGCTAATCCTTTTTCATTGCCTATCAGAGGTCTTTCAGCCCTCTCTTCTCAGTTCACATGGCACATAGTCCCTGTGAAGTTTTCCCCTTACTCCCAACCATCCCATGGTCCAACACATAAGCCAGGTTCCTAACAAACAAGTCAGAAAAACCCTTCTCTAGGTGTATGTCACTACGTGAGATAGCCCACTATGCATTTACTTGCGCATTTCCCTGCTGTCTTGAGAGCTGACCTGTCCAACAGGACAGCAGACTACACAGATCTGAGCCAGAGGAGTAATTCTTACACTCTGCTGCATGATTCCCTGAGTCACATCCCTGTAAGCTAGAGCTGTAGGGCCATCGTATGCCTTACTGTAAGTGGAATGGCTCACAGCCTTAACTAAGTGAAATCCACATTACCTACTGCTGCTCTGCAGGTACAGCTATCTGCTGAACCCTGGCAGTTTTGTATCATTCAGCTCTGCCTCCCTATCCCTGCTGTCTGTATTCACGCTCACCTTTCCAGTTGTTTCTGGTGCTTCTCCTCCCGGGCCTGGGCTTTCATCTGTTGCACCTCAATGGTGTCAGGCTTCCTGCGCCGCATATACAGCTCATGGTTGCCCATGCAGAGCTGCAGGATCCTCTTGTTTATTCTCAGACGAGGGGCATAAAACACAAAATCCTAGAAGAGAGACACCACACAGAAACACCACACAGTCGGTCAGTCTTTTAGGCACAGCTGTCTACATACTTTCTCTTCTACCAACTGACTGCAGACAGGTCATCTCGCCACCAATTTCACTGCAACTGAGACATATACACAGGTTATTTAAGTGTAGTGGCAGGAACTGCCAATATCATCTGAAGCCAAAGCATTTCAAGTCTATGCGGAACTGATAATTTTCTCTAAAAAGATAGTTTTCCTAGAAGAGTAATTTAACAACTTCATAAATATCTCAGTTTAGGGGAGAATCATGAAGTTTTGAACTGTTACAGAATATTCTGGGTTGGCAGTTAACCATCTGGGCAACTCGTACACCTCTAGTACTAAGGCAACATGTGACTAAGCAGTTATTAGTTTTCAGGTTTGCCCTGTTTTCTGTCTAAAAGAGAGCAGGACACTAAAAATGCTTTACAGATTATTAAAATAACACTGTAGGATTTCCTGATCTATTAGAGTCATTATTCAAAGCATCATCTGTGCTCATTTCGGAGAAAGGAGACATCCCCACCATGCAGAAATACCCTCCAATATTATTCTTTCCTCTCCATTGCATTACTTAATGAAGTTATTTGATGCTGTTGTAACAGCCTAGATCAAGTGGTTTTTTTGCTTTGTTTTGTTTTTTTTAAACACCAATATTGAATATTGGGTTACAGGCAGCACCAAAATCCGAGGGATTCTAAAGTTTCTTGTTCTGCAAAGAGAACAGCCCCACATTCCTTATCATCTATTTTATAAACAATCTTTTTCAGAAACCATACCCACTGGCTCTTCCAGAAGTAAATCTGCCAAGAAAGGGACACAGAAGGCCACAGTTTACCAGCCTGATGACTTTTAAGAATCCACGACTGTTTATACTTGTTTATAGGGCAGTCTGAGCTTACACAATGAACAGACTTTGCATTTCTGTGCTGTTTTTTGTGTACTGTATGGATGGTGATAAGGGCAGTGGGCAAGTGCCAAATACCACTAGAAGAAGAGTTTCCATTCCTTCAAATTACTCTCATTGTTAGCAAGAAGTGGAACTGAAATGGGGCATACAAGGGCTGTACACTTTGGTATGACAGCATCAACCACGGGCCTGAGTTCAAAAGCACAAGCTGTAGCTACCTCTGGAAAAACCAGAAGTTACACTAGAAACAATGAAAAGCACTCCAGGCTCTATTAAGTTCAGCATGAATTGACTGACAAAGACAGGTTCTCTTCAATATGTTTTCCTTGACTTATTCACATATCAATTGCAAAAGATGCAGCCAGGCAAGGTGTGTTGTGCTCCCCCTCCCCAATAATCCCGTTGGAGGCACTCTGAGCTGCACAAGCCTGAAACTGCTAACTGTGGCTGTAAACTATTCATCAGCCCTCCTATTTCTGACAAGTAATTTTAAAAACAAAAAGTTTGTGTACATTGCAAAGAATGGGTCCCATCTCCAAGCAGCGTTCACCTCAATGAAAGTAAACACTGAAGCCATGGAAGGTGGCTGCTTTTGTCATCGAATGCTGTAACCAAGGGACAAAGCATTCACCTGAGAACACAAAAGTATGCCCCTTGTTTCCTCATCCCCAGCCTCCCACTGCTGTAGCACAACTGGGAGCACTGAGGCTTCTTATTTTAAGGATAACATGCTGAAGATGTTGAAGTATGTGAGCAGTCAGGCCTAAAAATTAGAAAGCTTATTCCAAGCAAGGACTCTACCCATTAAATTAATGTCCATTTAAACACTGACATCCTCCAAATTAATCCTCCAAACAGAAGGGGAACTTCAGTCCCACATCTAGGGTGGATTGAGTATTTAATTTTAGTGTTTGCCTTTTTTAAAGGCAAGACAAGCATATGAAACAGTCCAGACAACTTCCTGAATGCTCAAAATGAGTGTCCAGATAAATTCTTCTCTTCCATACATAGCTTTAAACATAATAACACCCACAGGGAAAAGGACAACTGAGACCACAAAGGAAGGAAACACAGCTGAGGTTTGCAATGTTAACATCTTTCTGTATTTGCCTCTTGAAAGTCTTCCATTTCAAACTTGGTCAGACTTACTGTTGGGGTGTGGGAGGAAAGCTGTGATACATAAACAGGAGGTTAATATTTTGTAGTGTGTGCATCATGTCCATGATCACAAAGGGGTTCTTCTATTGAGCAATCCAGCCCTGGCAGAAATGAGCTTCCTATTTGTGTGGAGTTTTGTTGATTTACACTAACAGCATTACAAAAAGAAAACCACCCACACAAAAGCCAGGTTGCTATCCGGAAGAAAGGATGTTTCACCAATAGCTCTGCAGCACATCATTTAAATTATTGTGAAGATCTTTTTTTGGTTGAAAAGATTCATGAACCATCACCCTTTACCAAAGCCAAGCTGCTTATTATTTCTGAGGGCTGTATTTATCCACCAAGGCCAAGTACTAGGGGGGAAAAAGAAAGACCAAAAACAAAAACAAATCCCATGGCCTTTCTCAGCTGTTCCAGTAGTTTCATAAGACTGACAGAATGAGATCCACCTATACCAGTTATTCTACTTAAAGTTCTCAACAGCTTGAAATAAGTTGCCAATTCTTCACTAAAACAACTCTGAAAAAACATGTTTCTAGGTATTGAAAAGCAACATTCACAGGTAGCTACATTTAAGTTCTTTACAGAAGTCATATACATGCCATTTATCCCAATATTCAAGAAGGTCAATAAACATCATGGTCCTTTCTAATTTCTTAATTTTCTTCTGCAAAGTTTCAGCAGGGTGGAAGGGAACAGTGAGTATTAAGAAGGGATACTACAAGTGTCCACGTGATTTTGCAGTAGCATTTGCATGAATTTTATTTTTTTAATTAAGAAGGAAGTTACCCACCAACTTCAGTGCACTGAAAGAAACGGGGAGAGAAGTAGTCTCAGAGTATAATCTGGCTACACAGAAGACTTGCAAAATCAGTGAAGAAATCTCAGATTTAAGTATAAAATTAGCTAGTTTGTTGGGAGGGGGGGAAAAAAAAAAAAAAGACTCCACAGTAGTAACAGCCATGTCTTTCTACATGTTACATACCACCATAAGCCCTTTATCTATACTGCACAGAAAAACAGAGCGCTCTAAGTACACTCTAAATACTGAGGCTCATTTTGCATCTAGAATATCTGCAGTTTACTTCTCTTCAAAGATGACTGTATTTTGAGATGAAGCACAATTAGTTGTTCATACACAACAACCAAAAATCCATACTAGATCTACTTACAGGCGCTTTCTTGTCAATAGGTTTTATAACAAACTTCTTGTCATTGAAAGAGATGTTTCTGATTTCACTCCAGGGGAAACCAATCTTTGGTGTCAACCTGGAAAGAAGAAAAACATTTTTAACAGGTGCCTCAGTTTTTCCACCTTGCTTCCAAAATACAGACTCAGGGGAATGCAGCACTTCACACAGCTCTCCCAACAAAAGCAGGACACTAATGGAAACAAGAACCCACAGGGAGCAGGGAACGATGCCCAGTCACCTCCCTTGCAGAGTCTCTTCTCGTTGTAATCAGCCACCCTACTGACCTTATGGCTGTGCACTGAGGATGGCTTAGTCACAAGCCCTCTTCTGGGAAGGGATGCCTCTGAAAAACCATTCCCAGCTCTTACCTATTTCCCCTCAGTTTCCCTCACAGTCACTCCCAAGCCCCCAGAAAAAACAATCCAGGCAGCAGAACCCAATTTAGAGTATCTAGGCTAAACAATCATTTTGACTGAAGTAATTAGGGAGCAAATGAGCAACATATCTGTCAAGGGAAGGGAAGAGGAAAGCCCTCTTCAGTCTGCTCAAGCACAGTGTCACAGGTCTCTTCTTAAAGCCCAGCATTAGGTGTGCTAGATCCCTGAAGCCCCAACCACCCAAGCAAGGGGTAGACACCCAGCACATTGGAGGCCAGGAAGCCTAATGGTAGGTGCCGGAAATAAGCATAGTTTAAAAGTAAAATAAAAATTAAAAAAAATTCAGGGTTAAAAAAAAAAAAAAAAAAAAAACCCACAACATGATTTCCAGCAGTTTATATCTATTCTGACCAGCCACATAATGGAATTACTGCATAGGGTGCCTGGATTCAGCATACAGAAGCCACACACCCAGCTGTCCCAAACACCTCCATTAAGTTCATTTCTTTCAAGTCAGGGCCCAAAATCCACAGTGTGCAGACTATAGGTATACAGGCTGCACTTCTGGGAGGCTTCTGGTATACCGTGGCAGGCATATGCCAAAGTAACTCAGACACTCGCCATACCTTCTCTCACCTGCACAGAAGTCTACCCTGCTGTTTCTTCACTGTTGGGTTAGAGCTAGCCCCATTACCTCCATGCTGCCTTCACTACTGAAGTGCTGGACAGGCATAAGCACAAGCGGCAGAAGCAGACTTCTTGTCTTTTGTTTCCTCCCCTAGGTTATGGGCAAGGCTAGTAACAAAGAGCCTTGCTCTCTCCTTCCATGTAACTGCTCTTTCAGCCCATCCCACTAGTCACGAAGCAGAACTTTACACACTGGTCTTACGACGAGCTGTGCCACACGATTCTCTTCTATGTGAGAGCACCCCTACAACACAAAGTCAAGATTCAGACTCTGAGCTCTTCTTCACTGCTTAAGAGTTCAGGTCTGTGGGTTTGTTTAAAATTAAGCTTCACTAATCATTCAAGTTTTTCTTTTCTAATTTCTCCAGACTCTGGCATATAAAAAGCATCAAGTTATTCATCAGATCAAATGTTTCCAAGGCATTCTGGTACTTCACCCTTGAGATACCTGTCCAGCTCTGCAACAAATCCAAGGGCTTGTGTATTTGACTGTAACGAATTCTTTCACCTGCCCCACCCCCAATATTTCATTTTATGTTTAAGCTCACATTATTCTTCTCTTATCAAGGGAGGATATTTTCTCTAGAGAAAGCAGCTAACAATTAAGAATTATGTCTTACATATATAACAATAACAGCAAGAGTATGCCATCTTGCTAGAGCAATGCAATATGATGAAAATGAAGACATCAGCCTTCTGAATGATAGCATGAGAAAAATCTAACTCCATCAATAGCTTCCCTGGCACACTCTGACAATTACTCCTAGCAAACATCTTGAAGACACAAGTATTTAATGTTTAGCACTGAAAGAAGCATATATCATGACGGTGAACCACTAGAGCTCTTTAAGAATCCTTTCTACAGAGCTCATCAGTTAAGGAATAAAACTTGCAGTATTGGAGGAATTTGCCTAATCTTCAAAGACAAAAAGCTATTGTCTAGCATGATGTTGCTGGGCCCAAACATTAAACAAAACCAAAAACAAAAACAAAAAAAGAAAAACACTTCAAGAATAAAACATATCCTCCTCAGAACTTTGTAGTCCCTAACCTTTAACTCAGCTGCAAGATTATGCAACAGCGTGTGGAACATTAAGAATGTAATGTAAGAATAATGCAAGAATGTAAAGAAGAAAATGATTTGATCAGACTAAGATTAAGAAATTGTGCCAGCCTCCTTCATATTAGCTCATTTAAGAGCTTCAACCACAGATAATACAGTGAGAGAAGCAAAACACCTCAGGTACTAGATTCTCCTCTCTACTGCAGACCAAAAAAAAAAAAAAAAAAAAGCTTGAAAACGCCTAGAAGTGGGAGACTGATATTCACTGAAGTATAGAGGGTCACTCACCTATAGCATAGTCTCACTTTCCTCAAATTCAACTTCAACGAAGAAACATTTGCTTTCTCATCAGTCCCAAAGTTTTGCTTGTACAAACCAAAGGTGGGGTACATATTACTGTTTTTCTCTAGTCCCCACATCTGCTCAAAAGACCTAATTGCATAGTAGCAAGAGTTATGGTTGAAACATGTAGTTTATTCCAGTGCTATGTTCATTTTGCAAATGCTGTTGATAGTTCTTTCCAGTCAAGGGCTATATTCTGCCTGCATTTTGCAGCTCGAAAAACCTGTTTGTGTGACCTTGGTTACATAGCAAGACTAGTCATTCAAGACTGAGGTATTACATGAGCGAAACTACCTTTCTTTCAAGTGACACTCCTTGTTTTCTGGGTGACAGAACATATTAGCATTGCAGAAGAAAAAAATGCATTTCTCTTTGCCATCTCAAAAGAAGCTCCAGATTTCCAGTTAATATTTGAGCTGCATTTAAGTCTTTCTGTGTGCAGAGACATAGAACAGGTGAAATCCCCTCTGTGCTACGATTCTGTTACAGATTCAGAAAAGGACTGGGAACCTTAAAAAAAAAAAAAAAAAAGTCCTGATAGCAACCCTTCATTTAAAAATATCTATTTTCACTCCCTTTCTCACTGTGGAGTATTAAAAGTGACTTGTAAGCTTAGACACAACTGTTTACATCCTCCTTTTATGTTTATTTAATGGATGTAGTCTATCACTTCCCACCTCTTTCTCTACTATTCAATTAATAATGACTCTGCCCTTGCCAGAAAGGGCTGATTAAAACCATGCATACCTCAGTAAGGACCTCATTTAATTCACTCATTCATGGTAACTATACAGGTTAACTCCTCGCTGGATTCTGGGCGTTACCTGGCTTTGGTTTTGTGTCCACCCCATAACCTGTCTTTTTCAAGAACAGGCAGCAGTACACATAGCTATCATTAACTTCAGTACAGGAAAGGCCTTAGATGTCCACACACCCTGCAGATGTGTTAACCTGAGTTCTTATATTGTATTCACTGCTGGCATACCTGGCAACCTGTCTCTTGGAAAAGCTTGGTACTATCTTCATTTCAGGGTGCAGCTCTACAACTGTGCGAGATTTACCAGACTGCATTTTACAACAGACACCTCTTATTTTATGTGGTAGGCAGCACTAGCAGGTTAGACTACAAAGATCAGGAAAGTCATGAAAGGATTAGTTTTATGCATAAATGAATTGAAAGCTCATTTCCGACCATAGCTTCACCTCCTGTTCATCCAAAATTGGACAACAAGAAAGTTCTAAACTTTGGCCTGATCCTGTAAGTGAGAAACACCACTTGGCTGCCACACCAACCCTCACTCTGGGAGATCAGAGATGAAAACAAAAGCCTTACTTATCATCCTTTTCATAGATGTTGAGCCCCAGGGCATCAACCCCCAGCCAGAGGTCAGTTCCTTTCTTATTCTTGATTTCAAAGTAGTTGATTCCATACATTTCCAGGTCTTGGGCAATCTTCAGGTATTCCAGCATGGCAATCTCTCTGGTGGAGGCAGGAAAAAGAGCAGAGATTAGCTTCTCATTTATCTGACTACTCCAAAAAGCATGAAGCCCTCAGAAGAAACAAGTAACTTCTCCTAAACCCACACAAACCCAGTAGTTAAAATTGAACATTCAGTATTTGGCATTATTCAGTAGTTAAAATTGAACATTCAGCATTCACTTTAAGAGTTATTATGTTACACCCCTGAGCACATATACACGCACTTTACCCCCATCTACCAAGCCCTAATATTTCCTGAGAAAAAAATTAGTAACATTCAGCTCTTCCAGTGTTCGTCCTTGCCCTAAGGTTCTGTCAACAGAAAAGATACAGTACCTAAACTTTCCCCAGTGCAAATGCTTCAATGAACTTAAGGTTAGACACACACCTTTAATTTTATCCCCTCAAAGGCACCACTGATACGCTGTACCTAGGTGTGGGATTTTTAGGAAGCCATCCAAGGGACTGTTCTCAGGAGCAGTGTACAAGTTCTATCAAGTTTTATCATTTAATTCAATGCTGGATTAGAAAATACATACAAAGAGTTCCCCTACGCAGGTCACTCTTGGATTCTATTCTAAAAGCATGTCGTAAAACCACAAACTTAAGGCTATTTAACAAGGATCAAAAAACACTCACTTGAGCATGCCACTGTGTTCAGCGTGCCAAACTTGGATTCGCTCTTCCCACTGCTCTCTGGAGAGTTTGTGCTGGTCCATCACCCTAATACAGGAAAAGAGAAAGTAATGAGATTAGACTTCTTGTTCTGCTATATATATTGAAGTTGATCTTTGCTACAGCTCTACAGAAAAATTAGTCTCAGTAAGAAGTCTTCCTGAAGCCACAAGGAAGATCCTACTCAGTCCAGAGACATAGTCTGTGAAGCAGAGCCATTCAGCGTGAACAAAAAATGCCTTCTTACCCTGTAAAGCCTCTTTCTGGTTACTGACCAGAGACATGAAAGTAATAAGCAGAACATTGCAAAAGAATCACACACATGCCACAGACACCAGAGGGTTAAGGCAGAGTGTAAGTCTGTGTCATTCCTGGAACTAGACACACTGCTCAGAGTGTAATCAAGAAGCATAAACACAAGCCAGTTTCCTCATAATGTACACTTATCCTGTGTGGGGATGGACTACATAGTCCCAAGTTATCCTCTCCAGATATGGTATTTCTAGGATTGCATATTACGGTTAAGGACACACAGCACAAACTTCTCCTGGGATGACACATTCATGACAAAAGACAAAAGGACTCCTTCCTCCTTAAAAAGGAGACATTCATGCTGTCAGTTACCAGCAAGGTGGTACAGTTTAAGAAAGAAAAGCTGAGCTCCAAGTACACTTCCTCTCTCTAACCCACTCAAAGATAACAAAAGCGTACTGTAATACAGTGTATAGAAATGAATGAAGAAAAAACACCCCCACATACACACAGTTCAAATTAAAAACATACTTTCAATGAAATTCTGTATTTAACTGGAATGCAAATTCTTGACAAAAAAAAAAGACTGAATCAAACTCCTTCACCTTTGGGGGATCAGACGCTCTGAACTAAGGTATCCAGGCTTGTGTACATCTTTGCTGTAGTCTCCAAATTTGGCCTGCACAGCATAGGAGCCAAGGAGAACTGCTGTTTCAGGGGGACAGTAGATCTCATCGCTGAGGATCCCTTCCTTCACCTGCAGAAAGAAGAGCTTCTGCGTGATGTCCTGGATCAGCTCTTCGGCCACGTCCTCTGGGAAGAACTTGGCACGGAATCTGAACTGGAGGGGGTTCTCCTTTCTGATTTCCTGAGCAGAAACCTGAGGACAGAGGCAACACAACAACTAAGCAGGGTTGCAAATGAGAGTAAGTTGCTTTTACACAGAAAAGGGGATTTGGGTCATTTGCCTCAAGGAGTATCAGTTTTCAAAAATACATTTCTGTAGCAATCTGGTGCCCGTGTCCTACAGTGATCTTTCTCCAGCCAACATAGGAGTCCTTTCACCATCATCTACCCACATAAAACTCCCTGCAGAGTTTGAACTAAACACACTCCAGTGCTGTATTACCATTACTTGTGAAGCTAGCCTCTAGAAGACAGACACAGCAACACTATCTACCATCACTTTTCTTTAACTAATAGAGACAAACAGGTGCCACTTCAGAGTGAAGCAACTAACTCTACCCAGCTTATCTCCTGTTGGCCATGCCAACTGGCACCAGGCAAGGAGGGTGTGCAGTAGTCTTTGTGTCTTTGAGGGGAAAAAAATTCCAAGGCTATAGCAATAAACCACCTGCAGTTTCATGTTAAGCAAGTGACTGACAGCTAATTACTAGCATTCCTTAATTCCAGCTGCTCACTGGTATGAAAACACAGGGGAGATTTATTGTGTTTTACAACTAAGCCAGTAAAATTCTGCTTGCACAGCCAACCTTGGTCACCCAAGAATGTAGGATTTACCTTGCTGTATCAGATGACAGACTCATCTAGTATTACATGCATTTGACAGAGAACAGACCCCTTACACTACACAGATATGATACTCTGGCTGCCTCTGTCAAGAGAAGGAGTTCATACTCTCATAAGAACTGCAACTCCATGAACAAGGACACACGAGAAACATCCAAGCTCTGCATTACAACTACCCCTAGAAGCAAACTACTCTTTCTGATCAGTGCAGCAACTGATCCTGCACAAGTGAAGATTAAAACTGTTACAAGCCAAGATGTTCCTCCAGTCACAGCAAATACAGCCACTTCTACACAAGGCACAACATCAAAGTGCTGCAGTTGCTGCCTGAGAAGTGCAATAGGGCTTTTTACAATTAATGCAGAGAGAAAAAGCAAGCCTGCACTAGGCCAGAACTCACCTAAACAGTTCCCATAAAGGTCACAAAGTTCTCTCTAAAAATAATCTATGAGTTATGAGAGTTAAGGAACAATCAACAACACGTACTAGGATTATAAAGTCACAGCCAATAACACAGTACAAATCATGTAAGCTTTAAGCTTTATCAGCAATTAGCCCAAAGTCTGTTACCTTTTTATCTAGCTTCAGCCAAGTCTGGAATCCTTTGTTGTCCACATACTGAAGACCAAAGTACCATACTTCTCGCAAGCCTATTGTTTTAACCACCTGCAACAGAAAGGTCAAAAAAGTTATTGTATTTAACATTCACTTGTACTTGTGGTGCAGGTATCCTCTCAAGTCCCACATCACCTGCAGGTGCAAGTAACAGCCCAGACCTGCTAGTTTTGCATCTGAGTCTGATATTGAAGACTAAGATAAACAGTTGCCTAAGTAGATGACAGCAATGGCACAGGTTAAGCTCCTAAAAGGAGATTCTGGGGGCCTGGGAAACTAGGAGACACAAACAGGGTGAGTGATGGGTCACCAACTGCTAGCCTGGTACACTGGCAGCAGGTGGTGCTTTTGCTTGCTGTCACCTGCATTTAAAATCCTAGTTGGTGAAGCAGGCAAGTCACTTCTCTCACCAAAGTTTATGGTGAGACATAGCCTGTAGTTAGTACTAGCTACAGCTAGTTGGCAGTATTAACGGCTCAGGTGATCCTATCTGCTAGTCACTGAAACTCTTTCTGCTGGAGGAAGCAACTGAGGGATGCTTCACACAACTGCTGCAGTAAGTTCTCTGTATGGTTTTGAGAATTAAAGCAAGCTGCAAGTAATCTCAGTCAAGAGTGTTTTAAAATAAATATTTTCACAGCCCAACATTCAGACAAATTTCATTTTATACATTGTAAAGACTAGCCAGACTAAAGATCCAGAAACATCCTCACTGGCTGAATGGCACATTCACTGCTTGGATAGGGTCCTTTTCCTCAGTGGAGGAGACTGCCTCAGAAGTTCCTGACCTCCTCCTGCTCCTGCCTGCTTGTTTCTATTGCTCAGTAGTTTGCTGCCAGCTAATCTGCCTGTAAGGGTGTGCACTAGACAGAGCCACTGATCCGTACAAGAGAGTTCTGGAAAGATCCACTACACACGCACCTGGATCATTTCCTTGACATTATTTGCAGAATAGCCCCTCAAACAGCTCTGTTTGCAGTCACAGGGAGTTGAACTGGGTAGGGGACAAGAGCTTTTTATAACTATTTTGCAGCTAAAGAAAGTTTGACAGACTTGAGGCTGCAGTTAAATGTGCTTTAACAAGCCTCAGATCTCAAGCAAGGACCTGTTTCACCCTTCCTGTTTACAGTACTGCTGATGACAGTAATGGCCAGAGAGCAGACTTACTGGATCAGCCTTTCCATGCTAACTGCACCTTCCAAGAGCAGCACAAACGTTCTGTTCCAAAGTCCATGGCAACGACTTTGGGATGCTTGATTAGCTTTTGCTTTAGCTTCCCTTAAATTTTCTTACTGATGAGCTAGAAGGCAGCAGTTTGTACCCAAGAATTTGCCTGTGAGAATGGATGGGAAGGGGAAAAATGCACCATCCTGTTGAGCAGTCTGATAACAATTGCTCATATGACACATTGATTAACGGGCAATCCATAAAGTTTAGCAACGTGAACACACCAAGGGAGTTCCATAGAAGTTAGCAGGAAAAATGCCACTAAGCAAACATTCTTTTTTAAAGATAAAAAGGTCAGCACCCACTATTTGAGGAAGTAGGATAGCTCCCTAACTGAAAACTGTGGGCTATATGCAGCAGACTGATTTATATATCCTACTTCAGTAGGGCCATAAGTGACCAGTTACAGTAAACTTAACTTCATGTAAAAAACAAACAAACAAACCCCACAGTTTTTTAAAAAGAGATGGAGTATGAAAATACTTCAGCTTTTACTTGAATAAAATTCTTTTTCCCTCCTCCCCCAAATTGGCTTGTTTCACCACAGAACTATCAAGTTTTCTGACTCTTCTAAAAATACATCTAACCCTCAAAACTAGGTTTTACTTAATCTAGCAGAAAAGTGGTGGTATGTTGAGCATGGTACTTCCTGTTGCACAAAAATAGCGTTGCAATGTTGTTAGAATGAAGTGTTGGATAAATCAAGCAATTGTTACCAGGTCATTTTCTCTGAGTGTTATTTGGAAAAAAAAAAAAAAAAGGAAAAAAAAAGTACATTTTCCTATAAATTAGAAAACAGAAAGCTTAGAAGTTGGAGTCCCTCAAATTCTTCCCCAAACCTAAAAGCAAGGAAGGAGAAAGTGTTAAGCCACACTTCACAGTTTGGCCATTTGGGGTCAAATAACAAGAACAAGGACATGAATGTTTCCAGTTATCAGCTTATATTCTGGGAAATGGTTTGTAAGCTTCCTCCATGGCAAAACAAGGAAGAATTAAAAAACAAGGCATTTCTTATGGTCAAGATGAGGAGCAGAGAAAGCACAAAGCAGCAAATCTTAAGTCTGCCCACCCCACCCAAAGGGACAAAGAACATCTCCAAATTGCATAGGACAGATTACAGCAACAAACTAACTATGGGGTGGGGGAGAAGGCCATGAGGTACAGTAGGGCTACTTTTACAGCCTATATACTCTATACAAGTCCTTTATATGAAGAATTTCAGAGATATCACAGAAGTCAACAGAAGCACTCCTGTGGAATAAGCAAACAGGATTTCTTTTTGCAGTAGACTCAAAACTTGTTTAACTATGCTGAGGATAGAGCTTAAACCACGTTCATTCAACAGAGCAAGTTCATGTTTAGACAAGGGCTTTCAATTCTTTGGTCATTTTGTGCTTTCTTGGTCAGATTATCTGCTCCAAAAGAACACTAAAATTGCTTTGAGAAACTATCTTAACTGACTGCCTACTTGTGCTATTCAGAACCTCCACTAAGGCACTGGCTCCCCAAGTCACTCCCAGAAGCTGCCAGTGGCCCACTGTCTCTCTCATCCATTTGAATCTTTCCCCTGTTACCAGAAAGGCACAAGGGTCCCCTGGGCCAGCCAAGGGGACGTACTCCAGGTAGTTTCTGAGCCCATTACATAGGTCCTTGGAAGATCTCAGAACTTTGCAGTGTAACCTTTGCAGAGGTCTGCCTTGAGCGGAGCCCAACCACATAGTCACAGGTTTCACTGTTTTTCCTCCCTCCTTTTGAAGGGAGTTATGATCCACCTTATGTGCAGGATATACTTAAGTTAGCAAAGCTGCTAAAGCACAAGGGCACTGTCTGAGTAGTTTTGCTAGCTGACAGCCAGACCAGGAAATCATCTTGTGGTTTTTAAGAAAAGTCTGCTTCTTTAACACCCTTTCCCTCCCCCTGCCCTGCAAAGTGGTTCAGCAGTTCAAGCTGGGCCACTCCCCACACCTGTGAAAACCTGCTGCCTCCATAGACTTTATCTGAGCGTAAACTCCACCCAAGATAAGGCTCTAGTAAAAGAGTTGCACAACTGAACTGAAGAGAAGCTGTCAGAACAGTTGCAGCTAATTGTATGGTCTTCTACCTTCCCAAGTTTTGGGATGGCACAGGTTTACTTAAGTCTCCTCTTGATGTGTAGTAGTGCACCCAAAGGATAGTCTACTGGTAAGACTTTCCAATCCCAGATTTTAAGCCCATCTCAAGCTGTGGGATGTAAGGACCAAATCTTCAGGAGATGATATTCCATCCCTAGTGTGCTCAGTTGCAGCATTTCTCGCACTGTCTTTGGGAGGTCACAACCATATAGATAAAGAACTAGAAGGATCTTGAATCTGAAGCATCCTGCCTTTTCCTATGTTCTCAGGAGTCCGTGCTTCTCAACTAGAGGTCAAGGAAGTAGTTTCTCTTCTGCCAGAAAGATGACCTTGACTCTTTAACAGATACAAACACTAGTGATATAGAGGCAAAATCCTTGTTGAATCTTAGTCATAAGGAACATAGGACACATTTGCAGTGTATGGCCTAAGGCATTCCTTTTAAAAACCTGGCTTTCAGTCATTTAGATTGTTGTACCCTCAAAGATGAAAACTGTGTTCTCTGGTTTTGGGTAGCATGGAAGAGAGGGGAACAAAGTCACCCAGATGCAAGGGTGATCAGCAAGAAACAGAAGATCAAATACTGAATGATGATTCAATAAAAATGCAGATGTTTCATATGCATTTCACCAAATTTCCAATAACTACGTGAAGTTCATCCCACATCAGTAATAACAAAAGAAACTAAAGCAAGGAATTTAATGCTAAACACACAATTTGTAGTACTAGATTTTGTACTGTGAAGTTCTGCAGAGATTATAATTTTGTTTCCTCCTTTCACTCCTTCCAAGACGCCACTGAACTTTTTTTTTGTTTTGTTAAATAGTTCTCACTGGAAATCTGCACAGTTGTCATAGGGTCTAGCAAGTTCTAGCTAACTTACTGAAATGAGAAATGGTACCGACAATAACTTAGAAAATCAAGGGAAATAATATTGTTTAGCCAGCTCTGCCTACTTGAGTTAAAGCTCAACCAACCTTTGCTATCAGGGCTAGCAGAGGACAAGGGGAGAAGTGCAAAGGAATTCCTGTAACACTTCTTAAACAACTTAATATGTGTAATTGTAGTTAGCATAGATCAATTCTTTATTTTAAGAGTTCCAGCAGGAATATCTAAAAGCAAGCTCTTTTTTTTTTTTTCCCTTTAAACTAATTTTATAAGAGCAAGCTACTTAAGGAAAACATGATAAAGTTTTACAGAAAGTGCTCTTTGTTCAGCTTAGCTGTCTTCATCTGATCTTTTGCAGGCTCATCTCCAAACAGACCTGCATAATTGTTAATGCAATAGCAGGAACAGTAGAAGTAAGGGAGGAGATAGATTTGGCTGCTCATGTCCTCCACTTCCACTTCCCTGGGAATCCCTGGAGGGAGGCTGGCCAGGTTTCTGCTTTGTGCTGCCACACAGGGGCTTCTTACAAGGCATGTTGCTATAGTTTCTGCACTTAGATCACAAACTTTTCTGTTTTTCTAGCAGTTTGCCAAATTCCAACACCGATGGCAAGTAGCTATCTCCAACTCTGCTTCTGAATGAATGCAGTGATATCCACCTTCATCCAGAGAACGCAGTGACATCTAAGGCACTTTATTCTAAAGGACAACATTTCAACTTTAGAATTTGAAAAATAAATAAAAATTGAGCTGTATTTCAAAGCAAGAAGTGCATTTTTAAACAACAGCTAAGTTGTCTAGTTTAAATACCTTATAACACTTCATCACTCAGCATTGCTAGGAAGACAGGTACCACTGGAACATAACATACCTGAGGGGATTTTTGCTTATTTATTTTACCATGATGGAATTTAGAGACTGTAGTTAGGACCAGGGCCCTTTGATTAGAAGGCTGTGGGCCTGGGGGGTGGGGAGTGGTTAGACAGGGAAAAAGGTAGGTTTGGAATCTGGTCTTTAAAAAAACCCAAACACTATAGTCTGAAACATACTTTAAGCTTAAGCAACAAGAGCCCAAACCAACCCTTTACTGACCTGGTCAAACAGCTGTTTGCCTGTAGTGTTTGGCTGGATGGCAAACTCCAGCTCTGCATCCATAGTAACAACTCGAACATTGATCTAAAGAGAAAAACAAAAAGCATTGTTTAAGAGGTATTGAAAGCTACTTTTCAGTGTTAACACAATACCTTTGCATACAATACAGCCACCATGCTTTGATGCACTACCTTAACCTTTATAATGTACACACTTAAGCCCCAATTAGATTTTTGCTATCACACTGGTAAACTTAATTGGGGCACAGACTTTTCTGGCTTATCCAGATTGCTTTGCAGGTTTTCCTAATCAGCAAAGAACTAGATTGAGTTTCTGGTTAATTGAGAAGACATTTTAGAGTTGATTGTTTCTAGGTCTAGAGTCCCCTGAAGTAAGGGTTCCCACGAGTGGGCAGCAAAATTGCCTGCAGGTCATCCTTTGGATTAGAAAGGGCCCTAATGACTAAATTAAATTTAGGATTTACGCTTTAACTCCCATTTATATTAGAGCTGGAATTAATCTGAGGTTTTAAAGGCAAAAGGTTGAAGATTATTCTTACAAAGCAATCAGCATTGATCCAATAAACATTCATTCTTACACTCAAAAATCTACTCGGCGCATTAAAACAGCAGTTATGGGTATTAAGTGATACCTCAGGGTAAGAGTTCACTAACAGTCACTGCTTTTGAATAAACACCATAACGAGATTTATTGCAATGGCAGAAGTAGACTGAAAGAGAAAGGTTACTATTGTAGGCGGGATGCAAGAGCAGTTAACTAGTAACCAAAAGTAGTTCATTAGCAATTAATCAGGTGACAAAAGCAGCAACCAAGCTTGCAAGGAATAGTAGAAGGAGCAAATCAAACAATCCTTTTTTTATTAGGAAATTTGGCAATCTTCATTTTAGCAAAATTAAAAACAAAAAAAAAACACAAACCCAAAGCATGAGAAAGAGCGTGCAGGTTTCTAAGAGCTCCCTTCTCCAACTACCCCGACTATAGCATTTGGGATCCATGGGGAAGTACACCGAAGAATCTTCCCCATGCCTTAAAAAGCAAAGCTTTCCCAGTGTTTCCAGGGTAGCAAGGGAGAGAGAGTGCAGATACCAAAGCTTCAAGAACAGCAAGCCTACAATTTGAAGATGTGACCTTAAAAAGCTCCTGTTGCCTAATCCCATTCAACAATAAATCCCTAATCATATTCTAATCCCTTTCTACCCCCCTTCAAGAAAGCATATACTCATAATCTGCATTTTTGTATTGTGCAAGAGTTATTTGTACTTCTGGCTGAAACACCACCATGGTGTAGAATAAGTATTACTTTAGAAGTAAAAGAAATGAAAAGGACGTGCCTCCCACCCCTTACAGAAAATCTATAGGTTGTTGGCTGACCACAGAATTCCAGTCGGTACCAGAATGTTCTTCTCTTACTCTATCCCCTAAATGGTTATTTGCTATTAGAAACAAACAAACAAAAAAAAACAACAAAAAACCCTCTCTAGTATAAGGGAACACCTTATGTTATTCCAGCCCCAAAAGACCCTTTTGGATACAGTCCTCTTCTTAAAGGAAGAGCTAGATAGTGAGATATTTAGTGCTAAAACCATCTATCAACATCATCGTTTTAAAATGGTTTTAGTTTTAAGACCAAAAATTGAAGTCATCTGCTTTCCATTTGAACCATTTAGCTATAAGTGTGCAAGAATGTGGGTGCTGGGTATCCAAAAGCTTCCAAGGACACCTGGGGCATGCAGTAAAGATTAATTTCTGTGTTCTCAAAGGGGCTGAATGACCAGCAGGATAAAGAAGAATTCCCTGGTGTGCAGTCAGGCAAGCTGCCAGCCATATGACAGGCAGAGAAGAGACAACACCTCTAATAATTGTCATTTCAATGAGTTCATGACTGCCTGGGAAAATCCTGCAAGTCTCCTTCCTACACATTAAGCCTTCTTTCTTTTCCTCTCAAAATTTAAGTCTTGAGTTCAACAAGTACATCATGTTTTTGACAGTATCTCTGTATGGATTTCCTACAACCACTCCACACAAAACTTCAGCCTCAGAGGAGATGGTAATGAAGCAGGCAATCAGAGCTTAAACCCTGACTTAGACAATCTGAAGAAGCCTTAATGTCTGTCAGGCTAAGAAGAGATCAAGGTTGCATACGAAACTCTCCATGGCACCAAGGCAATTAAATCAAAACCCAGGATGATAAACAATTCAACATATTGTTGGGGAGTGAGAGGGAACAACTCAAACTAATTACTATCAGCAACAAAAAGAGCAAGATAGTTAAGATAACTTCCACTTGTGAAGTCCTGCTTACTCTATGTAGGGAAGGCAGGTCATGTGTAAGGCCCCTAACAATCCTGGCAGTATCCCAGGACTAAAATTGAGGCCATAACCAGAAAGAAAGCAGTTATTGTTTCAGAACACAGGTAGAAAAAAAAATCGTGTGACAGTTATACACAAAATAAGAATTTTTAATGCACATAACATGCAATAGATCCTAGGTGGTAAAATCTAACTTCCCATTTTGTAGGCTAACGATGTAAAGTTTATGATTATACTTTTATGCCCAAGACTAACATACTTAAAAAGAATAAAAAATAGGGCCTTAGAAGATTTGTTTTTGTGCGTACTAAAACATTACCTTTTCTACCACATAAGGCTTAAGAATATGAAGGTTTTCATCTTCCTCCTAGAATGCATAAAATTGCTAATAAATTTGATCCAAAGGGAAAAAAACCCATGCTGTTGGAAAGGCAATGTCATTTGCATTAAAATGAAAAAAAAAAACCCAACCCACAGCAAACCATGAATCATAAGAGACAACATAAACTGAAGAACTTACTCCACTGAACTTTTCATTAATCCCACAACTTCAGACTGTTCAGAGTTGACTGTAACATTATCTAGGTTTCCAATTGTGACAGGAGAGTAGAAGTAAAATGAAAGGTGGAACTGGAGAGAACTTAAGAATATACTGTAAATAATGGTATCATTATAGAAAGTTTTTGTACTAGAAGTTATAGAAGTTAGAATAGGTTGTTTCTTGCTTTTAGCAGTGCCCTCAAGTCTTGCATTTATTAAATCATCTCTTCTAATGCTAAATCAGTAGTTCAGTCCATGGGACACAGTAGCCTTTCAGAAACTGTGCACCACACAAGCATCTAGTCTGGAAAATTAAGAACGTCATTTGAAAAACAGATTCAGAAAACATTGCTTCTCAAGGAGGCAATGCACTGCCAATCAGCTGAGTGGCAACATATTCTCTGTTTAAGATTCAGGACCTAGACAGGAACCCAGGAAGACACCACCTTTCAATCCCTCCCTTGCATAAATGTACTACTCCCAGGTATGCTGGACACCAGTCAAAAAAGCACCTGTGCATGCACAGTGTCTGACATCTGCGCTACAGCTTGTTGGTTCAGAATCTATTTCTAGTTGCTGCCAACATGGTACCTTTAGATTTGACCATCCGTCTCCTGACATTTAACTGCTCTATTGTCAAACATCCTGCACTTAAGGGGAAAAGGAGGATGGAGCATGAACCCCCTTCCTCCCCCAGCCCACCTACCAGGTAAGCCATCTGTGGGCATTTCACATTCTGATGTATGAAATCCAACTGCCCTTAAGTTCACTTGCATCATAATATGGTTCAGTGAAACCATAAAGCTGTGTCATTTTAAAATACTGTACAATTTATTTCCAGTGAATCCATAAGATAAAAGGCTGCAAATACCAACTTACACACACAACAGGAGAAACCAGTACTTTATGCGCATATCCTTATCATTATGCAGCTCTAAATACCTCAGACAATACTCAGGAATGCCTTCTTCCTCTTCCCAAGAAGGGATAAAGACCAGAGTCTCTTAAATAGCTAGTTTGCAAGTGTAAATGCTTGTGGAAATATCTTTCCAAGCTTTGGTAATTAGCATTGCCATAATGGAGAAACCTAGATAAGCATGCTTGCTTTCTTCAGTCGCTGGATATCTGGAAATCCTAGGTCAGTGGCTAGATCAGCCACATAGTACAGAAGGCATTGGGGTTTTCTAAAGTTGCTGCACCTGCTCAGCACACACTATGAAATAAGTGTATACAGGTCTGTTAAGACTTCTTGCATGTATCCATGCTAGACTGTCTGTATAGCACATGGACACAGTTCTGCCTATGTAGTATGAGGCCTTAACAGCAACTAAGAAAAGCAGTAGTACTAAGAAGTTGGAAGAAGTCAGCCTGGCTTGCGTTATCGCTTCTGCAGGTCTGTGCACAATCTCTGCTCTTTGACCACACAAGCAACAACTACTACTGTAGCTGTAAGAAATAACAGATAAGCTTTTCCCCCAGAGCTGCAATGTGCCTGGATGGGCAGAGTAATCCCATTTCAACCTTAGCAACCAGACCTGTTTATAGATGTGTATACTGATTAGGTTTCTGCTAACAGGAAAAGTGATGTAGCAGCCCCAGGAAGGGCACTAAAACTGCTCTCTGTTCATTTACCTTCTATGCACTGGTGTTTGTTGGTTCTAGGCCCAACAGTAAAGAAAGGAGACCCCACTGACAACTCTCAGTTTGATGATGGATACTGTGCTGCAAACTGATAAGAGTAAACATAATCCCAGCTCATGGAAACTATTTTGGGAATATTCTCAACTTCCATTAGGGAAAAACCTTAGAGGCTCCAGCCCTGAGAATTTTCTTGCTGACACTTCAGTGTCTGAACTTCTCTGTCTTCCACAAATTATTGAAGGCAATAGCTAACAGTTCAGAGACTGAAGAGGGAAGAAGATTGCTCTGGGAGAAGAGGTGGCTTAAATAACTCAAGGAACTGGAGAGATATTAGATCAATTTATTATATTATCCTTCAGTACTTATAAACACCAACATGTCAAGAACACAGCACCTAGTGCCAGCTGTTTCTTCCAACAGGATAACTTGCCTAATGGATTAAGCCTAATCTAGTAATATATTTGATGTTGTCCCATATGGCATAGACTAGGTACATAAATCTGAGCCATGTGAAATTACTACACCTGAATAACAAGTTGTGCACCTAAATTCTGTATGGCATCTGTCAAATCAGGAGACAGTTTCGTGACTATCAAGCCAATATCAATTCTATCTGGTGCTGCAGGATTGCTAAAGCGAGACTTCCCTCCCAGATGGATTCAGCACCTACACCTTGCTGGAGGTACTTGAGGGACACACATTCTGACCTTTGCTGACCAAGATCTTGAAGCGGGGAGGGTGGGTGGTGAAAGTAAGAAAATGTAGTTAAGTATTCTCATGTCCCTGGGAATACAGAGTACACTTATAAGTCTGCAAACAGCACCCAGCCAAGAACTAAAAATAAGCTGTTTAGAAGGATGGGGCTAGAATTCAAAGATCTTGGTAAGTCAGACAAATAGTTAGAAGGTTTACACTTGAGGAGGTGAGAATGAACAAGAGACAAACAGGTGAACAAATTACAGGCTGGCAAACAATGGGCTACAGCAGGTCTGTAGACAAGGATGTGGTCTGTTATAATCCCCAGACAAACATCACATTTCCCAGCGTGATGCTATTACATAGAAGGAAACATTGCATTCTTGAGTATATTTGTCACAGGAAGCCTTAGAGAAGGTGGCTATTCTGCTCTGCTTGCCTGATGACTTGCCAACTGGAATGCTGTTATCCAAATTTGGATGCTTCTTTTGGAAGGGGGCAAAAGTTAATCAAGGGAAGTTAGCACTAAATGCAGGTCAGTTTTTTTTTTTTTCCTAAATTGTGGGAAACAATGAGGTTTGTTAGCATGTCATCGATTACGGATCTCTTGTAGAAGGGAGTCATCTGAAACATGAAATGTTTACAGTGAAGAGAGTCAGCAACTCTTAAATCAGCAAGGAAGAAAAAAATCTTATTTTGCAGGCTGAGTAACAAGAAAAGAAACAAAGAAACAGTAATTGCTGGAGCGGCAACATATTAGGATACTATGTAACCACCTCCATGCAACCTTGAGACAACATAGCTTGCTACGGTCTCATGGTGCTTTTTTTTTTTCTTTTTTTTTTGGGGGGGGGGGGGGAAGGATCTCCAGAACACTGTCTCTGAGAAGCTAAAACCAGAGCACAAATTACGAACCTTTTGGGACAATCTGATTCCTGACTTGGAGACTGGGTAAGAGGTGTATGGCACAATACTGGAGAAAGCCCTTCAATAGGAACTACATGCACCTCCCCTCCTCTCACACCAGGATCCTTTCAGCGCTACCTGCCCAAGGTCTGGTATTTCAGAGAGCGCAGTGGCAGCACAGCAAAATAGTCTTGAGTGCCTTACTAACACGCACTTAATTGACAAGACCATATCTACACAAACACATTGCACTGACTTAACCAACCCAGTTTCTCAGCATACCTTGTTAAATCAGAGACCCGACTGCGAACCAAAGGACTCTTCAGTTTCAAATCTCATTGTGCTTAAACATTGTTTCCGCATTACAAGCAAATGGGAACATTAAGTCACATTCCATTGGAATTCCTCTGAGTTTATTAGGCGGAGTTAGACACTACTGCCTTTGCGACTGGTAAGAGAGTTTGATAGCCTGGCTTTTGCTCCTTGAAACCTTGCTCACCTTCTCATGAGAGGGGGAAATACCACTGAGGGTAAATACGGTGGTATATAATAAATTAATCTCAAAAGCTAGTAGTTAGTTTCAGACTGTCCAGCATGATTGTTATTATCTACTAGTCAACGTCAATGCAACAGCTCATGCTTTTTTTTTTTTTTGGTAGTAATCTTCAGCATTTGAGAAGCAATAACTATATCAGCTGTACTTAATGGAAATTTCCTGTTTACTCAAGGCAATGGGAGTCCAGTTTGCTCCTTTCATGTAAGGTGAAAAAAACCTTATAAAAACTTATGCAGAGACTTTTCTGAAGAGAGACTTGACTCTTCCTTGTGAGACAATGTGAAACCTTCCATGCATTTAGATATGAAGATAACCCTAGAACCAAACCTAGAACCCTAGAATTCAAACCTTTTTAGTTTATATGTACAGTAGAAGACACCATACTAAATTACATACATATCTCACCTTCCTCGACCAAAGTCTGCTATTTCTTCTATCAGCATGTAATAAAACTGCAGAGCAGACATACGTGCAAAAAGCAATGAAACAGCCATAGCTGTATTTCAGTTCTTTATCTTAGCTCAAGCAATAACACTCTGTATGCCAGATGATCATGCAAATTTCATGTACATGTGCATGATCCTTTATCTCTGACAGCTGTTACTCCCAAATGACTAGACCTCGGTTTCAGACTTTCAGCATTCTCTGCCCCTGATCAGTTCTGTACAGTTACCATTAATATTTTTATGAAACAGTAAAACCCATCAAGTGCTATTCCCGGAGAAGGATCTTTCTCCAAAGTTTCCCCCACCTCTTTTCCAACAAACTGCATCATTCTGTCTGCAATGACAGAGAAGTTTAAAAATTGAGGCACAGTTTCCCTAGGTTTTAACAAGGCAAAAAAGCAACATAATTGAACCCTGAAAGGTCCCAAACCCTTTACAATTAGAGATCCCAGATGCTTTTCACACTAGATACTTAATCTTATTTTCTCTGAGGGCTATTGGAATAGTTTATTTTCAACACAGATAAGGGCAGGAAGTGGCAGGAAGGTTTAAAGTGTTCTGTTGAAAAAAAGATTAACGTCTGTTTTAAGGAAACTTTGATGCTGTATAATATCTTATTAGCACTGTAGGAATATTTGTATACAAGTGGCAGTTCTTTCTTTCAGCCACACACAACCAGTTCCAGTAGGCTCAGCACAGCACTCCCTGCTCCTTATATGTGCAATCTGCCCTCAATGGATGTTAGTATGGATTCAAGAACATGGACTGCAGCAACAATTGGTCCTTTGTACCTAAAGGATAAATACAGATGGAAACTGCAGGCCACTGGATCAAACTCCTTCATACCAAGACTGTTTTGTCATGAGAGCTGTTGCATCCCATTAAATACAATGAAGTTGCAAGACTAAGGCTTTATATGTGAAGTTTAGAGAAACCCCCCACAACTAATCCACAAACAAGCTTTGTTTCAAGAAGTCAGTCAGTGTCCAGAAGGAATCAGATTGCTGTTTGTGGTCTTGCACAAGTTAGAAGTGTCAGCATGGGATAAACTGTAGATAATACTGAGGTTTAAGTTCCCAAGTTTTATTGTAATTTCAGTGTCTTTTAAAGCCATTTAACCTCTTCAACACTTATGTCAGTCAGCTATATAAAGTAATACAAGCCTTCTGCAATCCACACAAGGGAAAAAATACTTGAATAATCTTTAGTCCTGGTCCACAATATGAACCATAATCCATAACCCAAACACCATAACCAATACCCATAATCCAAACACCATTTCACACCCATGTTTGGTGTTTTCAATTGGGAAAGAATAAGTACACAACAAGTTACAGAGAAGCTGCGCTTCACAGTACCAAGTCACAACAAACCAGAGCACTGTCTGAAGACATGGATAATATAAGTAAAAATATCATAGCCTCAGAGCTTTCCATGAAACCAGACCCCAACACCGGTGTCTTTTATTCTGATGCTTATGAAGAGGCATCAATTCTAAAGAGCAGTGCGTGCATATGAAAAGCCCCAGACAAATTTTGAAGAGTCAAAAATCTGACAGATTTTCACCTTGAGACTAGGTAACAACACAGCCTACCAGCACATAGCACTCCACACTTTTCTGGTAGACCCTATATAAACAGCATTAGCATAACATACAATGGTTATTCTTCTGAGATGGAAGGGTGGCACTGGATTTGGGAGGTAGGGGGATGCAAACACAAGGAGAGGCTATGACTTACTCCCTCTAAGGATTATGCCCTGAGAGTTTGAGGGGGAACAACAACTAGCTGGTAGAGAAATGTTCTCAACAACTATGCTCTTCCCTGCTGGAGACACCACAGGATGCAAAGGAAGTGGGTTTTTTTTTTTTTTTTTTTTTTGTTTTTTTGTCAGAAGTGAACTGGAAAAATATCAAGGAATTTCAAAGGCATGGAATGATTCCCATGCAAGGGACAACTAAACTGCTTAGGACTTCTCAGCTTGGAAGAAAGTTAGCTGAGGCTAGGATGTAAGAGCCTATAAAGTCATGAGTGACATGGACAGGATGGACAAGGACCAAATGTTACTGCCTCTATCAACAGAATTACTAGGGGGCATCAAAGCTGGTCAGTTCAGAACAAGAGAAAGTAGTTCTTCAAATAATGCTGTAGCAAGGAGTTTTGTAGATAACCTTCACATTGTTTGAAAAGTTATCTACGAAAGCCTTTGTTACAGCCTACTGCAGATACCAAAGTTCACATGGTTTCAAGGGGAGACTGGACAAATTCACAGAAAGGCATTCAATAACTCAGTATATAGAAACTTTCAGCATCCAACACTTTGCACCTCAGAACAAGAGCAACAGTGCATACCTTCAAATCCTCTTCCTTACGCATCGGCTTTTGGCCAACATCAAAGGCCAAGTGAGAGGGGCTTTGTGCGTGACCTGGCAGGGACACCGGCATTCTTATAGAAATGAAAGTGCAGAAAGAAGGTGAACTACTTTTACATGAAGAGAAATAGCAATGTAAATGAGTTGCGCTGGGCCAGGTAACAATGTACTTTCATTTTGTGTTCTAATTACGAACACGTTTGCCACAATGCGATCTGCTGATTGGATAAGTCACCCTTCAGTTTTACCTGTTTTACAGTCAGCTCTTTGCTTTATCTTATGAGCTTCACTGGAACACATCGCATAGCATTTGCAAAATTTATGAGTGGAATTATATGATGTGATCACTTGTGATCGATCACAGATCAGCCTGATCTATGTCCCATATACTTCAGTGCTTACACTTTCAGCCAAGGTACTTCAAACAGTATGCAACAGCTACTATTTGCTCCCAGATAAATGTAGGCCATTGCAAGTCCTGGAACAGCAGCTAAACACAAAGGGATTGCTCTTGAGAAATTATAGGTAATACTGACAGGAAAATGGAGTGGAAAGATCAGCAAGACACTCCTGATCTGTAAAAGGGCATCAGGACCGCATCCCTTCTGAGATATAACTTGTTGCAGGCCCTCCACTACTGAAGTGTGGACATCAAACAAAAATGCACCAGTGATTCACAAAATGTATGCAGAGTGGGTTGGGGGCAGAAAAAGTAACTTTCAAAAATTTGTCTGCAAGGCTGGACTGGCTTTTAAGAGAACGTTATTGTCTCCCACACCGAGATCACTGAATATCCATTAAGCAAACCCACCCACCAATTCACATCGCGTACTCTGTGCATCAGGAACTGGCTGCAGTCAGAGTAATTCCATATTTGCATCTCAAACCCATCAGAGGGCTACAGACTACCTTGTGGAGGGGTCCCAGGCTTTCTCCCATTGGAGTTACACAATATGCATCCAAATGTGACAGTTGTTGGTCATCAAGCAGTAAGGTTTCTCTTGCTTGCTCAGTTAGAAGATGAGTCCTGCATTTTAACTCTAACACTCAGGATTTTATTTTAATTGACAGCTGATAGTGTCAGATGCTCATCAGTCTCAGGTGAGCACATGGCTGCTAGTCATATTCTCTCAAAGATGAGAGCAGATGCAAAGAAGTCAGGTGATTTGGCCACTAAGAAGTAGGGACTAGGATGAGAAACAAAAGCAGGATCTGAAGAAATGAGCAAGAGGGATGCAACACAGTTAGCTGTTACATTGAGCTAAGCCTTGTCCCTTAACTCACAGAGTCAGCAGAGTTTCTCCCTTTCCTAGGGGGAAAAGATCCTGTACATTGCTCAGGAAATGCCCTCAACTTCAGCTGCTTCAGCAAAGAGCTACACTTCACAGCTCATAGGCTAAATGTTACCTAATGCCAAAACCAGGCTTCAAAGCAAGCATGCAAAGCAGCTATAATGTATTATTTAACACAGTGTGTAGTGCAGTTGAGTGATCTTAGGCAGCACTGCTTCCCTTCAAGGTCAATTGAGTGATTATGGGATTTACAGGGTGCATAAAGCTCTCTGGACACAAAGTGCCAAATAGGAATATCATTGATGCAGGAATGTTTAGTGATCATCAAAAAGTCTTAGAGTCCTGACCTACCATAGCTTGCTTTTTTTAGTGAATAGAGGAAGATTGTCATGGGGGGGGGGGAAGAGTAGGAAGGCTTATCTCCACCCTCTGCCCTTTAAGAAGGCTAAGAAATTCTTTAAGTAGTCACTAACACAGCAGTTAACACACTTGATTTCTCTGCAGCAGATAACATCCTAGAACAAACTGACCTCAGAAACACTCAGCCCATACAGTAATTTGGTTTTTAAGCACTATTATGAGCTCATTCTTTTATAATTTTAGTCATCTGTGAACTACTCCCTGAATTTACTATTAATAGAACCCATTACCTTCCTCTCACAGCCGTGAGTGGGCTTAAACTTGGCAAATGTAAGGTTCCCTCCATTTTGCAGAGCACACACTTCCTGGGTATCAAGCACACCAAACACCACATCACCTGATGGTGCAATTTATGCTTATATGGAAAGGCTAAAAATTTATTCCAGGCTAAATCTATAGCTATCCATGAGCTAAGAGTGTTTTCAGTCAATGTCTCATCCATAGTAATATTACACTTCTACAACTACGAGCACTTAAGAATAGAAAACTGACAGAACAGATTTATTATGAGCTTTGGAATATGCAAAAGAATTTTTGGATTTCAGTCCAGTTATACCAATTTTCTGTGAGGAACTGGAAGATAAAAGCTGTTCTGTGAAGAGTTTCATTTTCTGCACTTAGCAGATATGCAGTCAACAAGCCAGACGGATTTGGGAAATCTGAACAGTTATTACTTCTATTCAGAATGGATTCCTATCACTATGCTTACATCTTTTCCAGCTGGCTTATGACAGACTGGTTGAATTCTAATGTCATATGCTGTTTACAGAGTGCCAAAGGTCTGGCTAAAGACTTGCATGTTGTCTTCAAGCTCTTTTCCAGAATTCATGTATAATTCACCATCAAGCAGGTATGGAGGACTTGTCTAACCACTTAATACCAAGCACACTAGCTTGTTATTAATAACACAGGACTGGGAAAAACCTTCTCAGTCATCAATTCCAGTCCCCTACTCCTACAGGCAGCTATAATAAATTGTGTCCTTGTCAAGCTTTATCTTAAGGGATGTTAAGTCTTGGAATAGTTTCCTAAGACCACCAGCAGGGGCAAGAAACTTAACTGCTCTAATGTTTAAAAGTCTCCTAAGCCATAAGTGTCGCTTAAAGCGATTCTTCCTCCTCTTTTGCATTTAAACCCTTTACATTTTATACAGCTGAAGGTAACTTGTTTAATTCTACCAGGCTAAACAAGCCAAGCAGCCTCCTTTCATGAGGAGGCTTTCTGCCTCTAGTCATCCCAAGACCTTCTCTGGGTTCTGCTTTGAGTTCATCTTTCCCTGCACAAGGAAGACCAGAACTGCAACCTATATTCAAGGAAGTATCTCAACAGCACCTTCCATTAATGCATTCCATTAAAGAAATTCCATGCACTGTAGCTCACATGGATGAGGCAGTCATCCTATCACTAATTAACCTACATCCTTCTATCCCTTATAGACTTTCTTTCCCCACCCCTGCAAGTTCAACTATTGAAATGGGATCTTTTTACTGCAGTCCTTCACTCCTTTCCGTACAGTGGCCCCCCACATCAATAATAGCCCAACAGCATGGCATTAGGAGATTTCATTAGTATGCTCAGCTTTTTGAAAACTGAGCATTAATAAAAGTATTAGATAAGGCTGCCTCTTGATATTATCCACGTGTTCTCTCTGTGCCAGACTGCACTTATTGCTGTCCTCTCTTTGAACAGTTTTACTCACATGCACACAAGTATTGCATAGTCTTGTGTGACACTACACTAAATGCTCTACTGCAGCTTAAATAAAGCTAACTTAATTTCTTGTGAAACTCTAATTTTTTTTTTTTCTTAAGAGAAAACAAAAAAAATACACCTTCAATAAGGTAACAAAGAACACTGATAGGTCAGATCAAATTAACAGGGCTATAGAACAGATATCATGTTTCCTTCTCCTTCTGTAAGTAATGTTCATTAGTACCCAGTCATGCAGTACTGTCCACAGTTTATTAGATCCGTTTGTTTTGCAAAAGGATTTAATTCAGCTAAAATGCTGTCCCTTTAGTGAATCAAGCAGAAATAGACTAATATAAGCACCTAGGGAAAATGCAGCAAGCACAGAGACACTCCAGTAATGAAAAGGGATACAAGGTTGATCAAGTAAGAAGTTTATTTAGCATTTCATTTATTTTCAGATAGTACAGCAAGATGTGGACAAGATGAAACCTCTTGTATTTCCCCGCATAACTCACCATTTGTTTAACCTAATTAATCACTGTCTATGCTAGATGGAAATTATTTATTTGAACTTTTGATGAAATACAATGATCTCAGCTGAAAACACATGAATTTGTGCAGAAATTACCTATTTTAGCCTACTGCAGAGATCTTGCTACTTTGCTACTGTCACACTTTGCAGAATGTTCATGCTAAATTACAAACTGAAACTGCTTGGAAGTGTCTATATTAAATATTTTTATTTCAGAATTATTTTCTGGATCATTACCAGAGTTTATTTTGAGCACTGTAGACATGCATCAGAAAAATCCAACTAATTACTATTAAATGTGGCCACAGAATCTGGAATACAGTTCACTTTCTAGCACTTGGGTACTCAACTCAAATATAAGATCACTACTTTTCTAGTGTTAATGCACTTGCTGTCTGTTTACTGTAAAAGAAGAGACTTCAAAAATGATGAGTAAGCTCCGCTTGAGTGCATATTTTTGTTAAAATAAAAGCTTCACAAAGATTTAATTTAGTGGGGGGTTTTGCCAAAATTTTGCTTATTGATTACAAGTCAAAAATTTAAGATGAAAATTGATGACCAAATTGTCAACCTTCACCCACAGCAGCATGAAGTCTGCAGGCAACATCATATTTACTTATGCCAAGCAGAAATGACACATGCAAACAAGTATAGAAAATAAATACTGAGTACCCATGCCAAATATCCAAGAGAAACTAAGATAGCCTCCCTGTGCTTCCTAAGAGTTCATACTGCTGTTGTTCAAGTGTGCCAGAGGCTGTCATCCTCTAAGTGCAATTCTGCCTCTGGACCCACAGCTTTACATCCCATCCCACCACACCCTGCAAACTGATAGGAATTCCATTTAGCTGTATTAAGAGCAAATGAACTGGGCTGGGAAGGATTCAGATTCATTGCCTCAATTTGAAGCAGTCAGACTAAACAATGCATTTTATTAAAATAATCTCTGCAAAATTCGTCTTGTCTCCATTTACAGTAAGGTGGCAGTTAGCAATACTGATAAACAGATTAAGTGCAGATTATAAAAAAGTGCTTATACTATACAAGAAGATATTGCCACACAGTCTTGTCCATAAATCCCAGTCAGCAGGTCACATGTCTCTGAAGTTATCAGAGTACAGTTGACAATTGCCCTTCCCCTGTGGCTTACACCATCCACCTATCACCATTTTGTCTCTGCGTTATTCACTGGGTAGTCAGCCAGCAAGAGAAGAATCCGTATCAGCATCCACCAGGAAATATGAACATATCCAGGCCAGGTAAAAGGAAGAACATGGCTGTAAGCAGTTTTGGGTTTTTTTTGTTTGTTTTTGATGGGCTTTTTTTTTTTTTCTTTCCTTTGATCAGATTAAGAGAGTTTTTCCACACCTGTCCATGGCTTTCAGTATAAAATAATCCTAGACCAGGATTTCAGATTATTCTGACTAGGGTATTCCATGGAAGGCAGCCTGCATAATTAGCAAATGGTTATTAATGTAGTTATTTTACATATATATATATATATACATACACACACACACACTTCATGCTTGGTAAATTATGTGTTTTCTACTCTAACCTGCAAAAGGGCCTTTTCAGTAGACAGTTTTATATACAGTAATATATCCCTACTGCTGAAATACCTCTAGGGGAGACTGAAGATTTAGTTCTTAAAATGATTGTGAGCATTAGCTTTTATTGTCAGCTTACAGACACCGCAGAGTAAGTTAACCTAAGCACCTCTTTTCTGAAAAAAGATGACTTAGATGTTATCATAAAACATTAACTGCTTATTACATCAAAGATAAGCTTGTTTACTCCCATTTCATGGAGATGTACCTAATAACAACATAAATTCTTCACCACACTGCATTTTAAGGAATATTGCCTCTGTTGGAAAAAAGATAGCAGCAATAACATGGTCTGATTATGCCCTTCAGAGTTCAAAAATGTGTTTGCTCCAATGACTACCCAGGGCTTTGCATTAGGCAGCTGGTCCCTCAGAAGAATTACTGTTTCTAACTGTAGAGCAGGAGCAGATTAAAAAACCAAAAAACACCCCCTCCCCCCCAAATAGCAAATCTGTAACTGGAGGAACAACAGTGACACAGGATTGAGGAAAAAGAGGCAGATGAAGAAGGGAGCCAGGTACGTTCAATTGAAAATAAATAAATAAATAAATAAAAAGCTTTTCTTCTCCTGATAATGAGTGGTGTGGACCAGTAACAGTCCCACCTGTAGCACTGCAGAGAATTGCATTAAGAAGCCCCGAGATTTATTTTTTAAGATCACAAAACAATAAAAGTGAAGTTTCTTACATGTTTACAAATACACATTTCCTATACATATAGGCACACAGTGCGCATAAATATTAAAAGCAAGTCAGTGCAGTTTTGTTATCTCACTCTAAGTGGGAGTATCAAAAAAACAAAAACAAAACGAAACAAAACCTCTTAAGAGTTACTCAAGAGGTCTGCGTTTTTCCAACACAGAAATATTTCAGGAAACAAAATAATCCAGTTTGCTCGCTTTCAACTATAGCCCCCGAGGCTCATTTCCCTCCCTACCCCCCCCCCCCCCGTTAGGGGGCCGGTTACAGCCGCCCCGGGAGGGCGAGGGCAGAGGCCAGTGCGCAGCGTCCGGCGCCCCCGGGCGAAGCGGGGCTGCGCGGGACGCCAGGCCCAGGGGACCCCGTCCTCGACGTGACCGGCTCCCCGACCGCCCAGCGAGCGCACTTCGTGCTCCAATACCACCCCGGAGGGCACATTCACATCTTAATCAAAGCTGTTAAACCGCTTCAACGACTGAAGCGGGTCTTCTTTTTTTTCCCCGTTCCTGGAGTTTTTAATCCGAGCTACGGGTTTATACAGCACCGCTCCCACGCTGCGCAGAACTAGAAGTTTTCGGGATTTCTTAGCAGGAAAATGCTCTCCCTGCACAAGAAACGCCGGCTGCCGCGGCGCGGGTTTCAAGGCAGCGCGTTAGCTCTCCCGAGAGCCGCGGCCCCGGGATGACCCCCCCCCCCCCCCGGGGAGCCGGTGCCGGCCCCCCAGCCCCCCAACCGCCGCCTAACGCCTCCGCCGGGGCCCCGCGGCAAAGCCCCCAGCGCCCCACTTACCGGCTTCGGCATTTTCCGCGGCGTCTGCGCTTCCCTTACTCCAAAGGCAAACGTTCATGCAGCAGCTGCCCCACCTCAGCCGAGCGCCCTGTGAGGAGCAGGAGGAGGAAAAAAGGAGGAGGAAGGAGCCCGCAAGTGCGGCGCCGGCCGCCCGGCGGCGGTTAAGTACGCAGGTGGGGCCGCGGCCGTGACTCACCGCCGCCGGCCATTACCCGCCGCTCCCCCCCCCGCTCCGCCCCGGCCTTCTGCGAGTGCCGCACCAGCCTCGCCTAGCGGCGGGGCGCCCCCGGCGCCGAGGGGTGACCCGGGACGGGCAAAACCCCTCCGCCGCGAGCCGCCCGCGGGGCCGCCCGGGAGCCCCCGCGCAACAGGTGCTCGCGGGCCACCGCCGGCCCGCCCGCACGGCCTCGCCTCAGCGCCGCCCGCCGCAACATGGCCGCCCGCGGCGCGCCCGGCGGGTCCGGCCCCCGCGCCGCACCTGCCCCAACGGTCGCGCCGCGCCGCGCCGCGCCGGGCCGGGCCGGGCCGGGCCGGGCGGTGGCAGCGCTCCGGGGCAGCGGGAGGTGCCTCGCACCGGCTCCCCAGGGCCCCCCGCTCCCCCGCCTGCAGTCCGGGCGCCCCGCAACGGGGAAAAAGTCATGGTCGTTACAACGCTGCGGCGCTGCCTGCTTCAAGACACGTTTCCATGTGAGATAAAAGTATCACAGGCCTCTAGTAGCTGCGGTGTTTCTCCAAGTCCAGAATCAGGAGATATGATTACCTTTAAAAACAAACGCACACACACATACACAGGACTGACTTGTGTATTAAAGTGTCTTTTCAGCAATGATGGCGTGAGAGAAAAGTTCGAAAATCCACCCCGGGCTCAGAAACCAGAAGGCAAAGAGAACGCAACCCGAATGCAATCACTTTAATTCATGATCTTTAGCTAAGACCCAAGGAAGATTACGAGTGAATTTATAGACATACAAAGATGACAGCCGGTGGCTCTGCCCCCTTGCTTGTTGTCCTTCTGCGTCCACAAACACTGTGCTGCAGCTCAGGTGCCGCTGGTTCTGCAGAGGCTGCTGGCCTCCCTCAGCACCTCGCTCGGCTGCTCGCGGGAACAGCTTGTATTTACGCAGTCATGGGCAATGGCCTGCAGGCCAAAGCTCTTCCTGTGTGCCTGCACAGTGCGTAGCTGAGCCGTAGGGCTAAAGAAACCGTGCAGCCTGCACCCAGGTTCGAGCAACATGTGGCTGTTTCATGAGAAAAGGGCTAGGAAAGGGGAGCCACAGAGCAAGGGGGTAACAACCCAGAAAATGAAAAAGATATGGGGCAGGGGAGAGCCTGGAAGGTGTCAATGGATGGTAACAAAAAAGATAGCACTAACAGTACAGGACCTGCACTGGAGAAGAAGATAGAAATGGTGTCTTCCCTTGGAGACTCCACTAGGCAGCAGTTGGTACTGCCACATTAAAGAAATTACTGCCCCAGGTCTCTGAAAGAAAGAGGAGGGGAGCTGAACAGGACACTGATAGAATTCACAGTTATATTCCTTCCCTGTTGGATGATCCTAAGGCATTACTGGGGGGCTGTACTATCAAAACTGAGCCATGGGGATGGCAGCTCAAAACCGCAAGTGAGAAGAAAGTCTGATGAAGCTGAATAGCTTCTAAGAAAAGGCCAGTGATCAAACATCTTTGGGAAACGTACGGCCTCAGTTTCCAGATGGAGCAATTCCAATGAGACTTTACTGGGATCAGGTTAATTTCACAGAATATGATTTGTGTGGGGGCTTTCTACACTCTTCTGTTGAGCAATAAGTTTATGCTGGGATCGTGCCCTACTCAATAGGGTGGTACTGGACATGGACCAGACCATAGTATCATTGCATTTTGAACAGATTCTGCTAAGCACAGATATTCCAAAGTACAAATATTCCAAGTACAGAATACTTTAAGAATCCATCAGCTTTTTCTCAGATCTCTAAGTTGTATTTTTTGATTTTTTGGGGGTATGGAAGCATGTAGATGAGAGATTTTCATTCCTTAATCTTAACATCCAGATTCCAGCTGTGATTGGATGAAAAAAGGCCAAAATAAGCTAGTGTCTGCTTACACTAGAAAGAGGTGGTTGCACAGATTTTAATGGAAAGCCCATTTCTGTCCTGGGAGATTTCCATCCCAACAGTCCTTTCCTGTCCAAAACTTGACATGTGCTCAGAGACCATTACCCTGGGGCTCCATGTTGGAGCAATTCCATGTTGGAGTGATGCCTCATTTAATAGATCCTAAAGATGACTTGAATCAGTCAGGCAACTATTTGTTTCCATGTTAGTTACATATCCAAGCTTAAACCTCTGATTTTTTTTTTTTTTAACACTTACCATTGCCTCCTAGCCGCAGAGCTAAAGGTAAAAGGAATTTAGGTGACTAATAATTGTTACAACATACAATCTTTAGGTTCCTGTTTGCCATCACACATAACCTTCTGCCATTCTGCCACAATCAGCAGTGTATGGGGAGCGATAGATACCTCAATGGTATCCATAACTACTAGCTTACTCAACACAGCTCCACCCAAAATCAACCAAGGTGAACACACTGAGCTTATACAGGCAGAATTGTCTTCTGTGGAAGGAACCAGAACAATTGGCAGGTTGCAGCGTATGTTGGAGACCCTTGGTCTCCCTCCTGGGCTTTTGCCTAGTGCTAGGTGTGCTTTTAAACCCCCTTGCCTGCAGAGCTTAGGTGCCTTACTAAACTCCCAGTTGGGCAACATTTCAACAAGGTGCCTTTGTCACAGTAAGAAATTCTCTTCTATAGCTGGGTCCTTAAGTTCCTTCCTTTATGTTTCTCTCCTCCACCCCTCCCCCCTGCAATGGATGGAAAGGTTTGTGATACTGTTCCCTTCTACCCTTTTATACAGAAGTATATTCATCCTTTGCAGATGCAGTACAGCTCCCCTCTCCATGCGAGAAGGGCAGAAAGTCCCCAGTTCTCTTGCTTTCCTGACAGACAGCCTATTGAATTTTTGGAGCAGGGGCATCGTGTGTAAGACTGATTCATGTTTTCTAAGAATGCTTACGGATCAAATCCCCTTTGGGGTTTGGGCAGGGAAACACCAGAGCAGGTGTAAAAGGGGTGCAAAGAAATCAAATCCCATCAAGACAAGGTTTGGGGCAGAACTACAAATATGAAAAACAGATACAAATATGCAGAAGTAAAAAGGTGAGCCTGCGGAATTTTCAAATGAAAAACTGGTGGGACTTGGGTACTTCTAGATTTAGGTATTGGCTAAGCAGGAGAGAACTTTTACAGCCACCCTTAGTACAGGATCTTCAGTCAGATCTCACAACTAACCATAAGACCCAAATCAAAATGATACCAGCCTTCACTAGTTCTGGTGCTCGTGGAACAACTGCTTTTAGATTTGGTCCCTAACTAGTTTGGATCTTCATTTCCCTTAAAAATTCTGAGGGATGGTATTTCCTCACCCAAAGAATTGAAATGCAAAAAAAAAGTCTAGTTCTGCCTTTAGTAATCTTGCTGTTCAGTTTCTTAAGATATATTTCAAAATGTCTAAGAAGCAATAAGTAGAAACTAAAACAAAGAATTGCATACATGACTCATTTAACATTTGTGATGGGTTGTCCAGGTGCATAAAGTTTTAGCAGCCAAAATTATTTCAGATAAATTAATGCAAATAATTGGATGAGAAACTGTTCGAAATTGTGGCTTTGCATTTTATCTCACATTGCATATTTACTAAACTTAGCTTCTCATTCTGAAGCCTTTAAGTTACAGTAGTAAGACTTGCTCTAATAAAACACTTATTCTTAACATGCTTTATTAAGAGGGTAGCATTACGAACAATTTACAGGAGTTACTAAAGCAGAGGAGGTGATGAAAGGACCTAGATTGCTCAGCAGGTCAGTAGCACAACCCAGTTTCTGCTTTCTTCCCTGTAATAGCTCCTGTACCTTACTGTCCACTAAGCTTTTCAGTCACCAAACTGTGTTTTAAGTCAGCCTCATCAAGCCTGCCTTCCCTGTTTTAAAGAGAAGACCCATTTAATCTGTTGTTCTACCTTAATTCTTAATAACATTCCAACTTGATGTAAAACATCTATGATTATAAAGCATTTGTCAGAATTTGCACAAGGAAGTCCTATTGCTATATGGTGGCTTTTGCTTAACAGGTTTGGTGCCAGCCCAGTTTTTTGTCAACATAAAACTTCCTAAACCTGATCATCTCGGAACTGGTAATTATGGAATATGTGTGTCCTAAAATGCCATCCTTGGTTGCTCACACAAAATCAACGGTCTCAGAAAAATCAAACCTGAACTCCTTGTTTCTTCCTATAGAAAGTTTCATCCAGGTTTAGGACTTTTGGCAGGTCATAGTTGGAAGAGTTTTGCAGCATCTCTCCTGGTTGGTTTGCAGTTTTACTCCAAGGCTTTTTTATTAACTGGAAATTTACAGTAGCTAACTGTCCTTTTAACATTTTTCACAGGCCATGCATTCAGTACAGCAGTTAAAAGGAAGGATATGACTTTCTGAGCTATGTTATAAAGATTTAAAGAGACTTGCTCTTATCTAGGATGGTCAGGAGGGTGATTTTCTTTGTCAATGGAAAGAGTTGTAGGAGGAAATAGATGCGATCATATGATGTTATTGACAATGGCTTCTTTTTCATTATGCATGACTCTGAATAGGTAGCTTATTCCTCATTGTAATTTCTGTAATTTCCACATCATAATTTCAAAAATGTCGAACCTGAATAGGAGTGGCCAAGGACCTGGAGGGTTCTAGCTCTGTCTCCACTGAGAGCTGCTTCATTGCTACTAGCACTGGGCTTATTGAAAACTCCACAAATTCAGGTCACAGTGGATCATCACCTTTTGACAAAGCACTGCTGACATTTTCTAAGGTTTTTTTTGAAGGAGATATACAGGAGTGCAGAGCTTGTGTCCCATATTTGGTTGTTTCCAAATGAGAAGCTGCTGCCAAGTTCAGTTCATGGATTTTTCTAAGTGTGGGTTCCCACAAGTGTATTTTGTACTTCACCTATACTAACAAATTAAGGTGGGCTAAGGCCTAGAAATAAGCCTCATTAAATGATCCAGTGGTTTAATTTTGGAAGACCCTTATCTTTGCATTCATTTCAATTTCCAGCTGCCCCCAAGTATTCCTTGAGATTGTGTGACCCTCTGATTGATCATCATGGAGTTGCATGGGAACATACAAGGCTATGAGGAAATGTATATATAATGAAGTTTATAAAGGATTGTTTTAAAATGTGGTAGGAAGGAAAGAGGAACAGACAAGACCTCATGCTTTTATCTTGTTTGTTTTCACCCATCATAAAAAGAGAGAAAAGCTTAAAGAAGATTACAAATATATTTCTTTTCCTTGACAGAAATTGTGAAAAAGTCCTAAGGATGGTTCGTTTTCAGTTCCCATGAGAACTGTCTTAGTAACATCCCTAGTAACACATTTTTTAATCATCTTCTACAGGAAACTTGCACTGGGAGGGATGCAAGGTACGCAAGAAAGTCTTCTCTTGGACTAAAGCAAAAGATAACTTGGTATATGGCAGTGCTGTTCTTTGCTCAGTAACACTACTGGTGCAAATGCATCATCTTCAATGGCCATTTCTAATTTTACACCTTGCAATCAAGGCTTACTGTTTAATGGAAAGGAAGATACCAACATGAAGGTAGAAGGATGGTCTTATATAGATCCTTAAGACTTTCTCTACTCATGTTGTTTGTGATATTTTGAGTATGCTGAGATAGAGAAATTATTTACACTGGATGGGAAGGAAATATGTAGCGAGAGGTAAAATAAAGATCAAATAAAATATGACTTAAAATAAAGACAGGATTAAACATGCATGTGACCAGGGAAGGACAATCTATGGTAATCTTCTCTGTAACCAAAATCCAAAGTGAATTATTGATCTTACCAATAAAAATAAGTAAATAGAAACAATAATAAGAATTTTCTGAATCTATTGAATGAGACCGATCACGTCACAAAGTATTGTTTAAAAATGTGTAAAATGATGACTGAAAATTATGAGATACTGAATTTGTGGAGATCATACCACATGTGTAAATTCAGCAATGTTTGACCAAGACTTGAAGCAAATGGAAACTATGGGCAACACACCTTTTGCGTTTCAAAGTGAAATAACGATCTTAATGCATATGATAAGAGTCCTCTAAGAGGAAGGGAGTTCCCCTGGTTAGGTAATCTTTATTCCACCTTGATATCTACTTTTGTGCATTTTTATTTGGAGTCTGATTAAAAGCAGAGCTGAGTGCCATATATTAAAGGTGCAAATATCCCCCGCAAGTCTGAACTCTTTCTACAGGGACCAGCTTTTTGGCTTTTCTTTTTTTTTTTAACATCATACTAGAGATGCATAAAGAGAGTGTTGACAAAAAGAGCAAGTCAGATAAAGCTGACTAACTTAGCCTCACAAATGGAGCAGGTGTGTGTTTGGAGCAGGTGTGAGTGGCAAGGAAGGTGGAGGCTTTTGCTTATATGCCATATAAATCAGGGGGCAAAATAAGAGTCCATATAAATCAGGAGGCAAAATAAGAGTTTGCTGTGCCCACTGGTTGACAGAGGGAAAAACAATTCATCACTCTACTTACAAGACTATTTTTTCTCAAAGTTGTTCTATAATTGAATATACTGCTGACATATATCTCTCTCACTGTGGGCATGAGGCTGTAAGAGTTCAAAAATACAAATAATCAACAATTTCAACTTAACAAAGAGTGTCAAAATTCAGAATTTCAGGGCTAAAATAAGTGTGCACAGTACAAGTTCAAATCATGGATAGAGAGCACATTTTCTTTTCCAGTGATATCATGCTGACTCACAGCTTTTAAGGATCATGTTGTTTGACTTTCAGCATAACCCAAGCTGTTTTCACCCAGTGATTCTCAAATCAAGCCCATAACCTTAGAAAAGCTTTAAATCCCAATCTCAGGACTGAATGACAGTGATTTCACCACCTTTCCTGTTCTCTCTTTGGCTAAGTGCTCTTTCAGCAAAAATTCTGAAAGCTGTTTGCACTGACTGGTACTTGTGTTTGTCATTCCATTTCAGAAGATGCACCGTATGTAATGCAATTTGCAATTAAACCCTGAGCCAAGATAAAACATCTAGCATGGCTCTTGCTTGGTCTTAGCAAAGCCAGTAACACAAGCTGTGCATTACTGTGGAGTCTGATGCCAGCTATCAAAATAAAAGACTGCTTTCCTTCATTTTTCCCTAATTCAAAAAGAAAAAAATTGCTTGATGCAGAAGTGTCTAGGTAAAGTTCAGAAGGTCCAAATGGCACTCCAGCCTATTTTTCCAGTCAGGACTCTCAGATTATCTTCCCATATTTTGCCTAGCCTCATTTAAGTGCTCTATGCAAAAAGTTTCAGGTTAGTTTGTAAAAAGATATGTCAAATAGTAAGAGAAATAGAAAAAAATATAACGATAGGGCTGCCATTTGTTACTGGTATTATATTAGCCCTCTTACTCTGCATCATCTACTACAGAAAAGAACGTTTCAAAGTAACATTAGGAGCAAAAGTTATTTCTGCTCTATTCAGATTGCAGCTGTCCAATAGCAGTTCAGTTGGCACAGGGAACTCCCAGTGCAGAATAAGAAGAGAATATAAAATGGAGAAGTTTTTTGCAGATAAAGGAGGGTAATTTTGACCTTGATATATCATGAGTAAGACACTAAGCTGGAGGCTGAAGTACAAGAATACACCTATCTCTTGGGAAATCCTGTTTGCGCTGTGATAACACAATAACATTGAAAACAGGCGGATACTGATCAAGGCATAAGACCAAATACAAGGCAGGTATAAGCAGGGTGACATTGCTAAACAAAGCAAAACACTGCCTACTTTCACCAGACCTGAATTTTAATTCTGCTATTTTGTAAGGCCTTACCTGGAACTGTGCCTCAATTAAATATTCATTCACGAGAAAAAGCTATTTGTGTTTCATAGCAAACAGCTCATACACGATTTACAAATGGATACTTATTTCCTTAATTAGCTTTCAACAACCCTGCTAAACAGTCAGGCCAAACTAAATTTATTTCATGTCAAGGCTGCATATACACAGTCACCTTATCTAATCAGCCCCAGCTGCCTTAAAGCCAGTAACTCAGAAACAAAGAGGCTCCCAAACCAAATAACTTCTGTGAGGCCTCCCTGGCAGAGAAGGGGACCAGGCTGATTACTGCTCACCTGCCACACTGAGGCATTCAGGCAACCTGAAACAAAGGGAGTTTTCAGTGCTTCCCAATGACACACCTAGATTGTGAAGTAATTACCTCTGACGCATGGCACAAAAGATAAACACTGAGTCCTGTAGTGTGTTGGCTAGCAACTCCTCAAAACATTTTGGAAAATGATATCATTATGCTGCCTTTAAAATAGCAGGTGAACTTCACCTGTCTACTGCACCGAACTCAGGATCTAGGTACTAATTAAGTACCACTTGAACCTTCAAAATGGAGCTGAAGTGCTGCCTAGGATGTAAACCAGGATTTCATACAGAGTTGATTTTCTCCTAGGCTAATACAGCTTAGCTCAGCATTTCACTTGCTAATAAGCTGATTATCTTTTAAAGGTGGTTTGATGAATTTTTTGGTCTCTTTAATAAAAGACAAATGTAAGATGCGGAAAAAATCTCTTTGTTTACACATAACATGTAACCTTATGGGCACTTTCTGTGCCATTGCTTCATCTGTATGACCTCTCACCAAACACTAATAACACCCTTGAAACCAGATTTGCTAGTCCACTGCTCTGTTTTGACCGTAGAGCACTTATAGTGTGGGAGGAGAAAGGTGAGGTGCTGCTGGACCCCAAAACCAGCAGGGTGTTGTGCCCTTCTACCTGGTATCAGCTGAGGATCTGGTGACTCCTGAGCTGATGGTTCATAAGCTAATTGTTTGATATATTTAACTATCTTGTAGCAGTAAAAATGCTCTAGCTGCAGCAATCAGACATGAAGAAGGGTTTCTGTATCCAAAAAGTGTCTGTTTTTTCCAACAATGTCACTTGGCCTTACAAACATTGCTTTGGGTGATTTAGCACAAACATATGTCTGTTAGAGACCTTCATGGACTTGCCTTAGACTATGTCCAAAGCCAGTCCGAATTCCAGTCTAGACGTGAGAGACACCAGGAGCTCAGGAACTGAAAACACCTTGTAGACAAGGGTGGAACAACCATATTGACCCTAACGCATGTATACACTGTTATATGTGGTATTTTCCCATTAGAAAGTGGGTTGCCCTGTGTTGTTCTCTCTGACTCTGGTCTGTCTGCCAGGGCAGATGGGGAGTGAGCTGGAAGTACAGTGTCAACTATGGCCTTATTTTTGGAGTTCAGTTTTAAGGCCAAATGCTGTTAGCATGGGTTATGTGGTTATAGCAGGGGCTTCATAGGAGGCCATACCAAGTGATGTGGCCTGTCTTAGCGTTTGTGCTGAAATGCAGTCACCCAAGACATGGCCTCAATTCAGTGTTTAGACATGTAGGCTGAGTGCTCTGGGTCTAGGGCCTTGAGCGGCTTCTTGCGTGCAGTCTGTGGGGGAATTGGTCTTTGAGGCCTGTTTACAAAAGCCTGTGAGAAAGGCTCAACCCACTCCTTGCAGACATGATAGACCAAGCCTGTAGGAGCAGTTTCACTGCCCAGCCCTCTGTGGCTGCTCTGCAAGGCATGACAGCAGCTACAAGAAGAGTGGGAAGACTGACAGTCCTGAGTCTGGCCACTAACCTAGGTTCCCTTCACCTGTCTTATACTTTGAGGCCCTGGAAAATGCCAAAAGGGCCTTAGAGACAGCAACAAAACTGGGTGTGTGTTTGCAGATGATTCATGAGGTGGAGTAAGAGCTAGATGTCCTTGCTAAGAGTAGCACATGGGAGCCCCCCACACAGTGGCTGTGCCTGGGACAGTTTAGGGGCCTCCTTGAGACCTGCAGATAAGGTACTCCAAGAAAGCAATGTGGACAGGACAAACTAAAGCTCCCTCTTGATTGTGGTTCAGCATTTCATCCAAACTCTTTGCCTCTGAGTGCAAGTTTCTAGCAGTGCAGTATTTTTTTTCAGTTTTGTTCAAACTGATGGGGACTCTCCTGATCCTTTTGACAGATTGTCCCATAAGCTACCAATGGCACAGCAAGGACACACTTTCTACTGTATTACCTTTCCTTATATTTACATGTGCTCTTTCACTGCATTGCTCTTAATACCCTCCACACCACGTATTGCCTGAAATAACTGCTCACTCATCATTGCAGGGGTTTAGCTGTGCTGTATGAATCCACAGAGATAAGAAACAATATTCTTTAGATAACAACATAGACTCTTGCACAAAGTTCTTTCTACTCTCAGAGTTCAGTCTGCACCCTTATTCAAAAAACAAAAAACAAAAAATCCTCTCCTTTACTGTCATTATTTTAAAATGCAGTGTGCAATAACACTAGTGCAGTGCTTTGGACTTTCAGAATAGTGTTGCTGTTTCAAATAACAAATGCCACCATTTCCCCCTCAGTTGCCAATGTGTAGTATTTGAAATCATCTCTTTCTATGCTTCAGGTAGCAATTAAGTATTGTGTTTCAAACACCACTACACAGCACTGGTGGGTAAATAATGACTTAAAAACGAAGTAAGAAAAAGTTTTGCTTGCTTTTGCAGGTGTTAAATTTCAGCAGGACAATCTAACTCAAACAAAATCTGAAACAAAAGCCACTGAAATACCTAAGTGACAACCTAAGTTCCATTTTAGACAAAGGAGATGATCAAAGTTATATGTCCTGGCTCTAAAATCTCTAACTGCTTATTTTTACCATGGCTGTGAAATTCTGAAATTGGTTTTTAACTTCAGGTCTAACATTTTTGTTTAAATTTTTAATGCACAGGTAAAACAACTGCAGTGTGTGCTTAAACAATTTATTTCTGTAATGAGTATCCTTAAAAAACTCAATAAAACTTGCAGTGACAAGTACATCGCAGACTTGAAATGTGAATTTAGGTTATTTTCTTATTCTTCTACTAACTTGGTTATTCCTCCTCTGAGGAGAAATGCAATGCTACGTACTCAGTACCCAGAAGGATTCAAACTCACATCCTGTAAGCAATCTCAGAACACTAGGAAAAAGGTAATTGAGTCATTTTTAGACCCAGCAATTAACTCTGTGGAACTCATTTATGGGAAACTCACCTGTAGTGCAACCCTGCTTGTAGAGAGGAGAATGAAAGCTGAGTTATTTCAATGCAAACTAGTGATGCTTGTAAGCGAGCTCTTCCCACAGGACTCAAACTTTCAATCCTGCCTCAATGTCAAAGCCCTTCAGAGTCAAGACTGAAGGACTAGGCCTGTAACAGAGGCCTCATGGAGAAAATTCCAACAGGCGCCCATTGTAATTCTTAATTGGTTACTTTAGATTACTCTCTCAGCCAGCCCTTGTTAATGTGAAATGATAACCTTGAACTGTGTTCATGGTTTAAGTATTACCCAAAGACCTGCACGCATCGTATCCAGGGACAAAAGTCAGAAATTCTTTTGCACTTGTGTGAGGTCAGAATCAGACTGAAAATAGAAGAATTACTTTAGTGCAAGGATCATAGTTACCCAGCTGTTTATGGACCTGATCAAACAGAATTTGTCCATGCCAGTCTGGAAATAGTAAGAGCTTACGGGCCTGATTCTAGTCATGGTGCTATTGTCTGATATCTTGTGCAATCTTATCTAAACATGAGTCTAGCTGGAAGAGGTGAGTCCTGTGTTCTTTAGAAAATTCAGATGACATGAATGGGACAGACTAGTGGTTGAGCAATTATAAAAATCTGAGGAAATTTGTGTTTCATTGTTTAGAGGAAGCTGAAGTGGTATTGGGCAGATCAATTGCTGTATTAAAACTCAAGATAAGTGATCATGCATGTTTTCTGTCCTGGATAGAGGCAGAGGAAAAATTCTTTAAAATACAACTGATCTTCACACATAACCATTCTCAGGTCTCTGGTGCATTTTTTCCAATATGTTCTCTCACATACACATTAATTACTGCTGGCTTTGATATACATAGACTCCCCTCACTCCTCAGAGTAGACTAGCTGGAGTGTTTGGTGGCACTTCTCATGTGAGGGAGGCCAGCCAGATTTGACTCACAGCTAAGTAAAAGCAAGGAGAGAGGTGGTAAATATGAACCCACTCCTTGCATCACTGAAGTATTTTATCTCTCCTTCTGGGCTCATTATCTACACAAGCCTTCCAGCTTGGACCTATGCTCCTTAGCTGGTTCTCAGCACCCACAAGCTGCTTCTCTGGTCCCTCAGAAGTCCCTCTGCTCTGCTCTGCCCTGCTTAGCAATTCCTTTTGCAATTTCCAACCCAAAGCTGCCTTTCCCCCACTCATTTACCCAGCGCCTCCTCTGTTTCCAGTCATGGCCCATCAGCAGTGCTCTTCAAGCCACCCTGCAGTTCAGCAGCTCTCAACTGTCCCTGCTCCTCTTTGACTCCTCACCCCAGCTGGGAGGCACCTACCTGCACAAAGGACATCTGTTCTCCCTCCAGGCAAGGTGGGACAGGAGGGAATGCTGGAGGGGAGGAGTGGAGCAATCCCTGTTGTTCACAATAAGGAAATAGGGTGTGGTGTTATCCTGAATTTGCCTGAAATAGTCTCTCACCCAGGACAGCTGGTATCCTGGAAAGAGAGAAAATCGCTCTGAATTACCATCTGGGTACTACAGCAATGGCAAGGTCTTATAGCACTAAGAGTTTTGTTCTGCATAAAACAGTTAATAAAGCCATTGCCAATAGACAGGGTGAGCTTACTGCAGGTACTTTGGGCTGGGAACAGGCTGCTGTGGGACATACAAGGACCCCCACTGTAGCAAGCCTAGAGGGCAGTACATGCAAGAGAGAAAGGGCCTGCTACAGCAACCAATAAACAGAATAACAAGTCAGTTTTTTCTATTTTTCATGTCTTTTTTTTTCTATTAAAACTCAATTATTCAATTAATATGGCAGCGAGCAGAATTTATCCACAGGTTTATCCATAAAGGAAGTAATTTATTGGCTGCTTTACAACAGTGCTGTGTAAACACTTGAGTTGCATTAAGTACTACATTTTTATAGGAGTAGTGGCACATTCAGGTGAGCAAACACCACTTTGGAGAAAACAGAATAAATCAAACACTTTTGGTCCAGGCCAAGCCCTCACTGCTACCAGACTGTGGCCATGTAAAAATAAATTAATTTTGTTAATGAAGTAATTGAGGAACTGAAAATGATCCCAACACACTCTTTTAAACCCAATGTTTCTATTATTTCCACAGGATTTCTGCTTCATGCAGCTTGAATATAGCCTTTGGGAGGCCTTGGTCTTCCTCCAAACTCTCATGAGTTTTAGTCAGTCAGGATCAGGCCCGGGATGGGCACCTGAAAGCAAAGAGGTGAGAAAGGCAGTCCAAGGGACCATGGTTAGTTTCCAACACTAAATTGGAGTGATTTCCTATGAGTATCTTAAAATACTCTTCAAAAATTACAAGTATTTATAAATATATCACTGTGCAGCCACTGTATTGTCCTGTTGCATCTGCCTCTGTGTAAGAGGCAGATTTCACCCTCTTGTTGTTCACTAAATCACAGAACAGGTTTCAAATTTCATGATTCAGATTTTATTCTCTTCACAGAAGTAACACTATTCCTTGCAGTGCACTTTCACTGCTGAATTGCAAGCGGAACTGGCACAGAAGGTGATTGTATCTGCAAGACCCTCCCCCAATTTGCAGTGTTCTTTTGCCTTCAACTGTGTATCTGAATTATTCACTGGGACCCTGTAGCAAGGTATTTATCTCATTTTTAGACTATTGACTTCAGGTCATCCTTGAAACCAGCATCCTCCAGACTTCAATGAAGTTACATTATATGCTTAACTCTGTATGTATGCTTAGGAATCTTGCTGAACCAGTGCCTGAATAAAGCATGGGTCCAGCAGGTATTCCTGTACACGCTCAAAGATAATAGACTAATCCAAATAGGCAGAGCTGACAGACAAGTTCTGGTGACTGCGATCTTCAGTAAAAGTAATTTTCATCTATATTTTTAGAATCATTTCTGTATGGCGTCTGTACATTGAAAGTCACTGTGACATACATACGGCCCTGTTTTCTTGCAGACATGGGATCTTCAAACTTTTGTTCTCTATCCTTCCACATTACAGTGCAATTCCTCCCCTTTATGAGCATGCATACAAAATGTCCTTTATGTTCCCTTCTCCAAAACTGTGTATCATTTCCCTGACCTCTGGACCTCATGTTTGCATGATAAAAGGTGCAACTATTTTCCTTCACAACAAGATTTCCAAAAAGCAACAAGATTGACTTTGCAAACAAATTTTCAGCCTCTCATTAGGTTGCCAAGAATGTGGTCAGTCTGGTAAGAAATCTTTGTGTGTGGTGAATTCATTTTATTTAAGCACTCCTTAACGTTACTCTTTTAAAAGTGCCTTCTGAATGTAAAGGCAGAGACTACTACTCAGCCTACCCTTCCTGTGCTTTACAAACTGTTCATTAATGAGGCAGGTAGAAATTGATTTTATACGATTGATCATGAAAATCTGTGTTAACAATTGCAACCACAAATTAGCACCTTTCATGACTATAGTATCTGTCCCAAACTTTCCTCAATTACAAACTGTTCCTTAACAATTACAGTTTATTCTCTGTTATTCTGGAGTCTCAGAAAACTCTGAGCAGTGGATTGCATTGGTGATCAGGACATTGGCAAGGCAGAATCTCGGTCTAAAGAATTTTTAAACACTATACACAGATCCTATTTCCCCCATGGTGTATGAGATTCTCTGTGATTGTAAAACTTCACCAACATTCTTTTGTGATGCCTTTGATTCGGGGTGGTGGTGAAACTGTTAGTCCCAGTAATCTGTAATTACAGCATACGGGTATACCCACACAAATCAGAAACACACACAAATCAACACCTCAACTAACAATGCAGTTTAGCCATTTCAATGTTGGGGAATCACTTGCATTTTACTTTTGGCATAGGTTGATTCAGTTCTCAGTGAAGTCAGTAAGAGCTTGAGAATCTTTCTGTTTGCTTCAATGATAAGTAATCAACCCAATAGTCAAGATTTATTTTCCATATATCAGCCCAATTGCTCAGCTTGATCAGCCAGTTTATATCCTGAGTTCCGAGGCAGAAAATTCATCGCATACAAATACCATTTTGTGAGATCTTAGTTGACAGATGGATTTATAAGTTGATAATATAGTCTTTTGATTTACACACATTGGTTAACTGAAGCTTTTTGTAAGTGTGGGTCTGTCCAAAACCACTTCTTGAGGAACAATACTGAAATCATTTGCCCACTCAAGATACACTGAAATTCTTGAAACAACTCTCACAGGTTTCAATGGGCTTTTGATCAAGCTCTGAACCAGAGAGGCAAGGGATTCCCAAATTTTATTTTCTAAGTACTATCATCAGTAACAGAAGCGCCCCGCTCTGTGAAATGCTGTGTAAAATTCTGTAGCACACTGTTGTATATGACTTGAATTACTGGTGGTACAGATGCGACAGCCTGGAAACTCCTACAGTATAGAATACCTGAACAAACAGCCTTCTGAGAGAAATTTTTTTATTGAATTACATAGATTAGGTAGATTCTTGAAAGAATGGTTTTCTCTTTCTTCCAACAAGACTTCATATTTAAAGTGAATACCTAAAAGCCATGATACACCCTAAATAGCTGCATAAAAAACTTATAGCCAGGATAGCTCTTTAGAAATCACAAAGAACTATCAGGTGACCAGTAACATAATCTTTAGTTTAAACAATTCAGTACTTTTGAGAATAATTCTAGTTTTCTGGAGCATAAAATAAATAGGTCCTGAAATCCTATGACAGAGATTGGACAAACAGGAACAGCTTGTGCCAAGCTCATGTATCATGTTGTAACTCCACTTGCCAACCAGTTGGTCTGAATCAGGAAATGGTGCAAACTGAACCAGTCAAAGTCCAACTAATTAATATTTTACTATACCCATCAATAGACAAGACTGTGAAAAGTCCCTCCCCATCCAAGTGTTCATGGTATAGGCCTACTACCTGGCAGAAACTTTCCAGGAGTCTTTTGGCTCTGGCTCCAGAACAACGTAGATCTTGACTGCACAAATTCCTCTGGGAAATTAAGAGCAATTCCTCTGGGAAATTAAGAGCTTATACAAATTAGTATCATTAGGCTACACCAGTAGGTGACTGCATTTCCATGCCCTCTTTGACTACCAGAAGATGCTCTGGCTATAGAAAACTGAGGATTTCCCACTACACTCATCTCCACGAGGCCTGAGTGCTGCATTCTCCTGAGAATTATACGAGACACCTCCACGGATGATGATCCCTGCAAGTCTTAAAAGAGGCGAATAACACTGCGCAGGGAGTCTTGTGCTAAACTTGTCAAACTAATACTTGCAGTTGTGGCTTACTCAAAGTGCTGTCTTAGTTGAACTGAGTTTGGTCAACTGGAGAAAAATCCACACCCACGCAAGAATAGTGGCCACTTGCATCTTGACTCTCCTCCCAGAATGGGTTGGCAGACAGCCTGCAGTATGAGGAGCAATGCTGAACTCTTCAACCACATGAAACGACAACCTGGTCTTTAATCTTTCCCAGTGGAGTCTTCCAACCTTAACCTCAGGTGCATGCTGATATACCAGCCAGACCCAGTGGAGACAGGCAGAACTGCAGCCACCAAAATATATGCCTCAACCATAATCACAAATTGTTTCTATAAATACCGAGTATGAAACTGACACATGGGTTTTATGGCCCAGGTGTTCTGGAGGCTATTTTTGAATGGCACAGGATCCTAGTAACATATTTAGCCAATTTGTTAAATGTTTGCAAAGTGTTGTACTATATGCCAAAAATAAATCTTCAGTGACCTGATCAGTAAGACTTTGGGCAACCCTGCTGTGACAGTGTGCTCCTTCCCCCCCACTGATGTGCTCTCTCCCCCTCAACCTGACCTCCCTGTAAACAGCACGTATGTAGGGGCTAGTTGAGCATGCACCAACTAAGGCCCATCTAGTATGCAAATATGACTATGAGTCAATCATCTCCCCCCCATAAATAGGGGGCAGCCCAGAGCCCCTTGAGCTCTCCTGCATGGCAGTGGGCTGCACTGCACTGCAGAACCTCCCCTTGAGCAGGGACACCTCTCAAGGTTACTCCTCGAGGTTGAGAGATTCCTTACCCACAACAGATCCTCGGTAAGTGATTAATAGCATGCTGAACTTTTGCAAACTTCGTGAAACTTTGCTGAGTTATATCTCTAATTGCACACATAATCCCTTAGACATAAACCGATGACCAAGTCTGAGACTAGGACTGGATCCAGCTGCACCTAGGCTCCTCTCCGAAGGAGTTTAGAAAGCAAGGGGGTCCAGTCTGAACCTCGTGACTCAACGAGAGGGTTTCCTTCGCACACACTCCTTTAGATATGAACCGTTGACCAAGTCTGGGACTAGGACTGGATCCAGCCGCACCTAGGCTCCTCTCCGAAGGAGTTTAGAAAGCAAGGGGGTCCAGTCTGAACCTCATGACTCAATGGGAGGGTCTCCGTTGCACACGCGTCTGACCCTGTCCTTCATGCAGTAAATAACTGAGTGAACCTTGCCAATTGAACCTCATTAAATTGTTCTTATTTACAATTGAACTTTGTTAAGTCGCCTTCTCACTGCAATAAACATAGTGCTGCTTCCCTCTTACAAGCGAAGTGCATCGCTCCTTTCACGACACCTGCCTTTGATGAGGTGGAGATAAGTGAGGACACTCCTATTGGGAGACCAAATTCAGCAAAGCTGACACAGGCACATATGACATACACCTCCCATCCTGTAGCACGATATTGCACCTGTACATCTAGAAGTGGACACAGCCTGGCTGCTTCCTGCAGGATCACATCGCTTGTGTCAGGGTTCTGCGGACATGCATGTGAAGCAGTTCTCCTGGAGCTACATTCCTGTGAGCCATGGTGCAGTACAGGACTTTGTAGCCACTTGTGGCCTGTCCCCCTGTGACTGCCACTGCACACTTTCACAGCTGGATTAACTCCTAAAGCAGCTGCAGCAGTAGGTCCATCCCTTTCCCGCTCCCTGCATCTCTTGTCCACCATGCAGTTGCCCCTACAAGCCTGTTACCCCTTGCTGTTACAGGGGCTCATGGACGAGTGGCAGTGGCTCCATGAGATGCTCTTCCCCCTGGGCACTTAACACTGGGGCTGAAAACCCGAAATACTGCTCAGAACCCCCCCCCCCCCAGGTGTCCGGCAACCCCACCCGCGGCCGCTGCTGCTCTCCCAGCCACCTCGGGGCCCTCGCCGCGGCCGCCGGCAGCCCCAGCCCTGTGCCCGCGGCAGCCTCCCCTCCGCGCCGCCGCCATTTTGAGCACGAAGCCCAACGGCCCGGGCGTGGCAGGAGGTCTCCGGGCCGGGACGACTCGTGCCCCCTGGTCCCCGGCTGGGCACGAAGGCGCGGTCTTCCTCCTCAACGCGGTAAGGCTGTGACGGAGGCACCCACACCGCCGGGCGCAGCTCCAGAGGCGACCCCACTGGACACGGCGAGCCACCGGGCTACCGGCGCCGCCAGGAGGGCGGGGCGGGGGAGCGGCGCGCCCGCACCCCCGCTGGGGGCACTGCGCATGCGCACAGCAGCCGCCGCTCGCGCCACACCCCGGCCGCCGCCCGGGGCGGGGTGGGGGGGTCGTAGGGAGCATTAGGACTTTGCCCTGGGAGAGGTGGTGTCGTCACAGGGGCGGCGGCCAATGAGCGAACGCGATTAAAATAGCGCCCTATAAATAGCCGCCGGGGGGGGGGGGGGAAGGGGATGACATGGTTGGCGCGGCGCGGCGCGGGTATGGGTGTTGGGTGGGTGCATAGCCCGTCCCGGCGGCGGCTGTTGGTCGCCGCCCCCGCCAGGGGTGTTTCCGGGCCTCGTGTCCGTCCATCCGCCTTCCCTGGGCTCCCGGTCGCAGCCCCGTCCTCGTCCCTATCGTGCCGGGGCTGCAGAATCCCTGGCCCCAGCGGTCGTGGATCCCGGTGCCATCGGGGCGCGTTGCCCCTCGGGAGAGGCCCGGGACAGGGAGCGGCGCCCTCGGGGCCTTGGTGCCTGCCCTGGTTGCTTTATTTTTCCTCAAGGACACGATGACCCTTTCCTTCTAGCTTTATTCATTTCCTGCTTTCAAGCATGCTCTCTCCTTTGCTCTCTTTTTTTCTTAAACAGATTTGAGGGTAGCCAGTGCCCTGTGATTAAGTAAAAGACTGTGCCTGGCAGTAGCTTCTCGTGCATGCTCTTAGAACAGCATCACTTTAAGATTTAAGACTGGCTGTTAACAGCGAAGGAAGTGGGGTGATAAAGTTTATCATGTTAGCCTATATTCTTCCTCCTGTCCCCTATTAATCTGAACTGTGCTGCTACAAAAAGTAGTTTCAGAGATACTGTAAGCCAGGCCTTTCTGGGGGTGATCCTGTTGGAAGGATGCAGATGTGCCCTGCAGCTCATAGAGGTGCTGGGGTTCATTTCTCAGGCCCCCCAGTTCTATACAGGCATACAATATGAATATGCAAACTAAGGGTACCCACCAAAGAAGAAACATGAGGCAAGGTTTTCTTTTTATCCTCTTTACTACTGTGAGAGACTGAATGCATCCTTGCAGGTTGAGGTGAATAGAGGACTGTATTGCAACAAAAAAAAAGTGTAGAAACATGACTGATTACAAGTGACTGGTCTTCCATTTGAGGATTTTTGCTTTATTTTTAGTATGTGATTAGAGAATGTTAAAAACACACTGCGTTCATGACTATGCATAAGGCTTCAAGCACTAGAATTGCTGTGGCTTGGGTAGGGGATGTGTCCTACCTGTATAAACTACCCTTTTTCTGTAGAAATGCTCATAGCACGCTTGCTCTCAGTCTGCACTATGCAGCTGTTACACGTTCTCACCTTACTAATTACATATACTGCACTGCCACTGTAGTATCAGATAAGGTGTCTCTGCTAGTGTGACCAGTCATATTTTGACATAAATCTTTTTTTTTTGGTGCCTGAAAATTCTCAGGATTTGGTAAAGTAATAAAAATATGCTTCTGTGATATCATGCATAATATCTTACGTATTTTTATGTATTCCCCAGCTGAATTCTGTTCTCTAAATGTGAAGTTTGTTCTCTTTTTTTATAAAGTGGCCATTGGATTCAAGGCATTTACTGTAATGGTTAACATAGCAGGTGGTGGGAAGAAGGATCATCAAATGAAATGATCAGATGGCAGGTTCCAGAGAAGACAGCTCTTCACACAAAATGTAATTAAATCATGGAATTCATTGCTACAGGATGTTGTGGATGTCAGAAGTTCAAAAAACAATTAAGTAAGTGCAATCATGGAAGAAAAATCCATCCAGGGATGTTCAACACAAGCACCTCTGATTCAGGAACTCTTTGAGGTGCAAATCCGCATCCTGTGGAAGCATTTTGGGGAGCAGCCTTCCCTGTTCTTACTTCGTCATTAGGTGATTTCTATTGGTCGCTCTAGGAAATGAGAGTACCTGGCTGGAGTAAAAATGTGCTGTTCTGATCCAGCACGTCATGTCATTCAAAATTCTTTTCACAATCTTAAGTCAGTCATAGACAGCAATTCTTGTAATAAACTTTTGTGATACCCAAATATTGTTTCCTTATGCTCTGTATGTGTCTTTTCTTTCCTGTCTGTTGCTTTAATTGTGGACTTGAAGGAGGATGGAGGGTTGTTTTGTTATATGCATAACACCTTATCAAGCTGAGCCCTGATCTGTGCCTGGATTTTCTAGATAATTATTTGATTTAAATAAATATTAATACTCTGTAATTCTGAAAAAGTCCACAAGCCTCACAGGTACAGATTCCATGATCCTGATCTGTATGGCCTTACATTCGCTGTTGAGGAACGTGGGATGGGACCTTGCCAATCTGCTGACACTGGGTGCCATAAAGAGTGTGAAGCGGGTGCAAGAGAGCGGGCACAGGGGCCGTGCAGTGTCAGCGCCTGCCTCTGCACTGACTCACCCAGTGCTGGCTCCTGCGTCCCATAACGTGCACACGCATCCCATGCGTTGGCATTGCCTCTTCCCCAGCATAACCTGGCGGGGGCTCCAGGGCATGTGGAGAGCCCGTGGGTGCGAGAAGCATTGTCGTATTCCAGGTCTGCCCATGACAGTGCCTTCGTGTTGGGCTCCTTCAGCAGAAGGGATGAGGTGTCTCTGAGGAGGTGCAGCAGGTCTTGCGAGGGGCTGAGCAGGGCCCTGCCGGTCACTGTGTGCCCACAGGAGGCTCGAGGCCTGGGGGTGCTGGTAGATATGGGGTCACTGGGTGACACTTCAGTCCATGGCTTGGATGTGCTGTTCAAGAGCCTATACTGTCAGGTAGAGCTGTTCATGGGCGGTCACTTAAAGACAATGACATCAAGTGGGGGCTGTGCTAAAAAAAAAGTCCTGCAATGCAGTACCATTGCATTGACCATAGAGAACACTTTAAAATGTCATTTTGCTGGGAGTATTTTGCCAGCTGCAATTTGGGAACTGTTCTGAGTTTTCCAAAGTGACAAAAATACAAATCAAGCAGAAATGTGACGCAGTTGACAAGCAGCAGCGGAAGACATGTAGAGACCAGATTAGTCGCAACAAAAACGGCTGTGGCTACTGCCTCACCCATATGGTGAGAGCACTGCCCTTGCCTCTGGCAGCACAAGGTAAGTACTGGAATGATCAATCTATCAAAGTCAGTGTGGCAGAAGTTAGTTAGAAGGAAGAAGAAAATATGGTGGGATGAGCTGTGTCACCTGTCACCCCTTTTTAGGAATGGCATCAACAAGCACATAGTTGGAAGACTTTGGGCTCTCAGGTGCAGGACCCAGCAGAGACGTAGCAGGGAAAGCACCGTTCAGTTTGCGCTGGACCATGACGCTGAGGAATGGGGCTTGGGGCACTCTAGCTGAGCGTGTCTCTTGAGTGCATGCAAAATGCCAATTTCTGCAAGCTTGTAACAGTGACCATTTCAAGGAGATTTTCCTATGAAGATCAGGGAGGACATCCTGGTTGGAAATATCTGGTAAACACCAAATGCCTGCCCCAGCATTGGAGCGGTTCAGACCTGACCAGAGAAAAAGTTGCTGTTTTTTTTTTTTTTAATGTGGACAAAATTTTTCAGAGACAGGTGAGCTATTTTAGCTGTATATTTTCTTTTCTGAAGTAATCAGTCTGAGACTGATTTCAGCCCCTAAGGTTGGCATTTGCCAAGCTGTAGGACTGTGTAATGGGAATCATCAGCCAATTTAATAATCGGAGATGGTATCTTCTACCCATAATACTCATATATGTCTTATGGATTATTAATGCTCCATACCACCCAAGCTTCTGGACCCAAAGTCCAGGAAACACTGAGTTGTTGAGGAGTGGAGGTCAGGGGTGGCCAGCTGTGGCTGCTGAGCTGCAGGTGGATCTTGAGCAGGACAAGCGTGGTTCCTGGTGACATCCCACACGATGCGCAGAAGGCTGTGCAGGCACAGACAGTGCCAGGCAATCTCAGGCTCCAGCTCTATGAAGAAGTACGTGGGCAGAAACTGCTGCCCAGCCCCATGGAGATGGTGGGCACAGGGAAGTCTGTGAACCCCTCCTGGAGCTCTCTCTGCTGCCCTAAACCTTGACCACAAGAAGGTTTTGGCAGGCAACTTACAGGAGCATGGAGGTTGGTCACCTTAGAGTAACCTCACTTCTCCTCCAGCCTCAGACATTCACTAGCCACTGCCACACAGCACAGACTCAAGGATCAGCTATAACTCCATTTGCGTCAGGTACACCACTCTTCTACCTCTCATTACCAACCAGCTCCCTCCCCAGGTGTGAGGATGTTCCTTCTGCACATTTCTAATGCTACTTTTTGCAAATGTTTTGGTGCAGAAGGAAGGAAATGCAGCAGCAGCTGCCCAACCACTAATCTGTCTAAGAGCAAAATGCACTCTCTGGGTCAGGGCAGTGCAGTGTTTTCTTGGCGTGTTTGCAGCCAGAAAGGCTCCTAAGTAGATTCTGATGTTACTGCTAACTTTAAGGCTGCCTTAAAGAACTCTCATGCTGGCAGAGAAATGTGACTGCAAGGCTGACTGCAGAACGCATCACGTTCTCCCCATAGGAAACAGCCACTTGTGAAAGGTGGCATGGGGTGGCCATTAGAGTCTTTTAAACTTGGGTACACCTTATCCATGTGAAGAAGTATTTTTCATCAAGTGAGCATTCCTGGTACCCATACATACTGTGATTATCATTAAACAAATATTGTATGTAAGAAGGATGGAAACTGGTTTATGAACTTTTTCCCAAACACAGCCATTAACTGTTGACAGAAGAACACAGATTGCACCATATGTTAGAGCTAAGAAGAATTGGTTCTGCTATTCTAATACGTTCTACAAATTTATTGCAAGATCATTTTTACCGTGTAGTATTCTCTTCATGCTATATTTATTTTCTTAAGTACAAATGTAGAAGTATAGATATGATTTATAGGCTTGAACTGTATTCCTAAATTCTAATGAAGTAAAAATGTCACTGTCTCATATGAATGACTCTGCAGGAAAAATATAAGAACTTTAGTTGTAGCTAATTTTCCAAAAGTACTCTCAGCCCCCATTATCACAGGTGGAGGGGGAAAGCACAAGCAGCATAGCTACACCACCTTACAAAGCTGCTGACCTTACAGAGTCTCTTGTCAGTTTTACACCACCACAAACAAACCAACCTTTCACATTCTACTTTAAAAAAATGTTATGAAGTCAGGAGCACGTCTTTCTAGAGATGAAGAGACCTGTTTTCTTTTCTATAGCTGTATGTAGTTCACATGACATCAGGTAAGTGGAGACGGGGCCTTCCTGAACAGCACCTTTAATGTGACGTGAAAATCCAATATGATGTACCTGCTTTGGAATTTCTCTCAGTTTTCTCTCACATGACCTTTCATAAGCCAGTATTCCTAACTTACTGCTATGCATACAATTCATCGATGTTTTTACAACAATTTAAGAATAAAAATAATGTCACAGCCAATTTAAATACAACAATTCAACACTTTCTAACTATTTTTTCAAACTAATAAAGTATAAAGCAGAAGTGGCAAAAAGAAAAATCTTCCAATTGATGGCTTCCTTTTTGGAAAATTTCCAAAACAAATATTTGAGTCAGCATTTGGTTGCCTGAATGTTTTCACAAATGATCCACAGCAATGCTCTTAGTGATATTAAGTCTCCTGTAAAGATATGACAAAACATCACTTCAGTAATGAGTAATCTTTAAAACTGACAGATAATATTCCACTAAAGAGCATCTGAAGTGGCACAGGCAGCTCAGTGGGGCCACGGGACAGGGACAGGTCAGTGTCTTTTCATGCAGAGCAGTTGTGAAGAACACACTAAGTGCCTACTGCTTTCAGTGCAGGTGTTTACACAGAGTGCCCCGTCCGGAACGCCTGCCATGTGGCATCACGGTGGTGCCCCAGCAACTGGAAGAGAAGGATTGGACACTTCAGTGCATGACTCTGAGGAGCTGTGCAAGAGAGCATGCTGTGAGGTTGAGCTGTTCCTGGTCGGTCACTTAAAGAGAATGACATGGGGGGTGGGTGCAGGGGGGAGGCTAGCTTTAAAAGCGAAGTCCTGCAATGCAGTACCATTGCCTTGAGCATAGTGAACACGAAAAATGTTGCCACGCTGGGGCACAGATGTACTTTTATGAGTTTGCTCCACTGGGGAAGCTGGCTGGCAAATAACCAGGTCCATGTGGCAGCGTGGGTGCCTTTTGCCAGGGGTGCCTGGTACCTTTGCAGCAGCTCAGCAGGAAAGGGGGATTTGAAGCAAAACTGAGGCTGGACTTAGCACGTGGCTCGATTGCCTCAGCAGTGCTGTGGGGTCAGCAGCATGAGGAGCACTCGGTACCCCTAGAGGGTCCTGGTGGCAGCTGGCTCCAAAAACACCAAGAGCTTTGGGAACGACAGCCTTTGTTCCCATGCCTGCTGAGGTGCCCAGCCAGGGCTGTGGGGAAGGAGGGGGCGACGGCACACTTGTTTTCCCCTTCGTCGTTCCCATGCCAGGGGCTGTGGCTGCCTTGTCGGGCCCTTCCCGTGCCCTGGCGGGGAGGCAAGGGCAGCGTTTTGTCCCCCCCCATCAGCAACTGAGAGCCCCATGAAGCTCTCCAGAGGCTGAGCCTAAAGCTCTGCTTCCCGCCACAGCCGCTCCCCATTAGTTAGGACGCGGCATGTGGAATTTTCATTCCCATCTTTGTTTTCAGGATTTTGGTTTTGGGCCGAGGGTACGGAAAGGCTCTTTTTTTCATACCTCCTCAGGTTACATCAGGCAGTCTGACACCGGTTTCGCAGCTGCTCCCACGGCTCTATAAGACGGGCAGAAGCCTGGTGCCTGAGCCTGGCTCGGTGCAAGCTGGGGAGATGCTGGCCAAACCCTTGCACAGCTCACAACGCGCGATAAGCAGGAGCAGTGCTCGGAAGGGCTCTACGCTAAACAAGCTGCACATGGCAAACACGAAATTAATACTTGCGGCGTCAGCCGCCTGTGGCCATGCTGCAAGCCGTGGAGAACGGGTGGCTGCGCAAGGCTGCAGGTGAGAGAAAAGGCTTTCCCCACAGGCAAATGCGTCTTGCTTCAGTGTTAGCAGTGACATCTGGTGGCAATGCACGGGAAGTTCAGCTTAAATCTTCTTACAGGCTATGGCTGCGCTTCAATGGCTAATCCCCATTGAAGGACATTGTAAAGTACAGTTCTTTCGGGCAAAACCATATACCGACTGCGCAACGTGCCAGGAACAAGGGCTAGCCAGGGGACTGGCTGCACACAGCGTGATTGGTTGTTTTTTTTCTTTTGGTGGTGGGACGCAACACTGGACGCAAGGAATCCACCAAAACGCCGTCTATTTCTGAAAAGCGGTTGATGAAAACCTGTTGGTATTACCTTTAGCTACTACCGCTTCTGAAAGTTCTCCAAACCTTACAGCCTTTCCAAGTGAAGGAACCTGGCAAGACTTCAACTCCCACTTTGAAGGACATAGTTCAATAGGCAGGACACACTGAAAAGGGCAGCAGTGAAGGTGGAGGGGCTTGACACAGAAAAAGGGGACAGCGGAGAGGGGCTAAAGAAAGCTCCCTTGGCAATTTTTGGCTTGTGTCTTGCACAGAAAGAAGGAATGATCCTCAATGGAAGTGACAACATTCAAGTGGATTAACCTGGATCCGCCAAGGCTTTGGCTTTGCCTTTGTGTAAGGGGAGAAGAAGCCTCCAACAGCCTCAGCGGAGGCAGGCAACGTGCCAGGGGAAGAGCAAAACAGGCGCTCATGCTCTTTGTCAGACACTAACAGTCTCCTTGGTGTGTTTCTTCAGCAGGTGGATATAACACTTTTTTACTTCCAAGGAGAGAAATACCCCCTCCCTCTCCCCACAGAAGAGCTACATTAAGAAGCCATCCTTGAGTGTACCTGCCAGGACATGGATAGCATCAAATACCTCGCAGACCAGTTGCTCTTCTCCAAATGATACCTGAATTCCGGAAATTCATTGTCATGGCTAAATGGAAAATAAACACAAAGGGAATGAACACACGAGTACACTTGTAACTCTAATGAAACCACAGCAGGAGGAGAACCATCAGAAGGAAAATGTAATGTGAGTTTCAAAAGTGGTTTCATCGAGGACCACCAAGGTGGACACGTGCGCATCATAATGTTGTGGTTTCTATACTAGATGGATTTCAGACTGTGCAGGTATTTCAATTGCAGCTTCTGAAGACTGACTAATAGAAGAACCCAAATGCTTCTCTTGAATTGGCCCGCGAGAAAGCAGACACGGGTGTTTTCATCTATTTCCAAAGCAAGGACATGAGTATTGACCACTGAGGAGGTAAGCCCTTGTTCTGAGGGAAGGAATCGGTCACCTGACTGTTCAGCCAAGCACGGCTGCTTCTGCTTCTGTTTGGGATGAGCATAGCACTCTGCAGCTCAGGGAGCTCATACAAAGGAGTTAAAAGGCTGTTATGGTATACAAGTGGCTGTAGACAGTATTGACTTCTCTGTTCCCGCAACAAGGGCATGGGCACAATTGGGCACAACCGGGAACACCACGGAAAAGAGCACAGCAGCGCTGGCTGCACAACATGAGCAATAAGAGTGACCAGAGTAGGGAAAACAGTGTGGCAGGAAGCAAACAAGACAAAGTAACTGTTTTATTAAGGATGAACGACAGGATCTTGGGAGCTGGTTTTCATTTGCTTAAAGCTACAGTCAAGCACTGTCCTCCCCAGAACTGTCTTCTCCATTGCTTCTTCCACTTCCACCATCCACCAGGGAAGGAATTCTGTCTCAATATCTGTAAGAATGTGAGAGGAAAAAGAAAACAGGAAACAGGAATCTTTTATTAGCAATGAAGGACAGGATCGTGGGAGCTGCTTTTCATTTGCTGCAATCAGAGGGCAGGCATTGCTGTGAGACACACAGCAGTGTCTTGGAGGGAAACATGCTGAGCAATTCAGGCTAACAACAGCTCCTGCTTTTCACTGAAAGCAGTCCTGGTCTCTGGTCTGCCAAAAGTCGTCGGTCGCTATGACTCAAGATTTCCCACTTACCCTTGTATTTCCCAAACCTTGCTCTTTGCATGCGGTGAGAATGTTAGAGAACAGGACTGGAAGCTGGCTTCATGGGTCTTTTACCTGTTCTATTGGTCAGTTCACACAGGCAAAAAACCACCCATACAAACCTCTCTCTGCTGGGTCACAGAAATCCTCGCTCTCATCAAAATTGCTCCAGACTGATGGAGTGGGATCAGCCAAGTAACACTCAGCAAACACCTGAGAAGCAGTTTTCTCTGTGGTCTCCTGTTCCTGCTGCGCTTGCACCTGCTGGTGTTGGCAGCATTCCTGCCAAGACAATGTCGCACGTCAAACTTGCAGGCCTCTAGCTATTCCTCCTTTCCTCTGGAGTCTGAAGAGTGATCACAGCGTGCAACCCATGCAGCAAAGACAGAACCAAGGGAACAAGTATGGGGAGCACCCAGTCTTTAGGGCCTCTCCTTTTGCCAAAACCCTTCCTAGGAAGAAGTGGTGGAAAGCAAGCTTGTATTCCACCTATGGAGGATCAAAACCCACGAAGACTAGCGGGAAACACCTCCCTTTCATAGACCTTTCTTTCTACTTGGCAGCTCTGTAAAGCAATGATGTTGTGACCGACCAAGCTACAGCCTTTCCTGCTCTCTTACCGTGCCCTGATCTCCGGACACAAGGCTTTCTTATTCTTGCAGATAAGCTGATGGGGAGCATTGGGGTGAGCTGAGGATGGTCCAGGAAAAGGACTTGCCCTTTCTCTTTATGATTTTCTGGGCCACAAAGATGGTTAGGGGACTGGAGCATCTCTCTTATGAGGAAAGGCTGAGAGAGCTTGGCCTGTTTAGCTTGGAGAAGAGAAGGCTGAGAGGAGATCTTATCAATGTGTACAAGTATCTGAAGGGAGGGTGTCGAGAGGATGGCTCCAGACTCTTTTCAGTGGTGCCGAGCGACAGGACGCGAGGCAACGGGCACAAACTGAAACACAGACACTTCCATCTTAACATGAGGAAAAACTTTTTCACTGTGAGGGTGACAGAGCACTGGAACAGGTTGCCCCGAGAGGTGGTGGAGTCTCCTTCTCTGGAGATATTCAAAAGCCGCCTGGATGCAATCCTGTGCAATGTGCTCTAGGTGACCCTGCTTGAGCAGGGGGGGTTGGACTAGATGATCTCCAGAGGTCCCTTCCAACCTCAGTGATTCTGTGATTCTGTGATTCTGTGATTCTGGGTCCTCCTAATAGAGTTCCTTTCATCCTTCAAGATCTTGAGAGGTAGGTGTGCACATTAGGTACTGCAGGCCTTAAAGGCTAGGAAGGTGCCTTTCTTATTTTTGAGCACTGTGACTATTCCTTTAACAGCTCTCATAACGCAAACGGCTAAGCTAACTGCTTGGCTGTCAGTGGCACTGGGTACAGAAGGAAAATGCTCTTGGCTTTGGCCTCTTGAGCTGGTGTCCCTGGAGCACACCTGCTCCAAAGAAACACACCAGCGTCCTGCTGCTGCAGCAGAGCTAACTGCAGCGGGCAGCCAGACGGCACCCCACTGCTTGGAGGCGTGTCCAACCTGACAGTACCCTCTGGGGCAAAGCCGACTTATTCCACAGCCTGCCTTTCACTGCTGGAAACGGTTTTCTTCTCTTCTCCTTGCAACAGGACCCTCTTACATGGCTTTCTTGGGAGGAGGGTGCCCCTGCTCACCAGGGCCAACGGAGGGGCCATGCTGTCTACTTGCAGCCTGCCTGCATGCTCCTTCTCCCAGGCACTGCTTCATCCTCTCAGGCCAGGTCCTCTACTGCCCCTTTCCTTGGTGTCCTGGGAAGAGCTACAGCCAGGAAACATCACCTCGGTGAGTGCCTCCGTGCCCCTTTTCTAGGAAGCCACCTCTGGAACAGCAGCACCTCTTGGTAACTTCTCTCCCCACCCACTGGTAACTGCTGTTCTCTGGGGCTGTGCCTTCAGGCCCTGACAGACAGGCATTTCTTCCCCAAATCTAGCCTGCAGGCTCTTACCACAGCAACTGCGGGCACCCTGCTGCTCAAGTCCTCCCCCTCCTGCTACGCAGAGATGTCAGCTCATTCCAATAGAACTGCCGTACCTGTCGAGGCGCGTAAATGTCGGCATAATGCACGTAGTGCCCGACTGTTTTAACGAGAGACAAGAAGCAGTCAAAGTGTCATACCGAAAAGTGCTTTATTGTAGTGAAGTTCCACAGGAGTGAAACAAAAGTCTCCCTGCTGCTGCTGCAAGGCTACCCTGAGCCCTAAACAGGGACTGAAGGGCTAACCAAGGCAGTGCAGGTTGCTACATGTACAAGCACATTGCCCTTCCAGGCATTCTTACAAGGTTATGAGGATGCTGCCGAGTTCTTTTCTTTGTAATATAGTTTTTATTTTACAAATGAGGAGCAGGCTTAGCTCTTGAAAACTGGAATCCAGACTCTTTCCTTACAGGATTTATGACTGGAGTGGTCAGAGAGTTTTTTTAGCCTCTTCCTAGGAGCGTGGCCTTCCAGCACTCCTCTGGTCTACCTCGCTGGCTGCACCGCCGAGCCACGTACTCATGTTTGTGCTTTTGATAGGATTCAGACATGGCTCTCAGCCGATAAACTCCAGGAGTCACAGGTAAACTCACACAGGAGTTTACTCCAACAGCAACATTGCAGGTTGCAGTTTCTCCCTCAGAATCCTTCCCTGCAGAAACTCGGTCACTGAGTAGCACCCTCTTGGAGTCCTTGGCGCCCTCTCTGCTCTCCACTGCAAACTGCTGGTGCAGGGCTAAGGCAGCCAAGTGTCCTGCGTCAGCATCACTGATCTTGAGTGGTCAGAGAGTTTTTCGTAGCCTCTTCCTAGGAGCGTGTTCTTCCAGCACTCCTCTGGTCCACCTACCTCTCTAAACACTTCATCAGCTGACCTGAAATGCGGCCTTTGCTGCTACCCGACAAGCAATGGCTTGTTCTCAGTGCACCTCTTTCCCTGCACAATTCTGTGGGAGAACTGCCTTCTTTTTGCTGTGGAAAGAGAGCAGTCAGCTTTCAGAGAGCTGTCTTTTGCAAAACTCCTGTGTCTGCAGGCACCCAGCTCTGGGTTGGTCTTAGTGTTTTCCCATCGTTTGCAAAAGAGGAGGACATGGAGTGCTTTTGGATCTCTCTGCTAGGTGTGCTGCTGTCCTTGGTGGACTTGCTGGAAAAAGACTGGGGCCTACGTAGAAAGGATTTTTGGGCCGAGAGGGTGAAAGTCATGGGGAGCTGATGAAAACTGAGCCCTCAGAACCAGAAAAGGAGCTCTCCAGAGAGCAACTGGAAGATGTTGTGGGTAGCGAGTCGTCTGATAATTGTGAGGGCAAGACTGAAAGCCGTTTTTCCAGTGCCTTGTTCTCCAACCTGAGCTGTCCCTGCCGAGCAGGAAAATTGTCCTCGCTTTTGGTTAGCTTCTGGTGCCTTATCCTGCCTTCTAAGCAGTTCTGGAAGGACAGGTCTGGCTCTGAGTACCTCCTGTCCATCGTGCTGACATCATTTGTAAAGTGAGGCAGCGAAGGGGCAGAGACGCATGTTGGATATCTTCTGCTCATGCTGGTGCTTCTCGCTTTGGGCTGCTCCATCTCAGAGGTATGGGGGCCACATTCAGCTTCAGGCTCTGGGCTATCATGGGCAGAACCGCTCTGCTGAGTAGCCCGTGGGTGTTCTGCGGTGAGAAAGAGCCCGTTAGCTAGTTTTTAGTGGCCACCTGAAGGGAAAAGGGGACTTTCCCAGTGGGACCATGCACCCTGGGCAGATGCCAAGCCTTAGTACCTATGGACTTGCAGAGAAGTTAAGGAAACACAAGTGCCCCCAAGGGCAATATCCTGGGAGGGTGCAGTGCTAGTACATGGCGAGCAACTCTGAAGAGGGGAAGTTTTACAGCTGTTGGACATCTGTCCTGCATTCTGTTTGAGGAGTGCTGTCATTTGGAGCTTCTGGAAAGTGTTCCAGCAGCAAGACCCTGCAATAATGTATTGGACCCTCTGCACCTCTCTGCATTTCCACTGATGTCTTCCACTCTCCAATTCAAGAGTTGGAAGCAGCAGCCCCGGGTCGGTGACAAGCCTCAGCCCATCCTCTTACCTGCAGAATTGCCTGTGTGCTCCCAGGACTCCTCGGCCAAAGGGCTGAAAGGCAAGGCCATGTCCTCCCCAAACATTGCTGCGCAGTTGTCTATGAGGAACTCCACCAACACCGTCACCTGCACACAGAGAACCCTGTCTTTCAGGCCAAGGCGCTGAAAACATCTTGAACGGTCTTTCCTGCTCCTGACTGCCCTTTCTGCACCGAAAGCTGTAGCTCTGTGGCTGCAGCTCCATGAAGCTGCTCCACACGAGCCTGGGAGCTGAGGCAGAGAGGTGCCTTTGGCTGCAGCTGTGCTTCGTGGTGAAGGGCAGCCCAGGGCAGGGTGACTTGTGCCAGAATAGCAGCCAAAAGTCAGAGCGGGGGTCCACTCTGGAGCGTGAGGCCTGACGCTGCTGACAGACTGATCGGGCTCAACACAAACAACACGGCATTAGCCACTGCTGTGTCCATGCCATGCAGGGGGCAGGCGGGTAGCTAGGCCCACAGCATGTCCCTTGCTATCTGCATGTGCTGCACTCAAGCTGTGATGTGAAGCAGGGGGCTGCAAGGCAACTGCTGCTGTTGCTCAGAGGAGGCGAGAGGAGAGATTTGCCTGTCACATTGCAGATAGCCCAGCTGAGGGGCACCCCCAATGTGCAGAGGTGCTCCTTCGTTTCGGTTTTGCAGTGGTGGTGGGATCTGGGTGGATGGCTTGCATGTGCCCTGAAGAGGGTAGCTAGCTGCTGAGTTCAACATACCTTGTCATTCATCTCTTTCTGCACTTCCAGCGGGAGCGTGTTGTCCGTGTCTGAGCTCAGCAAGTTTGGCCCAACGCAGATTGCAAGGTTGCTGGAGTCCATCCTGTTGGTCTCTGCGTTTTGGCTGATGTGGTGGAGCACAGCAAGCAAGTGCTTGAGCAAGAGGAGATTTGGCCTGGGCAGTTTGTCAGCCACTCTAAGTGAACACAAACAAAACGTAACATGAATTCAGGGTGCACGGGCTGCTACTTCTTCCTGCAAGCAAGTTAGACTCACCCAAATGAGGCTTCCTCCAAGAAGAGGACTGCATGTGCTTTTTTGCACTACTTTACACAAGTACTCTTCAGAAATCCCTGACTGCAGCTGAGCATGTGGTTACTTATAAGATCTTGAATGACAAGATCTTAACTGAAAGGTGAGCGTTTCAGCACAGTCCACGTTTTTCAGATCAACAGCACTAATAGAGGAGATGTCAGAGACGTCATTGGAGGCTTTCCAAAGGCACATGACAGCCTGTGATTGTTTTCTGCAGCTTTCAAGGCATCCTAAGTCAGCCTCCAAATCTGCTGCTTCTGAAGAACGAAACATGGTGGTGATGTCCAAACATCTGACTTCCCACCCACTAAAGTGAAGACTTGCTGTTGGTGCCTGACCATCAGCGTAGTGACTACATTAGCTGAGATACAGCAACCTCCCTCCTGTTATTATGCTAAGTGTTTCTAGAGCAATCTCAAACACCTTGTGGAAGTGTTATTGCTAGAGAAGTGCTCTTTTGTGCCACTTTCACACTAAATTTACCTCCACAGGAGGACTAGCAAGCTGACAGAGAAGACAGTTTTTTTCCATGAGACTCGCCATTGCCAGAGAAGTCCCCGGCCTCCACCAGCCGCTCCATAACACTGTGACTGGCTACAAAACTTACTCTTTCAAGCCTTCGATTTTTTCCTGCTTGCTTGGCTTCTCCAGAGCTAGCATCCACCTCTCATACAGGTCGGCCGACAGGAGTTTGGAGGGGATATTTCGGAGGAAGTCCTGCAAGGCCAAGATACTGAGATGAGGTTTGGCCAGTACCCCTCAGCCCAGAGGGAGCATCACGGGGACTTGGGCTCCCTAGGAGGCAGGTTGCTTTGAGCTACCTGCTCTCAGAGGTGCTCGTGACCACTGACAGAGCAGTGGGCTGCGTGAGTACGTGCCAAGTTACACTGATATTAGTGCAACAGCAGGGCCTCACACCTTTTAGCCTTCTGTGCATCCCAAAATCTCAGTATTCCTCCCTGAGGAGGATGCTGAGAAGAATGAAGTGAGTTTCCTGTGGGCATGCAGGAAATCAGTGGCAGAACAAGTGGAACAGAAGATCGGGGGAAAAGACAAACGCCAGGCTTGCCTACGCCTGAAACATTTAGTTTGGCTTCAGTGTGGTTTTGGCTTTGAGTCCCACCTGGGCCCATCTAGGCACTCAAGTGGTCCCATGCAGATTTGCAATGTACTCTCACAGCTCAAAAGCAGAAATATTCACCTTCAAGACCACTGCCCACAGGGGCACAGGTCTGCTTTTCCTATCAGCTCTGGGGTTCGTCTCAGTGCTGGGAAAGGACCCTGCAGCCCAGGCCAAGAAGCAGGCAGGGTCTGCCCTGGACACAACTGCTCCTAAGGGGGAAAGGGTGGGAAAAGAGGCTCTCTGGGAAGGTTACAAAGGACTCAGGGGCACGCTGTGAAAGCAGGGCTGTGAGAGCCAGCGCTAGATGAACATGGGAATAGGAATGGAAATAGGGAGATGGCCAGGGACATCCCCTCCCAAAAGCTGATGGGCTGCCACTCCTAAATGCCAGCTGCCAAAGCGATTCAGGCTCTCAAGATGCTTTATAGAAAGAGACTCCCGTGTTTCCGATTCTTTGACCCAGATGGCCCATAGCTGAGGAGACACAAAATTGCAGGAAGGCAGTTGGGAGTGATCTGGGCCTCTGGAGGTGCAACTGTTCCCCAGTGCGTAGGAGCTGGCACGTGGCAGCTGTTTGCACTGGGGTCTGGAGAGCTGGGCTTTGGGGTATGCAGGCCGCCTGGCTGCTGCAGAAGATGATGCCCGCTATTTTTTGAGCGCAAAGAAAAATTGCTGTTCTGTGATGGGTCTTCTGAAAGGAAACTGTTTTGCCTTTGTGTTTGTAAGAAACCTTCCACCTGTGCAGGGCAGAAGCACTATGGGTGATCTCCCACCTCCCTGCAGGGGCTCCTCCTGACCACCTTCACCTCCATACCCCCTTTCCCCAGTCTGTGTCCCCAGGCAGGAGTTGTCCCCGGCACGCTGGCAAGGCTGTGGGGCAGCCGGCTGTGCGCCTGGGTCGCGCGGGAAGGCCCCAGAGGCTGCCAGCTCCTGGTCCTGCTCAGAGCCACGGGAGCATCACTCGAGCAAGTGCACGAGGGCAGAGGACTCAGGGAGATGGCACCGCCATCACAAAAGGGCAGGACAGGCTGCAGCAACCCCACGGCAAAGAAATGGGAGAAGACTCTCATATTGCCCATTGCAAATTGTACACACTACATTAGTGACACCCGTCTGGAGTTTCCTCCTATGCTAAACCACAAAGATGCTGAGCCTTTTAAAGGCTAGTCGTATTTCTAATGTGAGGAGCCAACAGCAATACCTTTTGCTTAAGGTTATCCAACAGTCAGCACTGGGATCCTGGGTATCAGTGCTTTATAACTGTAGCTGCTGAGCATTTCCACGCCACCTCTCAGCCCTGGGCTGATAAGTAACTCGTGTGACTCCGGTAGGTCTTGATGAGTAACTCTCTCACCTCTTTGCTGTGGAGTGAGAATTCAGTGTTTTAGCTTTGCACCAGCAGGATGAGGTGCCTCAGCTGGCTGAGGGAAATGGTGCAGCGCAGCTCCAGCACACTTAGTGTGAGTGAAGCGGGGACTCTAATGCACAGATAGCCAGGATCCTGGACTGTTGTTTTATATTTTGTGGCTCTCACAGAAATGTGCCTGTAATTTTCATGGCAAAAAAGGAAGCAGCAGAATCAAACTGCTGAAAATCAGAAATTATTTTCTGGACTAGATCTTCCAAAAGGTTGTATCCCACATGGGCTCCAAGATACTTCGGGAAATTTTCAGAAGAGCTCATGTGTTCAGCTGCTTTGAAAATGTGCCTGTGGAAACTGCCCACATGGAAATCCAGTCCCACAGAGCTCACTGGAAATGACAGGACACCCCCTTCTCACTACTGTTCTGTATCTGGAATTGGATACTCAGACATTGACAATCAACACTGCAGGCATCATTTCTCTGAGGCACAAAGCTTTCGTGGGACCCAGCCCAAGAACCAGGTGTTTTCTGTTGCTAAATCTCTTCCCAAATAGAGACTTGCTGGGCTGCACGCACGCATGCGCGAAAACACACACACACGCAGAGCTGATCTCACATGTTATGCAGGAGACTCATTCACTCTGGGGTCTCTGCCAAGGGATCAGCAGATGACATTTCCCTGCCATGTGATATCATCCACAGAGCTTCACAGAGCAAACATCACACAAGTGAGAGGGTGCGTGTGCACGCACGCACACACACACACTTAAACACACATGCATGCACATGCTCACATGTGTACACACACACACACACACACACACACACACACTCACCCCTTGGTGGCTGTGGAAGTGAAGTGCTGATCAGCGATGCAGAGAGCCAGAGCCCAGCTCTGTTTGTGGCACAGACCCTGTCCCGGCCCTCAGCAAAATCCTTTGGCTCCCAACAGCACCACCAGCAGGAGCCTGAACATGCACAAGGATCGTGGTCGCTATTGTAAAAACAGAGCTGCTCTCTCCCAGAAGGGCAGGCACTTCCAGGCGCTTTTTCCAGCACCATCAGAACGGGGCACTTGCTCACTCAGGCATTGCGCTACGTCCAAAGGATCACTTGTAGCACAGGGGAATTAAGTGCTACTTGCTTTCAGGAGCTGAGTCCTCTTCAAGTCATGCTGACTCTGGGTATCTGTCAGAAAAAGCCCCAAACAGTACCACACATGCACCGTGAGGCTCCCTAGCTTTGTGAGTTTTTATCCAAAGTGGCTGTTCAAAACCTCCCTGTGTCCATGTGGTTTCCAGGTATTGATCTCTGTGTAAAGTATAACACCAACAACCAGCTCAGCAGCTGAGCTCACTTGTTGCGCAGAGGATGCTGAGACAGGTTCATATGCACAAGAGTTTATTTCTGGGGTCTGCAGCTGGTGGCATACATCAGCTCTTGCAGTGAAAGTTACTTTGGTGGAAAGGTAGAACAAAAAGAGTGAGACAAAAAAGAAAAGAGAAAACTCTCTGCAGCAGCCTGCCAGGAAGAAAAGGGGCAGGGGACTGTGGGTGAGTATCCTCCCCGGGCAGCCTCTCCAGTGCAACAGGTGCTCCCCACCACAACACTTTGGGAAGGGACAAAAAACTTTCCCCCTTTCCATCTCTCCCACTAGTTGGGGCTGCCAAGACAGAGTTTGGCCATGAGCATAACTCGGAGTCGCTGCGGGGCTGCTGTATACCTCTCCGTACAGCTCCTCCCAGGCAGCTGAACCCGCCGAAGCTTCCACAGCGCATAGGCTCTGGCCACAGGGACTCTGCATGCCCCCTCACATCACCCACAGCGCAGTGAAGGGGAAACAGGAGGTCAAGGACACCAGGTCCCTGCCAGCGGGGCTGGCTGCTGAGCTCTGCACTGGGACAGTCAAGTGAAACCCTTTGAAGTCTTTGAGGGCTAAAGACACCAGGAAGTGGAAGGTGGAAAACATCTAGAAGAAAGGGACTTAAACTTTGCACTGAATAGTGCAGACTGAGCAGCAGAAGGGACATCCTAAACACCAGAGATTCTGCGACTACAGGCCAATCTATCACATGTAGTGGTGGACAAGGACAATCAATGGAGAACAGAGCTGGAACAACTTTGCCTCGGGAAGAACACCATCAGCTAGTATTTCTCCTTCCCCAGCCTCTGTGGTTCTGGGAGATGCAACTTAAAAGGACTATAAGCCTGAATATTTGGTCTGGAGGAAGAAACACTGCTGAGAACTCCCAGAAAAATGGCTTTAAAGTAGAGGAGTGTTAAGGACTGGTGTCTTCACTGACCTCTGGCAGTAATGGACAGGTTTCATGGGAGATCAGACCACCCATGCAGCAGAAGAGAGCATGAGACATTCCCAGGCAGCCAGGGACAAGAGCCCCTGGCCCAGAAGAAACCACTGTGGATTGGTTTACTAAACTGAAATGCTGAGATCTGTAGGATTTGAAGCAAAGCATTTCTTTCCTAGCACTTTTTCAAAGGCTGAATGTTTTGAAACTGGACTAAATTGTGTTAAAAAAGAAAACCAAAAACTTTTCAAAAGCTAACTCCCTTCCCCCTCAGCAGTCATATTTTTAACATTCTGGTTTGGTAGACATTATTCTTGGGCAGTTTTTCTCACCCTTAGTGAGACAACCATGAGAAGCAATGCTCTTTTGTACTGCACTATAGTTTGATTTAGAAACATTCTCCCTTTTACATGCACACATGCACACTTACGCTCGCAGGCTTGTGCATGTATTTATATCCCTGTACATACATACGTACTCTTCTGAGCCAATTCACTTAGTAAAAGTAGGCAAAGAAGACCTAGTCACCTTTACAGGTGGTGTTTTTGCCCTCTTGAAAAAAACTTCAGGTTGGAATATTGCTATCAATTCCTTGAACTAATTATTATTATTCCTGTATTGCACAGAGCTCCCAGGAGCTAAGAGAGAGCAACGTTGACTCGATGTCAGTAAAAGGCTGTTCCTGCCTCAAGTGATACAGGCACAGAAGCAGATCCTGCACTGCTCCTTGCACTGAATAAATACCTTGCGGAGAGCGGTCTGAGTGGTGCCATTAGGGTTACCTGAGGAGGACGGTAATTGTCACCATAAGTAATGGTAGCAAAGTCTGGATCTCAGTGTGTACAAGACGTGGCAGATGGGGCGCAAAAGCAAATGGGCTGGCTGACAGCAGGCACTTCGGTAATGATCCATCATATGAGCTAGCAGACTCATCTCTGATTTTCCTGGGCTATTTTCCAGATTGCGTTTTCACTTTTTTTTTTTTCTTAAGTATCTGCAAATGAAAGCCTGCTAAAGTCTTGGATAAGATAAGTGTCTCTTTAACTTCTCAGTCTCTTACGAATTTCAAGTAGCAATTTTTTATTATCTTAATTAGTGACTGCCTGTTTTAATTAGGCATCACAGTTAATCTTACCCCACTGACATGTATGAGGCTTTGTACAGAGCAAAATGGCCTTTTTTTTTAGCATGAGCACCAAAAGACACATGAATTGTAAGAAATAGGATGACCACGTTTGCAATTCTGATTTTCATTTTCTTCCTTCCACTCTAGTCTTCGGTTGCCACCTTCTGAAATTCTCAAATATTTTATATGCAGATAGGTCCTAGCAAAGACATCATGGGAGCTAAAAAAAAATTTCTTCCCTTCCCCAATGATCCAGAAAGCATTTCTGATCAAAACAACAGTAGGCAAAAGCAATGGTCTATTTTTCTTCCCTGAAAGTCGCGAGCCATAATTTTATTTGCTAAACTTTAGTTAATATCAAATAATAAACAAATATGTAAATGTATAAATAAATCACTCCTGATCCTGTTGTCTGGGCACAAATTGCAACTTCCACAAAAGGTGGCCTACATTAATGTCCCAGGGGGCTTAACTGAGCCTTCACAATAGTTGTATTGATGATGCCAAAGCTGGTGTAACATCCCCATCAATTTTTGAAGGCTGCCAGAGAATGTCAAAGAAGAAACTCAGCACCTTGGAAATAGGTTTTATTTATATTTTAAAAAATGGATCACTCAGCATTAAAACTGAAAAAATACAAGGAAAAGAAAAGAAAACAAAAAGCCTCCAAAACTCCCCAGATCAAATAAAGCCAAAACCAGATGGTAATACTGAGAAAGCTAGAACTGATATGGAGTGGCAAATTATACAGAAACAAGTGCACTGTCATGGTAATTAGATGCAATTTTGCAGTAGTCTGTATCTACTCAGTCTTTAAAAGAGTCTGGCTAATTTTGAAAAGTGTACGTATTTTGTTGTTTCTTTTTGAAGGAATCCAGAACTGTGGACAGTCTGTGACAAGATAATTCATCTGTCCCCTTCCATAAGGTCAAACTGAAACTTTTTTAACCAGCTGACATTTGAGAGGACAGTTACTTGTCCTTCTTATGGGAAAGAGCAGTTCCTATGCTTTTTCCTAGGTAAAATATCATCAGCTGGACTGCAAGAGGTTGTGTTCTGTCAAGAGAACTTGTCATTGCCTGAAACAGATCAAAGTGATATATCAATGCTTGAAACAAAAAAGTTATAACACACTTTGAATTGACTGAAAGTCCTCTGTGCTTGGGTCACTTGGGTATTGACAAGAACCTGAAGAGTGTACAGCAGTAGAAAGTCAAGAAAAGCCCTTTGAGCTTTCCTAGCAGTGTGTAGTTGTTTAAGAGCTCTGTACGATGCTCAGCAAAGTCAACGGGGCTGTTCCCAAAAATTGTGCCTCAAGGTGGCTCAGGCCGAGCTGAATGCCTGTAGGGGGAACGAAAAATGCAATACAGAGCCTTCACCTCCAAGCCAGTGACATGACAGACCCCAGTCCCTAATGTCCTTTGGCCCTGTCCATCATTCCTGCATGCTTGATAGACTCAAATTTGGGCTGTAGGGGCCTCAAGGCCGGTGCTCGTTACTTCTGACATCCTATGATACACTACTTATACCTGTCACACTGTCCGTAATAATCCTGGTGTGAGATCTTGGCTGTACCACCAATTAAGCAAGCACCCACGAAGGATCTTCTCTTTGCAAGTGTCCGCAAGCTGGGCAGCACCATGCTTTCCACTGCATTTCTCCCAGCCTGTTGATTTTCGAGCCCTCTTCTCCGGCGAGAGGGCACCAAGTGCAGCCAGCGCCTGGCCCTGCTCCTGCGAGAGCCCTCAGCTCAGGGGGCTTTGAGCCGGCGGGGCGGCTACCGCGGACCCTGCCGGCTGGCCGCGTCCCGCTCTCCGGCTCGGCGTCCTCGCGGGACCCCCGCGCCTGCTGCTGGCCGGGAGAGACTCCTCCCTCCGCGGGGAGGAGGCGAGGGGAGCCGGGAGCGCTCCGGCGCCGAGCAGCAGCATCTCCCGGTGGAGGGCGCCGGCCGCGGGCCCTCACGCGGCGCCGTCCCTCGGCCCCGGAGCCGCCGCGCACCTGCGAGCGCATTGCCTGCCCCGGGGACACTGCCAGAGCCATGGCTGGGCCGCGGGCGCAGAGGGACCCGCGGCGGGGAAGCTACGACTACGGCGTGTCCCCCAAAAACCTGGTGAGTGAGCAGAGCCTGCACCGAGACCGCGGCGGCACGGGAGCGTTCGTGCACGAGGACCCGCAGATCAGCTCAAGGCAGAGGCTGGGGGTGTGAGAGAAATGTATGTGAGGCACTGCCTTCCTGGCAGAAACAAGAAAGCACTGCTCTTCCCGTGAGTTTTAAAAATGGTCATGTTTGTTGTAGATTATTTGAGAATGGAAACTATTGAGGAACACATGGTTCTTTAAATGTGATCTTGAATTGTTCTTTTTTGGTAAAGTGCAATATCTAAGACATCTATTACGTAACTCTAGAAATACACTTTCTAATACACTTGGCTAATTTTGTATTATTGGGCTCAGCAGGTTTTGCTTTCAGCACCATACTGAAAAGCCTTCTTTCTTCTAGGAAAGAAGGCCACAGAAGTTAGGTATTCTCAGAGTCTGCTAATGCAGCTGTACAATCCCCCACCTCCTGCCAGAGGATCAGTGGCTTCAGTGCATACAATTTGGAGGGATTACTTGATAATATTACTGCATGTTCAAAATGCTAATACACCAGTTTAGGGCAGCAGAATCCTGAAAAACAGAACAAAATAAAACAAAAGCCTCAGCCACTATTAAATGGATAATAGTTAAAATAAAATGAGAGGGTTTTTTTTTGGGGGGGGGGGTAGAAGGGGGGAATTGTTGGGTGTTTTTTATTGTTCTTCTTGTTATGGCAAGGTTTAACATCATTCCAAGAAGCATGTTTCACATTAGGGCGTGCTGTGAGCTCTCTCCCACAGCACCTGGTAGCCTGGTCTGAGATCAGGACCAGAGCGAGGTCTCCCAGGGGGAGTCCCAGCTGCAGCGTTTGCTGTCCTGGCAGTGGGAGAGAGAGCCCGGCTACACGCTCATCGATCACTGGGCCAGACGGGACCTCATATCACGCAGTCTGACCTCAGACAGGAGCCAGAGGCTTATTGGGAAACAAAATTGCCAGGAACTGAATCTGTGCACCAAAACGCAGCATTTCATCAGAGCTCAGCATCATTGGCTGACAACATTGTCAGCCTTGACAAATATACTCTGTCTTTTCAACAGAGATGAGATTAGTGGCAGTGTCTATCTGCATGAATCTTTTACACAGAGATGCACATATCAAAGGCAGAAGCCCCAGAGTTTTCAGTTATAAAAATAAAGACTGGAAGTGTATTTTACATGCCAACTGATCTGGCTTTCTTTTGCTGTTCCTGCTTTTGATAAATAAAGCTGCCACCAGAAGTGGAGTATTTTCCAGTAAGAAGACCTGACTGAAAAAAAAATTAGTTAAAAAGAAAAAAGAAAAAAAATAATGGTTATGTTTTATTCAAAATTGTCTATGGAATTACTGGAAACACTGAAAAAACCCCCAAAATTTCAGTTAAGTGTAATTTTTTCTACCTCCCACTTCTTTCTTTTTAACCTCTCTTTATTTTTCCATTTCTGGTGAGAAGATAGGAAAGGAAAAAAAATGAAAAAGTAGGGAAAACATAAGCAGAGAAAGTTTGGGTGCTAACTCTCCCCAAATCAACTTACTTTTTAATTAACTTTTTCCCAAAATAACCCTCTAGTATACAATAAAAATTGCCATTTAGTTTGGTCATAACACTTTTTTAAGAAAAAAAAATCAGCCAGTTTTAACAAGAAGCTGGAGTTATAATAAAGCATCAGCTTTCACAAAATACCCAGCGTAAATAAGGGGAGGCCACGTGACAGTGAGGGACCCCCGGGTGCCTCTGCCCTAACCCTCTCCTCAGCCTCTGCTCTGGTGAGATTTGCCACTATTTCAGCAGGAGCTTCCCTGAGCAGGGCTGGCTCAAGCAGTCCCACACTGTATATGTGGAGCCCATTTGAGCTTTATGCACTATCTGTATCTCACATTGGATCATTATTATTCATGCAGTGGAGACTGAAGGGAAAGCAGCGTCCCAGGTGGGCCTGGTGCAGCACCAAGCGGCCACATGCAGCAATCCCTGCCCCGAGGAGCCTGCAGCCGCAATGCTCACACACCTCCTGCGTGCGCTTCCACGCCGCAAGGCTGGATCCGTCTTCCTGTGCTTCTCCTTTAACTTTTGGTCCGATGCTCGCTTTCAGACTTATGGGCCTGACCCACCACTATTTTACTTAAGCCCTGAACCAAGGGGCTCTGAAAATGGAGCAACACAGCAATTGCCCCTCAACTTACATCCCTCTTTCGCTAGTATTAACAACTCATGTAAGAGCTCTTGCTACAGCAGGGGCATAAGGTGTTGCAGGAGGGGTCAGGCTGTACGGGGATATGATCTTAAGAGATAAGGAGAGTGAATCATGTCTCCAGGCCTGTGCATGCACCAGTCCAGCCCACCAGCTGCCGTAGACCACTGGGTCTTCCCTGGAGCTTGAAAAATTTGTATCTACTGCAGATACAGCCATAAGTGTCCGGTGTGCATGATGTGGCAGGAAGGGGGAAGACAGTGTTTGCGGACAAACAAGTCCAGCTCAAAGCTGCATCCTGCAGTAATTTATTACCTTGGGAAGCAAGAGTGTGATGCTGAACAAATAACTGGCTCCAGGGGACAGCAGGAAAATGGGAAGGCAGGGCCAGAAGGGTGGGAAGAGGAGGAGGAGGAGGAGGAGGAACCTGCCAGCACCCTCCCCCCACACACCTGGGGAACAGCAACAGTGCCAAGCAGAGCTTGCAGGGGGCAATTTGTCAGGGCTGTCTCTAACAGACAGCCTGCGGCAGGGCCCCCGCAGAGGCTCTAAATCATGCTGATTGCACAGTCAGTAATGAATATGTCTCACCAGTCCCCTTAACCAGACTGGTGGCTTTTAAAGCTCCTTAGATAACATCTGCTTCTTGCTGTGTTGTTAGAAGTTCAGAGTAACTCCATTGACTTCAGTGGCACAACATAGCTCTGGAAAAGAGTTTTAATACAGACCAGTCCTGGGCAAATTGCAGTCTGATTTATTCCATATAGACCTGGAGCCACTGCCGTGATCTTGGAAAGGCTAGCTTAGACTGAGAGTAATGCTACTTATTTCAGAGGAACCACTCTCTCCCCACACAGATATAATTCGTCAGAAATCCTCCCCCTGAATATATTTGGAAGTTCCTTCCCAGCCCACCAGATGGAGGCAAATGGACCAGTCCATATTCAGGACATGTCCACACTAGTAGATTAAACAGCGCTGGAAAGTCCTCCCAGGCGCTGCAACACAATCACCTATAAACCTTATAAATTGCAGTATCAGCTATAAACTGCTTGAACAGGCTTTTGACCAGGAATCGCCAGGTAAAGCCAGCTCTCCGGTGCAGATGCAGGCTGAGCTGCCCCAGCAGCTCCCGCCCCAGGGAGGTTTGCCGGCAGGTTTGCTTGGCAGCAGCCCTCCCGCTGCACCCCCAGCAGCAGCTCACCTCCCGGCAGCCCCTGTCCCTCCTCGCCTGGGGCGGCAGGGAGCTAAGGGGGAGGACACCCACACTACGCCAGCTTGGGGTCATCCTAAAAAGAGGCCTCATCCTAAAAGATTTTAGATCTAGCTCTGTATATTTTTAGGCATTTCCAAAGTAACGAAAAACAAATGGCCAAGATTCTAAAAAGAGGCTCAGTTTTCAGATCATGCTGGTCCTTGCCTTCTGAGCAATCCGACTGTTTAAAAGTCTTTCAAGATGACAAAATCACATTCCTAGGTATCTCTAAAGGAGATTAAACTTTGAAAGGCTGTCCAAATGAGTAAAAAGATGTGATATGTTTATGCCTATAAAACAGTACATGGCTAACCTATTTAAAGAAGAATGTCTAACTTTGTATTTTCAGTTTTCTGGTGGTGAGTGCTGTTAGCTGAGAAAAGAGTTTTGACTTTCCTGCCACTTTCAGAAAACTATTCATTTGACAGCAGATGTGTTAAGCGTTTTCAGAACACTTTCTCACTGCAATGTGCAGAGCATTTTTTCAAGCTTTCCCCCACCATTTTCCTAATTATGGTCTACTTCATGCAGGAAATTCATGCAGCTCTCCTTGTGGAATTTAGTCCTTGTATGGTGCATGCAGGTGATTTCATTAAACAAATTGCTCCCAGTGAGTGAACTTGAAATTCTGAAATCTGCAAATGTGATCCTTTGTCCCCTGTATTTTCTATTGCTGTGTCTTGGAATGAGAGTGGGTTATAGGCTAGAGTAAAAAGGGCAGGAGTTTAATTTGCTACAGACACTGCAATATCTGCCATGCAGCAAGAAAAGGTTTCTATTAAGTGGAGGAAAAACCCTGAAGAGAGAAAGTATGGAGCAATTGATAATGTATACTGGTATTAATTGGGTTCAAATTCTCCCAGCTCTTGGACCACAGGACAAACTTAATTCAGCATCTCTGTACCAGCTACAGTCTTTCATTAAAATAACATGTAATTTTCTTCCCCTGAAGTAGCAGCTACACTTGGGAATAAAGTTTGTCTTCACAGCATAATATTGTTTAGTTCAATAAATCCAATTCAAAATGACCTTCCTCTCCTTTTAAAATAAACACAAAACAAACACAAAAGCCAAACAGGTATAATTCTGTCCTGGTCCAATTTTGGCACTATCAACCTGAACGCAGCATCACTCACCTGCAGTGGTTTCCGAAAGGAGCTCCAGAGGCGCCAGGTGCCGCTGTCAAGCCTGAGAAGCACAAGGGCATAGAGGTGGGTGCAGTGCCCCTGGTAAGGACACTCAGCAGCGGTGAGGAAGTGCCAAGCTGGGGACAACGGCTCGTGGCGCTGCAGCCTGCGCTCCCGCAGTCCGGAGAGTGCTGCCGGGACAGCGGCTCTTCTTGCACCGAAGAGGGGCTAGAACAGAAAAGAAAACTTTTAAGTTATGTCATCTAACAAGTTGTTAATTTTAAAAAACAAAATCAAAACCAAATGTGTTTTCCATTTGGAAATAGTCAGTTCCACCTCCCTGGACCCTGATAGAGCAATTCTTTACTTTCACCCAAAATGTGTTGCATGCACTGGATTGATTCTCCACACCCCAGTATCTCTCACTCCAGAGATTTATTCCTTTGCTACTGAATCACGGTAGGAAACCTCTGACCCTGTCCAGACAACATTTGTTTTCAAATTATGGCCAACAGCTAGGGAAGTAATGGAGGGAGTAAGTTAGAAGGACTTATTCTCATCTACCTTGGCCAGAGGCCAGTGTGCTCCTTCTGCCGGTGACAAGCACCAAAACTGGTTTGTTCCTCACCCAGAGCTGGGTCTGCTGAAGTACCTCACCCAGCTGGAAAGTGCGGGGGCTTCTGCAAGACCAGCCGTGGCTCTGGCTACTGTGTGAGAGCCACCCTTGGGTGCATGCCTTACCCTCTCGAGAGACCCTCCAGCATCACAGCTCAGAGCCAGGCCTGGCTTTCCCTCACATTTCAGAGTGAGAGGAGGAACATCAGGTCTGGTATTTTGACTGGTGCCAAAATGTGTGCGTGTGTGTGTGTACATATGTAATTTGAAACATATTGCTCATTTAATCTTTGCAGTATGTATTTGGTAGATGAAAATGTGGAGATTCTAGAATAACAGGAATAACAGTAACAGGAATTATTAGCTTTGTACTGATTCAGGGAGAGGAACAATCTTCTTCCCAACAGTGAAGTGCCCCTTCCTTGCCCTTCTGTTGCTGGGTTGTTCTGGGCACCCCAGTTCCCACCAGCACCACAGCTCCCACCAGCTCCTACCCTGCTCGCCCCATGTGACAGTAGGGAAGGTCGTGTTTCCCCAAGCAGACCCCAGTGGCTGTTTTGCAGAGAGTGGGCTCCTGGGTTTCCCTAGATGGCTTCAGAAATGTTTCCTGATCTGTCTCTTGGTGCTGACAGCTGGCAGATACTGCATCAGACTAAGACTGTGGTGCCTTGCCACGTGCAGTGGATTTGGAAGCTGGACTGAGCCATCCTCATGGGTTTAAACAGAGATGGGACGATATCATGGCAGATGCCATTGGCAGTTTTGTGAGCTCATATGGAGCTAGTCAGAGCTCATGACATGGGGAAAAAAACAGAGAGAAAACAGCTCTCTGCCTGGGTCAGGATGCTTTCTCACGTCCCCTGCAGTCTGTGGCTATTTCAATCACTTTGCTAGACTGGTGATTTATCCTGATACTGCAAACCCGATAATGGACAGACCTTGTCCCACATATGGATTGCATTGCAAACTGCAAGTAGTTTTCAAAGGCGCTGTTGGAAAGGTCTCTCCTGGGTGGGATTTCAGACCTGCACCACTTCACACCTCCCCTGTGCTCCCTGAGCAATGCCACTTTGCTTTCTGGGTACCTGGGAAGCTGTCTCAGTGCAAACTGAGCTGCTCCCTGCACCCAGCCCGCGAGCTACAGTCCTGCTGGGCACGTGTGCGAGAATGGTGCCCTAAGAGTCTGCAGAGAATAACCTTCCCCGAAACATGCCTCTGTGCACTCTGCAGCAGCCACTGTGAGAGCAGCATTGCCTTGGTCACGTACCGTACTGTAAAGCAAGCAGCTGACTGCAGAAAAGCTTCTGGTAACAATGAGTCAATGTTTATCAGAGAAAAAACCCTACTGTTCTGATAACAGAAACATGTACATAATAAGCAATTTCAATATTTGTATTCATTTCTTTGATTTCTGATTGTGTATTTAAAGGTATTTGACAAACGCAGGTGGCAGAAAGGGCCGTGTTAATACAAACATGGGAACAACCATTACATTCAGAAACATGACATTCCTCACCAGGTAGAAAGCAAGCATCACCTACTAGAGTCACACAAGCTCGCTCATGCAAGATTAGATATACCAGTGTCATCCCTGGCATTTTGAGTCCTCCCTGCAGATTCAGAGATACCACAGTATGCCCATTCCTATGTTTCGCTGCTCTTAGGAGAAAGGGTTTTTCTAACGTCTTACAACTATGTTACTGCAACTTCCTGGAAATGTGTGCCAGTGCATTTACCTTCAGTGAGAGCTAGGTTGCTTCTCCGACCACTGCTTTACTCTGATAACACATCCAGAAGCATCATTTTTCTACACTGTGAAACTGCATTTGCTTTGGGTTACCCAGGCCAGAGCACCATGTGCATGGCCTCAGCTGCCTTGACTCCCCGCTGCCTCGCATCGTGCTCAGTCCTTCACAACCTCACAGGCGGCTAAATGCTTCCAGCTCAGCCTCCGCTTTACACAGACAAATGGCTTCTGCGTTTGGCTATTTTGCACTGCTGTGATGAGCTCTTTTGGATTTCTGCCCTCTAGGAGATTAGTCAGTTCCTCATCTCACCTACAGCAGTGCTTGCTCACTGCAGCCACCATCGTATATGGCTCATAGTCAGTGTGAAATGGTCTTTTACAGAACTCTCTAGACCTGTCACCCAGCATGCCTGTGAAAGCGCGCACACACACACACACACACACACACACACTCACCTTTTTCTCTGTGACTCGGTAGGCCACTGAGGCCACTTTTCCAGTTCTCCTAGGACAGACGATCTGCAGACACAGACACTGTTTTGTGTGCCATTTGTGAAATGGAGTGGTATACTGTTAATGACCTTCAGGAGTAAAAATCGAGAGTTAGGTGAAAGCTGCCAAAATTCTCATGAATTTGGGACAAAGTTTCGATAAAAACAGGATGGCATTTTTAGTAACTTTGTTTTCCATTCAGTAAATGGGGCCAAATGTTCAGAAAGTTGTCTGTGAATGTGTCACCCTGTTTTTCAACCATCTCAAAAAATACTGAAAATATGACTTTAATAACACAAGCATCCGCAAAGGGCAGTAACCTGCCCTTTAGCAGCCTCATGTTGACACTTGGCAACAAAAAACCTCTTGCTTTTGATGCTCCTTTGCGGTGTCAGCTGCTCCTGTAATAGCCGCTTTCTTTGGTGTTTGCGCTAACGTTCATTTGGCAGGTGGCCACATAGAGCTTGCTGTCCCAAAGCACAGATTGGAGGGATTTGAACTCTTTAGGAGGCAGGCAGCTCCTCAGTGGATTTCCAGGACAGTTTACCCATGTCTGACGAAAGTCAGCTTAGATATCGCTGCGTAATATTAGGCATGCTTCCAGGAGTCTAGCAAGACTCACCAAGAACGGGGTTCATCTCAGCCTAGTTACACAGTTAAAGTGTAGATGTCGGTATCCAACCCAGTTGCTCCAGGTGCCTTTTATAGTCAGTGCAGAGAAATGGCCACTTTTAGGAAAGGACACAGTTCCTCTCATGCCAAAGCAGGCTGTAAAAACTAGGAAAGAAAAAAAAGGTGCCCCTCGAGTGCCCATTTCTCTGCATTGCCCATAAAAGGAATGCAGGGTGAGTAGCTCAGAAGCTGACACTGGTGCTGCAGCTGCCCCAGTTTGGACCAAAACCTATCCTGGTGCCCGCGCAGGCAGCCCCCAGGCTTTCCTTTTGCAAATCCTGCTGCCAACCTGGCCTCATCTCAGGCGGTGGGCCCACAGCCTCTCCCAATTACTGGTATGGTCAGACAGCTGTCATGCTAAATGCTGACCACTAAGAGGCTCTAAGCCCCTGTTTTTTAAGAGACTCCATTTCAGCAGACGTCCTATTTTACTACTAGATCTGTTTCTTGAGGAAAACTGTGCCATGGCTCTCCCACTTGAAATCTGAGCCAAGCGTCCTCCTGGAGTCATGGGTCTCCCAGAAACATGGTGTACCTGTACCAGTCGGGGCAATGCTGGCTGGCAGACACAACGTACAAGCAAAGCATTTCTTAGATTTGGGCAGCTCTCAAAATTTTAGCCCATACTTGTGCAAAACAGATCAGCACCAGCAGAAGGCAGGCTTGCCTGGATCTGCGTTCTTCCAAACACAGCCTCAAGTTTAGCAGCATCTGAGAGTCAGGAGCCCAAAGAGAGACTTTTTTATCCTTCTCCTAGGCATACAGTGTAGGGATGGCTCCTTTAAGTGATCGAATCCCTCACCTGCATGGGAGCTTTGTCAGAGGATGAAAACTGATAACAAATTCATTCTTCTTTGCAGCCACTCAGGAACACTCCTCCCCGCCGGGGCTCGGCGCCTTCACTCGTCTTCAGCAAAGCTTTAAGCAAGCCATGGTGGTCTGCAGCCAGGTACGTACATTGTGTGCCATATGCACAGTGTCTGCACAGATAACCTAACGCACAGGACCAAGGCAGCATGCTGTGGCTTGCTAGGAACTGGGCTGCGAGGCATCACCTGCAGTGGCTCGCCTTGCCCTCCCCATGTGAGCCCAGCACGTTTGGGGCTGGGCACCTTCCTGCCCATCTCTCCCATCCCATGGGGAGGGCCTGCCTACTGCTGACTCCTTGTTCACATTCATTTCTGCCCATGCTGTTGAAAAGCCTCTGTAGGCAGTTTCCCCTTCAGAGCATTTTGATTCTTTGCTTTCCTATTGTTTTTCTTCCTTTTGGGTAGCAGAGCCATTAAAACAGGGAGAAGAGTTTGCTGTGATAGCATTTTCTCCCCTAGTTTTGCTGCAGGTCTAATGGCTCGCCTGGCAAAACCAACCAGAATTTTCTATTGACTTCAGTGGCAGCGCCTCCTTCCTTCATTAACCTAATTTCCAAAAAGCAGAGGAACTCTGTCATACGAACTGCAACTATTGCATTGCAATGCACTAACTTTCCTTCTATCCTGTTATAAATGCAGTCCACTGGAAATTAACCAAACTGCACTGCTCACTGGGCCTGTTATTGTTACAAGTAGGCTTCTTACATGTAAAATAATGAAGCTACACAGCTAAGGCAGGAGGGGCAGCAGTATCTGGGATTTTCAGGTAGCAGAAGTCTGAGGTTTTGAGCGATCGTTGTGTGGCGATTAGGTATGTTGTGCTGTAGGAGCACTTGCAGTTAATTATTCTTCAATTATGTCTCTTTTCAGAGTGAGCACTTTTTTTTGCATTCATTTCTTGACATGAACATCAGGAGCTGTCAGACTATGAGAGAGGTTTAGCTTAACACATTTTCCTTTCACTGGAAACATTCCTAATTGAAGTCTGCATAGCAGAGTTTGTTCAACACCTCCTGGCTTGCCATACAGCACAGTTTCAGAGCCCAGAATCATCCTACAGGCAGGAGGGACAGGTGTAATTTAAATACTGAATAAATGCTCAGGAGTCATTTCTCTGTTACTAAGTGATATGAGCAAAGAATAATACCCTTCTCCTGCCCCCAATCCTGCAAACTCCAGGAGTAGTGCATAGGTGGAATCTGCTCCTGCAGGGAAAAGGGGTTGGGGATGTCCGTGCAAGGAGGAGAGCAGTCCCACTTCCACACGGTGACTGGCAATGGGTGAACTGCTGGAGGAGCAGTCATTTACCGCCTCCTGCCCTGAGTTGCTACCTCCTCCAGACTCTGGCTTTGGCTTTCAGACCTTGGCATCTGCTACAACAGAACTGGCTAGGCAGGGACTCATCTCACCATCATCATCAACATCCCAGCACCTCAGCTCCCCCTCATTCACATACAGGGCCTTTCTCTCTTTTCTGCAGGAGGTGGCATTTATCACGAGCATGTTGCATGCTTCATGATGTAATTCATGTTTATTGGTGCCATCAGTTAATCTGCAGATAGTACTGGCCTCTGGCCTGTGTGTATGGGTTGGAGAGGAATGCTCTGGAGGTGTCCCCCATTTTACCACCCCTCCGATTGCTTCCATGCCTACTGTCACTGAAATATTGTGACCTTGGGGCAGTGCTCCAAGAAATGCTGCCTGCAGGTATGCACTGAAGCCTCTGCATCTGTAGAAGCATAAATGGAAAATTCTCTATTACACTCAATGGCAACAAAATTGTCACAAATCAGAGAACAATCTACCTTCATAAAGCAGTCACCTTTCAGGATTGAGAACAATCACAGTTAAGAAGATGGATTATCCCCTGAATTTTTCTGTGATGTTAGATTTTATTAAAGGTGGAAGGCTGAGAGAATGGCCAGCCTTCAGCTGTGTCAGCACAAGTACTCAAGGAGCTGCAATATGAGGCTTCACGCAGGGCTCAACCTCAGCCCAGGAGAGACCCTCCAAGAAGGGTAGTACAAGCACCACATAAACCTGAGTCCTGGCTTCCCCATCATGTGAATGAGGAATGATAGTGGTGGTGGCCTGAACTAGGTGAATATCCATTCCCTGATATTCCTGTACAGGCTAGAAAGCTATCTAAATACCACAGAACATTTACTGGAGCATGACATTTCATAGCCACTGTCCAACTAGGATGAATTTTAAGTGGAGATGACAGCTGCTGTGATCTCTTTGCCAAACCCATGAACCATCCAGTCCTCAGGTTCTCGGTCTGAATGATGAGTTTCCCCTTTCCTCACACAGATTCACATCCCACCCAACTGGGTAAAGGCAGGTGATTGTAGTAACTGGACGATATGTCATTTCTGGAAAATTGACAAGTTTATTCGTCTTGCAGGTTCAACAATCTAGGAACTAGTTTCTTTCAGCTCTCAAACCAATTCTTGGCTGCAGTAGTGTGCAGGGCACGCATTAACCAACTACTGCCAGTCTAGCTATTGACTGAGTTGGTTCAGGGGACAAATTCATTGCAGTGTCTGCTTTCTGCCAATTGCCACGACATGGACCTAATGAGCAATTACCAGCAGCATTAGGATAAGATAATGTAAGCATATTCTCATGACTACTTTCTGGTCATTAACCAATATGCCAATCAGAAATTGTTCAGACTTATGTTGGAAACTTATCAATAGTAAACTTTGAGAACTTTTTCCCTAAAGGAAATTATTCCTTCGGATGTTGTCGAGATGGCATTTCCTGGTGGCTGGTGTTTGTGCATATAGCAGGCCTCTGTACCTGAGGCTGACTGTGCACGTTGCACATTAGGTGGTAATTTCATCACACACTCTTGGCACAGGCAGACATTAAACAAGACATACACTCTTCAGACATTTAGGGGGACAGGTTTCCTATCCCAAAGGTTTTGCAGGTTTTCCACTAGGAGGTTTACTAGTGAGATTTTTTACTAGCTTCACTGCATTGAAGCATGGGCGCTGTAAACTGACACAGTGCTGGAGATGTCAGCAGACTTAGACCAGCTAGGGATCTCTTGCCATGACTGCAAATGCTGTAACAGAAGATGAGAGGAGCAGTGGACTGAAGATGGCACTGAACTGGGTTTTCAAGAGTCAGGCAGGCCTGATTTGCCGCTATCTTGTGAGATACTGGGAAAGTCATTTACTTAACAACTGTCTTGGTTCCCAGTCTGACAGTGAAGCTAGCACTGCCTTTCCTTACGGAGGAAAGCATCCATTAATTTGGTCTTCACACTGGTAGAATAAGCAAGTGGGAGAACGTGGTTTCTGTGTGATCTTATCTGTGTTGCATTAGCACATGTTCTCATTCTGTAAAAGTGAATTAAAAATGCTCCTTTCCCTCCCTTCCCCCTGCCCAGGCAACCAGGTCTAAGCAGGGGGGCACAGCATTCACTGAACTTTCCTGCAGGGTTGCTGGATTGTATCCCACCACTGAAAATTTGATTCCTGTCATCATTCAGCCACATTTAGTTGCTTTAATTCTTCTTCTTCTTTTTCTTTTTTTTTTTTTTTTAAACGTTGTGACAGACTTGTCCTATCAGTCTGAAAAAGCTTGGGGAAATAGCGGTCTAGATGCAAAGGGGATGAGTCACCCAGAGTCTGGGGGCTTGGCTGACGGCAAAGACCCTTGTGTGAAAGGTTGTGGTTAAACATGGTGGGAGGGTTTCTTGCTGGCCACAGGACTACAGTGGGCAGGTGTAAGTGAGTCAAGTGAAGGCTGCTGCAAAACAGGATCTCTGATGGCAAAAGCAGGCAGGTTACTGGTAGCACTAGGGACTTTTATGGGTCAGCTCAACCCTTCAATTTCCCTTCTATACCTTCCTCCGCCTTCTTCTTGACAACCATGCTTTCTTCTACCCTTCACTTTTTTTCTCTTTATTCACTCTTGCTCTTTTCTACTTTGTGTACTTATACTAGCTAAATGTTTTAACTCCCTTGTTTAGTGTGCTGATGATTGATAGTGCTGCGAATTTGCTTTCATAGGCTGACTGATGGGAAAATAATGAGTAAAAGAAGTAATACTATTATAACACCAACTGCATGGAAGCACAGTGAGTAGGATACTGCCTTGCAGTGGAAGAGTAGGTCTCAGTACCCTGGTCTGGTCCAGTCTGCTTGTATCACCTTCAGCATGACATTTTACCTCTCTGCACCACAAGTCCCCATCTGTAATATGGGGTTAACAACACTGCCTTTCCTCATAGGGATATGGTGAGAAAAAGAATACTTAACATCAGGAGACACTCAATACAGTAATGGGGCTTATTGTCATAAGACCACTGGGAACTGCAGAGACCCAAAAGATGAGGCTTTCTGGGTAAGACCTGTCCCTTTATTAATTGTTAGCATAATAGGATTCTGATCTGTGCGAGGATCCCTATTTTTTATAATACAAATAATAAATAAAAATAATTCATATTAATTGAGAGCAGTTTACCTGAGAAACAGCTTTGTGAAAACAGACCTATTTGTAAGCATCCCTCCATAGAAGTAACGTATACAGCTCATTTTGAGGGTTGGTTCAAAATAGTTCATAGAAACTACTCTGATGAGAGACTCAGAGTCTGTCTGATGTTATTATAGAAAGTGTCTGCTGTCTTTGGAAATACTACTTTTTGTTGAAAAAAACACTAAAAAAACCACCCAACTAAAAAGCTTTCCAGTGGAAAAAAAATGTTATCGTCTTTGGTAGGGACCTTAAAACTTTCATGCTATCTATTTTCCAACCTTTACACAAGGTCTAGAAACTTGGCCCTGTGTGACTCCCCTTTGTGCTTCTGACAAATTACAAGTCTCCCAAAAGGTGCAATCCAAATTTGTTCAATGAACACCAAGAATATGCTTTCACATCAGTAAAACTAAGCACATTTTGAAGTAGCATTACACTGCCACTGTTTGGTGTCACCACACACACAAGTCTCAAAGCTCAATCACTAGGACCTATGACCTGATGAATCTGATGGGGTGAATTTGGTGGGGTCAGCCCAGGCACCTCCCATACAGGGGGCTAGCCACCAGTGGGACAACCTGCAGGGCCCATGCTGCCAAGGTGCAGGAGGTGTGCAGGTACCCCAATGCCAGGAGCCAGCCCATCGGGGCTTACATGCAGTTCTCTCTAAAAGTGCTGGAAGGATTTCAGATGTTACTGCCCCTTCGCTGCTTGTCACCATCCCCTTTCTGAATGTTATAGCTACTCTCCCCCTCAGCAAGGTTCATGGGTGGGAGCTCACAGCTCTGGTATAAAGTCTGCTATTGGTCTGTTGTGGTGCTCAGCGACTGGGTTTTGAGCTAAGCTGGATGTTTTCCACTGGACAAAATTTGGGCTTGCTCGCTTATTTTCTTTTACCCACAGACCTGTGGGAGCAGGACATTCACCTAGTGGGCAGTAATAAGCAGTATCCAGCTACTTGGAAACATCTGCCATCTTCTTAGATGATGGGAGGCTGACGGCTGCTAAAGGCCTGGCCACTCTTCACTGTGGTATAATGATTCAAGGAAGGGCTGTGATTTTTACTTTGGTAAAGTCGACAGTTTAACACCCTCAGACCCCTTATGGGCTGTGGCAACTTGTATTATGCATCCAAGCCTCAGTTGTAGCCAGATTATTTCAAAACAACTAATCATTTCATTTCCTTTCCAAATGAAACTCTCAGGTAAGCCAAAAAAGGTTTTTCAGGACTTTCTATGTGCACACTGCTATCCACATGTACATACCACAAGAAATGTGCAGAGTAGTCCATGTACTTGTACTTGTTCATGTACTGCTGAACATATCTGGGATTCAGCTGAGCCCTACTTCAGACATCTGGACAAGCATATCTTTATCCAAAAATGGCCAGCACTCCACGACACTCAGGCTGCTTTTAGAAAACAGGATTCCACGGTTTTTTGAGAAGTCACATACCTAGAAAAGAAAGCTGTAAAAGGCCTTATAGGGGTGGGGGCTTCAGTGCTATGGCTCTGTCAAAAGACTGGTCTGAGAAAAAATAGCCGCAAATTGAGAGGTATGCTGACAAAAATCAGGAGCATCACATTACAGATCTTAATGAAGGCTAATGAACACCCATGACTACTTACATCTGGTTTGCTAGTGGAAAGGAAACATCTAGTGGGCGTTCCAAGACTGACATTCACAGCGGGCATTTCCCCTGAGCTGCCGCAACCGAGAATGTAACACAAACCAGCAGCGTGTCTGCTCACAGGCTGTTTGCACCTCCGGGCTGAGCAACAGAGTCAGCAGACAGCATCAGGCCAACCCAGGAACAAGGCTGTGATCTGGGGGTTCTGCTCAGAGGGCAGAGGGAGCAGCCCCTCTCAGAGGGTCACTTGGAGGGAATCCCAACTGATACTTCCCCCCAAATAACCGCCGTCTTGTCGACCACAGTGGTTTTCCCATGGCTTTTGCTGCTGCACTGCTCTGTTATTACTGGGCAGTTAAATCTTCAAAAGGATTAGGAGTGCCCACCCTATTAACAAGCAATAGTACTGGTGCTCCTGAGTTTGTCAGGATCTCTGCTAGCCCCAGCCATTGCCAGCAGTGTCCTCTTCGAGCCTCCAGCAAGGACCCAGCCGCGCTCAGCCATATACACCAGTCTACGGACATTTCAGGCCGGCGCAGCATCAGCCCTGGGAACATGCAGCTTGCTGGGGCAACAGCTTTTCTGCCAAACTGAGCAGCTCTGGGGACCTTTCCTGGTCACTGCCATGAGATTGTCCCTGTCGGGAAAGTGCATGGGTGTTCCCAGCCCAGCTCTGCCCAGGCCTGTGAGCCCTTGCCAATAGCTCCCCAGCACCATCTGGAAACTGGCATGAGCTGGCTGTTCCTGACAGGCGGCTTGGATGAGGTGTCCACACTTGGCAGTGGGAGGTCATTAAACCGCACAGACGTGGCCTGCTCTGTGCCAGGTACGCCCATGCCAGGCCCATGTAAGGTGTCCGTGCTGTCATGGCCTGCACTTGGTGCCTCCACAGCACCCGGTAGCCAGATGAGGACACTACAAAGCACCATCCTCTATCTTGGGCCCAGGGCAGGAACAGGACCAAGCCATGCTGCTGGCACAGCCCCAGTCTCTCTAGCTCCCCTCCCCACCCAGCAAATCCACTTTCTGCCTCCCTCCTGCTCATTTCATAGGCTATCAGACCTGGACATGAGATTCCCAATGCTACGAGAGCATTTCAGAGACTACATCCTCAATAGCAGCACCAGCTATGTATTGTGCCCAGGGCTGTGCTATCCAGCATCTTGGCCCTTCAGCTGGTCTCGCAGGACTGCTCCTCAGGCAGCCCGGGCAAACTGCTGCCTTCGGGGCACGTAGCATGATGCTGGCTTCCCCATGGATGGTAAAGGCTCCCTGCACTTTCATCTTCACCACCCACGGTGCTCTCCCCTGTCGAGGTGACAGATTTCTTACCAAACACAAAGACATAACTGTTTCCTTTCAGAAGACCCATCACAGACTGCGTGTTTCCTTTGCACTCGAAAAATAGCAGTCGTCTCTCCCTGCAGCAGCCAGGCGTCCTGCGCTGGCAGCTCCACAATGCTGTACGCTATTTCCTACCCCCTGGGAAAACTGGAGCACCATGCTAGGAGTTGGGCTGGTGGCAAATCATGCTCCGCTCTACCAGCACGCATGACCGTGGGTGCCATCACCTATGCTGGTCCATGGAGAAAAGAGCAGAGGAAAGTTTTGGATGTAGAAGAGAAGAAACCAGACAGAAGGAGTGGAAACAAGTTGGAAAATGTCCCCTTCTTGGCCTGGCAGGAGGTCCCTCAGCCAGCTCCCAGCCTGCCAGGAGCCAGGCAGAGCAGAGCAGGTTAACGGGATGCAGCCTCGGGGCCTGCTGCCAGGGCAGGGGACTGGGTCCCTGCCTGCCCTGCCAGGGAGGCTGAGCCAGGAGGGGGGAACCTGTCCTGGCTCCTTGTGGATGCTGTGGAGGACAAGATGGGCCCTCCCAGCCCTCTGGCAACCCTCTTCTCACTCTTGGAGCCAGAGCTGGACCAGGGTGTGCTCTCCAGTGATGGCCACATGAACACGCACAGACGCACGACCCTGAGCCAGTGCAGCTGCAGCCACCCTGAGCTTCCTTCAGGTTGTCACCACAGCTGGGATAGCAAAGGGACAGCTAACACCAAGGACACAAACTGCTTGTCCAGCCAAGGGGTGAGCATTTCAAAGCTACAAACCATGTCTGGAAAAGCACCAGCAAGAAGCAGGAATAAAGCGCATGCCTCTGTCCCAGCAATACCCTAGTAATTTCCTATGAGGCCCCTGGGTTCAGACAAGAAAGGGCTACTACCAGGGGGAGAACCTGAGGTGAAGATGGAAGGGATGGTTTATCAGGAGGTTTTGCACTAGCCACAGCAGAGGCCAGACCCCAAAGCCCAGCTCTCCAGAGCCCAGACAGCTGCTACGTGCCAGCTTCCACGCACTGGAGAACAGCAGCACCTCCAGAGGCCTAGACCACTCCTGAATGCCTTCCTTTGATTTTGTTGCTCCTCCGCTATGGGCCTTCCAGGTTATCTGTGCATTAGAGTCCCCGCTTCACTCACACTAAGTGTGCTGGAGCTGCGCTGCACCATTTCCCTCAGCCAGCTGAGGCACCTCATCCTGCTGGTGCAAAGCTAAAACACTGAATTCTCACTCCACAGCAAAGAGGTGAGAGAGTTACTCATCAAGACCTACCGGAGTCACAGGAGTTACTTATCAGCCCAGGGCTGAGAGGTGGCGTGGAAATGCTCAGCAGCTACAGTTATAAAGCACTGATACCCAGGATCCCAGTGCTGACTGTTGGATAACCTTAAGCAAAAGGTATTGCTGTTGGCTCCTCACATTAGAAATACGACTAGCCTTTAAAAGGCTCAGCATCTTTGTGGTTTAGCATAGGAGGAAACTCCAGACGGGTGTCACTAATGTAGTGTGTACAATTTGCAATGGGCAATATGAGAGTCTTCTCCCATTTCTTTGCCGTGGGGTTGCTGCAGCCTGTCCTGCCCTTTTGTGATGGCGGTGCCATCTCCCTGAGTCCTCTGCCCTCGTGCACTTGCTCGAGTGATGCTCCCGTGGCTCTGAGCAGGACCAGGAGCTGGCAGCCTCTGGGGCCTTCCCGCGCGACCCAGGCGCACAGCCGGCTGCCCCACAGCCTTGCCAGCGTGCCGGGGACAACTCCTGCCTGGGGACACAGACTGGGGAAAGGGGGTATGGAGGTGAAGGTGGTCAGGAGGAGCCCCTGCAGGGAGGTGGGAGATCACCCATAGTGCTTCTGCCCTGCACAGGTGGAAGGTTTCTTACAAACACAAAGGCAAAACAGTTTCCTTTCAGAAGACCCATCACAGAACAGCAATTTTTCTTTGCGCTCAAAAAATAGCGGGCATCATCTTCTGCAGCAGCCAGGCGGCCTGCATACCCCAAAGCCCAGCTCTCCAGACCCCAGTGCAAACAGCTGCCACGTGCCAGCTCCTACGCACTGGGGAACAGTTGCACCTCCAGAGGCCCAGATCACTCCCAACTGCCTTCCTGCAATTTTGTGTCTCCTCAGCTATGGGCCATCTGGGTCAAAGAATCGGAAACACGGGAGTCTCTTTCTATAAAGCATCTTGAGAGCCTGAATCGCTTTGGCAGCTGGCATTTAGGAGTGGCAGCCCATCAGCTTTTGGGAGGGGATGTCCCTGGCCATCTCCCTATTTCCATTCCTATTCCCATGTTCATCTAGCGCTGGCTCTCACAGCCCTGCTTTCACAGCGTGCCCCTGAGTCCTTTGTAACCTTCCCAGAGAGCCTCTTTTCCCACCCTTTCCCCCTTAGGAGCAGTTGTGTCCAGGGCAGACCCTGCCTGCTTCTTGGCCTGGGCTGCAGGGTCCTTTCCCAGCACTGAGACGAACCCCAGAGCTGATAGGAAAAGCAGACCTGTGCCCCTGTGGGCAGTGGTCTTGAAGGTGAATATTTCTGCTTTTGAGCTGTGAGAGTACATTGCAAATCTGCATGGGACCACTTGAGTGCCTAGATGGGCCCAGGTGGGACTCAAAGCCAAAACCACACTGAAGCCAAACTAAATGTTTCAGGCGTAGGCAAGCCTGGCGTTTGTCTTTTCCCCCGATCTTCTGTTCCACTTGTTCTGCCACTGATTTCCTGCATGCCCACAGGAAACTCACTTCATTCTTCTCAGCATCCTCCTCAGGGAGGAATACTGAGATTTATGAGTGAACCCAGCACAGAGATGAGCTAGTCCTGTTATTACACTAATGCAAGTGTGCTTGGTATGTACTTGTGAAGCCCACTGCTGTCAGTGCCGATAGTACCTTCAAGAGCAGGAGGGACAAGACATGGAGGACTGCAGGGCTTTCTCCCAATGCTGTGTTAATCCCCAGGGCTGAGCTGAGCTAAGCGACTGTCATTCTCCTCTCCCTCTGGGCAGGCTGTGCCTCAGGCAGTGCCTGTTCCCCAGCAGGAGCCTTCAGCACTCAATGAAGCCAGGAGACCCATGCAAGTCTCATCTCAGCAGGGTGAGATGCCTCCACGCTTGTTTGGTTTGGAGACCAGCTTGAAAAGGTGCCACAGTGTCAGCCCACACAGACACAGGTAATGAGAAAATCAGAAAATTGAGACAGCAGCCTCAAATGTCCATGTAATGTTTGGAAAGTTGGCAGGACAGCTGGGGGACAGTATGTATGCCTCTGTTGTCTGTCACACCAGCTCGTCTCTCTCCTCCCATGCTATTTCTATGAGCCTAGCTCAGTGCTGCTTTGCAGGTTGAACAGTTTTTTTCAACTACAAAATCAGAGTCCAACTATGGGAGGCGTAAATCCAGAAGAGGTAGGAAGGGGTTGGAGCTCCCCTCCTGGAAGTCACTTCCCCCTTGCTGGGAAGACAGGAAGGCTGCCTTGCACACACTTGGGTGAGACTGGTGAGCGGCAGTGTGAGGGGCTCAGGACTGGCACAAGGGATAAGTAGGGCTCTTTGTGGGCTTTATTTGCCACCCAGTGCGGCCCCCACCCCAGTACCACCCCCACCCCAGTACCACAGGGGCAGGACAGCCCAGCCGCTGGCAGAGTTCAGAGCAGCCTCCAGCTCCCAGGCACAGCCACGGCATCAAGGGGAGGGTGCTGCCAGCTGGTGCCATAGCTCAACCCTGCCTTGTCCAGCTGGACACTCAAAGCCAGGCCAGGGCCTCCTGAGCTCCCCTGTTGCCCTGCCTTACCTCTCTCCAGTCAGGCATTATTTACTGCAGGGGAACCCACTGCCAGCCCTGAAAAGGAGCAGGTCCCCTGAATTTACAGATGGGGTGGGGGAGAGCTGGGAGGTTATTTCAGCTGTCAGCCTGAATGGAGCCAAAAGGTTTCCACCCATTCAGTTTCTGTGCTCTCATGTTCGTTAGACTTTCAAGCCCAGTCATGTAGTTATCCACTGCTTTCATTGCCAGGCAGTTTCCTGCTGGCCAGGTCCAGGAGTACTTAGCATCCAAATTCAGACAGGCTCAGCCACCTTCAGCCTTGAATGGCAGTGAAGGACCCAGAAGGGCTCAGTCCATAATAAAACTAAGGTTGAAACAGGTAAACATGATGAAACAACTCTTACTGTACAACACCTACTACTCCTACTCTTTCTCCCATCCACAAATCACCTCCCACAAACAGTACTTTTTACTTCAGTCTCCACAAAACTGGTTAATAGGTAAATGTCAACCAAAGCAGCAAAACCTTCACAAATTCACTACAGCCCTGAGCTCCCTGGTGTTATGCAACCTGCACAGCAAGTTCAGGAAAAAGCAATGCATAGCGTATATGTGGGTGTGCTGCTCTCACTGCATGAGACAGGGGTGATTACTAGAGTATTACTTGTATATCTCACTCAACATATGACCCTGTCACCTGCTCTGCATAAGAAAAAATGTGTGGCAAATTGTGAGCAAGATGGGGAACAAACAAATGAAGTTCAATCTTCTGACACAGACAACCTTTTATACATCTGCAAGAGGCAATTCTTTCCACATTGCTCTGACCCTCCTTTCTTTGAGATCCCTGAAGATTTGAGTGTTATCTGTCACAGGTAAAGTAATGAGGTAGAAAGTCCAGCCACACTTCTTAACCATCCAAGAAAGACAGCAGAGACTGGGAAATGTAGGATCTCGAGTCAAACTGAGTCGACTAAAGGCTGGAGGCTCTCCTGGCTTGCACTTCCAGACCTGTGCTGTACATGCAGGTTGAATGCTGGAGGGCAAACAAGGAGCAGAAAATTGTCTTCAGTTGCCAAGCTATCTGTGAACTCGCTGGATCAGGTACCAGTCATTAGTCTCACCACCAAGGGTGGAGTTCAGCCCAGAGGGCTCCTACACCTCCAGCAGGGTTTGCAGCCCATGTTGTGCCGGGCTGCTGCAGTCAGAAGCTCCCAGCCCCTTAGTAGCTGCCTCTGAGCCAGCTGAGGGTGTCAGTGCCGATGCCATGCCGCAACCCAATGGTGATCATGGACATGTTTGCAGCTTGCCAGGATCTAAAGTTGTCTTTACTGACCTTTCAGATATAGCCACCTTTTTATGCTCCAAAGCAAGTGTTTCCAGGCCCCCCAAGTAAGCAGAGGATGTTGGAATAGTGTGGATAGGCCTGTGCAATAGAGTAAATCCCAAGTTGTGGCACTGAATTATTTCAAAGGAATTGATGGATTAATGAAAGTAGACCTGAGTGCAGAAGTAAGCCCCATACAATTGCAACTTGAGGCAACACTGCTGTTTTTGAGTATGAAAGCAACTGCAGTCACCAGGATTTTATCTAGCAGAAAACGAGGACTTTGAGGTGCTCCCACTGGGGCACGAAGTACCTCTTTGGTACTGCCTGCACAGCACCTGTCCCTCAGTGGATGTGCTATTTCATTTTAATTCAAATATAGCCATAAAAGCAAAAAGCCATTTGCTTTAATGTCAAGAAGAAGTCCAACTGAGTTGCCCACAGCTGAGCAGGAGAAGGAATTTTAGCCAAACTCATTGCATCTGTTTCCTACTGAACAAATAGTCCATACAAATAATATAAATACCATCAAATGTTGTTTTCCTAAGACTCTAGTATCCAATCTGCCTGACAAAAACTCATCCAGAAGGGGGGCCTTATCCCTGTCCTCACTGTGTATTGAATGCAGGCAAGCCCTTTGCTTCTTAGAAATACTCTTGATCCAAATTACCCTTGTCTCCTGTGTACGTGTATCTCTACACTGCATATGTGTGTACAGGAAATTTAGCAACAACTCAGTTCTGTTTGGGTTTCTTTGAGTTTGGAGTTCCTTGAGACTGCAGCCTGGAAGCTGCTGTGGGATCTGGCATTCCCAGAGCTCAGGGACAGCTCTCTTGTGGCTGCACAGAGGTCCCCACGCCTATGGACAGCCCCATCCATTGCCAGCTGCATGGCCCCGGGCACCCGGCCTCTGGCGTTGTCAGGATGGCGGCATTGCACTTTTGCCCTCTTCTAGTTCGTGTCTTGCAGGCACAGTCTTGCTTTAATTTGGGTAGATGTAAGGATCAGGCCACAGGCTACTTATTTTAAAGCCTCTTTTAACTCTTGATAAGCAAGACAACCACTTGTAAGGGAAGATTCCTTTAATTTTACTGCGGTCAGTAGATGTGCAGCCTACAAATACCAAATACTGGGAACCAACCAGTTTTATTGACTATTGTTCCTTAATGAACTCATAGGGCTGTAGTTGGTGAACTATGCTTGGTTCCTCTTCTGTCAAAAAGATCTCTTGGACAGTGGGAACCTGTCCTAAATATGGATGTGTGTAATGGATTTACGAGCTATGGCAAACAAACTAAATTGTTGCAACGTGATGTGATAGCAAAAAGCCTAATGTGACCTTTGAGTGTACAGAAATGATTAGCAGAAGTAAGGAGATTAATTTTACCTCAGAATACAGTGTTTGAAAGACTGGCAGTGAAAGACTGCAGACACTCTGGTGTCTACATTTTTTTAAAGGGTTTGGAAACTTGACAAAAGTGCAGAAAGATCCCATCAGCTTCATTGGTGTTGTTTGCATTATCCTGCAAGGCCAAGGCCAGAATTTACTCTTTGCTGTTTTCCTGGCCCAGAATATGATACTGACACTCCACTTTCACTTCTCCATTGCAAAAATAAGGGCATGATTGCAAGACAGTGAAAAGAATAAGATCTAAAACGGACCAAACACATCCAGCAGCGTCTTAAAAGACAAATCCTCCCTCTCTTGTGCAAGAAGCTACGTTTAACTTCTCTCGGTGATGCTTTGCTCATAACTACAGCCAGAAGGTTTGGCCTTGAAAAGGACCCAGATCTCAGTCTCCCCGAAACCTGGTGACAAGTAGCTGTGTCTCCTTGGCTAACAGGAATAACCCTGCTTCTCCACAACAAAATGTGTACACTGATTATGTCTTACAAACATTAAGTCAAATGGATTTCCTTACTTCTTATGCTTCTCTTTTTCATATAATATCTCTAAAAATAATCCCTGAAACCCCCTACCTTAAGTGTTAAAAAAAAAAACAAAGCAAAAAACCACAAAACTCTCCAGCCAGTTATAAACAGACGATGGGAAAATCCTACACTTGACTAATCGTAGTACTGTGGCCTGGTTGTGTCTTGGGGGATTTCTCAAAGTTCAGCTTCTGCACGAGTGATTAAGAGTCAAACTGAAAGTGAAAATCTGGTTGTGTGTGGAGCCGTGCTGCGTGAACCACAGGTGAGCTGGGTAAATCTGCGACTCCACTTTTACTGACATAAACCAAGCAAAACAAACAGATCTCTGTGGTATTGGCTTGAAGAAGAATCTTGAAAAGAATTTGGATTTCTTAAGAACAGCTGCCCAGAATTTCATTTTTGGAAGGCTGCTGGGGATTTTTGTGCTGAAAATGGAAGAAGTGCAAGAAGTTAACTCATGTTTCAAATACTTGGTTTTCAGCTGAGGAAACCTTAATTTTTTCAGTGAAAAGATCACATTTTCAGTTAAACTTCTCATGATGCAAAAATCATTTCTGTAAACAGTTTCAGTCTTCATTTTGTAAAGAGGCGAATCTAATGTATTTTTACGTTTATCCCTTGGCTGGGGGAGCTACCCAGCCAAGTGGCTGCACCTGTATCACCAGCACTGTGTTCACTAAGCCAGACGATGCAAATAGGTGCGTCGCTGTTCCCCATCCCCACCCTGGGCAAATCCACCCCCTCCTAACTTCAGCAAGTCTGTTCATTGCAGGACTCTCTCAAACTTATGTTCAGGGCACGAAAATATTTCCCAGGACAGTGGTAGCAGAATCTTCTGATTCAAAAGGATTACCAAATTCATCCAAATCTGTAATCTTCTCCTGCACAGAGCCAGGGTGCCTCCTGTGTCCAGGCCGTAACGTGCCCAGGCAGGGACCATCTGCTGTGCCCTGTTTGACCTGTGGGGCCCTGATTCGGTTGGGCCCCGGGCACTGCACTACAATAAGCAAGGTTTCTAATAATAATAATAATAATAATAATAATAATAATAATGACTAGATCAACAACAACAGTCAGAGTTGATCAAGTGTGCCCACCCACAGACCCCAAAGCCGGCCTCTCTATATATAATGTACTGACATGGCAACCTTGCGCTGGCAAAGCAGGCGAGTGACTGTTTATCTAGTGTTTGAGAGCATTCGTCACTGGCTTTCAAATCAGCCATGTGATGCTCCCCAATCTGTACACGAAAGGCTTTCGCTTCAGCAGAGTGATTGGTAACAAGTCTGTGCTCATCTTGAGGAAGTCATTTGTATCCACACCTCCTCGCCCATCCAGTCACAGACAGCTCACCCCCTCCACCAGTTCCACCTTTCAATTTGGACTTCTCCTTTTGGTCTGTAGCCCAGGTGCTATCAAATGAGGCAGATCCTTCCACACAAATGCATGTGAGAGAGCCAGCAATTCTACTTATTTTAAAGAAACATTGAAACATAATCATTAAAGAGATACTTAAGGCAGAAAGGGAATTTCCCTGGACAGGCTTTGTCTCAGAGGGGACTGCTAACACAGCTCCAGAGGAGTCTACAACACAGAAAAAGTTATGTCCAAACTTTAAATAGATTTCATCTGCTTCACAGATCAAAAATGTTCCTCTAGAGCCTTTGCTGTGTAAAGTGCTCATTTCAGGATCTCAGTTCTTTTTATAAGCTTTGCAACTGGAGGAAAAAGAAGGAAGCTAAGGACATTAAGGGAAGCTATGCTTCTTAAGCCCTTTATCCTCACAAAAATGCATCAAGAGTATAGTACAATTTGTAGGCCATTATTCAGAAAACAGGTGCCTGCTGGATTTGTGGTAGTCTGGTATATAAATAGAGTTAGTTAGGTGTATTTGCCCAGCAGGTCAGGACTGGTCTTTTGCAGCAATAGAAGAAAAAGTTTTCTGAACCCTGGCAGACACATCATGGGTTATGAGCTATGGTGTTCCCTGGTATCTCTGGTTTTTGTTTTTGTTTTTTGTAACTGCTCTGTAGGCATGCATCTGAACTCAGTGTGGCTCATACATCTAGTAACAATGATCACATCCTCTTTCTGCCCCCTGTCCAGGTAGTTGTGCCACGTTATTTGCAGATGCACTACAAATCAGGCTAATTGTCCCTTTCCTGGCAACACTGGAAGAATGGCACTCTGATTGTGCCCCAGGGCCCAAACTGTCTCCCCCAAAAAGAGAGGATGGAAGAATCAACTCTGACATTCAGAATAGAACTTATTTCAGAAAACTTAAATATTTACAGTACACACGTCTTTGCCTGGGCTAGTTACCTCATGTGCCTTTATAGTCCATAGACAGCCAGAACTAGGCACCTGTAGATCCCAGTTCTTCTGACCTGTTTTAGCACTCTTTTAGGATGACATGACTAGAAACAGCAGGGTGCATGGGTCCAACCTTCAAATGCATATATGTATACCTACACCCACGTATAGCCTCATAACCATACACTCACCACACATGCAGCAGCTCCCCCAGTGCTTAGGTTATACATCCTAAAGAAGATTTTAACTTTCTCCAGAGCCCTCCTAAATTCTGCCCCTTCATTCTTTTTGTCTGTTCTTTTTTTTGGAGGGGGAGTTTGCCTTTGTTCTGACAAAGACCCTCTCCTGAGGTAAAATTATTAGGTAAACTCTAAATCCTGGTAGGGGAAAAATACCAGGTTTTCCAAAAGCATCTCTGCCATACTTTGAACTGCAAACACTCCTGAATGGCCTTTCTCTTCACAGGGGCAAAATATTCAGCCTCCTTACAGGGCAGCCAGCCCACCACAGTGCTGTGGCTTTTCACTGTCTTCCTACATTTTAACAAGATGATGCTTTTTCACAAAGCCTGCACTTCTTAAATTACTCAGAGGAGCTTAATTTGTCCATCTGAAGGCCTGGGAAACAACAGATGCTGCACCTTCTGATTCAACTTTGATTGCAGTATTTCCCTTACTAATAGGCAAAGTGCATCTTGTGTTTCCCATCAAAACTATTCATTTCTGCTGAGAAGTGACTTATCAGAGAGAGCTGACTGAAAAAGAGCAGGAAGAGCTAAAAGGTATTCCTTGCTGATTTCTTCTCAGAGTCTGTTGAGAGGCAGTTTTTCATTTCCATTGTTTGGGGTAACTGAAAAGTTTCAGTTATTGTACTAGATACACTTCCTATCAGAAATTCCCCTAAGTGATACCTATAAGCAGAATTCTTAAAACTGATTTGCAGTGTCACTTTTGTGATATTATTATTTGGGTTTGGGCTTTTTTTCTGCTTAGAAGCACAGGGAAGGGCAATAGGAGTCCCTGGTTCTTTGGGGTGTTTTTTTTTTTTTTCCTGATAGAACTATCAGCAGTTGTAAAAATCTTGTCCTCGTTTTTCTTGGCCTCTTCTTGAGTGAGAGGAAAGCTGAATGAGAATGGAGCTGGCACTTAAACAAAGGAGAAGAAAGGCTGAGCCTTTAATAGGAACATTTTCATCTACCTTCTCATAGCAGTTAGCATTTAAAAAGCAGAATTTTAAAGAATCTTCAAGGAAAAAAGAGTAGTTAAAACCAGAATTTCTAATATAGGCCCATTCAAGCATTTTTCAAGTCTTACTCAGGTTGCATAAATAAACTAGAGCAATAGCAGAACATGCTAATTCATGTTGTTAGTCTTTAAGATCACAAACACTCTTTTTTATACGCTGGTCTACAGAGAACAACTGAGATCAGGGTCTCTCTGGATATGACTCAACCAAGTGTTGCAGAAAGTATTCACTGTTGCAGAGAGGAAGGCTCAGCTGCCTTCAAGGACAGCAAACTCAGAGGCTCACCATTAATTTATTCTATCATCTTCGGGACAGAAGATGCCCCAGAAGAACATTGAGGGTCCCTACCAGCAATCTTTCCTTTGAATCTTGTGTTCTTTTGCCCACAGGGACAGAAGCTGATGGACTAGTGAAGCTGTAATGATTACCAGTGTATTATGATCCCTACTTTTTTTAGGCAACAGTTTATAATGAAATGAGAATCTAAATCAACCTTCTTCCATACTCAAATACCACTTTTTTTCAGGATTAAATAAAATGTATAAACTAGGGTACTGGAAGAAAATGCTTTTTATAAAGGCATTATAATTGCAGCTATCTGTGATGCAAGCAGCAACAGTTGCCATTAGAGGTGGAATCCTGGATTAGGGGGCTCACCAGCCATATCTGACCTGCTAATTCCTACGTTCCTTTGTTTTATATGCACTTTTCCCCACAATGAGATGGCCCAAATTGGAAAATTCAGCAGATTTCAAACCTTCCATGAGTTGGTGAATATTTCGATACAGAGGTTAGCTGTGGTCACCTGCAGGGGCTTTCCACCACCACACTCCTTCACAGACCTCAGTTTCAATTGCAACTACAAGCAGAAGTTCCAGAATAGCACAAAAAAGAATGTTTCCCCAACATGTTTCTGAAATCAGGAAACAGATGAAAGTTGCTGAGAGCTCTGGAGTTACTACAAATGCTGGCCTCATTCACAAGATATGTGTTCTTGCTGAATGCTTCTGCCATCTAGATTTTTGGGCTTCCCCATTCTTGAGTATTTTTATGTTTTACATATAATGTGAGGGGACTACACTTGGCTGTTCAGGGAACCACAAACCCTTGGCATCAGCATACATTACAGAGGCCTTCAGGCTGTTTGAATGTGGTGCTTGGGGATTAGCTCTGTGCACACCTGCAACAATCAGCATTGAGAAGGGTCGGGGTAATCCCCTTAAAAGGGCACTGTATAGCTCAGAATTGTTATGTACGTGAATTATAAATGCAGTCTGCATGTCTGCCATGGGTGTCTATATTTTTCTTCCAGATAAAAATCGTAGAATTGTCTAGACACACAAATGCTGCCTATCTGCATATATGGATGTCTCTATATGTAATTATGCGTTTTGGTGGAATGGATTCTGTTGCCTTTCCTTTAGACAGCACAGTTTTATAAAGACACAAAGATAATAATGCTCAGATAGCTGTGTTTTAGGCCAGTCTCCCCAAAATTCAAGTATTTTGTTTGATTTGGAATGACTAGCTGGAATGAAAATAGCTTGTTTTGTGAAATATGCTTACCAACTCCAAAACAGAGTTCTCCTTTATAATCATCAGCTCAGAATAGCGGTCAGCAGATTGTCTGTTAAGATGGCTGTGTACCCAGTGTCATCTGGTAGCCTTGGAAGCACTGGCCTGTTACATTTCATACTCTGGAAATAAGATTTCTGTGGCCAACCTCCTCCGCTCCCTCTCCAAGGCTGCCCCTTTCACCTGACCCCGTGCTGTGATGCCTCATAGGGCAGAGATGAGAACTGAGAGGTCTGCGAGCTGGCTGGCAGTGGTCCCCAGCAGCCAGCCAGGACTTGTGGAGACCTGGAGAAGCATGCTGCTACCTTGGGCATGTCTTTTTCTCACCTTGCACCTCTTACGGTCTCTCTTCTGTCCTGGAGGTGGGGAGGATTGCAGAGGAGCTGCTGTGCTAGGTTTGCAACCAACCAAGGCTCTCATCTGAGCAGAGGCTGAGGCACCTCAGGAACACGGCAGGACAGGGTGTGGTCAGTGACTCAGCCTAATAAATTCAAACCATGGTCAGTATATTTGAAATGCGGCCCACATGACTGTAAGCAGTAAGTTGCAGGAAAGAAGAGCTGTTTGTATTTGGGCTGATAGATACAGGTGATCAAAAGTCCTCTTAAGGTCTGAAGACCTTAAGGTCTGTAGAGGCTAGAAGTCACTTGTGAAAGGTCATCACCCCAAGTGAAAAATGTAAACAAATAGCTTGAAGTCACCCAAGGCTGCTGTTATCAACTAACAGCTTTTCAAGGATGCAAAAGAAGATATTTTACCTCAGTTTGGTATCCTATCTGATGAAGCACGAATTTGGCAACTGAAGATCTTTCTCTGAGTTACCAGATTATCTGAAAATTCACCTCTGGGTTTTTCAAATATCATCATGATTTGTAATCACTAGCTAAGTAGTCTGCTACCATAACTTTCAGACTGTTCTCATGCTATTGTTCCCTAATCCCAACATGCACTGTCAGGCTGGCACGTGCTCCTGCCGCTGCTTCCTGCCTGTGTGTAACAAGAAGCATGACAAGCAGAAAACACACAGTCCCGAGTCTGTGTGAAGTCCCTGAATACACAGGACTCCCTAATACTTTCCTGAATGCTGAGAGCTGCTGGCATACTCTCAGGTAGCAAATACCCTGAATTCCCTACTATAAATGAATTGCAGTGAAGTTGATCTCGGGCTGTAATTTTGTGAAGCTCCCTTCTTCTTCCTTCCACCTGTACTGCCCACATAGTAACAGTTACACCTTGCTCTTAAACAACTCCCTTTAGCAGTAGCTCTTGCTCCACTTTTGTATGCACTGAGGTGCATCTTGGTTACTCCGTGAGGTTGCCTTTGGCAGAACGGGTCAGTGCCACTTTCACTGCTCCCTTGGGACAAAGGAAGCCCAGGATTCCCATGTCTGATTTTTCATGACAGTTCTACAGTATAACAGCTGCTTGGGGAAAAAAATGATGGCAAGGCTGCAGCAGGCTTGTTGCAGTGCACACAGTCAGTCTTTTCTGCTAACATCTGGGTTTGGTAGAAGGCATGGACTTCCTGGCAGGGGGATGTAATGTCCAACACCCAGCTTTTCTAACCCTGGCTTGGCCAGGGCTCTGCGGGGTCTTAGCTTTGTTCAGTGCTCAGGCAAATGGGTTAGTGTCAGCTCCTGCTGCAACTCCCTTGGATGGATGCTGAAAAGGAAGGCTATGCTGCTGCCGTCGCTGAAGCAAGAGGAAGGAGAGGAACCAGCATCCCCCTCCCTCTCATTGCTCCCCCGTACTACTTGCCCTTGGTCATCAGGTCCTGTCTGAGAGCAAGCCCTGCTAGGAGCCCCTGAGGAACGGTCCAACAGCCACCACCAGCCAGAGGCCAACTCCATCCTGGACTCTCACTTCAGTGGCAGCTTTAAGAAAGAAAAGAGCTGGGGAATGTCTTTCTGTCAAGGGTAATTCCCAAGGGTGGCATTAACTGCTTTAGGCCCCCTTCATGCCATCAGAGATCCTCTAAGCTGGGTCCTCTCTGCTTTGCCAGGGCAAAGATGTACAGCTGTGATCACACATGCCAGCATGTCCCCCGAAGGCTGTATAAGAGTAGTGTCAGTGATTGATAGGACGTTCCAGGCCACTGTGCATTCAAAAAGCACTTGCTGGTGACATTTCTTTACAACCTCCTCCTCAGGGAGAAATTGGTGAGTTCTGAAGTGTTGCACTTTTTGTTTGGATGTGGGAGGCTGATAAACCAGAAGAGGGTCCACTTCCTTTTGCTAAACTAAGTAAGTAGGCTGGAAAAAATCAGTCCCTTTAATCGTACCAGGTATATACATTTTTAGTCTTATATGAATGTTAAATTGGAGTACAAAAAAAGTAAGTCTGCCAGTTATCACCTCATAGAGGCTGGGGGCCTTTGCCCATCTTGCTTTTTACCCTGTTAAGGACTTGTGAATAGGGGTTTAGAAATACAGAATGCTACAAAATGAGGAAGATAACATTCTGCAAGGGCCATGAAGGCTACATTTGCTGAATAACCTGTCTGAAAGGCACATCAGAAGGATTTTCTCTATAAAGCTAGTTCATGTGACTGATGGCATCATACGATCTGTGGCTGGTTGGTGTCTTGCCTCACTACCTAGTGGCTTGTTGTAAAAGCATGAAAGTTTTCTAAAACTCAGACAAGCACAGTTTCTTTTAAATGAGCTCCTCATTTTGTCTCCAGTAAAGTGACTCAGCCTGGCTTGTGTTATCCTTTTGAAAGTGATTTACTGACTTTTGCTGTTTGAGAAACTTGTTGAATTATTCATTCCCACCACCAGAATTCTCTATTTGCTTGCATAGGTTGGTATCTTTGTGGAGAAGGGCCACATGACTTACTCAGATGTACATGTGTCAATCTAGACAGAGAAAATACCCTGTGTGTGTTATGCCCATTACCTTTGGACAGACAAGTAAGGTCTCATTGCTTCCTCGTGACACCCCATCAGACGGACTGTGCCCACTCATGGTCTCAGCCTTTGACTGCATCCTCTTTGCAGGGGAGCTGTTAATTTGTGCTGTTTGAACAGCACCCTGAGCAGTAAGGCTCCTTCAGCGAACCCTTAGTGTTGCCACATAAAAAAACCTGATTCTATTCATCATCCCACCACATGAAAGTATGTCTCATGCTTCTGTGATTTCAGTGTTGGATACTGATGCCACTGTAAATGGTAGCCTGGAAGGAAAAAATAGAGGCATATGTCATAGGTCAGAAACCATGACAGTACTAGTCAGCATCTCTTCACAGCAGTGACCATTGCTGATTTCTGCCACAGGAAACTCTGGGCCTCCGTTCCCAAGGCTCTGTCCTAGTGAAATGACTCTCCCATGGACTGTTGACATGGTTGCCCCCCAAGAAGGGAGACTAGTAGTTAGTCCCTGCTGCTCCCCTCTGCAGATATGGAACAACCTTCTGCCTGTCTCAGCAAGCTGTAGGTGGTGTGCAGTGAGAAGGCAATATCCAGGTGTGAAGAAGAGGAGGAGGTATTTCCCCTCAAGTGCAGGAATTCCCTTATCCTCATCTGGTCCACTGGCTTCTGTGTTGCCACTTTCTGGTGAGTTTTGGTGACAAGTTACACAGCTGTTTTGGGTTGAATGGCATAATAATCATGTCCCATCTTCTCTGGGCTATTTCAGGCTCATGTCAGAATGTGGGAAGTGAAAGCAGAGGTACCACTTTGTATTTAGACCATGACCGCATTATTTTTTAATTGACTCTCTCCCCTCTGTAAACAGCCTGTACAGTAAGTGTGTAGCATTGCAACAGCAAGGCTAGGTTTGCAGGTGGGAGTAGGGCTGAGAGGTGTGCATGTGTAGACAGCTGGAACAAAAGGGCAGGAGGGCATTTTGTGTATTCCACACCAGATTAAAAGTGATGGCTTTTGGTCACAGGAAACCACAGATTTACTTTCACCTGGGAGTTGTCTAAAACCAGTTAAACTCCAGTCAGCACTGTACCTCTTGAACTGCAGACAGTGACAGCTCTGGAAGAACTGGGCTGCATGTATAAAATCTAGAGAACCACAGTGCTCTCCAGTAAATGGGTATCATAAGAGACGTAGAGATCCAGACTTCCAAGAGACCACTGGAATGACTTCCTTTGGCTTCATAAAGCTTTGTGTGAGACAGACGCTGAGTCATTTTGTGCTTCTTGGTTCTTCATCCACCAAATGAGAGCAGGAACCATTCCTTTCTTCCACTCTACCTCATTTGTCCCTTGCAACCTGTGAGTTCCTGGGGTCAATGGCAGCCTCTTGTTAGAAAGATCCAAGAGCAATGTAGAGCTCCTTTCGGGGCATTTTGGTACCACTGGAATGTGATCACGGTCCTGGCCTCCAACCTCCCTTTCTGCATTATGAGGGAGATGACCCCTCGCTGTGTCCCCCATTTGCTTCACAATACACAGGGGATTGAGGCCTCACCCATCTCTGAAGCATGGTGAGGTCCAGGGGGAAGAAAGTGCTCTAGGAGTGCACAGCAACTTGGGCCTTGACCTACCCTTTAGCCAGCAGCAAGCTGAAGAGACTCTATCTGTGAAAGTATTTTTGGCTCTAAGAGCAGAGCCCAGGTGACGGTGTAGCTGTGGCTCGATGGCCAAACTGTTTTCACTGACAAAGGCCCAACAGCACAGGACAGGGCGAGGTGCTGCCATGTCAGATGCTGTTACCAACCTTGCACAGTCTCAGTCAGAGTGAAGAGAGGAGAGAACTGCTGTGGAAAAGCTCTTATGACCTCTCTCAAACATTGCCATGACCTGCATTATGTATATCTAAGGAACAATCCTGCCACTGCAGCCCTGGCAGAAATTGTGTGGGTACAGAGAGACTTCAGACTAACAGCAGCCCTATATTCAGCACAGGTGAGATGGAAAAGTGGAAGGGAAAAGACCAGTTTTGTAGAGTCCCCCTGTAAGAGCTGTGCTGCCTCGTCCTGGGATGGGACTGTGCTGGTGCAGACACATGCAGCACTAAGTGGCTGCTCCAGCAGAAACCTATAATCTATGACTCCAAGGTTAGATCTGAAGGAAAGGTGGGAATTTAGATTTGCTAACCCTTGGTGATTGACATCCAAACCCAAACCTCCCTGGCTTCCCGGATTCCCTCTTGAGTGAGAAATCCCTGATCTTTTCAGATATGTGCTGAAGAGTGAGAAACACTTTGCCCATCCCATGATAGTTTCTGAGCCTTCAAAATTTTCAGAAGAAAATTCTGTTCAGATTAGACAAAACTCAGATCCCCTAATGTGTTTCCCAAGAAACTGGAAGGGGATATTAAAGAGTTGCACTCAAACAGTGGGAGAATCAGGCTTGGCAGATACTTAATGTCAGTCTTTTGCTTTGCTCATGAGCACGTGGTACAGTCTCTGTGATGCACATTTAGCTATTTATACACAGTAGAATAGCAATTACTGGCTCACATTTAGAGAAAAAACATCATAACTATCCTAGTGATCAGGAGATTCATCTGAGATGGAGCAGCTCTGGCTTAAAGCTAAATTGCTAGACCAGATAAGATTTTTGCTTGCTAGATTTTTGCCAGGGGTTTGCAGGTGGAACTTTTCACATTGAAAATCTGTCAAAATTAGTACATTTCTGTGAAAATAAATTGGCGTTTTGTGACAGGAAACCATCCTGCTGGACAATTGTTGATCTGATTTAATATCAGTGTATCTAATCATTCAGATGATAAGATTAGAATTTTTATTTTGGTAGATGTTTTTCCCTAGACATGGAACAAAGGTTGCACACCCTCATTCTTTTTTTTTTTTATCTCCACTGCAGCACAGGACTACTGATATTGGGCCACTTTCCTGTCATTTGTTGCAAACCAGTAAAATGAAAGTTAAATTCAGTGGGTGGATTTTTAATTGCAACATCATTCTCTGTGATGTCAGTTAATGGACGTTTGTTGTATTGAGTCTCTAAGAAAAACATCTCTATGAAATAGGGTAACTGCTTAACAGCCTCTCTTGTGTAACATATTCCAGGAAATCATGAGGGAAACAATAAGTCTAGTGAGGAATGAATTTCCAGGAAAAAATTCAGGCCAGACAGGACCAGAGGCAAGAGAAACTATCTGGAGGGGAAACAATCACACCAAACTGTGTAGTAGCTGCTTATCTCAATACACAAACAAAAATGTGTTAGAAAATCTCACATGGGTTGCAGCGAGATGTAGCCAAAAGATTTGCACCAGGAAACTTAAGAACACAATTCCCACTTCCCACTTACTTTTAACCCACCCTTTGTGCATTCATTTCAAATACAGAATGAGACAGGGATCTTATGGAAAAACATCTATGTAGTCGTATAATTAGAGACATTATCAGAATGCACCTAGACAAGGCAGCTAACATAGGTTTGCCCAGGTAACTATAAAGTGCCAGTTTGACTTGGCAATAAAGATCCCTTTCTTTTTTGAATGCGTTTTCCCAGGTCTTTACTAGAGGGAAAACAGAGATATCTTTATTCCTTAATTTTCTTGCAGGCACACATCCTTTAACTTCAGGTTCTGTTGTTTGCGTGACGGAGTTTGAAAGTTGGGGCTCCCAAGCCACTTGCAAGAACTGGCTATCTTTATGAATCTGAATGGAAGAAAAGTGGCAGCTCAGCTTAAGTCAAGTTCAGGGAGACAGCCATAACTGCATTCCCCCCCCTCCTCCCAAAGTCACAGACTTGTTTCTCATGCCTATTCTGTTTGTGATAAAATGCCCACAAACAGGAGAAAAAAAAGAAACAATGAGAATTAATAGAGAGATCCTACAGATATGGCTCTGGAGACCCTGTTCCTCCTTGTTCTGCTCATTCAGAGCAGGCGTGATGTATAGCTTTTTTCTCACAAACTTCAGGTGTCTCTACAGAAATCCTGCAGACCCTTTGCAGCCTGTCTTCTCTCTTCACAGCCTCTGCTGTGGCTTTGTATCTGTCTCCCAAAGAAAAAGCAAAAGGAGAAATATGTAAATCAAAACAGAAGGGGCAGCTGAGCAGCTGGAGGACAGATTCTTCTTGCTTGTCACTCTTCCTGCCCTACCTTTCACAGAGGGTCTCTGAACTCCATGCTACCACTGTCTTCAACTATGGGCCCTGCACTAGCAGGATAACACTTCGGTGACGAGAGCTGTTTCTTCCTCATTGACCTCTTTCTTCCATGTAGCTCATTTCTGCTTATCAGTATATGCAGCTTTCACTAGTATCTGCATTTCTTACTCCACCCAACTGTCAGGTCATGGTCTGAAAAGACAAAAATGAGAGAGAAAAAGAGAAAAACACCATATTTGCATAGATATAAAATAATTATTTTTCTTTGGTAATAATTATGTTTGTTTCCCTGAAGATGTCATCCAAATGCCCTTGCCACAAGCCATCCCACTATGCACAGGCTGCGGGGCTTGAACCCTTTAACATTGCAAGGGTAGAGTTAAAGGACAGCTCATGGTGCCTTGCACCAAGTGAGGCCTGCCATCTCAAAGATAAAGGTGAGTCTTTGCACCTGAAGAGTCAGCCAGCTCCTCACCCAGCATCTCTGTCAATGGTTGCCTCCTCATCTCATGGGCCCGGGGGCAATGTCTGCCACAGTACAGGTGGAAGATGTTCAACTGACTAAACCATCTGCCTCCTCCCTACTCTGCTGCAGCTGTTTTGACATCTGTCAGAAGTTCTCAGCACAGTGGCTGCTGCTGTTGCTGGATTGGTACTGATGGTAGCTTGGCCTTAAATATTCATTTAGTCATTGGTTGGACAGGCTGACACAGTGTTTCCAAGGCAACACAAGCTTGGGAAGGTCTTTGGCAGTGTTTGGTACTTTGTTTCTCCCCAAAAGCTGAACAGACTTCAACAAAATAAAGCAAAGGTGTTTCTGTCACTCCCTGGCTTTCCATCTGCTGAATAGCAAAGGCCCAGAGAAAGCCTGTGAGCATCTCACATGAGAGACTGTAAGATTCATATATAGCAAAAAGAGGGATCACTATCAACTCCTCCTTAAAACATCTTTAGCCCTCTCCTAAAGAGGTCTGCAGTCAGAGGGTACATTGAAGATTTGTTACTAGCTGCTTTTAAGTTGAAATGTATGCGCTCCCTGAGGTGTTCAGAGAAGTGTGAGCGCACACACCCTCTCCCGCAGGCCGTCTGGTTAACAGGTATCAGGTTAGCCAGTATTAATGGAGTGAGGCCCAGAGATGACTGGGAAGTCTGTAGTACAAATTAACTATGACATATACAAGTGCTGTTACACATAATGAACCGGTACAATTGGATGATCTCTTGGTTTCCTATATACTTCTGCTATTGTTGCATATTTTATAGGCAGATCCAAACACCTCCTGAATTCCCACCAGACTTAGCAGGACTCTAATCTTACCCTCTGCATTATAACACTACTTAGTAAAGAAAATACTACTTTGCGCATTTTCCTGGGGTCATGCCTGTCACTTTTACTGCACCAAGATTCTGGAGAAGAAATGGCTTCTGCCTGTGTACAGCATTATTAACATGCCAATGTCCTGTTAAAAGTTGATACAGCGTGGCACCGTGGCAGGGACACGACAAAGGATCTGTGATCCAGCAGCCAGTTACACTAAAAGAAACATCTCACTGCAGCCCCATGAGTTATTCTGATGCAGAGTTCATTCAGAGCAGAGTTCATCCACAGACACAGTGAAATCTTTCTAGTTATAAGATTTTGGTTGGTATTGGATCTTTAAATCATACTGATTTTTTCAGAGATGAATCATTGACTACAGCTTGATTCAAGCACCATTTGAGGCAACTCAGCTCTGAATCCTAGCTTTGAAGCTGTACTGTGCAATATTTCTGTGACAACTCAAATCGAAGCCTAGAAGCTGATCCCTGTCCCTTTTCTCTGTGTATCTCTTGCCATTCCAGGTGAGCATTCTGACATTACATCCATCCTCTCTAATTATCAGATGTTGTCCAGGTCCTGCTTTCACCATCTGTTTTCTGTAGAAATGATTTGAGGTATCCATCATGTAGACTCTCCTTTCAATTATACTGAAAATAAGAGCTAACAACCAGGAAGCACTGGTCAAGCACAGATTAGTGTTATCTCAGCCATGCTTGGTGCACAATGGTCATGAAGAAGAGCAAACTGAAAGACGTACAGCTCACCCTGCGAGAGCCTGCCTGCCCTCTTCCTGACTGTGATCCGGTCTCAAGTTTGCAAAGACAGTTACATTCCTAACTCCTATTTAAAATCAGGGTGGCTAGGTGCTTAAAAATATAGGTTCCTAAATGTCTTTGAGGATCTGATCCTTGACTCCACTTCCTCACCAGCGCGATACTGCCCACAGCTGCCAAAGCCAACTACAGTCCTCCGCCTATTGAAACGGCACACAAGTCACTGCAAAGGGGATAAAATCCCACAAGTGGGCAAATTCCGTTTCCATCCCCTTTTGTCTTATAAGGAACAGAGACTTAGGAGGTACCTTGACTGTATAAAGTGGAGCCCTCATGCATGCGTATCATTGTGAAAGAGTCTGCGGCTTCTAATGGAAATTCCCCATTTTGAAGACAGACATCTTGACTGAAAGTGGTAGAATATTTGAAGATAGAAGACTCCTTTATGAATGTCTTCTCATTAGAGCACAATCTTACACCAAAAGCTTGATTCTTTTTGCATTTTTGTTGTCACCCCTGTTTCAAATGAATTTTGAACACTATCTAAGACAAAATGGTTGCATTTTTTACCTAGGGTGCATGAAGAGCAAAGCTGTGGGAATCTGGCTCTTTTAAGTTATACCTACATGAATACAGAAACAGCAGCAGAAACCACTGTGAGGGAAGGCATTTTTGGCAGGAAAATTCATTCTGCAAAACTTCCAACTGTAGATAACTAACACACAGAGAAAAAGAGAACCTACCAAAATTCATTTTGAGGAACTAAAAATAAGATCGCTAAGCAATATTAAAGAAGATAAAAAAGAGAAGGAAGAAAAAAACCATGTCTGATTGTAATTTCCTTTTAGAGGATTAACTCTGTGTGAGAACTTAAGCAATTACTTTCAAGTTGATAGAATTTTCTTTCAATCGGTACTAAACAATTCATCATTTAGAAACTAAACTGGAAATTACTGGCATCTTTTTTCATTAAAATCTCTTTATCTACGTAGAATACCGGCCAAACACCAGCCAGAAATCTCTAAGGTAAGCTAAGTAAAAATCATCTCTTGGACCAGAGATAGGATATGGTTCCCATTATATGAGTTATTGGATTCTTCTCTCACTGTTAAAAACAAGTAATCTTTGGGGTATAAAATGGACCTTTGTGTCTTGGCCAGGTACCTCTGTGTATTGAAAATGGGAGAGGGGATTTTCAAACTCTGAAGTGACACAGAAGCCCAAATCCCATTGATTTTCATTTTATTATGATGAAAGTAGAGAAGGGATAGATGTATTATTTATTAGAATAAAGCAGCGATTTCTGTCTAGGGACCAACTGTGTTCAGTTCACGCTCCAGCTCAGTAGGCCATGAATGTTAAACAGAGCAGTCATGTATGCTCTTTGCTGAAAGTGATAAACTGAATCAAGTGCTCTGATACACTCTGAACAGCTGTCTCTGTGTTCATACAGAGTGTCACACTGTGCTGAAAGGGATCTCCTCTGAGTCATCATTAGGCTAGCGACTGAGAAGTTTAACTCTATACATCCATCTTTACAGCCACTATCCCAGCGTCTTTTTAGAAGATTAAATGTAAAGTTTGCAAAAATCAGCAGCTGCCTCTTACCTTCAGCACTTCTCATATGTTGAACATCCAAGAAGTGCTTGTATATTCTGATAGACCTCTGGGTATGGATTTGATAACAGAAGCACACCTTGGCACAGGCCTTGATGACAGATATAATGGGCTGTGCACAGGTAGCCAACTTCCAGGTCTCACCCCCTCTTTCCTCATCTCTGTAGCTCAAAACCTGAACATAGCTACTGAGTCTTTACCTGCAAATCTGAATGCCAGATATGGAACATGCTATTCTGGGAACAGTGGAACTAATAATGTCTTGTTTCCTATGGACTTGTGTCCTTTGTGCCCTGATCCATCTCTCTGCAAGGACCCTGATCTCCCCCATGATTTTATGCCATCTCTGTCACACACACAGCACTATATGCGACAGCTAGTCCAGAGCAACAGGCACAATGACTGAGTGGCCATGATGTACATGTTGATTAGCTATCCATGACTGTTTAATGACTTTTTCTCAGTGAAACAGGTCTTTTTTCTCTACCCAGCCACTATTTTTCAAAATGATTGTAGGAAATTCACTGCCTTGGGAAACAGTAGTTCACTTGCCTATTGTGACTGAAATTAATCAAGAGGCTAAAAATTATTAGGGAATGACAGAGGGGCAAAAAATCACCTGGAAAAACACTGCAGTCACATAAGCCTTGCTTGTGAGGCTAGAAGTACAAGCTTAAAAGCATACAAAGGACTAAATCCAGTTAAGCCTGGTAGAAGTTTTGTTTGGCTAAAGATAAAGGATTTGAAATAAGAGAGTAAAAATTAGAGGCCAAAGTATATGAAATTGAATGCCAGAAGTTTGACACCAGTATCTTAGAGGGGGTAGCTATGGTCTGAGGGTTACTGAGGAGCTGCCACTAAGGCATCCCAACCCCGTGCAGGACTGGACCCTTGTTGCTGAAGAGCTGCCTTAGGAGCTTGAACAGACAGTGAGGTAGCAACGACTGCAGTGCCCTGTGGACCTTCCCAAGCTAACTTTGAAGGAAGTAGCTCCAATGCTAGCAGCCAAAGAGCATGTAGAAAACCATATCCCACTATCCAACTTATTTTTAAAGCATTGTCTCTGCCGTGGTTGTGCAAGAGTCTTCATGTCAGATCCTTTGCCAAGGACCAGGCAAAGAGAAGGGAGTTCATGCTTAGAAACATTTTTATTACAGAATCCAGATAAAATGGTTAGTTCAGGTACCATACTGAATGGTCATTTCATTGCCATAAGTTGCATGCTTAAAATAAGCAAGCATTTCATCTGTCTAGAAGGTGACTGTCGCATTCTGATGTGATAAGTAGAACTTCAAAGACCTCAAGGGACACAGGTCTGAGGCTAACGCCCAGAAAGTAACATACTGCCCTCACAGATGATGCGTTTAATATGCCTCCATTTGTCAAGCATTTCTCAACAAAGTTAAAATACAGGTCTTCTCTGCACTCTGTGGCACATAAGAGACAGAAGAGGCAACAGCTCCTGAATTGTTCAGTGGGTTCTGCCACATGGACCACTTTTCACCTTAAGATATCAAAAAACCTTATGCAGCACAGTGACCTTTTATTTCCTGTGTGTAATCCATGAGTAAACTGAATCAGAAAGAAGGCGAGTTACCATTCAGATGCTGCATAGGAAATCAAAGAGTGAAACTGAGCATCTCCTGGTGTTGACCCACAAAACCCTGATACGTGGATACAATTACAATTTAGGATTAGTTTTAAAATGCTACGCCAGGAGAACTACTGAATTCTGTATGCTTGATGAGTAATCCTGTTTAATTTTTATAGTAACTACTTTTTCCATGATGTTCGGTAGGATTTTTCCTTTAAGGTCAATACAGAAATAGTATCTGCATTGTTTATTCATGTCAGTCTCACAGTTATGACAGGTTTACATTGCAGCACACTCTAATCCAACGAAAACTCTGGGAATGTGTGGTTCTGGAAGTAAACAGGACTGTTGCAGGGAGAAGCTGGAACCTGGGGAGGAGGGACAACTCTCAGGACATAAGGCAGGCCTCTGGAACACTTCTTCTAGCACATCTGGCTCTCTCAAAATAGCACAGACAGGAGTCAGTTACACTGATATGTTGCATTTCTGTGCCTCAATTTAACAAACATATTAGCTGAGTATAGTTTTGGAGATCACTAACCTAGTGCTATAATAATTCCAGGCCATTACGGTTAAAAAAGATACATTTTCAACCACACGCTTTTTATGATTTTGCCCATTACACTTTGGGGATACACGTTTAACACAGTAAACATGTGCTTTGCATTGTTACCTACTAAATGGAAGTAAGTCCACCTTATAAATGTAACAGCATCTTAGGTTTGACATATCTTATACAAAAATGAATATTCATTTTTATCCTCTGAATACTAAGTTCAGTTAAATTACACAAGGGCAGGATCAGTTCGTGCTGTTGCACAAGCAATATTAAGATTCTCTGTAGCAATATGGTCTTTGGTTTGCAGAGGTATTGCAGCAGTTGCTAGACTCTGCATCTTCTGGCATAGCATATTTATAAGACTGCTTTTTTGTATGGTTCCTAAAGGTAAGAGGATTCTATCTCTGAAAAGACCCTTCCCGAGTTACTTCTGGAGCACCTACCTTATTTCAATAAGTAACCATCTAATTGATTAATACATCTAGTAAAAGTCAGACTATTTCTTCTCAATTTGTCTTCACATCCAAGATTAGCACTTCTTTTCAGACTTGAAGAAGAGTTTCACACCTGTGTCAGTTGACCTAGTAAGAGATATCCTCCCCTTGCAAACTTTCTTTCTGATACTAAATAAGGCAGTTCATGACTGAAAGACCACACACAGAAATCATTTTCAGCATGAAAAATCCCAAAGAAACTTATTCATCTGACAAATAAGAGAGAAGGTAAAGCTCAAACAAACCTTTAAAAGGAAGTGAGAAGGGAGAAAAGAACTTCTGTTTTGCTTACAAATCTCAGCTACCACTTACTGAGCAGGGAAAGGGACAAGGTGGCATGCAGCTATCTTTTCCACACATTCCTTATTACCATCTCTGTGCAGCGACTGCAGATCTGAAACCAAAGGCAGGGTTCAGAATAGCCACACATGAGTGCAATAAGCAATTACAGCCATAATAGCACCTGCTCTGTGAGGCAGCCACAATAAGAAAAAACACCTTTGCAGCAATGCAAGCCTGAGCAGAAACCCCGGGACACCAAGCTGAGCCCTCTCAAGCAATGAGCTGATATAGCTAAGCTTAATTTCAAAAGCATCTTTTTGCCCCCCGCTGCTCTCACTGGAAGGCAATCCCAGAGCCTGCTTGCTCTGGAAGTCAGGAATTCCCCTCTTATTCCTGGCCTGAAAGAGTCATCATGCTTCCCCCAATATGGAGACTAGGAAGCCAGATCTCCTAGCACACCGCGGAGCAGCCCTTGCTGTCCCCACCAGTCTGAGCTGGTGCCCGGGGCTGGCTTACACAGCCCTATGATCGCTACAGCAGAGGGCACGTCCGCCCTCCGTGTGCCCCCTCGGTGAAGTAGCAGCAGCCCCATTTGCCCAGAGCCCTCTTGGTGCCCTGCGGTAGGAGTCAGAATCCGTCCCACAAGAAGCGTTTGCTTTGTAAAATCCACATAAGGTAGTCCCGCTCTAATATGGGGTAGCAACACAAATGTGGAGTGTTTATAAAAACAGTAACACTGCAGCTGTTGCTAGTAGTAACAATATGGCAATCACCAGCTAATATGGAGATGTTTGTTTCTAATTTATCATCTTGATTTTGATGGTTGGCCAAAACTTTGCAAGAACATTTTATTTTCCTCCCTGTGTGGATGTGCATACACAAGGACAGAGCGCATGACAGCAAATAACTCTCCCAAAGTGCAGGGCCAAAAACGCTCGAGGAGGGGTTCAACTCCACTCAGCAGAGTTACCCTTGCAAAGCTTTGCCTTGCCTGACATTGCATTTGTCTAGAGGATGGAGTCCAGGTGTAGGGTCGTAAATGTTTCTATTCATGGTTAATTTAGTGGTGATAAGGATTTGATTACAGGCAGTTCTGATTGTTACCCAGGAAGCAGGTACAACACAGGAATCAGTGGGGCACATTCCCCTGATTCACCTAATCCTGCATTAGAGAGAGCTTCACCGAGCTCTTGTAGTAGTATCTGACTGCCCCTGAAGTAGATAAAAAGGCTACACCACTCGCTCCTCATCAGGGAACTCTGGTGAAAGAAGAGGGTGAAAGGAGCTGGAGATGGTGGGGGCTGACAACCCCTCACACCAGACTTTATTTTCTAGTTTGTATTTGATCTGTGTGACATATACACAATGAAACTCAAATTATGCAGAAGGCAAGTTTTCTTATGGTCTTATTCCAGACCGGTTTCTAGGCCATTGGCTATTTGCAGATGTCAGAGTGAGATGATTTATGCCTGGAAATTACATGCAAGTCGGAATTTGATGTGAAATCCAGGTTATCTTTGGTTTCCATGGGTTCTCATTTTGAGATTTGTGATTAATTGGATACTGAAATTCAAAGCAAAACACAAGATGCAGTGGCAAGAGAGAGACAAGCCTACATCCACCAAAATCTAAAAGGAAACATTTGTATTAATCCTGAAAGGCAAAACCAAGATTCACATTTCTCCAGTTTCAATAAGTAATATAATCTGTCCTGGAAAGCAAATGAACTTGGCAGAAAAATTTCATCTCAGTTTCTGATTCCTGAATGGACAATGCATAGAAGCAAAATGAATTAGAAACCTGTTGGTATATCAAAAAAGGGAGTAGCATCTCACTTACTGCTTTTGATCCTTTTAAAATACCTTTGATCAGAAATTTTGAGAAGAATAGCATTAAGAATTAATTACAAGCATTCTCAATTATTTTGTTGTTTATCATAACCCAGCAAACAAATTCCCAGGGTCCTTTGTGCTGGCCATCTTGGATTCTAAGGAATGAGTTATTCTCAGACACTCTGAGATACAAAAGCAACCTGAATTCAGGCACAACTGAACACCAGCACAGACCCTTTACGAAAGCCAGGCCCTCAACATCTAAAAAAAGATCCCATTGGAACTAGTCGGCTGATGGATAGTAAAAACCTTAGAGCTGCCGACTTAGTCTGGGCTGGGGGCACCCATGAAAGAGTTAACAAACCATATCACAAATGAAATGCAAACAGAAAGGGAGTCATAAGAAGGGCACAGAAGACACCTTGGGCTGTATTTACAATATTGTTTTTGATTTGTAACTTCTTCCTGTGCAATAGTAACCCAGTGTGCAGAAGTGGGTGCACCTGCATTGCAGTCTGACCATGATATCTGATTAAGGATACAAATCAACAGAGCAGAGCTGGGAAAAACTGAAAGTGGGTTTTATTTTCCAAAAGCGTGATTAGCAAAAGCCCAGGTCCCACATGGCTAAAATTGTAGAAGTTCAGCACCAGCTGGGTTAATGGATCCAGTTCTGAACTGTTTCAGAGAGCAAGTAGGGACTGGTCTGATTAAAGCTCAGACTGCCCCCTTTTCTGTGACTAAGCCCTGCATTGCTGATGACTCTACAACACTTTTTAGAGAGTGGTAGAAAATTAGAGCTAAATTCAGAAGATGTGTAGAAGTGTGACCTGTCCTCAGCAACCCATCTGACCGCTCTGTTCTTCAACTCTGTGGACAGATCATGCAGAGCTTTCTCTTCCAAAAAAACCCCCCAATAACTCAGTCTTCTCTGACTTTGGCATAATTGCTTTCTTTATTTTGGTAAATGTTTCTGTTGTCCACTGGGAGACAGCAATTGTGTCAGTGAAGACAAAATTGGAATACAATCAGTATCTCACATGAAGAGGCACTGATGCAGAATTTGGCTTTTTCTGCTAGATTATATATGGGCTTGAAAGAGTCACTCCTCCAGATGCATCCTGTTGTATGCTTGTCACAGCTAAACCTCTGCAGCTTTCTTTCTAGTAAGACAGCAGAACAAAGGCAGGTTTCAGGATTCATTCAGGCACTCCCTCATTTCTAAGAGCCATAGCATCAAGCATTTGTGAAAGTAGTGTTGAAATAAACAAAAGTGAGCCATAGCTGGGATTTTCCCATTAGTGGTTTGATAGGGAGAGAACAAAAACAGACACTTTCCAGCCACAGCAGACTACTCACATTTCTTCTCTTTTGTTTACTACTTCTCCTCCCAGCTGATGCTGCCTCTTAGTTGTTATGGTCTGGGGTCCTTCACTGAGCTACAGTGTAAGAGAGTTGCAGGAAAGGGACAACGCTTAGCAAACAGCTAAAAAGAGGGGGAAATTATCATTTGGTCTGTGTTGGCAGCAAGCCCTCTGTCCTGGGACTTCTAAAACTGGCTGGACAAAGTGCCTGGGTGTGGACCACAAAAGCAGCCATCTCCTGGAAGGGAAAAGGGGCTGCCTCGGACTGGGAGGAAGCAAAGGCATCAATCTGAGTCTTGGCTTCCGCAAGGAAAATGCTTCACAATTTGAGTAGCGAACACAAGGAGAGGTATGGATTTTCCTGAGGTCAGCTGTTATGCGGGAACCCTGGGGCTCCTGCTTTCCCTCCAGGGAATGCAAAACCATGTGCCTTCAATGGAAGTGAGGGAAGAAACTTGATTTACAGGAGGTGAAAAGCTCATACACAGGCTAAACCCACAAAGCCCTTTTAAGTCCACCCCTTCTCCCATGCCCATTTGCGTAAATGTGCCCATGTCTCCAAAGGACAGCACACTCACTTAGTCAGGGATAGCTTGGGAGAAAAACACCACCCACAGACAGTTCCAGGCATTCACAAGCTGTCTGCCATGGACTCTGCTCATGCTAAGGCAACTGGTGTGGTACAAAAAATACGTTGCTGTGGTGTATCATGGTATAGATTTGTATCAGACTGGGGAGCAGACCATAGCAAAGGCTCTGAGTTTTTGAAGTGTATCTGGTTGGTAGAGAGGGAATTGATCTCTTCAGCGAAAATACAAGCAGACTTTCATTTGTAAACATCCCACGTGACAGGACATTTTAATGTGGAGATTGACTTAGGGGGCTACATCTGTGTTACCCTTTGCACATTGGTAGAGAAAGCTGTGAAACTTCTCTGGCTGATAGGTGTGAGGGCAGCTCACTTTGTGCTGTCCATCCTGTCTTCATCCACCTGGCACTGCCTGAGAGCTGACCCCCACAGTGGGTTTTCTGATCTCAGGACCATGCATGAAGTTCTGTGGTGCCTGACAGGAGCCAGGGCATGGTAACTTACTGCTGTCTTTTCATAAATAGTCAAGCTTCATTGTATGTGGCCATACAGTTACCTACTTCATGGAGCCATTACTGTTTAGGACGCCTGCTATTCAGATGAGGCATGTTTGTCTGCAATGAAATAAGCTATTTTAAAATCATTTCAGCATGAATTAAGTGTTTGTGATACAAACCTTATGAAAGCTATAAAAAATAAATGATACAGTGAGGGTAAAAAAAAGAGCAATTTTTTTCCATGTATGCAGGCAGGCCTATGCATGTACCTTTCTCATACAATGGCCACAATATCTCAAAAACCATTAATAGATGGGAACTAATTAGATAGAGGTAGAGCAATGAGTGCCAGCTGACAAACTAGCGATGTGCTGTCAATGCACCACTCATTACAATACCTTTTCCTCCTGGGAAATTCAAAGTGTTATGCTCCAGGCACAGCTATGTGTCCTGTTTGTAATCTAAGCTTCTGGCCCAGCTAAACACCACCCATTAAACTCCCATTTTCTTCACGAAACTCGCACATTTGCCGGATCAAACACTGTGTCTTAAGCATGAAACAGATTGAGATCAGCAATATGTCTGCATACAGTGCTGCAGGATAGGGCAGATCAGATCATGCCAGTTTATTCTATTACTATTACTTTTAAGAACTGAATTATATAGGTCCCCTAAGTGTCCTAGATGTTTAACGGACATAGGTTTAAATACACATTTAACAGACATAATAAAAAATACATGCTCCCTGTCACAGAATATCTGCTGGGACTATCAACAGGGGTGCTGCAGCTACCAGGGAACCTCAGAAGAAATTCTTAGATAATGCAATGCAGTGTGGCAATATTTCTATATGAATGTAAATCAGTCCATGAAATTTATTAGGGAAATGACATATGTGCTTTAAAACCTCATAGGACTGTTAATTAAAAAAAAAATCAATTACAGCAAAAAAGATCAGTGTTAAATGCACAGGGCTGTACAGTTATTGATTTAAATTCCTGGAAGTTTCATCTGTAAACAAGTCTATATAGAAGCATAGAACTTACAGGCCTCAAAAAAACCTGAAAGGTTATCTAAACCATGTCCCAACACAAAAGCAGATCAGCTCTCCTTTTACCCTTCTGAACCCATCTCTGTCCAACCAAAAGGGAATTTTCTACCTTGGATTTCTGCCAAACAGAACTGAGCTAAGACCATGTGTCCATATCATATGATAAGCTGGGGCCAATACTACATAGGCCAGATTTGATATGGTTAAGCAAAGAACGGCTTTCAGGATGAATTCAGCAGCAGATGTAACCATGATCTGCATTTGCAAAGAGCTGTGCTGTGACACAGCCTCTTCCCTTGCACACATAAAACAGAGCATCTATTAGGAGTACTAGCAGAGAGACTGTAGTTCCACAAGCCTCCTTTCCTACTAAATCCACTCCTGACATATTCCTGACCCTTTGATTCACAGCCTTAGCCCCTCTTTTTTCACTAGATCAAAAGACTAATACCCAGAATACCATGTAGTAATTCAGCTTTGCTGGTGAATCAGTAAAACTCATACCCTCAAGTCATTTATATTCCTAAAATCAGTGTGAATTTGGTGTCTTTGAGAATATAGGTCTAAATGACTTAAAGCCTGAATTCCATCTTTCTTTTACACAGTTTTGTTGCCTAGAGCATACATGGTGGAAATAAGTACAGTGGTTTTATATGGCTTGATTGTGATTACTATTTCTGCCTGAAAGTCCAGTTATAATCAGAAGTATCTAAAGCAGGTCACTGCACAAAGAAGGGTCTTGATCCTTTTGGGCAGACTCTCCTCTGACACAGAGCTCCATTACATTTATACCAGTATAAGGCTCCTTTGCATGAAGACTAGTTGTGGAATTTATACTGTAAAATGGTGAAAATAAAGCAGAAAAGTGCCAAGAACTGGTATAGAAGAAAAACAGTGCAAGCATACTGACCCTTTGGGCAGCATTCATCTCACCCAGCCTATACTGTAGATGGCAAAATGTGAGCTCATTAGCTGGACTCACATTGTAGTCCACAGAGAGGAACAAGTCCTGTGAAGGTGTGACTAATCTGTCCTATCCACTGTCTCTCTCCACTGCCTAAAAAGGGAAGCCACCAGACAACTGTCCTGCATGCAGACGTCCCTGTAACAGCCATCTGCATTTGCTCAGATGACTCCCACCAGAGCAGGCTGGATAGGACATTCTGACCCAGCTTGCAGCAAGTGGAGACTGTAGCTCCATCCACTGTTCTAACAGTTTAAAGAAGGCAGAAGTGAAAGTAGACAGAAGTATGGCCCAATTATGTGGAAAAGAAAGAAATGACACCCCTTCCTCTATTTTGCAACAAATTAAATTTATTTTCTTAGTAGGCCTTCCCAGCTAAGGAAAATCTACATTTTGCAAACACTGAAGACTTTTCATAATGGCCCTGTACAATGAGTACTGTTGTCTTCATGTTCCTGATGGCTAAATGGAAGCAAAGAAGTTAAGTGCCTAGGTTGGGGGGAGTAAGTAACAGACCCTGATGTATTATGTAGAGGAACTGAGGAGAAATGGAGAACAGAGGTAGCTTTTGCTTGGATTTCTTGACCTCTTCAGTGGAATTAAACTCTCTTATTACTTAGACACATAGCTCTTATTAAGAAATATTTTAATCATGACTTGTAATTACATATTGCTATACATTACTGTATTATTACTTAATACCACTTCTTTTGTATAAGTAGAATAATATTTAGAAATTGGAGTTTTCTTTTGCTTTTTAGGCAGTTTATCTTTTTTAATTTCATTCATCTTCAGCAATGAAAAGCTCACAAGCCTGTGTCACTTTTTCATGTAATCCATTCCCAGCCAGTCTAAAGCTTAGAAGAACTTGCAGGCACCTGCAAAGTGTGGGTCTACATTGTTTTAAGACAGATGTCGGTATTACAGTTTTTTGAAAAATATGCAAAAACATTTCTCTGAATCTGATCTATTCCCACCACCACCCTATTCAACTATCCTCAATGTAAGGCCAAACTTGATTTGGTAGTGCATCTTTTAACTGCAAAATGTAAGGTCTCTCAGTGGTCAAAGTAGAGACAGTACCCATTGCCCTTTAACAGCAATGTGAAACTGCCCACACTGCAGCCCCCTCTGCACATCCCACCTCTTCACGGTGATGCTAGACGGAACCTTTACCTGGCAAAAGTCTCATCTTTTCCGTGCATAACAGCTACGAGGGTTTTATTTTTTTTCTTCACAAAAAAAAAGTAGCTCCTCTAAAAGGAAAGAGGAAGCCAGAAATTTTGCAGCATCTCTGTCCTGCCCCATGATGCTTCTTCCTGTTTCTGCAAATTTCCACCTGCCTCCGTCCTGCATATATAATGCAGCACACGTGGGGTAGAACTGTTTAGTTGCCTGTGTCTGTCCAAAGGATTACTAGCAGCGGGGGCTGATGCTGTTTCTCCTTCTCTCAGCAGTTCGCGGGAGGTGAAGGAACTCTGGCTGGACTCATTCCTCGGGTAAGTCCTGCCTGTGATTAAATCTGTGGCGTTATGGTCAAAGTCAGTGGAGTGCTCCAGATATAGCTGTACGTAGACATACAGAAATATAGGTGGGGGATAGATGTACCCACTGCTGTGTGTAGCTCAGGCAGAGCTGACTGAGGTGCTTTGCCTTGTGTTTGCAAATTAACACCAATCTCGTGTAGCTGTCACCACTTGCTCATTTTTTGCATGGATTGAAAATGGAAGGATTTTTTTTTTTTCTGTTTTAATAGAAAGAGGCACATAGAGCAGCAGGACTGAGTGCATTAGAGAAAGGGGCTTTCAATGAGCATTGCTTTCTGATTGACTTGTATGGGATATCTTGCTGTTTCAGGATCATATTTAAATGCTAGACTGGCTTGCAGGGAAAGAGAAAAGAAGGGTTCAGTGTTACAGAGCTCTTTCTTTGTCCATTCCCTGTTCAACAAACAGGCAAACAAAAGGACCCAAGGAAACCGGAGCGACCAGAGTTCCCCTGATTAAACTCCTAATGAAAGTGTTAAGCAGCTGTAATACCGTGAGTGTCTTTATTGTTTCAGCTCTGTCAACAGAGTGACTTTGAAAAGCACTGATTTCTAAAGTACAGCATCAAATTACTCACATTCAGTCTTTGTTTTCTTGCCTAGTCAAAGACACTAAATGCTGGGAACATGGAGAGCTTGATTGAGTGCCAGTCAGAGGTAAGCAGCCCCTACGTTTGCTACAGCCCCTACAGCCCCTACCCAGCCCTTGCCGGGTGTTGGCAGGCGCCCTTAGCCCAGTGGGGGGGGCTCCCGGGAGGCACCCAGGGGCCCTGCGGGGCGCAGTGCAGCCGGCTGGATGGCAGCAGCAGGGGAGCCACATGGGGCTGCCCGCTGCCTGCCATTTCCCAGGAGCAGGCAGAGCCCTTCGCGGGCGACTCCCATCAGCCCAATGCAGAAAGGGCTGGCCATCGGTGGGAGCAGACAGGCTGTCCCCAGGGCTCCTGGGCATTTTTGGGAGGGAACCTGGCAGGGGCCGAAGCCATCGGGACACCGGCTGCTCCCTCACGGGGCAGTCTGGGAGGAACTCCCCAGTGGCAGGGGAGAGCACCGGTGGGCAGCCTGTCCCCTCTCAGCCATGCTGGGACACCTTGTGCGGGGCTGTGCCTTCTCCGCATCCAACAGCAGCCTGAAATCATACAGGGTCTATGGCTTGGGGGGCCGGTTTGGGGTCGCTGGCTGCAGCAGCAGCCTTTGCCACAAGCACCGCAGTGGGGCAGAGAGGCGGTGTCCTTGCCGGACCGAGGCGTCTCCTCAGCAGGTGTCTGACGACCTCTGGCTTTTCCTGGAGCCTCTCCCACATCACTGCCTTGCTGAAGCAGCTTGCTTGTGGCCCTTCCTGCCGAGGCGACTCTGTAACCTGAACACGTTTCTTGCAGGCTGAGGTCAAGAAATGCCCCCTCTTGGTCCCATCAGATATTGAAGAGGGACTTTGCCACTTGATGGGTGAGTTTGCAAAAGAAACTGAGGAGCTGCCTTCTTCCCTAATGCTTGCAAACTAGCGCTTCAGCCCAACTGCATCACTTTATTCAGAGCAATTCAGAACCCTCAGTGCTACCCTGGAGACAGCTTAACCCCTGGACTGCCACTCATTTTCAAATGACCTCTCTCCTGAATGCTCAGTGGCAGTGATGATGGTGTTGAGTGCCAGAGGTGGTGGATATTCCTTGGTGCTCAGAGCCAGGTTTATTCATGTTCCTTGGCAGCAACAAGAAGTTAAAGTGCTCACTTCTTCGGTGAGTGTCAGCACTGAGGTGTGGCACTGCAAGCGAGTACAGCTACCAGTGGTTACGCACCAGGGCAAATAAACCCTCTCAGCAGCAGCAGCTGCACTTGTTTTCTCTCACCATGCAAAACCTCTGGTACTGTAAACACACTAGAGGAGACCCTCAGCAGGGCAGGGCCAGATTTGGAGTAAGCTGTCATGTTGAACTCCCTGTCAGAAGCATCAGAAACAGAAAGAAGTTTTATATGACACTGTAACATTAGGTGTCTTTCTCGTGGGTTTTAACCCTTCCCTAACAAGAACTTGTGCTGGCCCTCAAATACAAGTCCTGAGAACTTCTACTTTCATAGGACAACTTCATTTTGCAGCAGAAGGCAACTCCTTTACAGGAAATTTGCAGAAGGCAACTTCTTTAGAAAGCTCTCTAGCAAGTGGATCCATTCCTCACAGTTTCTGAAGGGGAAAAAACCCACATACCAATACAACAATCCCTTCCAAATTCCTCGCACACTCTCCTCTTTAAGATGCAGATACAAATCCCATGCTAAGAGATTTTGGACCTGTGAGCCAATGAGGACTGAATGTGGTATTCTCATCTGCTGGGGCAATCCACTCAGGGGTCTAGCAGGGGCAAGGTAAAGCATTAGCCACAACAGGAGCACTGTCATTACAGCACTGCTACCCCTGTATTGGCAGAGCAGGAGCAAGGGTTTTTCAAGTCAGCCTATGCTAGAGGCTGAAAAACAGAAGCCCCTACTTCCACTCTCACCCTAACTTAGATGGGGCCATCTCAAATGGTGAAGTGAAAATTGTTGTCATTGCAAGCTGCCCAAGTGACAGATCAGCCTTAAATAGTTATTGCAGAAAACTGTGATGCCAAAAACCTCTGTAAATGTAAAATACTTCATGGTTATTTCTTTGCCTTGTATGTTCCCACTTCCTGTAAGCAAGCAGTGAGAAGAATGTTAAAAAAACAGGAAAGGAGGTGTCCTTAGAGGGATAGTCACAGTTTTACAGTTGAGGTGGTTGTTTCCTTAGTAACCACTTGGTTGTCTTTCAGTTTCTCCCTGTTTACTTTGAGTTGCTGTTTCAAGATGCATCTCTGCTCTTCATTCGGTATCACATGGCACTGAGCGCAGACAGAAGGCAGCATAGCTCTCTCCTCCTGTTTTTTTAAACAGATTTTTGCTTTCATTTTGCTTGCAGCAGATGGAACTAAAAAAAGAAAGAAGGTGATATCATGGCCATTTGCTCTGCGACGAACCTCTACCAATGGAGACTGTCCAGAGCAGCTGGATTCTGGCCTCAAGATCCCTCTCTTTGGCCAGCCTCTGGCAATTATTTGTGAGGAAGACGAGAGACTGCCCCAACCAGTCCAGGTAAGCAAGCCTGATGCTGTAGTTATCCTGCTTCTGACTTCTCGTGCGAGGCAGCATCCCCAGCACTTGGGTTGTAGCTCTCAGGAGACAGGGAATTTTGATGTTTCCCCCCCACGCACACTTCTGACCGGCAAGGCCTGAAGTTCAGGTTCCATCCCAGATTTAAAGGGATCAGGTTTACAGGCTTGGTCCAAACCATACAACTTCTGCAGGAAGTAACTTTGGAGTGGAGACAACCCAGGCCCAGGAAGTGGAGAAGCAGATCTGCTCCCTAGTGTGCATGCTTGTGGTCTTACAAAAGCCATGTAAAGGGATCTCTTATCAACATAAACAGCCAGGGATTTCTGCATTTCCCTGAGCAAAGTGTTGCAAAGTGTTCAGCCATGGACTGACACTGACAACTGCCTAAACCCTATCTTCTAGTTAACAAAAATCTTGTGACAGTTTCCCCACAGAGTTGGCTTTCCCAGCAGAGAGGCTTTTTTCTCTCCTAAGCAATCTGTGCTGGGCACTCAACCTGGCTTGGGAAGGAAGGGATTCAAACCTAAAGGCTTGATCCATCCCTTGGTTCTTTCTGGAAGGAAGCAGGAATGGCTCCACTGAAGTCAGTGGAGTTCAGAAAGAGTGTGGCTTGGGGGACAGTGAGGTTGCTCCCCATGTGATCTACATGGAGCAAGAACTAGATCTTAACCCAAGCAAAGCTAAGAGCACCTCCCAGTCAAAAACTCACTTCTGCCTCTGAACAAATGCTCACCTGCTAAACGGCCTTTCTTCACCCAAGGAATTCTTCTCCCTTCCCTGTCTTCTTTTTTTGCTACAGGATCTCCTGGCTATTTTGTATAGGGAAGGCCCTTCCACTGAGGGGATCTTCAGAAAAGCTGCCAACGAGAAAGCCCGCAAGGAGTTGAAGGAGGACCTGAACAAAGGCGGGAATGTTGATCTGGAGAGCAAATCTGTGCACCTCTTGGCAGTGGTCTTGAAGGTGAATATTTCTGCTTTTGAGCTGTGAGAGTACATTGCAAATCTGCATGGGACCACTTGAGTGCCTAGATGGGCCCAGGTGGGACTCAAAGCCAAAACCACACTGAAGCCAAACTAAATGTTTCAGGCGTAGGCAAGCTTGGCGTTTGTCTTTTCCCCCGATCTTCTGTTCCACTTGTTCTGCCACTGATTTCCTGCATGCCCACAGGAAACTCACTTCATTCTTCTCAGCATCCTCCTCAGGGAGGAATACTGAGATTTTGGGATGCACAGAAGGCTAAAAGGTGTGAGGCCCTGCTGTTGCACTAATATCAGTGTAACTTGGCACGTACTCACGCAGCCCACTGCTCTGTCAGTGGTCACGAGCACCTCTGAGAGCAGGTAGCTCAAAGCAACCTGCCTCCTAGGGAGCCCAAGTCCCCGTGATGCTCCCTCTGGGCTGAGGGGTACTGGCCAAACCTCATCTCAGTATCTTGGCCTTGCAGGACTTCCTCCGAAATATCCCCTCCAAACTCCTGTTGGCCGACCTGTATGAGAGGTGGATGCTAGCTCTGGAGAAGCCAAGCAAGCAGGAAAAAATCGAAGGCTTGAAAGAGTAAGTTTTGTAGCCAGTCACAGTGTTATGGAGCGGCTGGTGGAGGCCGGGGACTTCTCTGGCAATGGCGAGTCTCATGGAAAAAAACTGTCTTCTCTGTCAGCTTGCTAGTCCTCCTGTGGAGGTAAATTTAGTGTGAAAGTGGCACAAAAGAGCACTTCTCTAGCAATAACACTTCCACAAGGTGTTTGAGATTGCTCTAGAAACACTTAGCATAATAACAGGAGGGAGGTTGCTGTATCTCAGCTAATGTAGTCACTACGCTGATGGTCAGGCACCAACAGCAAGTCTTCACTTTAGTGGGTGGGAAGTCAGATGTTTGGACATCACCACCATGTTTCGTTCTTCAGAAGCAGCAGATTTGGAGGCTGACTTAGGATGCCTTGAAAGCTGCAGAAAACAATCACAGGCTGTCATGTGCCTTTGGAAAGCCTCCAATGACGTCTCTGACATCTCCTCTATTAGTGCTGTTGATCTGAAAAACGTGGACTGTGCTGAAACGCTCACCTTTCAGTTAAGATCTTGTCATTCAAGATCTTATAAGTAACCACATGCTCAGCTGCAGTCAGGGATTTCTGAAGAGTACTTGTGTAAAGTAGTGCAAAAAAGCACATGCAGTCCTCTTCTTGGAGGAAGCCTCATTTGGGTGAGTCTAACTTGCTTGCAGGAAGAAGTAGCAGCCCGTGCACCCTGAATTCATGTTACGTTTTGTTTGTGTTCACTTAGAGTGGCTGACAAACTGCCCAGGCCAAATCTCCTCTTGCTCAAGCACTTGCTTGCTGTGCTCCACCACATCAGCCAAAACGCAGAGACCAACAGGATGGACTCCAGCAACCTTGCAATCTGCGTTGGGCCAAACTTGCTGAGCTCAGACACGGACAACACGCTCCCGCTGGAAGTGCAGAAAGAGATGAATGACAAGGTATGTTGAACTCAGCAGCTAGCTACCCTCTTCAGGGCACATGCAAGCCATCCACCCAGATCCCACCACCACTGCAAAACCGAAACGAAGGAGCACCTCTGCACATTGGGGGTGCCCCTCAGCTGGGCTATCTGCAATGTGACAGGCAAATCTCTCCTCTCGCCTCCTCTGAGCAACAGCAGCAGTTGCCTTGCAGCCCCCTGCTTCACATCACAGCTTGAGTGCAGCACATGCAGATAGCAAGGGACATGCTGTGGGCCTAGCTACCCGCCTGCCCCCTGCATGGCATGGACACAGCAGTGGCTAATGCCGTGTTGTTTGTGTTGAGCCCGATCAGTCTGTCAGCAGCGTCAGGCCTCACGCTCCAGAGTGGACCCCCGCTCTGACTTTTGGCTGCTATTCTGGCACAAGTCACCCTGCCCTGGGCTGCCCTTCACCACGAAGCACAGCTGCAGCCAAAGGCACCTCTCTGCCTCAGCTCCCAGGCTCGTGTGGAGCAGCTTCATGGAGCTGCAGCCACAGAGCTACAGCTTTCGGTGCAGAAAGGGCAGTCAGGAGCAGGAAAGACCGTTCAAGATGTTTTCAGCGCCTTGGCCTGAAAGACAGGGTTCTCTGTGTGCAGGTGACGGTGTTGGTGGAGTTCCTCATAGACAACTGCGCAGCAATGTTTGGGGAGGACATGGCCTTGCCTTTCAGCCCTTTGGCCGAGGAGTCCTGGGAGCACACAGGCAATTCTGCAGGTAAGAGGATGGGCTGAGGCTTGTCACCGACCCGGGGCTGCTGCTTCCAACTCTTGAATTGGAGAGTGGAAGACATCAGTGGAAATGCAGAGAGGTGCAGAGGGTCCAATACATTATTGCAGGGTCTTGCTGCTGGAACACTTTCCAGAAGCTCCAAATGACAGCACTCCTCAAACAGAATGCAGGACAGATGTCCAACAGCTGTAAAACTTCCCCTCTTCAGAGTTGCTCGCCATGTACTAGCACTGCACCCTCCCAGGATATTGCCCTTGGGGGCACTTGTGTTTCCTTAACTTCTCTGCAAGTCCATAGGTACTAAGGCTTGGCATCTGCCCAGGGTGCATGGTCCCACTGGGAAAGTCCCCTTTTCCCTTCAGGTGGCCACTAAAAACTAGCTAACGGGCTCTTTCTCACCGCAGAACACCCACGGGCTACTCAGCAGAGCGGTTCTGCCCATGATAGCCCAGAGCCTGAAGCTGAATGTGGCCCCCATACCTCTGAGATGGAGCAGCCCAAAGCGAGAAGCACCAGCATGAGCAGAAGATATCCAACATGCGTCTCTGCCCCTTCGCTGCCTCACTTTACAAATGATGTCAGCACGATGGACAGGAGGTACTCAGAGCCAGACCTGTCCTTCCAGAACTGCTTAGAAGGCAGGATAAGGCACCAGAAGCTAACCAAAAGCGAGGACAATTTTCCTGCTCGGCAGGGACAGCTCAGGTTGGAGAACAAGGCACTGGAAAAACGGCTTTCAGTCTTGCCCTCACAATTATCAGACGACTCGCTACCCACAACATCTTCCAGTTGCTCTCTGGAGAGCTCCTTTTCTGGTTCTGAGGGCTCAGTTTTCATCAGCTCCCCATTAGATTCACCAACTAGTCCCCAGAAAAACTTTTTAAATAGGCCCCAGTCTTTTTCAGCCAAGCCCACGGAGAACAGCAGCACACCTAGCAGAGAGATCAAAAAGCACTCCATGTCCTTCTCTTTTGCAAATCGCAGGAAAACACTAACAAAAACCCAGAGTTGGGGGCCTGGAAAAAACATGGCTTTTCCAAGAGACAGCTTCACAATGAAAGGAAGGCAGCTCTCCTGCAGAATTATGCAGGGAAGCAGGCCTGATGAGAACAAGCCATTGCCTGTGGGGTATCAGCAAAGGTCCCGTTTCAGGTCAGCTGATGAAGTGTTTAGAGAGGTGGACCAGAGGAATCCTGGAAGACCACCCTCTTATGAAGAGGCTACGAAAAGCTGCCTGTTCACTCAAGTTCCCTCCTACAGTCTTACAGTTCAAACTATGAGATCAACGATGTCAAAGCAGGATGCTTTGCCAGCCTATCCATGCAACAGCTGTGCACAGGACATAGCATATATGGCTCCAAGGGATCTACTCAGTGACCGAGTTTCTGCAGGGAAGGATTCTGAGGGAGAAACTGCAACCTGCAATGTTGCTGTTGGAGTAAACTCTCGTGTGAGTTTACCTGTGACTCCTGGAGTTTATCGGCTGAGAGCCATGTCTGAATCCTATCAAAAGAACAAACATGAGTACGTGGCTCGGCGGTGCAGCCAGCCCATTTTTGAAGTAGACCAGATCCAGTATGCAAAAGAGTCCTATGTTTAAATAGCCTATCCCTTCTCTTTGCACTGTATAAAGTAAATATTGTAAAACAGATGTCTTGCTCATTCTTTGTAAGATTTTACTTCCAAGGGATGAAAAATAAGCTAGCTCTGCATGAGCATTTTTTACTGGGGGAGTTGTCTGAAGTTGTTGTCAGCTTGACATGTCACGTTTTTCCACCAGAAGAGGTAGGGTGGACAGACCTATGTATCGTTATGCAAAAACATTAGTGAATATGCTGTATATAACCTGTTGTGTGGGAAATCTAGTCAGTAGTTGATAAACAGTGTTGTATTTGTATCTCTAAAAGGACAATTTCCAAATTGGCATGTTCTAAACCTGTCACACCTTCCTTTTCTGTATGGCTACAGACTCCATGCCATTTGTCATATGCGTGTGTCTATCTGATGCAACGCTATTTTGTTATCAAGGCCATTTTCACACTCTTCCATAATAGCCCTTGGACCTTCTGCCATTCCCTCTTCCTGCTTACTAGTCGTGAGAAAAATCTGCCCACTAACCAGCATTAATATTGTATCCTGAACCAGGATATAGAGCCATTACAGCCCTACAAAGTCAGTACGGACAAGTATGAAGTAAGAGTCACCTGGCCTGAGGTGCTTTTAGTCTAAAATATTGGACAGGCTGAGGTGAAAGAATTAGTATCTTCAGGTTTCTTTTTATGAGCAAAAACAAAATAAATCCTGTAAGGAAATCATCTGGATTCCAGTTTTCAAGAGCTAAACCTGCTCCTCATTTATAAAATGATAAAAAATGCTGGCAGCATCCTTATAACCTTGTAAAAATGACTGGAAGTGCAATGTGTTAGTACATACAGGAACTTGTATTTGGTTAGTACTTAACTCTCCATTTATGGCTCAGCCTTGAAGCAGCAGCAGGGAGACTTTTGTTTCACTCCTGTGGAACTTCACTACAATAAAGCACTTTTTAGCATGACTCTTTGACTGCTTCTTGTCTCTCGTTAAAACAGTCGGGCACTACGTGCATTATGCCGACATTTACGCGCCTCGACAGGTACGGCAGTTCTATTGGAATGAGCTGACATCTCTGCGTAGCAGGAGGGGGAGGACTTGAGCAGCAGGGTGCCCGCAGTTGCTGTGGTAAGAGCCTGCAGGCTAGATTTGGGGAAGAAATGCCTGTCTGTCAGGGCCTGAAGGCACAGCCCCAGAGAACAGCAGTTACCAGTGGGTGGGGAGAGAAGTTACCAAGAGGTGCTGCTGTTCCAGAGGTGGCTTCCTAGAAAAGGGGCACGGAGGCACTCACCGAGGTGATGTTTCCTGGCTGTAGCTCTTCCCAGGACACCAAGGAAAGGGGCGGTAGAGGACCTGGCCTGAGAGGATGAAGCAGTGCCTGGGAGAAGGAGCATGCGGGCAGGCTGCAAGTAGACAGCATGCCCCCTCCGTTGGCCCTGGTGAGCAGAGGCACCCTCCTCCCAAGGAAGTCACGTGAGAGGGTCCTGTTGCAAGTTGGAAAAATTATTTGCCATTCTCCAGAATCTGCAGCTCTTCCATTGAGTGGGTTTCATCTCTCCTTTGTATAAACCAGAAGTGTTTTGTCCTTGCGGCAGAGATGGGCATGAAGACACAACCCACCCCATTGGTGAAGTGGGAAGACTGAGAAGTCATAGAACAGATAACAAGAACTTCAGAATGTATTGAACCAAAAGGACTAAAATTTCTTTAGCAGCTTACTCACTGTATTTGACTGTGACACAATGAAGGATCCTAGGAAGATGAACTGCCTGTTTCCTGCCCATTTCCGGAAAACCCAGGGAGAATGAGCACAGACAATTCACCAGAGATGAAGGGGGTCTCTCTTTGGGTCCAAGGAGGTGTCCTAGGGCAGACATGACAGCCATGCTCAGCAAGCTTAACTGGGCTCGAAGTACTCAATGCACATGGGCCTGAATCTTCTAGTTTCTGGATAAAAAAAGAGGTTTTTGTCCATTGGGAACCTCTTTTAAGGCACTCTGAACACGGAAAGAACAAGATGAACAAAACAGAAGGGAGCTCTACACATTGTTAAAGAACAAGGAGTAGGATGAAGGAACTGCATAAAACTGTGGTGCGGCCCCCCTCAATTTGCTCTTGCACTGGTTCAAGTCCAAGAAGCACCACGATTAAACAAGACCTGAAAGTAAACAGACCCCAAAAGAGATTTACCCCCTCATTTACAGAGAACTTTTGTCTTCCTCCATTTCTGTACTTTAAGACTTGCCTTTTCAGTCAGCATTATTTTCATGGCATGCCCCTTCACACAAGTGATTTCTCTTCCATACAAGCACTTAGGAGGCCTCAAAAGAGTAGAGTGTCACAGAAAGCAGAGGGCTTTGCTTTAGCTGTCAGTGTTCTGCCTGCAGCCTGGAAAACAGCTTTACCATGCTACCAGACCACCCTACTACAATCAAGGATCCAGTTCAGCCTTCCTGGCCTCCAAGGGTAAGGCACTTTAACTGCTGTATCCAACAAATGCATTATCTGAGGGCCCTTGTCAAAACTGCCTCCCCAGCCAGAAAGACTAAACGCCCATTAACAGCTGCATCAGTCAGAGCTGGCTTTTGGCGCAAGAGCCAAGTGATGTCAGGAAGGCTCCTCTGCTCCTTGGGTTACTCCAGTATGAGTATTGTACCACAAACTTCACACACCCAATTTTCTAATTAAATTTCATGAAGACACTCTAAACATACAAGGCATATAAACAGACCAAAAGAAGAAAAAAAGCATGATTAAAGCAGAAGATCCAAGCATTGCTCTAGCAGACAATGCTGGAGATAAGGCTATTGGTGCAGTCCAAATGAAGCTCCTCATGTTTGCATTCTGCTGTTGTTTTTAATCACATGATGCACTCTGTTCTTCCCCACAGGATGCACCTGCTCTGGGGAGGAACCAAGGCTGTGCAGCAAAGGAGAAAATCTTAAGTCTGGCATTTCCCAGCTCAGCTTGCCGAGTAGAGCACCCTGGCTTTGAACATCGTGGTATGTCTGATCTTCTAGGATTTGAAAAAATAAACAGAAGAACAACAGAGTTCCTCATGGAGCAACACACCCTTGTGCACCAGTGAGTTGTAATCTCTTGTTCTGCTGCACAGATCTCAGCCACTTGATTTAGGAGAGCAACTTACAGCAAAAGTACATGGGCATCCACTCTGTAGCCAGCATTAGTGAAGGTTAAGAGAAATACTATCCCTGCAGGTTTCACAGACATTTGAACTAGGACTCAGATGCGGACCATAGACCTAGGTACTTACGTTTAGGTATCTGTATGCAAGCATTTATGTGAGCCTGCCTAAGCTTCTGCATAGTCTGCGTTTGAGTCTCTCTACAGATTTCTGGGACTGAATTGAGTCAAGGTGGAATTCAGCTGCCTGAAAGTAAGTGTCTACAGTCATTTGGGTAACCCAGGGCACCTCATGGAATTTTCTAAGGCATCAAAGTGGATGCAGATCCTGATGTTCAGGCAACTGAATCCTTCCCTAAAGTCTCTGGCTGTGATTACAGCTGAGATCCCCACTTCACATGCTGATGCCACATTTAGACATCTGGAGTGTAGGTCTTTATAATCTAGGGCTGACCACTACCCTGACTGACTTCAGAGGAACCATGAAACTTGGCATTTTGGGCACCATCTGGGCCATGGTTCTCTGGCAGGCACAGGCCCTCCTGCTTGCCTTCCTCCAAAGCTTGAGTCCTCCTGTTCCACCCCACCCCCAAGAACTCTGACTCAAGTCTTTCTCTTCTCTCCTCCTGGTTCTTCATTTCTGCCTCATTTTCATTACTTCCCCATTCCTAGCCTGCATTCCTCACCTTCTCATCCCATTATTTAGTTCTTAACTGAACCAAACCCAGCTGCCAAAGCCCCAATTTCATTTCTGTCATTTCCATCCACAGACCTATTTCTCTCAGTCAGCCAGTTTCAGTCCTCCTCTTCCCCTTCTTTCACATTTTCTCCCTCAACTCTGCACTGGTTCTTATTGCAACCAGTCCCACCAACACTTTATCTGATCTCAGTCTCACTCACACACACACACACACACACACACACACCCTGCTTTAGTCTCTGCATAATCAGAGAATCAGAATAGGAGAAGGAAACATCTCAATAAGCTAAAGGAGAAAAGAGACAATTCATGAAGGCCAGTGGTGGTCTCACTTCACAGCTGTAACTGTGGAAAGCCTCCAGGATGAAATCTTCCACAGGCATGGAGGACCTTGACTTCATGAGATTTCAGCAATGGGTCTGCACATCTCATACTGTGGGAAGCATGGCGTCAGCTACTAAGGAAGTAAATTGGGAGCTAGGTAAAGATTAAATAACAAGATACCATAAGCCACTTTTCCCTGTGCCTCACCAAAGCAGTTCACAAGTCATGATGGTAATTCTTGGTAATCTGCTTCTGTTCTTTGAGAAAAGGCATCGTCAATACATTGATCTTTGCTGCCTCCACAGGTACGATCATGAGGAGGAAGCTGTCTCACCTGTCTGACCTCCACTCCAAGCTGTTGTCTGAAGGGCATCTCTTTCTGGGAAATGGGAAAATGAAAGAGATCATGAATCCTTTGTACTTCTGGAAGACCAACTGCTGGCCACTTCACAGTGATGAGCAAGAGAGTTGTTGCTACCTTGGATATCTTCTTCTGTATAACTGCCACAACATAGCCCAAGAAAGCCCTTCTGCAGATTCATTCACAGAGTAGAATGCAACAGCTTGTCTACACAGGACCTTTCTTCTCCTATCATTTCCTCTGGTGATTATAAACTATATACTCCAGGCACAGGAAGCAACATGGAGATTGCTGGTACAAACCTGTGGCAAAAACGTTAACAGAAGCCTTATATTAATGAGTATCGTGGAGTGTTACTGCCCACACTTTGTATTTGACATTTAATTCCTTACAAAACAGACACACAGCTTTCTTTTTCAGGCATACTTGCCTCTTCAGTCTCTTACATTTTATCTCATTTGGTGAACCAGGTTTTGAAAACTTCTTCTTTCAATGACATTGTGTCAGTGGAGGACAAGACTGTATGGCCTCCATTGACAAATGGTATTTGGAGTTCCACAGCTAGCATAGGGATAGCAGGGCATCCTCTTTGTTAACCAGAACTCTGTTTCTGTTTGAACTGAACCATTCTACGGGATACGATCATGCTCCACAACACTGGCACCTAAAATAAAGCCAAGAACCTGGGATTTTTTTCATCATGGGATTGTATCTCTTCAGCCTTTTGATTAGGAATAGATCTCCATGTTTTCACATAGCACTAGAGCCAGAATGGATGGCTTGGGAATTCCTGCTTGGAGTACATATACTTTCAAAATGTTAAAGCTAACGATGAAATTACTGCCTCATAACTCAGTTACATGTTCTACGGAGTTCCACACAGCCTACTTTTACCATAATGTTCCCTCTTGAAATACTGCTATCAGAAGTCTCAAAATACAACAATAGAAAGAAGTATTACAAGAAACAAAAACCCATCTAAGGAAAATCCCTGTCTGTGTTATTTTTAGTCTGGAAAGGGGAGTTCTCTCCCCTCTACTGCCTGTTCTGGTTTTGGCATTGATCCACCACAGGAGCTTGTTGGTTTGCTACTGCACCACCTTGGCCCTGTTTGTACCCAGGCTGACTCACTCCACACCCATACTGCAAGAGACAATTTCAGCTTCCCATTGCACCCAGACAGGTCTTTTGGCCCAGAGAACAAAATTTCTGCCATACTGAGGCCAAGAGATAACAGCATTTTGTTAACACAGAGGTGAGCTTTGAACAAATCTATGTAGGCAGCCCACGGTGCTGAATGATAGCCTTAAGAGGATGAACCAGTTCTGAAGGCAAGGAGCCATCGATTCCAGTGCCTCTTTTCCAGGACCTCCAATCTCAGGGATTCCCTAGAGGAAGATGTGATTATGGTTTAGTCAGGAATTTTATCTTTCTACCATGTGAATGTGTCCAGACACCCATCTTCTCAAAGGATTCCTACAAAGGGGAACTCCATCCCCTGCTTCACTAAAAAAGGCAGAAAAAAACACCAAATGGCTCACTGTCAAAAACTCCATGACTATAACATTAGCTTTCTTCCCTTAAATGCATTAATTTATTTCCTCTCTCAGGAAAAAAAAGTATGTTTTCAAATGTCATTCCTGCAGTCCTTCATTTTTATTCAATGTATATCATGTCTCCAGTAATGTGTACATGAGTTATTCCACCTCCCTCCTAAGACATGTTCAAGGCAATAGGCCTGCTTCCCCACTGCTCTGCAGACCCAGGGAGCACAGAGAACTGGGCAAAGAAGGCATAAAATGCTGCTTTCTTGGTCCACATTCCCTCTGCATGGCTGAATGTCTCTGTCTCAGATGGGAAGCAGCCTAGAAACTCAGCTTTGAAGTTAGCTGGGAAACTCAGTCATTAAGTTAACCAAGTTAAATTTGTGGCTCACTTGGTTAGCTGTCTGACCCAAAAAGCATTTCATGTCCATAACTGATGATGTTCAGTTGCAAAACTCATAACATGCTGTCACACTGCTAGCATTAGCCAGATAGCAGTTACTGCAGCTATCATGGGTCTCTCCACGAGGACAATTTCGGTCTACAGGAAAAGGAAACCCACCTTGGTTAGGCGCTCTGGTTATACTTTTCTCTGAATTTTGCTTGCAGTCAGTTGTTATCGCCTGTGTCATCAGAACAGAGTGAAAACTTCAGAGGAACTTCTGAAGGCTCAAAATTTAGAAGAGGAAGCAACTCCTTCAATAATTTGTCTGACAATAATAGAAGGAAAAATCCAGGGAAAAAGAGCACCTATTATTGGAAAAGTGATATAATCCTTGCATGGACAGCCAGCTTTCATACACACAGCCAGCTACAAGCCTCTGTTGGGTGAACAACTGTGTTTTTTTCCTCTGTGTTGCTCAAAAACACTAATTATCTAGTCATCATTTTTTATAGAGCTTATCACATATTTTAAATCAACCTCTTTCATTTCCTGTGATAAATACACCAACTTAAATTTCTCTTCTAAGTGAAGCCCGTTCCAGATTCTTTGTGCTCTTCTACAAGGAGAGAAGAGACCACAAATTATTTTCTGTTTCTAACCTGAACTGCCACTATGCAAGTCTGAACAAATGGTTCAGAAATCCCAAACCGATTTGACTCTCTTGAGCTCTGCTTTCTCTTGTTGGTAAGAAGACATAAAGGTTTCACACTCTCTAAACAAAGCTGGCTCTTTAGCCAAGCAGCTGTTTACAGAACTGATCCAATGGCTGCTCAAAACTCTTCCTTCCATCAACCCACAATCCTCCCACCTACTTCCCTGGCAGAGGCTACAGTCCAAATTCAAACCCTGCACCTTCAGTATCACACACACAACACTGACAATACAGAACGGTATTTTGTTAAATTGTAAGGCTAAAACCAGGAAGATTCCCAGACACATTATCACAGAGGATGGCCTTGCAGTAAAGATTGAAGACTTGTAGTAAGGTTATTTCACTGCAGGGTCCTTTCTCCTCACACTTCCTGCACAGTTTGGGGCTTTGCAATGCAAGCCCTTCATATACAGGGTGCAGACCTGTCCACTTCCCACTGCCTCCATGCACTGAGGCAGAGGTTTCTGCTTTCTCGTCAGCCCTCTGGGTGTGATTTCTCTGTCTCAGCATTGCTACATAAAGCTGTGACTTCACCCAGCAAGTGCAGCTGGCCAGCTTTGGCTGTGATTCACCAAACAGGTCTCTCCAGCGCAACTTGTTAGGAGGTGAGAAAGGCACTGCAGTATCCTTCCAGAACTTTGCACAGTCCTGTACTCCAAGGAGGACATGACATGATGTGAAATGATGCACAGATGCATGCCCATCCTGTGAGTTACAGACACCAGGAGACATGACATTTGAGAAGTCTTTGAGTGTGCGAAAGGGGAAGAGCAGTCACTACTTCTCTGTAGGTGAGCAGGGAGGATAACCTTGTGATAAGGACTGGAGAGTTGTAGAAAGGTTATTCAGTTAACTTCCAGATCTGCTTTTGTCACATGCTTCCTGCTCATTTTTGACTAAGCAGTTCAACCCTATGAAAGCACAGGTGATACTGCTCTGCCTGCCAGAGGTGTGATACTGGGTAATTTAGTCCAAGATTGTCAAACACCCAGGCTACCATGAAGGCGCAACAGAAGCAGATCAATCTGGTTTCTTCCTCTGCAAGTTAAGTGCAGCTGAACAACAACTGCCCTGATTGCAGGGAGCTGGGACACAGGGCAGAGCTTCCTGAGGCAAGAGGAAGACAACCGGGAGTGCCTGGGTCAGAGAAGGGAGAGGTAGGAAGGGGCTGGAAAGGGAGTAGGAGCACATAATCTATTTCAGTATCAACAGGAAGGTCACCCACAATTGCTTTGCCAAGTAGCAGTTTAATGGATGATAGTTTAAAACGAACTGCATGCTGCTCCACCCTCTATGAGGCTTTCTCATCCCTCCATAACTTAACTAGAGTCACAGGCTCTGAAGGCACAAGGTGTTGGAGGTCAGGGATGTGAGCCCCCTGGTCAAGCTTGTCACACTGAGGAACAGCACTTGTTGGGGGGGAAATGAAGGGAAAGGCAATCCAGGAAAAGCAGTGTTCAGAGCCAGCAGTGAAGTGGTAGGGGAAAGCAGGATTACAAATTTTGGCTTGATATCAGGACTGATAACATCCATTTTTTGCCTAGGGGTGGAGTGATGAGGGCATTCAGAACTGGAATTCCACAATCCTGCTCAACCCTGTAAGCTCAGGGCTGAGGTCAAGATGAAGCTGTAGCACTACAGAGGGAAGAAGGGTGAATAATTTTGGCTTGTATTTTTATTCTGTTCACAATTACAGATCAAGATTAACAACCTTACTTCAAAACATTACCAGATATCTCACCACAGGGACTCAAATTTAGCTCAGGTAGGGGTTTTGTTTCCTCTGTGTCTCTCATCTGGCAAAATTTCCAGGCTGCCACATCTTTTCTAAAAGTAAGTACTCACTATTAAGGTCCAGACCTATATGTAGAGGCTATCACAGTTGCATTAAACTTAGTGCCTACCATCAGCAGTGAAGAGACCATCTGAGGGCTGACAGGTACCAGTGATACAATACTGGTGCTGTGTGGCTGATTCTCTTTGATCACGACACTGCAGCAAGTCAAAAGCAGATTTTGGTGCTGTTCTATTGTTCTCCCATAGCAGGAGGGCAAATAGTACATATCCAGCTTGTTTGGGCCCCGCAACCGTTTCACCTTTGCAGAGACACTGATGGCTCTCCGTTCTTGTACTCAGTGTTTTTGTATTTCTGTCAGGCATCTCACAGAGCACTGATTAGCAGTTGCGTGATGCTTTCTGGGATTTTTAAGGCCATCCCAAGCATCTCCATCCTTGGAGATTTTCAACACTAGACAAGATGAAGGCCTGATCAATCTGATCTATTTTTGCAGGTGTCCCTGCTTTGAGTGGGTGGCTTAGACTTGAGACGTCCAGAGGCCTTTTCAACCTAGATTGTTCTACGATTCTGTGGTTCCTACTTGAAGACAGTGGTGTTTGGGTATCAAGGAGGGTTGCTCCCAAGACCAAGGGTTTCATCCTAATCTGCAGGCCCCAAATGGTAGAACTTCACCTTAAAAGTCCATCTCAGGACCACAGAGAACCAAATAGAATCCCAGTTTCAGGTAATTACATAGTAGTATAATAAGGAAGTGCTCCTGTAGTTTCAAAAGTAGCCACGGTCCTCTCCAAACAGAAGGCAATATGTCCTCTGATGTCCTTCTTCAAAAATTAAACATTGTCAGTATTAAAAAAATGGCTCCTTAAAAGCCTCCTTCCTTTCTCAGTTATGCAGTACTGTGGAACATGAAGATGGTGGAAGCTGAACACAGCCAGCTTGCCCAGCATCATACTGGGCAGAATGCAGTGTGATGCAGGGATCCTCAAGCTAGCAACATCCAAGCTAGAGCCCCAGCCACTCAGTCCAGCCAAATTAGTGCAGTCCCAGGCTTTCCCCTCCCAGAAACATGTCACATCCCAGTTCAAGCTCCTCTGTCCTGAATCTCACTGAACAGGCAAGACAGAGTCAGTATTTCTACATCTCCATAAAAACTACTCTAACAAAACTGGAGAGCAAGTTTGGTCTCTGACAAAAACTCCATTAACTACAAGGCAAAGCTCTTTACAACCCCCAACATGAGCCCGGGGGGGGGGGGGGACTAGGCCAACATGATAGTGGTTTTAGCAATAGAGCACATGGAATACTCCCCTTTTTCTCCTCCTAACCCCTTGCTTTGTATATCCCTTATATTGTATATAAGGTGTCATTCACTACTTACACAACTCATCTCAGGTGCTGCAGGAAATGGCAGGTGCATATCTTTTGTTACTATGTGCTGATGCCTTCACACCTGCTTTGCTGTGGATAAACTCATCTCACATCCTGAAAGCCCACAGCCAAGGAGCATTCCATAAGACCAGAAGATTCTCATGAAAATAAAAAGCAGGTTGTTTGTGGCTCCAAGTTAGGGTAGCAGACTCACAGCAAACCTGAAAGGAGACAAGCCCTTGCTCTGCAGCTTTCAAATCAGCCAAGGGCACCCCAACAGACCTTTCTCATCTGCTCTTTGGGAGAAGGACTGGATTTTTCCAAGCTGCACCAGGTGGGCCCACTTCCCCAATCAGCACCACAAGCAGTGAGATCTGTGCTGGCCCCACACAAATCCTCCACAGACTACATGGGACAGCTGTTATGACTGGAAGAGTTGGGGTACAGCTATGGGGACTAAGGGCAGCCTGGCCCTTTGATTAGGATCAATGTGTTTTTTTTCTCCTGCTGCAGCCAATCTTGTGACGATATGAGAAGTTCCAGGTATAAAGTGTTTTGTTTTGTTTTTCAACCAAAAACAATGTCAAAGGGGCAAGGAAGAGGAGCAGAGACTTTTCCTGGACACAGCTTTTTCACATCTCCTGTTCCTCTAAGGGCTTTACATGGGCTTAAGACAGTGAGTTCAAACAGAAGAAAATGTGTTTTTTTTTTATTGTTTACGAGCTGAGTATGCACCTATGCTTAGATGCAATCAGAATATGTAAATGGCATTTATCTTTTCAGGACAGAAGCTCCCACTACGTCACAGTTTCGCAGGACTCAGGCTGTGTCAAAATACATTTGTGAGATGGTTTGAAGGAAGCATTGGTATAAACTCCTGTCAATGAGTAGAGTATACTCCTCACCAAAATTGCCTTCCCCTCCTCTCATCAGCCCTGCTTAGGGAAGGGGTCTCCCTCCTGCCCTCTTCCCTCCCTCTCCCCTCCACCACAAGGGATTGATACATTTTGTTTCTATTATGTGTAACATTGGAATGACAGTCTGCAGTGGTTCTCCAGACTTTGCAGCAAAGGAATTGAGGGCTTTTTCAGAAGACCTGTGCTGGATATTGTTCAATGCAATGAAAGGATTGCTCTCCCATTCCCCATGTGATCTCAGGGCAGTTCCATCTCATCAGCACTAAAATCCAGCTTCTCTTTGGAAAAAAAATCTTGAATGTGGATATTTGAATCTGCAACGGAAAATGTGCATGTCCCCCTTCCTCCTCTGGTAGCAAGGGTGGGACAGAGCAACCTGTGTCGCACAAGGCAAACTCTGTCTCGCTGCTCTAAGAAAAAACTCCAAAGACGAAACCCAGTGACCCCATGTCTACCAGCACCCCCAGGCCTCGAGCCTCCTGTGGGCACATGGTGACCGGCAGGGCCCTGCTCAGCCCCTCGCAAGACCTGCTGCACCTCCTCAGAGACACCTCATCCCTTCTGCTGAAGGAGCCCAACACGAAGGCACTGTCATGGGCAGACCTGGAATACGACAATGCTTCTCGCACCCACGGGCTCTCCACATGCCCTGGAGCCCCCGCCAGGTTATGCTGGGGAAGAGGCAATGCCAACGCATGGGATGCGTGTGCACGTTATGGGACGCAGGAGCCAGCACTGGGCGAGTCAGTGCAGAGGCAGGCACTGACACTGCACGGCCCCTGTGCCCGCTCTCTTGCACCCGCTTCACACTCTTTATGGCACCCAGTGTCAGCAGATTGGCAAGGTCCCATCCCACGTTCCTCAACAGCGAATGTAAGGCCATACAGATCAGGATCATGGAATCTGTACCTGTGAGGCTTGTGGACTTTTTCAGAATTACAGAGTATTAATATTTATTTCTATCAAAGAATTGTCTAGAAAATCCAGGCACAGGCCGGGGCTCAGCTTCCGAAGATGTTATGCTTTGACTTTTGGCTGCTATTCTGGCACAAGTCACCCTGCCCTGGGCTGCCCTTCACCACGAAGCACAGCTGCAGCCAAAGGCACCTCTCTGCCTCAGCTCCCAGGCTCGTGTGGAGCAGCTTCATGGAGCTGCAGCCACAGAGCTACAGCTTTCGGTGCAGAAAGGGCAGTCAGGAGCAGGAAAGACCGTTCAAGATGTTTTCAGCGCCTTGGCCTGAAAGACAGGGTTCTCTGTGTGCAGGTGACGGTGTTGGTGGAGTTCCTCATAGACAACTGCGCAGCAATGTTTGGGGAGGACATGGCCTTGCCTTTCAGCCCTTTGGCCGAGGAGTCCTGGGAGCACACAGGCAATTCTGCAGGTAAGAGGATGGGCTGAGGCTTGTCACCGACCCGGGGCTGCTGCTTCCAACTCTTGAATTGGAGAGTGGAAGACATCAGTGGAAATGCAGAGAGGTGCAGAGGGTCCAATACATTATTGCAGGGTCTTGCTGCTGGAACACTTTCCAGAAGCTCCAAATGACAGCACTCCTCAAACAGAATGCAGGACAGATGTCCAACAGCTGTAAAACTTCCCCTCTTCAGAGTTGCTCGCCATGTACTAGCACTGCACCCTCCCAGGATATTGCCCTTGGGGGCACTTGTGTTTCCTTAACTTCTCTGCAAGTCCATAGGTACTAAGGCTTGGCATCTGCCCAGGGTGCATGGTCCCACTGGGAAAGTCCCCTTTTCCCTTCAGGTGGCCACTAAAAACTAGCTAACGGGCTCTTTCTCACCGCAGAACACCCACGGGCTACTCAGCAGAGCGGTTCTGCCCATGATAGCCCAGAGCCTGAAGCTGAATGTGGCCCCCATACCTCTGAGATGGAGCAGCCCAAAGCGAGAAGCACCAGCATGAGCAGAAGATATCCAACATGCGTCTCTGCCCCTTCGCTGCCTCACTTTACAAATGATGTCAGCACGATGGACAGGAGGTACTCAGAGCCAGACCTGTCCTTCCAGAACTGCTTAGAAGGCAGGATAAGGCACCAGAAGCTAACCAAAAGCGAGGACAATTTTCCTGCTCGGCAGGGACAGCTCAGGTTGGAGAACAAGGCACTGGAAAAACGGCTTTCAGTCTTGCCCTCACAATTATCAGACGACTCGCTACCCACAACATCTTCCAGTTGCTCTCTGGAGAGCTCCTTTTCTGGTTCTGAGGGCTCAGTTTTCATCAGCTCCCCATGACTTTCACCCTCTCGGCCCAAAAATCCTTTCTACGTAGGCCCCAGTCTTTTTCCAGCAAGTCCACCAAGGACAGCAGCACACCTAGCAGAGAGATCCAAAAGCACTCCATGTCCCCCTCTTTTGCAAACGATGGGAAAACACTAAGACCAACCCAGAGCTGGGTGCCTGCAGACACAGGAGTTTTGCAAAAGACAGCTCTCTGAAAGCTGACTGCTCTCTTTCCACAGCAAAAAGAAGGCAGTTCTCCCACAGAATTGTGCAGGGAAAGAGGTGCACTGAGAACAAGCCATTGCTTGTCGGGTAGCAGCAAAGGCCGCATTTCAGGTCAGCTGATGAAGTGTTTAGAGAGGTAGGTGGACCAGAGGAGTGCTGGAAGAACACGCTCCTAGGAAGAGGCTACGAAAAACTCTCTGACCACTCAAGATCAGTGATGCTGACGCAGGACACTTGGCTGCCTTAGCCCTGCACCAGCAGTTTGCAGTGGAGAGCAGAGAGGGCGCCAAGGACTCCAAGAGGGTGCTACTCAGTGACCGAGTTTCTGCAGGGAAGGATTCTGAGGGAGAAACTGCAACTGCAATGTTGCTGTTGGAGTAAACTCCTGTGTGAGTTTACCTGTGACTCCTGGAGTTTATCGGCTGAGAGCCATGTCTGAATCCTATCAAAAGCACAAACATGAGTACGTGGCTCGGTGGTGCAGCCAGCGAGGTAGACCAGAGGAGTGCTGGAAGGCCACGCTCCTAGGAAGAGGCTAAAAAAACTCTCTGACCACTCCAGTCATAAATCCTGTAAGGAAAGAGTCTGGATTCCAGTTTTCAAGAGCTAAGCCTGCTCCTCATTTGTAAAATAAAAACTATATTACAAAGAAAAGAACTCGGCAGCATCCTCATAACCTTGTAAGAATGCCTGGAAGGGCAATGTGCTTGTACATGTAGCAACCTGCACTGCCTTGGTTAGCCCTTCAGTCCCTGTTTAGGGCTCAGGGTAGCCTTGCAGCAGCAGCAGGGAGACTTTTGTTTCACTCCTGTGGAACTTCACTACAATAAAGCACTTTTTAGCATGACTCTTTGACTGCTTCTTGTCTCTCGTTAAAACAGTCGGGCACTACGTGCATTATGCCGACATTTACGCGCCTCGACAGGTACGGCAGTTCTATTGGAATGAGCTGACATCTCTGCGTAGCAGGAGGGGGAGGACTTGAGCAGCAGGGTGCCCGCAGTTGCTGTGGTAAGAGCCTGCAGGCTAGATTTGGGGAAGAAATGCCTGTCTGTCAGGGCCTGAAGGCACAGCCCCAGAGAACAGCAGTTACCAGTGGGTGGGGAGAGAAGTTACCAAGAGGTGCTGCTGTTCCAGAGGTGGCTTCCTAGAAAAGGGGCACGGAGGCACTCACCGAAGTGATGTTTCCTGGCTGTAGCTCTTCCCAGGACACCAAGGAAAGGGGCGGTAGAGGACCTGGCCTGAGAGGATGAAGCAGTGCCTGGGAGAAGGAGCATGCGGGCAGGCTGCAAGTAGACAGCATGCCCCCTCCGTTGGCCCTGGTGAGCAGAGGCACCCTCCTCCCAAGGAAGTCACGTGAGAGGGTCCTGTTGCAAGTGGGAAAAGACATTGGCCCTTTTCTGGGATCTGGAAATGATTTCAGGGTGCATGGACTTACAAACCGGGAGAACTGCTGCGGCACATGCTAGTCAGATGTTGTCTGGAGTTTCTGAGTTGACCCTCTCCTGCGGCCCCACTGAGCTGCCTGTGCCTCTTCAGACGTGCGCAGTGGTTTTTCACCACGGAAATACCCCTGGCTGCAGAAGGAGGGGATCTGGTGTGGAAGTTTTGGTCTCTTCCCCTTGCCACTGACTAACGGGGATAACCTGATGTACACCACAGCCCGCATTCCCTGCGCACGGCCAATTGTATCTTCAGGAGGAGACAGGCAGCTGGAAGAAAACTGCCTGCTTTCAGCATAGCTGGAGCATAGATGTACAGTGAGTGTCCCTTTCTGCACTTGCTTTTCCAAGCTGGCTCTAGCAAGACGTGTTCCTGCTGCAAGGTGGGCTCTCACTTGTGAAACCTTGGGAGAAGGGGCAGTGCCCTTCCAGGACTCCCTTTCCAGAAGGGCAGCAGGCATTTGAGAGAAGCCAGCAGCAGCAGCAGCAGATGGCCTACACAGAAACCTGGTGTCCGTTTGAAGGTGGGCTTTTCTTTTTTTTTTTGCTGGACAGAAGTGCTTTTCCTGCAGATGCTTGGGACAGAACTCAGCCTCTCCACTCCTCAGAAATAGCCCTGGGTTACACCAAGCACACTCAAACTGACAGGCTTCCTCTGGCTTTTGGAAGCTCTCCAGAGCTGCATGCGGAAGAGCCTCTTGAGCGTGCAGTAGGGATGCGCGTGGAGTGTCCGCAAGGTGCATGTGTGGCCAGAGCCCGCTGTCCACTCCTCCACCCAAGCAGCACCAGGAGGAGATGTGGCCATGCAAGTAGGCCAAGGAGAGGTAGGAGGCCAAGTCCAGGCCACCAGCACTGCTGTCCCCTGGACACAAGCAATGTGCTGCTGCAAAATGGAGGCAGAAGCCTTGGGGAACTTCTCCTCACAGAAAGCATAAGAGCGCAGCGCTAAGGCCGGGGCTTCTGCATCTGCAGTGGCCGTGCTGCTTTCAGCTCCGAATGACAGTGCTGGGAAATGCTCTGCCCTGCAGCAAGAGCATCCGGGCTAAGAGGGGTTGAGAACAGCCAGCTGCGCTCGGCGGTACCGGGGCCTTGCGGCAGGGCGACAGCGATTGGGGGTGTACCCAGAGCTTGCCAAGACCTAGAGGGGTGTCAGAGAGGCCTTTCAGACAGCCACCCCTTTCTGCTCTGAAGCATTTCCAAGCCCACCAAGGCTTGTCCAACCAGGACTGTTGCAGCAGTGCTAGGAGGTGTTGGGGGGTTTTCACAGACGGGGACCCAGCTGCTGAAGCTGGACAGCGCTCAGACACCAAGCCCATCTCGCCCCTTGTCCCAGGGAGCGTTTGCCTCCCCCCAGCCACCACTGCGACACAGAAAGGCAGCTCCTGGTCTCTGAGCACGTCTTTTAGACCCTCTTGGTGGCAGCAACTGCCGCTGGCTGCACGGGGCCCAGACCCGGCAAGCAAAGGGGGCTGGCATCAGCCAGCAGCGGTGTCCCAGTCACACCAGCCCTGCTCCCACACCACAGACGTGGAAATCTAGGAGCGTCAGAGGTGCTGGGCAGCTGGGGAGACTCCTCTTTCCACCCGCGGCACCTGGACCGTGCCCCCCGGGGCAGAGCTGCCCCGTGGCCCGGCCACCGCATCACAATGTGCCGCGGTGGCACCCACTGTGACCTCAGCCACGGCCACTGGTGTCCGTCCCCCAGTTCGGTGCTGTGCTGGCGTGGGGAGAGGCAGGCTCCCAGCCTCCTGGCACTACTTGGCACACGGGCATTGCTTCCCGTGCCTGCCTGTGCCACCATGGGACAGGCAAACTGCTGCGGCGGGAGGGGCGCTACCAGCCCCGCTCCCGGCACGCAGCCACAGCCTGGGGCGCCTCGCGCCTGCCACGGGCTCTTTGGCAGGAAAGGCTCTCGGCCCCCGCAGCCGCTGAGCACCTTTGTGTCACGCAGGACCCCCCAGCTCCTCCTCAGCGACTGTGTGTGGGTGACCCGGCACTGGCGGGCAAAGGAGAGGCACCTCCTGCTCTTCCCGGATGCCATCGCTGTGGCCAGCTTCAAGTAAGAAGAGCAACCAGCGCCGTGCTTCCTCCCCGCCACCGCTTCTGCCACCAGCCCCAGGGTGCTGATGCACAGTGCCTGACCAAGCCTCTGCTGGCCTCACTTCCCAGCAGTGCCTTTTTGAATGTGGCTCCTGCTGACTGAGGCACCTTTCTCCTGCCCGAGGCTCGTGGGGGCCACCCCAAGGCTCTGCCACCGGGCCACGGCTCTCCCCTGGCAGCAGCCCCCCACGACAGCAACCTCCAAGTCAGTCCCTGCTCTTGCTCCTGGCAGATACTGCTCCACCCTCTGCCTCAAGCACTGCGTGTGCCTCAGCCAGCTGTGGGTGGTGTGTGGTGAGGATGAGGCAGCGAGAGGGGGGGAAGAGGAGGAGATGGGGAAGGAGGAGGAGGAGGAGGAGGAGGCATTCAGCCTCTCAAGGCAGAACACCCTCATCTTCATGTGGCCCAGTGACCTCTGTGCGGTCACTTTCTGGTGAGTCCTGGGACTAGGTGGGGGGCTGTGGTGGGTGCAGGGCACCGTGTCTACCTTCAGTCTTCTGGGGGCTTGCTGGGGCTCAGCTCAGGCTGTGGGGGGGCCACGTAGAAAGTAGAGGCCCCACTTTGGTTTCAGACCAGGACCCAATGGTCTCTTGAAGGTGAGAACAGGAATGCTGGGACTCCTGCTTCCGCTGCGGGGAAGGCAAAGACACGTGCCTTTGCGGGAAGGGAGGGAAGCAACCTCATTTCCAGGGGGCGCAGAGCTCACTCACGGCCTCTTGCCACAAGTCCCTGGGGAGTCCAGGGCCTCTCGCGTGCCCTCCTGGCTGTGTGAGCGTGCCCATGTCTCTGCAGGGGAGCGCAGGACCTTGGTCAGGGAGAGCTGGACAGGAAATGGCACCTCCCAGCAGATCCAGGGGTGCACAAGCCACCTGCCCCCTCCACGGCCCTGCAGCTCTGCTCAGCCAAGGGACACTGCTGGGGGACACAGAACAGGGTGCTTTGGTGTAGCACACCCCTTTGGAGCAGTGCCATGCGGCTGAGATGTGTTTGGGGGCCTGTGTGTGTCCAAAGGATGAGTAGCAGCAGGGTATGAGGCTGTTCCTCCTTTTCCCTGCAGGTCACAGGAGGGGAAGGAGCACTGGCTGCAGGCCATGCTCAGGTGAGCCCTGCCAGGGGATTGAGAGTGCCTGCGGCATCAAAGTTGGAGGTGGTGGAGAGCTCCAGCTGGAGCTGCCCCCAGAAATGCAGCTGTGGAGGTGGGGGAAAGGGACACCCACCGCAGAGCCTAGCTCCTGGACAGAGCAGCGTGAGGTGCTTAGCCTAGTGCCTGGAAATTAGCTCCAGCCCCATGGAGCTGTCACCACAGCTCCTTGCTGGCATGGATTGGGAGCCCAAGCTGCTGCTCTCCATTTCCATGTGGAAGAGGCCTCTAGACAGCAGGACCGGTGGGAGGGGGGTTCTGCAGAGTGGTGCTGCCAGCAAGCGCTGCAGGAAGCTCTCCTGGGTCAGGGTGGTGTGGGGGCGCTGGGCTGGTGGCAGGGGAGGGAGCAGAGAGGGCTGGGTGTGACAGAGCTCCTCCTTTGTCCCTGCCCTGCAAAGCCGAGGAGACCAGGGGCCCGGGGTAGCCCGAATGCCCTCCCTTCGGTTCTTCATGGAGGCCATCAGCTCCTTGGAGCCTGTAAGTGTCCTCTGGGTTTCCCCTCTGCCAAGAGAGCCACTTGGCTTTTGAAAACAGCCCCTGGGACAAGCTGCTCATGTTGGTTCTTTGTTCTCCTGCCTAGGAGGTGGCTGCCGAGACCATCAAGACACTGATTTTGGCGGATGTAAGCAGTGGCTCCCTTTCCACTGGTCCGCTTTTCTTTCTTTTTTTTTTTTTCCCCCAACACCCACTTTTCTGCTGGGTGTTGGCAGGAGGTCTCTTAGCAGGGTGGGGGCAGCTCCACGGGGGGTGCCGAGGGGCCCCACGGGGCGCAGTGCAGGGGAGCCGCCTGGCTGGCCAAAGCTGCAGCATAAGCCTTTGCCACAAGCACCGCAGTGGGGCAGAGAGGCGGTGTCCTTGCTGGACTGAGGTGTCTCCTCAGCAGGTGTCTGACGACCTCTGGCTTTTCCCTGAGCCTCTCCCACATCACTGCCTTGCTGAAGCAGCTTGCTCATGGCCCTTCCTGCTGAGTGGCGGCTCTGTAACCTGAACACGTTTCTTTCAGGATGAGATCAGGCAATGCCTCGTCTGGGTCCCATCTGATACTGAAGAGGAAAGCAGCCACTCAACAGGTGAGTTTGCAAAAGAAACTGTGGAGCTGCCCTCTGCCATAAGGCTTGAGAGAGGCTGCAAAGCAGGAGCCACTATTTGCACTCTTGCCATCGCATGGACGGGGGCATGCTCAGACTGTGCAGCATAAACTGCTGTCATTGCAAGCTGCCCAAGGGACAGACATGCCTTACAGTGATCAGAGAAACCTCTGCAATGCCAAAAACCTCTACACATGTCAAACACCTTGTGGTTCTTTCTGTGCCCTGTGGGTTCCCACTTTGCAAGAGGAAACAGTGGCTAGACTGTTAGAAAACCTGGAGAGCTGGTGTCCTTGGAGAGGTGGTCACAGTTTTACAATGCAGGCGGTTTTTCGTTTGGGAATCACTTTGTTGTCTTTCCATTTCCTCCCGCTGAGTTTGAGTTGCTGATTCAACATGCATCTCTGCTTTTCATTTGGCATCACATGGCACTGCACACAGACAAAAGGCAGCCTCTGTGGAAATGCAGAGAGGTGCAGAGGGTTCAATAGGTTACAGCAGGGTCTTGCTGCTGCAACACTTCCCAGGAGCTCCAAATGACAGCACTTCCCAAACAACATGCATGCCAGATGTGAGGTGTCTGCCTTTCGTGGATGCCTCAAGCATGTGCTGTTGAGGATGTGCTGTTACTTCGAGGCCACTGCTGACAGGGCTAGAAATAGAAATTCTGTCTTTGTCCAAACTCAACAGATTCAGAGGTCTCTGTTTGGCCACGGCCTCTCAGGAGGAAGAGGCTATACAGAAAGAGACGTGTTTTTTTGCAGAGCTGCTTGGTAGCTATGCTCTCAATGTCCTTCTGTGCACTTGCCTTATGGCAGTTTGCCAAGAACTGTTTCTTCTTCAAGTTGAGCTGAAAGCTCCTGGTCTAGACTCTGGCTTCTAAAACCTGCTGCAGGAAATGTCCTTTCAGGAGCCGTTCCCCCAAAAGTGCTGCAGTCAGCAGCAAGAACTAGGGAGCAGGCCCCATCAGAGGGCCTACTCAGTAACCTGGGGTCGGCTTTTTTAGATTTGGGTTTTTTCCTTCACAGCAGTCACTTTCCTGCCCATTCTTTGGCTAGTGTTCTCCCTAGAGAACTGTCAGGGTGAAAAATCATGACTTCAGGCAAAATAGCATCCAACCTCTAGCTTTTACTTTCTAGAGCTGCCTTCAGAAGAGCTTAGCGACCAGGTAACAGAGCTGCAGGTGGAGTGCCAGGAAAGTGAACTTCTGGACAGATCACCCTCTCCACTCGCCGTCCAGACAGAAATAGGCAGAGATGTGGCTGCATACCTCCTACTGAAAGCAGTAGGCACTTAGTGTGTTCTTCACAACTACTCTGCACTGAAAGACATGTAATGCTTTCAAACATCTGGCTGCTGAGACACTTGCCAGCCACTTTGCTCTTCCAAACTATGCTCATATAATAGAAATTACAGAAGAAAATTTGATGGAATAGAGTAAGCTATAATATACATAATATTTATAAAATTTCATAACCTATAATCAAGTATAAAAGAAATAGGCTTACAAATCCTATCATGACTTGGTCTTTCCTCAGGTGCCCTGCTCCCACTCAGAACATTGTCACACTATCCAGACTAAGGGTACTTATTAGCTGTGAAAATGGACTCCAAAGGGGATTACTAGTGTGAAAGTGGGTTCAAAATGGCCTGGAAGAGCAAGTGGTGAATCAATCCAAACAGAATAAGGAAGTGTACAGAAGGTGGAAGCAGGGCAGGCCACTTGGGATGAATACAGGGACATTGTCCAAGTATGCAGGCAATGTGAGGAGAATGAGAACCATGATACAATTTCTGTTTCCTACTCATGGTTTTTAAACATCCAAAAGGATACACAAGAATTGCTTCCAAAGGGCATTTTATGGACGTGACAAAGCCAAACCCGCAAACATTAGGAACTGTCAGAGCAATCCCCAAGGTAAGGTCCTTGCTCTGCAGACTCCACAGGCACCGAGGGACAGGTTCATCACAGGCCCCTGCTCCATGCAGTGCCAAGGATGGCCTTGCCGTGGGAGCCATGCTGGACTATGGTGCTGGAGGCTTGTTGGCATGTTGGCAGGTTTGGGGTAGAGGGTTGCAGGTCAAGGCAGAACAGGCTTGCAAGTGCAGTTGTTCTGGGCTTCCCCAAAGCCTTGTGGCTTGTCCCCTCCACTGAGGTCCCACGTGACACTGGGTGACCTGAAGTCAAATCATGGAACAATATATTCTCCTGTTCCAGTCAGGGATAAAAATCAACTCATTTTAAAATGTTAACAACATAGATATTGGGAACAATCAGCTCACTACCACTGGAATTCACAAATCTAGCTCAGAGAGAGATCAGAGAGGTGCCTGAGGACCAGAAGAAAGCAGACGTCACTGCAGGCTTCAGCAAGGGCAAGAAGGAGGACCCAGGGAACTACAGGCCAGGCAGCCTCAACTTGATCCCTGGAAAGGTGATGGAGCAGTTCCTCCTGGATGCCATCTCTAAGCATGTGAAGGAGAAGAAGGTGATGAGGAGTAGTCAGCATGGATTCACAAAGGGAAAGTCATGCTTAACCAATCTGATAGCCTTCTATGATGGAATGACTGGCTGGGTAGATGAGGGGAGAGCAGTGGATGTTGTCTACCTTGACTTCAGCAAGACTTTTGACACTGTCTCCCATAACATCCTCATAGACAAGCTCAGGAAGTGTGGGTTAGATGAGTGGACAGTGAGGTGGATTGAGAACTGGCTGAATGGCAGAGCTCAGAGGGTTGTGATCAGCGGCGCAGAGTCTATTTGGAGGCCTGTAGCTAGCGGTGTCCCCCAGAGGTCAATACTGGGTGCAGGATTGTTCAACTTCTTCATCAGTGACCTGGATGAAGGGACAGAGGGCACCCTCAGCAAGTTTACTGAGGATACAAAATGGGGAAGAGTGGCTGATCCACCAGAGGGCTGTGCTGCCATTTGCAGGGACCTTGACAGTCTGGAGAGATGGGTGGAGAAGAACCTCATGCCATTCAACAAAGGGAAGTGCAGAGTCCTGCACTGAGGGAGGAATAACCCCATGCCCACTATCCACTGCTCAGGAACAGTCCTGGGTTAAACGAAACACAAACTGACAGGTTTCCTCCGGCTTTTGGAAGCTCTCCAGAGCTGCATGCGGAAGAGCCTCTTGAGCGTGCAGTAGGGATGCGCGTGGAGTGTCTGCAAGGTGCATGTGTGGCCGGAGCCCGCTGTCCACTCCTCCACCCAAGCAGCACCAGGAGGAGATGTGGCCATACAAGTAGGCCAAGGAGAGGTAGGAGGCAAAGTCCGGGCCACCAGCACTGCTGTCCCCTGCATGCGAGCAAGTTGTTCATGCAAAATATAAATTGAGGCAGAAAGCCAGGCAAAAAAATCCCAGTCAAAAACTTTCTTTTGCCTCTGAACAAATGCTCACCTGCTAAACGGCCTTTCTTCACCCAAGGAACTCTTCTCCCTTCCCTGTCTTGTTTTTTTGCTGCAGGATCTCTTGGCTATCTTGTATAGGGAAGACCCTTCCACTGAGGGGATCTTCAGAAAAGCTGCCAATGAGAAGGCTCACAATGAGTTGAAGGAGGACCAAAACAAAATCAGGCAGGTTCATCTGCACAGCAAACTTGTTGGCAGTGGTCTTGAAGGTGAATACTTCTGCCTTTGAGCTGTGAGAGTAGATTGCAAATCTGCATGGGACCACTTGAGTGCCTAGACTGAGCCAGGTGGGACTCAAAGCTAAAACCGTACTGAATCCATATGAAATATTTCAGGCTTAGGCAAGCTTGGCATTTGTCTTTTCCACCTGATTTTCAGTTCCACTTCAGTTCCTGGCTGTAAACCAAATCAAAGAAACAATTTCGGCTGAAAACTCTTGGAGGAGAAGGTCTGGTTTTCTTTCTCCTGAGTCACTTCAGTAATTTATAGCATGGTTCCATGAACAGGAGCATTGAAATAACTGAGATGGCTACAAAGGGGGGGCACAGGGACAGGAAAAGAAGGGACAGGGAAATGTACAGTTTTCTTCTGAAGCTTCACAGCAAAAGGCAGCAAATTGTGAAGCTCCACCCCACAAGCAGACAGAGTTCATCCGCAGCGTAAAGTCTGCTACTTCTGTTTCTCACTCGGTACTATATATGTTGGTGTAGTAACAGATACTACTTCTCTCACGTGCCAGCTCATGCTCAAAAACGCATCTACAGAGGTTTAAGTGAAGTTTTTGCAGGGGGCTGAAAAGAAGTAATATTCTCTCTACCTATGACTATGACAAGAGTTTGGAGATTTCCTCTTTTCTGAGGGCTTAGCTTTCCATCCCTCTTGTTGTTATAACACAGACATTTTAACTAACCCCAAGCAAAATAAAAGCTGAAGAAAAAAAAGAAATGTCATCACCAGGAAGTGGCACTGAGCCCCAACTCTAGCACCAACAGTACTGGTGGATCTTGCACACCAGAAAAGAAGAGCAGCAGCAGTGTGTGGATCAGGTACAAGAGAGGTGTGAAAGCCCCTGGCTGGCAGCTGCCATATGTCCAGACGCAGAACTCCTGGGGCTCAGCTCCAGGCTTCTGGAAGAGACAATGTCCTCACTCAGAGATTGCTGCCACAATTTGTTTTAGGAGGCCACCCAGTGGCTGAGACATCAGGCTGGGGCCAGAGTAACAGAATTCATCTCCAGTGCAATACCTTCATCTTCACACAGGCTGTGGACAACACGCCTGTAATAGCAGCCCTTTAGCAATCCTTACTCCAGTGGTCACAGGTCTCCCTCTCTCCATCTCCCTACTCTGTCCAGTCCATTCCAGCCAGACAACTAGCAGAATTTAGCAAGTACACTCGCAACATTCCTTACTGGGCACGTACAAACTGAAGATTTTGGAGGCTATGCAGGGGCTCTTTTTCTTGGGAACACAAAGTACCATGTTCCTCACACCCTGGCAACATCTCCCCAGATTTCGAGTCCCTGGTCCAAAGCCAGAAACATCTGGATAGCCAAGCTCCAAATTTCAGAAGATATGAGCCAAGTCCCCTCAAACCAAGGGTTTTATTGCTTCCAGCCAGCTTTGTCAGTTTTCCCAAACTGAAGGGCCACAGTGGTCAGGCAATGGCTGCTAAGTGAGGCAGAATTTCTGACTCCTTCCCAGGATCCAAATGCTCATTCACTAACTTTGCATGCCCAGACACCAGTAAATAGGCTGAAGGACAGCCTTCTCCTCCCTCCCTCCCCAGGGACACTTGTACTGTGCTTCTCCAGCCCCACATCTCCTTGCCCCACTGCCCTGCTGTTAAACATGCAATTTCACAACTTCCATTCCTGCACTGACTCTGCCAGCTGCCCATTCAGTAATTACAAAGCCATTCCTTCCTCTTTTTCCTTGCCTCCCACACTCGGGCTTAAGGTTGTTTTTTTTTCTTTTTACTCCTATTTCTGAAAGATTCTCTTACAATATAGCTTCCCCTGTGCCTTGCAGGCTTCCTAAGAAAAGCTCTCTGCTACTCAGAATTCTCTCATCTATGACCATCTATGTTGTCATGGAGAACAGACATCTGTCACAGCAACATAACTGAGCAAAAAGGAATAGCATTTCATCAGTGAATTATATTTGTACCAAAGATTTGAGAAAGAGAGGGCATGGGTATTTTATATATGCAGTCTCGCCAAAGTAATCAAGACTTTATATCACCACCCATGTAGATAAGAAAAGAGCTTTTACTATTTCAGTATCCCTTAATTGCTTTTACATTTCTCTTAGGTTTTCTTAATGTTTTATTATTAAAACTCTCATGTAATCTGAAAACTTGTTCTGATTATTTGTCATGGCAGGGAATACAGTTCATTACAGACAACATATCAAGAGCCCACTTCATTCTCCCATTTCCTACCAGATCACATCTTTATGGTATCTAAATCCTTTGCTTTTACAGAAAAGCAAAATTATGAGTGCATCTCAAGTACTGCAGGCTGCTTTTCAGGACATTTGTACTTCAGTCAGCAACATGTGATCCAGCAGATTTGTATGTCCTCCCAGCAAAATTGTGCAGCCCAGTGATACTGCAGAGCAGGTTAAGAAAATACTGTCAGCTTAACTAGAAACCGTGGTGTTTTTCCTTTTTTTTTTTTTTCCTTAAAAGCTTGTAAAAACCCGCAAAGGCATTACAGTGACACCTTGTGGTTATATTCCCTCATTACTTCAGCTTGCATGCTTTGCCTGCAGAAGTCTGAAACGCCACCGGCTCTGCGATGCCTTGAATGTCTTCTAAAACGCAGGCACAGTTACAGATGTTGTTTGCCCGCTATCACATTCACATCTAACATCGGTTTTGTCTTGGCAGCCAGCTCTCCCAGGAGCTCCCCTGAAAGCCTCTCTATAGCGTCTACTCACTAACTCCGCACGGCCACCAGACCAATATGAAGCTGCCTCGTGCTCCTGCATGGAGTCACGTGCTCTCAAAGCAGCTCCCCTCTGGAGAGGCACTGCAGTGTAGGGGACTGATCTCAGGTGTTGATGCCCCTGTTATCTGAGAATGAGAATATGATTTGCCATGAAAAATGAAGGTCTGGTTCAAGAATTAGTGCTTTCCATGACCTTCCCTTGGTAAATTGGCTGTTTGCACCTGCCTTTGCCTGTGCCGGCTGGCTGAACTGGCAGGAGGTAGTAAGGGGAGTTCATGACCTAGTGCCATTGCCTGCTAACGGCGTACGGCCCTTCTTCAGGGTTGACCAACAAGCCTAAACAGAACACTCGACCTGAGGAGAAAAAGGTGAATAAAGGCTGTCGGCTTTGCCTACAGATGACTTTGCCTAACAAAGGTGGATTGCCCTGGGAGTAAGATCAATCTTAAATGTAGTCTGCATGTCATTCAGCGGGATAAGCTCTTATGTAACCCCCCTTCCCACCCCTGTCCCCTGGTATTTCAGCAAAACCCATTTACAGGCAGAACCATCACTCTTCGCTCAACACCCCAGTTCCTGGAGAACAGCAACCCCCTCCTCAAAGATCTCTCCGGATTTAGCTGTGCGGCTAGGAAAGAACAGGAACTTCTGAGCCCAGAGAAACCCAGGACAGAGGCGAGAAGGATTCGTCGTGGGCTACCCAAGCCGCGATGAGGCTGGAGGCAGCGCACGCCCACGAACACCCCCCGTCGCCTCGCGGCCCGCCGGGAAAATACCCCTAAGTCAACACCGGCTCCGGCCCGCTGGAGCCCGCGCGGCGCCAACGGCTGTCGCCCCACCCCGCCGGTTGCCGCAGGCGACCGTTGCCGCCCTCCTCTTCCCGCGGGGCGGGGCCGCTCGCGCCGCCCCCGGAGACCGTTGCCGGGCCCAGACGCCCCGCTCCAAACGCCGCTGGCGGTAGCCGACCTTCCGTCGCCTTCACCATGTTGCCCGTCCGCGGCCCCGCGGCGGCCCCCTACAGCTACTGCAGCCAGCCCCGCGCCCTGCCCGCCCGGCCGAAGTACCGAGTGCCGCCGGACGCCGCCGAGCAGTGAGTGCCGGCACCGGCTGGGCGGCCGGGCCGCCCCTCCCGCAGGCTGCGCGCCGCGGCCGGGCGGGCCGCCCCTGCCCGGCTCTGCCCTCACCTGCCGCCCCGCCGCGGCTCTGCCCGCCTGCCGGCGGCGGTGGGGCAGCAGGACCGTCCTTCTCTGCGTGACCGCGGGGCCCCTCCGGAGCCCTTTCAGCGTCATTGTCGCTTGTCGAGATGTTAATATTTAGTCTGCGGCTCTGTAACCACAACTGTCGGTTCTTGGTGTTGCAGAGAGAAGGAACCTGTTCGTTACGCAAACCTCATGTATGACAGGAGAGTGGTGCGCGGCAACACTTACGCCCTTCAGGTCATACCTGTGGTATGTTTTTTTATGTGGATTGTACTACAGTCTTCTTGAAAAGTAAGACGTAGGGCAGGAAAACAATTGCCGATTAATAACTTTAACTATTGATGCTGTAATTTTATAAAAAAATATTTCACGCAGTCACAGGTTCTCCACTTAAATTGTCATGCAATTGTTTCCCACTTTTGTTTAAAGGACTGACTTCCCCGTGAACTTTGCTGGGTTTAGGAGATTTTTTTTCTTTCTTCAAGTGATTTTTTTTCCCATTTCTTTGCTGTCATGATATTGAGCACAAGTCATCACTGCATCATCTGCTGCCGTATTTATTCACAGATGTCATCAGCGAGGATAGCAACTCTTGGGGAAATTAAGCTTTTGGGTGAACTTGAGCTTGCCCTACTGTAGAAGCAGAGCCATATAGATCATAAGGCCAGCTGTATGCAAAAGCTGCTCATGTGAGGCAAAGGCTTTTTGTTTCTCCTGACACAGTAAATGTTTTGGTGATATTTATTTTCAGAGAATATTTCTTGACAGATAAATTGGTCATATAAGAATTGAGAACAGTTCTGTATTTTAAAAAGCAACTTTGTGAGAATGTCATTGTGTTGTTCTGCAGTGGTTTCTTATTGTAAACTTCACATCTGTTTAAAAAAGTTCAAAAGTGATTTTCCTTTCAATCCACAAACACAGTATGGAATTTAAAAGTTACTCTGGGTTTCTTTTGCTTTATCCTTCTTCAGCAAGAAAGATTCTGTAATTTCAGTCTTGCAGACAACTTAGTTGAAAATATGAAAACTGGACTTAAATCCATCTGACATTTTAATGCTTCACCTAGAAATTCTCAACTCATTTGTGAGCAAGAACATGCTATTTTAATATACTTTGTCTTACAAGTAGAGTTCTGTATATAACACCTATTTCCAAATAACAATTGATTGCTTTTCGTGTGAGATCCTGTTATTATATGCCTGCAGGCAGTGTACTGTGATAGTTTCGTGCCCTACAGTCCTTATGGCAACTGACAGTTTAAACTCAGGACCCTGAAAAGTAATTCTGAAATAGTAGATTTGTGGGATTAAAAAAAACAGTCTTCATTTACCAGTAGGGATAAGTTAGTAACATTTCTACATATGAAGCTTATAGTGATTTTTTTTTTTCCCCCTCCCTATTCCCTGCCTAGAGTACCCAGCCAGATCCTCTTGAAATTCAAAGGCAGAGAGAAGCACGGAGAAGAGCACTGTCCAGAAAACGAGCAAAAGAGCAGATGCAGCCAAGGACACCTGAGCCTGTGGAAGGCAGAGAGCATGTTCATGTGCAAACAGGTAAAGGCTGAAGAGATTTAAATTTTGTCTGAAAACAAAAACATGCTGATCCATATTCACCTACTAAATTCATGATGCAGTTGGTAGCATCACATAGAATTAAGGTTCTCTTATCCTTTTGCTTATAACCTCTTATTGTTAGCTGCATTTAATATCAATAACCTTTGCTAATTAGGGTGAGATTTTTCCAGAGTTTTTTTTTCAATTTTAAGTATACATTCTTGAACACACGCCAAGACTTCTTCATTTACTCTTGCTTTTACCAGTATCATCAGAGATGTTTGGTATATACCTCAAACTAAGTTTTTTTATTATTATTATTGCATAGGGATGCAGTCATATTTAAGAATAAGACTATTATTAAAAATTACCAAAAACCTCCCTCTAATTTAGAATAGGAAACTAGCCCTCATATATTTATAGGAAAAGGATGAAATTTGGCAGTGAGATAATCATGAGGTGATTGTAAAGTTGTGCTGTGCCCCTCTGAAAATCACTTCAGACTGGACTGACTTATACACTGGGAAAACTGCTGTGGCACAGCTTCTACATCACTTCCCACCTTCACCATTGAAATACCATTGGACACAGAAGGAGGTTGCCTAGTGTGGAAGTTCTGATCTCTTCTATCTCTGATTCTGGTCTCTTCCCACTGACTAATGCTGGTGAACTTATATACTCCACAGCCGTTCTTTGCTGAGCCAGGCTATCTGTCCCTACAGTAGGAGACAGAGAGTTATTATTCAAATCAAGCACATACCACTGTAGATGTGCAGCTATCTCAAGGCCACTGTTTTGCCACATATGACAGAAAATACATGTTTTCAATGTAGCTGGTTAATAGAAATATAGTCAGTATCCCTTTTCACACTTTCCTTATCCTGTTTGACTTTACCACAAGCTGTTTATTCTGCTAGGTGGATTGTAATGGTCTAGACTCAGACTTTTGACACCTGAGTGAAATGTGCTTTCAGGAGCCATTTCCCAGAGGTGCAGGAGACGTTACAGAGAACATGGCATCAGAGGGCCTAGGAGGAAAACTGATGTATGTTTTAAGTTGAGTTTTATTTTTTTACTGTGTAGAAATCTTTTTACTGTACACTGTGAATATAATTTACCCTATACAGTCATCAGGAATAGTCATGAGTTTAACTAAACAGAAACCAGCCTACAACATTTGTCATGATTTTGCTTTCTAGAGCTATATTTGGAAGATATTAGTGACCGGGTAATAGAAGTTGATGTGGAGTGTCAGACAGATGCATTTCTGGACAGACCACCCACTCCCCTCTTCATACCAGCCAAAACTGGAAGAGATGTGGACACGCAAATAGAAGAAGGAGAGGTATGAGGCAAAGTCTGGGCCACAGGAACAGTCAGAAGATGTTTCCCATAGGAAACAAGTTTCCTATGCAAAATGGGGGCAGCAAGTACAGGGATTTCTACTGACAGCACATTTAAAAAAAAAAAAAAGTCTGTCTCCATAATCTGCTGCAGGTTATAACTGCAAAGTTAAGGTAGGTGCTTACTGTTCTGCTGTTTTCAGCTAAGAACTACCGTATTGAGAAATGTTCTCCCCTGTAGAAAGAGCCTCCAGGCCGAGAGGGGTTGGGAGGAGGGAGGTGAGCAGAAACCGGGTCCAGGGGAGTGCTCTGCCTCTCCCTGCCAGCCTCCAGAGTGTCTGCGAGGGGGGGTGTGGTGTTGCGGAGTCCATGCGAGAGGCCCAATCTCCTGCCGGCCCACTCATCATTTAGGCCCCAGCTGTGCTTGTGCTTCCTGCCGGAGCTGGCAAGGGGCCCCCACCTGCACAGCTCAGCACTGCCTTGAGCACAAGTGCTTTGCTCATCCTCCTTGCCTGCTGTGCTGTTAAGAGGGATTGTGATCAAGGGTCATTTGTCTCTCTTTCCCTGACTATCATGCTCAGTTGTTTGACTTTGACATTGAAGTGAAGCCGATGCTGGAAATATTGATTGGGAAGACTGTTGAGCAAGCTTTGCTGGAAGTCATGGAGGAAGAAGAGCTGGCCAACCTGTGGGCTCATCAGCGTGCGTATGGAGAACTGCGTAACACAGAGCTGGCCGAGGTACAGCGCCTGGAAGAGCAGGAGAGGCGATACAGTGAGGAGAAGGTAGGAGCGACTAAGAGCAAAATGGGCCCTTTGAATGCTTGTGGTAAGAGAGAAAACCGTTTCCAGCAGTGAAAGGCAGGCTGTGGAATAAGTCGGCTTTGCCCCAGAGGGTACTGTCAGGTTGGACACGCCTCCAAGCAGTGGGGTGCCGTCTGGCTGCCCGCTGCAGTTAGCTCTGCTGCAGCAGCAGGACGCTGGTGTGTTTCTTTGGAGCAGGTGTGCTCCAGGGACACCAGCTCAAGAGGCCAAAGCCAAGAGCATTTTCCTTCTGTACCCAGTGCCGCTGACAGCCAAGCAGTTAGCTTAGCCGTTTGCTTTACAAGAGCTGTTGAATGAATAGTCATAGTGCTCTAAAATAAAATGGGCACCTTCCTAGCCTAAAGGTTAGGAAGTACTGAATGCATGCAGTACTGAATGTGCACACATACCTCTCAAGATCTCCAAGTATTAAGGGATCTATATTAGTAGGACCCAGTAAATAATAAACAGAAAGAGCAACTCTCTATTATTTGCTATTCATCAGCCTTATATATGTGTGTTTTTAATGTTTTCTTGCACCCACCTCAGTTTTAATCTTTTCTTACACTGAATAGGATATAAAATTGGAACGGTGAAAAGTTCAGAAAATCCTGAACCAACCTCAGCTCACTTCAAAGCTAACCATCAGCTTTATCTGCAGTAACAAAGCATTGTGTCATGAGATCAGTGCATGCTAAGATAGCAGAGAAGGGTTTCATTTGGCCAGCTGCAAAACCATTACTTTACAGACTTTCCAAAACCAGAAAAGCGATACCGAAGGAATGTGTTTCCCTCTAGTCCCTGTAAATTTTGGCAATCCATAGATTGAATACAAGCCTGCTTTCAAATGTTCTTTCATATGAAGAGCTTTTTGCCAAAGTAGAGGCCACAAATACTGGCTGGAGGCCATAAATACTGGGTGATATCTATATTTACTCCCTTGATTATATCTTTGCTTTATGGGTTTTATGTTGTGATCATTCTTCAAAATCTAAATCAAAAGAGTAACAACTAAAGATCTGAAAGTTTTACATACAATATTCTCTTGCCAGGAACGTCGCAAACGCCAGCAGATGCAAGTGCTACAGAAACAGAAAGAAACGACAGAGAAAATTGCAGCTCGGGCATTTGCTCAGCGTTACTTGGCTGATCTCATTCCATCAGTCTTCAACAATCTTCGTGAGAGTGGGTATTTCTATGACCCTGTAGAGAGAGGTTTGTATTTATTTTTTTTTTAATATGTGAACTGAGTAATATAACAGGCAAAACAACCATAAAACACAGCTTACAATTCTATCACTTAGTACAATATAATAGACTTCATTTATTTAGTCATTTACATTTGTGGCTGAACAGAGTTTTCAAACTCAGATTGTTTTTAACAACAAACATTGGCCATCTGTACAAGTAAGTGCTATCTGACAGTTTCACTTGTAATGAGAAGAGCTGCTTTTGAATTGGTGTGAAATATATGGATGGATAGGATTGGTAGAACACAGAGAAAGAGATCCAAATTGTAGTAAATGTATTATGATAGGACAGGCAAAGAAGTCCCTTTTTTGTGTGTCAGTCTGAATCTTCATTAATGATTATCAAAGCAAGGGAGAAATTAGTCAGTTAGAATTAGAACTGGGCCCTGAAAATAATTTCTGAATTTTTACCTCAATGATTTCCAAGCTTTTAGAATCAACACCTTTTCTCATGGACTACCTTGCTGCTATGTCATCAAACATTTGACTGGCAAGTTTATAAATCCCAGTGCTTAATATGGGTCTACACACCACTTTCCAGGGCCCCACACTGCTGCCCAGACTACCGCCAGAAAACAGGTGCTCCCCCCAACATGAGTCATTGGGGCAAATGTAGAATCTGGGCGTATCTTGCAAATGGAGCAGAATGATTTGAGAAAACATAAGCAAGAACTCTTTGGTCAGAGGGACTGAACAGTTTTGGCAGACCAGAGGCCAGATGTCATTAGAAAGAAAAGCAAGAAATGTTATTCTCCTGGATTGCTCAGAAGAGTTATTTTCACCTAACTAGAACATGACTGTGCATCTCACTTGTGCCTGCCTTTTGAGGGTGGCAAACCCCTTTGAAAAGCACTGAAGTTGAGAGTACTCTGGCCCAGATCCATAAAGATGAGGAAGCTAAATAGAAGAGGGTGGAGCTAAGATGCCCAATATCTTCTGAGAGTTTTCATCTGGCTCTTACAAAGTGAGCATCTTCTAGCAATGGTGTTCATCCTTTAATGACTGCAGCAAATGAAAAACAGCTCCCAAGATCCTCCCCTCTCATTCATCCTTAATTTTAAAAAAATTACTTTTTCTTGCTTTCTTCCTGTCAAATTCTTACAGATATTGAGACAGAATTCCTTCCATGGCTGATGACAGAAGTGGAAGAAGCACTGGAGAAGAAGGTTCTGGGGAGGACAGTGCTTGACTGTAAGTTACAAAATCCTGGAATATAATCTGAACTGCTTGATATTCCTGTTTTTCCCTAGTCAAAACAAATATAACATTTACAAGGTCACTGTGGGCTAAGGCAACAGGTGTCATTTTAACAAGAACTTCAAGTGCCCACAGCTTTTTGTGTTTTTTCTCTTTTTTGTAAAACACTTTTAATGCTGGTAAATCACCACTGCATATACTTAGGTAACTAATTCTCGGCTGAAATAGTAGAAATGTCAGGCATGCTGCACTACTGTCTTTCAGGTGGTTGTATATTGTTTCTGAAATGTGCTGCTGGAGGATGCCACACATTTGGCAGAAGTAAAATGGTTAAAGGATGCAAATTGTTTTCTGTACTCTAGTAACTTTTATTCCTCATGTTACACAGCCAGCACTGCTGTGCTCTTTTCCATAGTGTTCCCTATTGTTCCCAATTGTGCCTGTGCCCTTGTTGTGGGAACAGAGAAGTTGATACTGTCTACAGCCACTTGTATACCACTTTGTATAAGCTACCTGAGCTATGGAGTAATATGTTCCTCCCAAATTAAAGGAGAAGCGGCTGTGTTTGGCTGAACGATCAGGTGACGGATACTTTCCCTCAGAACAAGGGCTTACCTCCTCAGCAGTCAATAATCATGTCCTTGCTTTGGAAATAGATGAAAACATCCGTGTCTACTTTCTTGTGGGCCAATTCAAGATAAGCATTTGGGTTCTTCTATTAGTCGGTCTTCAGAGGCTGTGATTGAAATACCTAAACAGTCTGAAATCCATCTAGTATAGAAGCTACAACATTATGATGAATGCATGTTCACCTTGGTGGTTCTAGATCAAAACACTTCTTACACTTGCATTAAATCTTCATTCCTCTGCTTTTCCTCTTGGTGTGATTTTTGTGTTGCAATTAGAATCACAGCTGTACTTGTGTATTTGTATCCTTTGTGTTTATTTTCCGTTTAACCAAGACGATGAATTTCCTGAATTAAGTTATAGTTTGGATAATTATAACTGATCTGTTAGGTATTTTATCCTATGCTTTATGTACTGATATGTATACTCAAGTATAACTTTTTAATGTAGCTCTTCTGGGGAGGGAGGGAGGAGGATTCTCTCTCTTTTTACTTAAACTGTTGTGTGCAACTACTGAATAAACAATCCAAGGAGAATGTTACTGTAGGATATACTGTTGATGAGAACATGCATAGTATTCATGTTAAATCTTTCCTTTTAATTTTTACAACCGGATACCCCTGTCTTGCACCACTTCCAAGATGCATGGAGCAACTGGAGCATGCAAATAACACTACATTGCCCCTGTTCTGCAGTTCACTCTCCATATTTCTTTGCTTATACCCAATCCCCCAGTGTTGAGTAAACACCATCTCTGCAACAGGAACTGCAATTTGCATTCTCCAACAGGTTTTGTAGAGGCAGATGCTGCCTTAGCTAGGTTGTTTGTGGCTGCTTCTCCCCTTACAGAAAAGCATAAAAAAAGTCTCAGAGGATCCATTTTTAACCTATTTGAATGTAGAAGCTATTTAAGCCTCACTGTCCAAAAGAGCCGTGAACTGCAGGTGAAAGCTTCACAGTCTAATGAGGCTATGTTTTTCCTCCCAGAGATGACCACTACTTCTTTTATATACAAAACTCAACCTGTGAATTATCAATGAAGCTTTTTTTCATCACCTCTGCATTGTCCCATTTTCTGTATTAAACCTTTTTTCATTCATTCTTGGCCTCTGTGTCATATGTAATATTTAATTGATGTATTTCAAAGTGATAGTTGAATTGTTGTTAATTGATTTGGAAGTGGTATAACATTTGAAAAAAGTTACAAAGGATGAACAGCAAAAATAAAGAACAGCTGCTTTTCAGAATGACAGAATCTTTTGGCGATGCCCATAGTTCCAGTATTTCCCACTGCCAAAAGTGTCATGCTGTGTGCATGTTCTTGTTCCTGGCAGGGTGACCTGCTCAAGCAGTGACCAAAGAACTGGGAGAGGAGAAGAACCAAACAATCCAGGTGAACCCCTTCAAATCTCTCCTTTCAGGTCAAACAGCTCAATTTGGTTGAAGCTATAGGCTACAACGAACAGGAAAGGTTTTGTTCCTTCATGTATTCTTTCATTTTTAGTGTTATTTCAGTTTGTTTTCTTGTTTGAGAGTTAATAGGTCAATAATACATAAAATCATTTCAAATTACAGCTTTTTCTTCATGTTTGTTAATGATGGCTTTCTCTGTTTCAGCCTTGATTTGTACAGTGGTTGGAAAACGCTTAGATGCCTTTAGTCATCAACTGTCTGGTCAGACAGAGGCATGTGCTGAAGAGCCCTCGTCAACAGACACAGCCCAACAGCCAGCTGGTCTGACAGAAGATGCCAGCCAACCAGCTGTACAGAAAGAAGTGACTGACCAACCTGTTGTTGAGGAACAATTTTTGCCTCACATCTCTCTTCAGTTAGAGGAATCAGATCAAGCAGAAATGGAGGATTTTGAAACTGAGGAACAAGAAGGTAAGTCATCAAGTCATCGGATAAATGAAGATGAATAGCTTAGCCAAAGGAAGAGATTAATTCCTGTCTATTTACAGGGGTTGTGCCCTAGCCATGCTAAAGGATGAACCTGAACAACAGTTGAGCCTTAAAGCGTGTTTTCCAAATGCTGACATTGCTGATTTCAGACTATACGAATTGAGAGAGATTATTAATGTAGTGAATTAGAGTGAAATTCTATCCCCTTCCACACAGTCCTTGCAAAGCTGGGTCCTTCACAGTTGAAAAATGATACTGTGCCATACCACATGCTAGAAGGATATGAGAAGGACATTAATAGCATCCTAATAACTGTTGCAAGTTCTTTGATCACATTTTCAGAACAGAGATTTCCTTATTTTGTCTATTTTGGAAGGTAACTATTTTGGCACTGTTTTTCTACTCATGTTAGTCTCTCCTCTCCTGACAAACTTGGCTGGGCATCTCAGCAGGCAAGGGACAAAAGGCCATTGTTCCCAAAGCTCTTGGAGTTCTCAGAGTTATGTGCCACTGGGAACTACTGTTGGTACCAAGTCCTCCTCATCCTCCTGACCCCACAGCACTGCTGAGGGAATCGAGCCACATGCTAAGTCCAGCCTCAGTTTTGCTTCAAATCCCCCTTTCCTGCTGAGCTGCTGGAGAGCTGCCGGGCACCACTGGCAAAAGGCACCCACACTACCACACGGACCTGGCTGTTTGTCGGCCAGCTTCCCCAGTGGAACAAACTCATGAAAGTACATCTGTGCCCCAGCGTGGCAACGTTGTTCCCTTTACTAGCTAAACCTGTGGGAAAAGTGCCACCTTGTGGCCTTCTGCCTTCTGCTACCTCCTCTCAGCGGTGCAGCGGTGTAGAGAGCAACTACCCGGTTAGTACCTGGTAGGCCAGGTCCAAGTCTGAAAGTGAGACTTCAGAAAGGACCTATGAAGAGACATGTAGCTGCTCCACATCTCATATTCTAAAAAGGGATGTCCAGATTTTCTCCTAGTCCACTTGTACATGTGACTTCAGAGGCATACCTGCCTTTCCTCATCCCAAGCTAGGACAGCTGATGATAACCAGTGCAGCTGCTGCTTATGTGGAAAAGCTCCCTTGGAAGGTGTTGTGTATTTACCTGTCTCTTTAGGTAGCAGAAAAGCAGAAGTAATGAAATGTCACTAACAACAAATCCGCTCAGTGGTTTGAGCCACAACATATTTGAATGTGTTAAACTGGATGCCTGTACTCAGGTAGTACAGACTGTAGATAAATTGACTCATGGATACTTTCTAAAAATTGAATATTCTTCTAAACTCCTCCTCTGCTTGCTAAGTTCTGAGTATTTCAACGTACTTTGCTTGGTTTTTCATTTATCATTGATTCCTCAAAGCATCCAGCAGTATATGTTGTATGCCTGAAATTGAGATAACCACTGCTCTGTAAATTTGTCTGTGAATTTCTAAGAAGAATTTATTTTTATGACACACAAGACTGAAAGTGAAGGTTTGAAGTGAAAATCTGGTTCAGACATTGAAGTCAGTGGGAGATTTTCCTCAATTTCAGTTGGACCAAGATTTTGCACTGTTTTTGTTCCCATGTTAGAGACTCCTGTCATGACTTCACATAAATCATTCTCATTCTGGCTAATTTTATCTAGATATAGATAAATAAAAAGGCACTGAGACATGGTTCATGAGAATTGTAAATGTTTCAGCTTCTTTCATGGAACAGTGTATGTCAGTTTTAAGAGTTCCTCATTACTGAACGGGGTTGTTTTCTCATATCTTTACAGCAGACATACCATAGCCTGGAGGACTGCCATGGAGCATTTCTGAAAAGATGCAAGCAAATAAATGCTGACTTGAATATTTGTTTTTTAAAATGTTACAAGGGGGGAAGTGGTCACCTGGAATATTTTCGTATTTGTCACTTTTGCTTTGTGTTTTATTGCTAGAAAATTTACTTAGTGTTGAATTACTCTCTTTAAATAGATTGTGGCATTACATAATGCAAAGTATATAAAATTATATTCTTAAATTATTGTAAAAAGAATTAATGAATTGCATGCACTGCATTTTTACTTCATTAGGGTTTATGAATACAGCCCAAGCCTGTAAATCACATTATAGTGTAATGGTTGTACTTTTGAGAAAAGAAAGTGTTGTTTTTAAATAGGGTTTTAATATAGTCTTTCTTTCCAGTCTGTGACCTGCAATAATCCATCCTAATCTTTCACAGAGTAAAAGTGGATAAAAAGAAAGCCTCCATGTTGTACTTCTTTGATGGAAACACTGTCTTTAATTCTGTATGTGTCTATAGGATTGGGGGCCTGAGCAAACACCTCACTCCCCAGAACTTCCATGAGTTGAGGGTCAAGTGTGCATCCTCCAGGAGGGTCTTGGCCAAAAAGCACCTGGCTTTATATTTCTGAAACCGTTTTTCTGTGACAACATAGCTCAGATTAGTGGAGGAGAGGAAGAGGAAAGTGAACATAACAAACACGGTAAACTTTATTCCTCCACTTTTTTCCCTAATAATAGCCACTGAACAGGAAACTCTATACCCACACACTTTGCATTGATGACCAAGCCTGTGGCAGTAAAAGTAAGGAAAAATTGCCAAAGAATAGTCTACTAACACGGAATGTTGAATTATGACTGCTAAGGAGCCTGGGAGTTTGGTTTTGAAAAGTTTTTGGTTTTCTTTTTTAACAGTGTTTAACCACAGTGGCAAAACCTGCTTTGCTTCAAATCCTACAGACCTGAGCATTCAGTTTAGTAAACCAATCTGCAGTAGTTTCTTCAAGAGCCCCTGGCTGCCTGGGAATGTCTCATGCTCTCTTCTGCTGCATGGGTGGTCTGATCTCCCATGAAACCTGTCCATTACTGCCAGAGGTCAGTGAAGACACCAGTCCTTAACACTCCTCTACTTTAAAGCCATTTTTCTGGGAGTTCTCAGCAGTGTTTCTTCCTCCAGACCAAATATTCAGGCTTATAGTCCTTTTAAGTTGCATCTCCCAGAACCACAGAGGCTGGGGAAGGAGAAATACTAGCTGATGGTGTTCTTCCCGAGGCAAAGTTGTTCCAGCTCTGTTCTCCATTGATTGTCCTTGTCCACCACTACATGTGATAGATTGGCCTGTAGTCGCAGAATCTCTGGTGTTTAGGATGTCCCTTCTGCTGCTCAGTCTGCACTATTCAGTGCAAAGTTTAAGTCCCTTTCTTCTAGATGTTTTCCACCTTCCACTTCCTGGTGTCTTTAGCCCTCAAAGACTTCAAAGGGTTTCACTTGACTGTCCCAGTGCAGAGCTCAGCAGCCAGCCCCGCTGGCAGGGACCTGGTGTCCTTGACCTCCTGTTTCCCCTTCACTGCGCTGTGGGTGATGTGAGGGGGCATGCAGAGTCCCTGTGGCCAGAGCCTATGCGCTGTGGAAGCTTCGGCGGGTTCAGCTGCCTGGGAGGAGCTGTACGGAGAGGTATACAGCAGCCCCGCAGCGACTCCGAGTTATGCTCATGGCCAAACTCTGTCTTGGCAGCCCCAACTAGTGGGAGAGATGGAAAGGGGGAAAGTTTTTTGTCCCTTCCCAAAGTGTTGTGGTGGGGAGCACCTGTTGCACTGGAGAGGCTGCCCGGGGAGGATACTCACCCACAGTCCCCTGCCCCTTTTCTTCCTGGCAGGCTGCTGCAGAGAGTTTTCTCTTTTCTTTTTTGTCTCACTCTTTTTGTTCTACCTTTCCACCAAAGTAACTTTCACTGCAAGAGCTGATGTATGCCACCAGCTGCAGACCCCAGAAATAAACTCTTGTGCATATGAACCTGTCTCAGCATCCTCTGCGCAACAAGTGAGCTCAGCTGCTGAGCTGGTTGTTGGTGTTATACTTTACACAGAGATCAATACCTGGAAACCACATGGACACAGGGAGGTTTTGAACAGCCACTTTGGATAAAAACTCACAAAGCTAGGGAGCCTCACGGTGCATGTGTGGTACTGTTTGGGGCTTTTTCTGACAGATACCCAGAGTCAGCATGACTTGAAGAGGACTCAGCTCCTGAAAGCAAGTAGCACTTAATTCCCCTGTGCTACAAGTGATCCTTTGGACGTAGCGCAATGCCTGAGTGAGCAAGTGCCCCGTTCTGATGGTGCTGGAAAAAGCGCCTGGAAGTGCCTGCCCTTCTGGGAGAGAGCAGCTCTGTTTTTACAATAGCGACCACGATCCTTGTGCATGTTCAGGCTCCTGCTGGTGGTGCTGTTGGGAGCCAAAGGATTTTGCTGAGGGCCGGGACAGGGTCTGTGCCACAAACAGAGCTGGGCTCTGGCTCTCTGCATCGCTGATCAGCACTTCACTTCCACAGCCACCAAGGGGTGAGTGTGTGTGTGTGTGTGTGTGTGTGTACACATGTGAGCATGTGCATGCATGTGTGTTTAAGTGTGTGTGTGTGCGTGCGTGCACACACACCCTCTCACTTGTGTGATGTTTGCTCTGTGAAGCTCTGTGGATGATATCACATGGCAGGGAAATGTCATCTGCTGATCCCTTGGCAGAGACCCCAGAGTGAATGAGTCTCCTGCATAACATGTGAGATCAGCTCTGCGTGTGTGTGTGTTTTCGCGCATGCGTGTGTGCAGCCCAGCAAGTCTCTATTTGGGAAGAGATTTAGCAACAGAAAACACCTGGTTCTTGGGCTGGGTCCCACGAAAGCTTTGTGCCTCAGAGAAATGATGCCTGCAGTGTTGATGGCCAGCAGAGTGCAGTGTTGGTGAAGAAACCCTGCATTTGGCTTCGTTTGTTCAGTCATTTGGTTGCTCTTGAGGGACTCTCCTACATTTTATCTTCAATCCTAGTGTTCGTGTCACCCCAGAGAGGCATTTCTGTTCATGTTAGCTAGCAAAGTGGGGGATACCTCAAGGACTATCTCCTGAGCTGCTGTGTGTACTTCAAGCACTGCAACTGCCACAATCTGCACACACCAAGTGGTTTCACAGTGACTGTTCAGGAGCTGTATCTTGAAGGGGTTGTATGCTCCAGAGAAGAGGTGTGTCTCTATCTTCGTCATGCCCCCAGCCCTGACTAGGGAGAGCTGCTTGCAAAAGCCTCCAGGCCCATGGTCTGGAGGACAGGGAGAGGCAGCAGGAGTCTTGGGAAGAAGCAGCGTGGCCTTTTGGACTTTAATCCTTAAAGTCACAGATTTCAAAGTCAGGAGGTGCCACTGTTATCTTCTGCATAGCACATCCCTGGAAAGAAAAGGTGCAATTATTCCACCCCCAGGGGCACTTCTGTAGAGCTGTCAGGCTTGGCTGTTTCCTGCCCAAGCCAGATGTCTGCTGTTTCAAAACTTTGCTACAAGTACATAACCTAACATATAGCCAAATGTTTGCTGAGAGCTCCCTACAGGTCTCCATGAGGAGAAAAAGTGCTTAAAGTAGGTGGCTACTTAGCAGGGCTTGGGGTACAAATGGTGTTGGGGTCAGTGCCTAGAGCTCCGCTCTTGGGAAAGAGGCCAGAAGTAAACTAAATGAGTTGAATGTAGTAATGTGCAAAAGAATGAGACCCCTTTCTACACAGTTAAAGATTAATGACTAGTACCTGATCTAGCAAGTTCAGAGCTGTGGCCCTCCAGCATTCAGCCCTCATGTACAGCACAGCTTTGGAAGTGCAGGCTAGGAGATCCTCCAGCCCTTAGTCAACTGAGTTTAACTCAGGATCTTACATCTTCCAGTCTGTGCTGTCTTTCATAGAGGGTTAAGAATGTGGGTGGACTTTCTACCTAGTTGCTGTTGTGTTCCCATGAGGGGTAATGCCCAAACCTTCACATACCTCTGCTTTCAGGAGCTGGTGTATTTTCTAGTCATGCCCACTCTGGATATCAGCCAGCAAAAGCCCAAAACAGCAGCATGTATGCACAGCGAGGCTTTCTATCTTTCTGTGCATTATCAACAGCAGCTGGTTACAGTCTCACTGTGTCCATGTGGTTTCCATCTATTGATTTCTGTGTAAAGAGCCAAAGCATTACACCAACAATCAGCTTAGCCCCATGTTTACTTCAGCATATACTTGAGAAGTGGTAAAGACACCAAGACTTGCTGCCTGTCCCTGATTCAGTTGGAAATCCTCGATACTGATACTCAGTACTGAGACTAATACTCATGGCTGGTTTGATGCTGACGGAAAACATGGGTTTCAAAGAGCTGGAAGAAAAATGGATAAAAAGAACACACCTGTGAAAGTGTTTTCTGGCTTGTTTATACGTGTGTGTTAAATACATACCTCACCTTATCCATCTTCAATGGGTACAGCTCTGGTAACCTATAGAAGCTGTATTGTTTTAAACAATAGCAGTATAAGGCTGTCTACAAAACCTTAGTGATTCCTGTCCCGCCCTCTCACAGGAGACATCTTTAGACCAGTATGACCGTCATCAGAAGTACCTGTGAAACTATTTCAGTGTGGTTTCTCATTATTAGGGTAACTCTACTGGTACAAAAGGGAAGCTAGGCTAGCTTAGGGCCCAGAGTATAGCTGTACACACTGTATTGCAGTATTATTGTAGTTATAAACTGCCTTATGTTTCCTCAGCCCACTTCCTTAGCGCCCCCCCTCCACGAACATTTGGTCCTCTCATCTTGCCCAGGCCTTAGATATTCACATCTGACAATATTAGCATACATCCACTGTCACTGACAATTTAAGCTAATATATTAGACAGTGGCCTGGAGTAGCCATGGTAGCATAGACACATATCCTGTGCTGCTGACTGCCATGGGGTTCATAATTTCTGGCAAAAAGTCTGGCTGAGAAGCTAGTAAAATAATGCCTGAAACTACCCCAGAAAGATTGCTTCCACCTGTCAGAGTCCTAGCTGGAGAGAATATATACTGTAAAAAATGATCTAACAATGAAATTTGACTCAATAGGAATCATAATTGAATCATGCTTTGAAAATTGAAAGTATATCCACTTTAAAAATAACTTTTTAAAGATGGTCATGTTAGAAAGTACTCATATAGAATATGACAGGTTACAGAGTACATCTAAAAGATTGCTTAATATGCAACTACTAACAGGCCAAACACTGCAATTTTAACTACTGAATCAAATACATTTGCTTCAAAAACAGTTGACATAATACTCAAGGTATTTAAAGTTCCCTGAAATGCCACACATTGAATCAGAGAATCATAGAAAAATCTAGATTGAAAGGGACTTCTGGAAACCATCTGGTCCAACCTTCTGTTGAAAGCAGGGCCTTAGACTAGGTTATCCAGAGCCCTGTCAAGCCAAGTTGTGAATATTTCCATAGAGGGAGATTCCACCCATTCCCTGGGCAGCTTATTCCTGTGTTTGTTTTCACAGTGAAGAATTTTTTTCTTAGTCTCAAGCAACAGCACGGGCTGGGGTGTGACTGGCTGAGGTGCGGCAATGCTGAAATTGCCCCGGTGCTCGCGGTGGCCAGCACGCTCAGCAGCGCACCCCTGCACCCAGGAGAGCAAGCTGCTGCTGGCACTACATCAGCAGGGGTACGGCCAACAGATCGAGGGGGGCCATGGCTCTGCTCTGCTTGCTGGGGCCCCACTGGGAGGACGGTGCCCAGGTTCAGTCCTTCCCAGTTGAAGAGAGAGACACTGAAAAATTGGAGAAGGACGCAAAGATGACAGCAGTTGGAGAACATGGTGTATGGAGAAAGGTTGATGGAATTTGGTTTGTCCTGCCCAGAGAAGAGAAGGCGGGGGGGGGGGTGTCTAATCACAGTCTCCCCATACGTAAGCTGTAATTACAGACGAAGTGGGGTACCCTCTTTGCAGGGATGCACAGGGACAGGACAAGCGGCAACAGGCACAAGTCCCTTCAGGGGAAACTCCACCTGGATATGTGCATACACTTACTCTGGTCAGTGAATATGTAATTACGCCCCTCAGTTTGCCAATGTCCAAATCTGTAACAAAGACCTAACATAAGGAAGCAGAATAGGTATGTGTTCAGGAAATTTTTAATGCTGTAAGGTACCTTCCTTTAGAGTCATTAACTATCACCAGTGAAAGTGAGGGCATTTCTGCAGATCCTCAGAAGTAACGACAGCTCTCTATTATCACAACTACAATTTTGGCGGTCATGGAGACGTGAATTTTCGACTTCCTTTTCAAAGCTTCCAGGCACCAGAGCTGCGAGGAGAGGCTCCAGCACCAGAGGCAGAGCTAAAGCTCGGCATTACCCGCCTGTCCAAACCGCGCGAGCTTCCCCGGCGAGTCGCGCGTGTCGGTGGGGAGGCGGCAGCGCAGCCCGCCGGCGGCCGCGCCAGGCTCCGCGCACCGCCGCGCTGGCGGGCGGAGGGCGCTGCTGGCGGCGGCGGCGGCTGCGGATCCGCCTCGGCCCGTCCGGTGCCGCTGCAGCCCCGCGGGAGAGCTGTCCCCGCCCCGCCGCTCCCCGCGCAGCCCCGAGCCCGCTGCGCGCCGCCGCTCGCCTGTGCGCGCTGCCCCGCGGAGCCGCCGCCGCCGCCGCGACCGCGCCCGAGGCCGGGAGGGGAGGGGAGGGGACGCGTCGCCCCGGGGCCGGCACCGCCGCGGCGACGGGAAGAGCCGCTGCCGCCGCCGCCGCCGCCGCCGCTGCCGCCCAGCCGGGCGCGGGCGCGGGCGGCCCCGCAGAGCCGGGCCATGAGGTGAGCGGGGCCGCGCCGGGGGGCGGCGGGGTGTCCCGAGCACGGGAAGGCTCCCTGCCGCGGCGGGGAAAGCAAATTACGCCACATGCATCCGCCCTCAGGAGCTCGCTTTTATTTATTCATTTATTTATTTATTTATTTTTCCGCTAAACTTTCTCACAAGCCTCAGCCTCTGCCCCCGGCCAGTGTTTTTGTTTTTTTTTCCCCACTTGTCGCCTTTGCCTTTTGCAGAAGCCTCGGGATGGGCCTCGGGCCGGCTTCGGGAATGAAAAGGCCCCAGAACCGGGGCGGCGGTGGTGGGGGCGCGTCTCGCTTCAGCTGCGCTTTCTTGAGTGTTTATACTCCGTCACGCTAAATATATGGGGCTTCTGTAAAGCGGATGTGCAATGGTTAACTGTATTTTGACACATGCTCTGTAGTAGCGCCCCTGCAGCGTGAAACCGTTTTGACCTGGGAGGTTTATTTCCTTATTAAAACCAGCTGTGGGCCCAAATATATACCCACCACTCGCAAACAGTTCTCAACGCTTGCCTCAGAATTCCTGCCGTCATAAGCCGCCACAGGGCAGTTTACATCAGTATTTCATCCATCTTCAGTGGGATGACAGCTTACTGTGGTCAGGTCTTTAGCTGTCATTGACTCCTATGGGAGACACTTTTTTTTTTTTCCTGGAGGAGAAGGATTTTACCTCATGATAAAATTTATATTTTTATAAAGGGTACATAACTTTGTTAAATTTTAACTTTGGGGTCTTTTTTTCTGTTAAAAGTCTGAATCTCACAGCCAAGTGATAGTTTCTTGAAAGATGAAATCAGGACAGCCAAACTTTTCTCCGAGTGCTGTTGCTTTTCCTGTGTCACTTAGGCAGCCTTACAAAACAGGGCCAATATTGCTAACTGCTTTTGTAGAACACTGTAGAACAGATTTAAATTATTTGAATAAGAACACTAAGTAGTATTAACTGTCTTTAAAATGAAGTTGAAATATAATCTTCCCTCCTCAGCTGATTTTTTTTCCTTTTGATTTATAAAGGACTTTATAGGACAAAATCCATGCTGTGTTTTGGGTACATAATGTATGGGCACTTCGTCCAACATACGGGACTATTTATATCATCTTGATGACAAGTGTGTTCATTAGTAAATACAAATATGTACATCTTCTTTCCAAGAAGCAACAGGAGTGGATGTCCTTTGCATTATTGCCAGAAGATTAACGTATCTGACAGAAAAAGGAAGGAAGAGGTCCCAAATCGGGAAAGCCCTCACAGCACTGCTGTCTCTCGCTCAGTGCTCATGAAGATCTGGTTTAAGAGCCTTTGCTGTGGTGGCCTGGTCCTCCAGAAGTACTTTTTAAAGTAATCAGCCCTCTTGATACTGCAGTTGTAAAATTAACAACACTGTCTGGGACCTGATTCTTAGTTGTCCCGATGCTTAGCAAAAAGTCTTGACAGTTTTAAGACTTTTGTCTGAGCACCTGCAGCCATGCAAGGTGTCAAGTGCTGCTGTTTCAACTTGAACTTTTCTTGCTTGCTTTCTGCTGAAGTCAGTAGTGGGAAGTGGTACTTTTTTGAAATCATTAGTGTGAAATGGTATCATGGTACCATTACATTTTTTGGTGAAGAGGTCAGTAGGGTTTCAGAGAAGAGGTTTCTCTTTCTCTTCCCTCACCAACTCCCTTGATACCCAGTTGATTTCTTTGAGGGACTGACTGCTGTCTTTTGGGGGAGGCTGTATGCTGGAGCCTGCAGCACTACAGCACTGAAATGCCTCTTCTTCTCCTACACGTTGGGTCTGGCATACTTTTCCTGCAAGAAAACTTCTCTTTATTCTTCTTGCAAGGTTTGCAGTGTTTTATTGATTCGGTACATGCAGCACCTCTGTTGTGCTCTGGCCCTTCACTGGGGAGAAATAAAATGCTGTCATTAGGAATTCACATTCGCTGCCTCTTCATGCAGCACCGGTCCATCTCTATGAATGGGCAACAGTAATACTGTAAAACACAAAACCAGGCTGTGCCAGGCAGGTGGTTCAGGGTGGAACATGAGCAGTTGCACTAAATGGGAATACAGATACAGTGACAGGATCAGTGACAAATTGTGTAATTATTATTTGATATTGTGTGTGTTTGCTGCTGTGGTGCTGCTATGCATTCGATATATTTTCCACCATTAGTGTGCACTTAGTTGCCTTTCATTGTAAGTCAAAGCAGTCAAAATCTCATTTGCAAACCCAATGGGAACCTGTGTAGATCCTGGAATAGTATAACTGTGTAATAGGCTGATTGCCACAGTGTTTCCAATTTTTGAAGGGTCTCAGGATGTATCTGTGATGTTTAAACAGGACGTAATGGTTCAGAATTTATGGCAGACGCTGCATATTGATACTGACGTAATTTGTGTGAAAAGTGTAAGCTGGGATGAGTGGGAATACAAACGAGAAATAAGATCAGAAGTGTGCTGTTGCCTTCGGGCCTGTGCATCAGATTGAGAGCAGTAGGGGGAGGCTTGAATAGTTCTGTTCAAGAAAGCAAACAAATAAAACGAGTAATTATTTCTTAAAGGCAGCAGGGGCTATTAAATCACGTACTTGGATCTCCAAGTTTAACCAAGTTGAAGCCTTAGATTGGCATCTTCAAATTTATTTCAAATTGCACTGAGTGTTTTTAAGATAAAAATGGAGAGTTAAGCCATTTTGAGTACATTGCTTGCAGATAAACTTTTTTTTTTTTCCTAACATGGACACTTGTTTTGCATTCATTTTGCAAATAGACACTAAGCCAGCAGGTCACAGATTCATGCTCCATAACTAAAGACAATAACTTCTATTTCCTTTCAATTCCATAATCTGCTCTACAATCAGAATCTCCTTGTTGTTGAGCTCTGTGAGAAAACACATTTCTTCTTCCTCTGCCTGATTCTCTGCCAGGATTCAGTGGAAGGGAAACAGCATCAGATAATTCCCCCCAGATTGTTACAGCACATTTTTTCTACAATGTGTTACAGGGGCCAGGACCTTGGCCTCTGTCCCTTCTTTCTTTCCCTCACGCACTTAACTTCTTGGTTGATGCTTAAAAAAAGAAAAAAATCGAACCTGCCCATGCACACACACCACGACCCATGAATACAAACAGGGTACGTAAGACAGTCTATGCTAGTGTTTGGTATAAGTTTCATTTGTTTGAGCACTTGATGCTTATAGCTAACTTTACAGACATAAATAGTCCTCTTGACTTCAGTGAGAGTAATCTTGCTCACAAGATGTTTGCAGAACCAGGGCATATTTAAAATACCCATTGCCAGTTAGTTCCCTACTGGCTCCATTTAAGTTTTGTTTTAAGATGTTCCTACTTTGAAAGATAAGCATGAATCAAAAGAGACTGTTCCAAATGCGAAGGGGACAGCAGTCACACACTGCTACTTAAGCACGTGCTACTGTACAACTAGCCACACCATTTAATAATCACTAAAACCAGAATAAACTGTTTGTTCTTTTCCCGCATGTATGGAAAGAAGTAGGAAATCTCTTTAAAATGATGCCAAGGATACTTCTATTTTATGATAACTAGCAGGAAATAACAAAAGTTAGGACAGAAAGAAGGTCAGTCTCCTTGAATACTATATGGGAAAATCCTGAAAGTTGATCATGAAGTTTAACTCCACACACATCCCAAGGATAATCAAATAAATATTTTGCTTCTAGCTTTATTTTATTGCTGACTTATTTCTTTCTTCATTGCATTCTTCTGAATATAGACTATTTGGCATTCACTTTGAAAGAGTGTTTCAGGTTCCAACTGTCTCCTAATATGAACATCCTAAAAGAGACGATATCTTTGTCCCTATGCTTCTGGTATTTGCCCCTTTTCCCTGCTTTTTGTACCTGTACGGTACAGATTCATCTCATTCCTAAAATGGCATGAATTGCAGTGCTAAATCAGTACCAAGGATACCTTGGTAAACTAATTCTGTCGTGGAGGAAAGAGTAAGTCTGCTTGTAACGTCTCCTTCCTGCACCTAGAACACTATTTTAGTAGAAGCTGTTTCATAAGCAACTTGAGATAGGGAAATTTTGTACCTTTTGAATAGCATTACCACTCATAATTCCAAGTCTATAAATTGTATGATAAGGCATTGATTTATAATTCTGATGAGCTGGAAAGATTATGTGAGTCGCATCACATTGATTACTTCCCTATGTTTTCTCCCACTCAACTTTGATTTTAAAAGGACATCCCTAGACTCGTTGACACTGGATATTCCCTTGCTAAACCCCTAAAAAACTTCAGTGGGAATAAAATGCAGAACCATAAAACATGTATTTCTAACCCTGGTGGTAGGTCATAAGAGGGTTCAAGCTCAGCTCAATCATGCTGGGTTGGTAACTCAGCATCATACTTATTTTTTCATAGTTGACTTTTTTTTCTCTGGAGAACCTCAATTTTGAAGTGAAGAAAAAGGTTTGGATCTTTGAGTTGCTACTAAATCTTTGAATACATTAAACAAATGTAAATGAAAACACTAGTTCTTGTCTGTGTCAGTGAAGAGCCTGAAAAAGTAGCTGTGAGGAGAGGAAACTGTATGCATTTCATCTCATTCATCTTAGCTGCTGCTCCTGGAACATAAGAGAAGGTGTAGGGAAGTCACAGGGACACACGGTCTGCTATGAGTGGCACCTAGTCCAGACTCACCAATGGTCAAGCATTGGGGAAGACAACCTCCCACCCCTGTCTTGCCCACAGAGGTCAGAGAATAAGTGCTAACCCTCATCCTAGCCCAGCTGCTGGGAGTCAGTCTGGTGCCATGCAGATGGATGTGCTGTCACTTCCTCCTCCTTCCCTGCTGCCCGTGCTCTGAGGAAGCACCAAGTGGGACTGTCCTAGGAGGATGTTTGTTCATGCCTGTTTTATGTGTATCTTGGCGAGAAGCAGGGGAGTCGTTTCTTTTGTTTATTGAGGTATAATGGGAGAATGTTAATATTATGTGTATAGATTGATACTATTCTTTTTGCCTCATATGGTGCAGTGGGGCTTCTGACAAGGGAGAACTTGTGGGCAGAGGTAAGGTAGCTCAGCTGGTGGCTGTCCAGACCCATGTGTTGCACATAGAGCTGTTTTAGCGCTAACTATGAACTATGTGCATGGAGAGGCCTTGCAGATGACCTGCCAGACCAGTCCTATTGCAGATGCTCGCTGCATGGAATGGCTCACCCCAGTCACTGCGCAGAAGGCAGCATGCTTCGTCCTTGCAGTGATACCAACCACCCTGGGCAAAGCTGTATGTGGTCTGGGTGGCCAGTTCAGGAGCACTACTCACTCCAGAATGGTGTGGTTCATCCACAGATTAATAACTTTTCTGGGCTTATCCTGTTGGGAGGCACCGTCCCCATGTCAGCCTCCTGATGCCATTGCCTCTCAAAAAATGTCTAAATAACTGTGGCAAGAAATACGTGTTTGCACCAAATGCTGAGCAGCAGCTAGTAGTGTGCATAGGATGTGGCCACCAGTGTGGTCAACCATGTGCCAGGGGCATACAAGTCCCAAGCATGATATAGGTGGGCTAAAGAGGCCTGTAGGGTAGATGCACAGAGAGTGAAGAGACCATTCATGTGCCCTGTGCAGCCCATCCAGTACCTAGAGCAGACAAAGCCACGATACACCATTTGCTCCCAGCCTTATACCATGGCACAGGGTCCAAAGTAGAATTGCACTTAGAAAAATGTTATAGGGTAGCAGTAGCTAATCTATGATGGCAAATACAATAGCTAACAAATGTAGTGCAGTGGGCAGCATTATACTTTGCTCCTCCACTTAGTCCCTGTTTCCAGGTTCTGTTGCTGTGAATAGCATTGAGGGACTGTTGAGGAATAAGCAAGGCATCTTCTGCAAAGGTATCATGTACCTTTTCCAGGCAGAACTGCAACAGCAAAAGTCCCACCTGCTTTTTTGGTCATTAGCTGTCATTTTAACTTTGTTAGCTTACTTTGGCTAGAATATTATTTTAATTTTCACAGCTGTATAATGTGATCAACACCTTTTGTTTGTCCTGTCTGCCCTATTCTGTCCTATCCTACAGAAATAAGTAACATTAAAGCTGATATGGCTTTTTTAAAAGATTAAAATGAAGAAAGTGCTGCAAGGCTGAGCAATATACAAGTGATTTATAAAGCGTGAAATTTTATTTCTCCAGTGCCTTGACAGATTGTCTTCCCGCCCAGAAAAGACACTAAATATCTAAGCATTATATTTCCTTGCAATAATAAAGAGTTGACGGACCAGTGAAGTACATTTTAAAAATATAACTAGTTCAAAGTATATTATGTCCCCAGAGAGGTGAATGTTGGCTTGATATCAGGAAGAGAAAGAGAGTCATCTCCGCATATGTGGTGTGTTGAGTGTACGTGCAAAGTCAAGGTTGGTGTAAAAGGAAGGGAAGTGGTGATGCCAAGCACAGATCTGGAATAAGGCAGTAACCAAAAAGCAAAGGAAAGATAATGAAATACTGGAAAGTATTAGCTAAAGGAAAGAAGTTACTATAAACATAACTGAAGTTGGATTGAAGGAATAGAAGAGAAACTGCTAGGTGGAAAAACAGTACAAACCCCAGAGATGTGTTTTGTTAACATGAGAAGTTCCATTTGAATCCAGGTTTCAGTTAGTCTTAATAACCAGCTCAACCTTCTGTGCGAGGAGGTCTTTGGTAAGTTTTTTAATGTTCTAGACAACAAAAAACTTTACAAATGCCAACCAGGCTGCTTTCAGGCCTCTCTTTTTCTTATATCTTGGTGGGAGTCATGGCTCACCGGCATCACTGGGGAAGCAGAATCCATTACACCTTTTCCAAGAGGACTTGTATTTTTAAGCCATTAGACAAGGAGCTAATAAGAGCCAATGTAACTCTTTTCTGCTTTGACTGCACTTAGATATATTGGCAGTCACCCATGTTAATTAAACAGGTGACTTAATACCACTGCACGCCACAGCTTCTCACAGGGAAACAACAGCAGGCGATTTGCCTGTTGAAATCAGGTGATTTGCCTGTTGAAATATGACCTTGCTGTGTTCTCGGTGCTCATCCAAGAGGAGCTCTGGGCTGCTGGCCAGGACGGATCCACATGCACTAGGATGAAGCTGCTCCTCCCCACCCTGCTGTCAGGGCACTTCCTATGGAAAAGAAATTTTAAAACTAGTATGTGATGTATCCAGAGCGAAGGCATCATTTGCTTCTTGTGAACCTGGCAGCCAAAAGAGTTCTTGCCAATTTTGGTGATGCCAAGCGCTAAAGAGAGATGGCTATTCACTCTGGGTCCTCAGTGGCAGGTGCTGATGAAATTAAGGAAAATCATGTCAGGTGAGGATTTCCACAGTCAGTGAGGGGCCTGTTATATCCTGGATGAAGGAGGCTGGTTGAAACTAAGAACTTCAGTGAGAGGTAACACAGCCTATAGCACTGCTTCATTACAAATTCACTGAAACTAATACCTTTCTGAAAACTGCTTTGATTTCAGTAACTCAGTGTATTTGAACAAAAGTATGTTTTACTGGAAATATTCTGACTGGTTCATGATTCATCTGTTTTTACAAACCTAGCAGTCCTTTCCGCACAAAGCAAGCAAGCAAGTAGGCAAAGCTAACACGACGTTTAATATAAAAGATATAAAGATCTTGACTGACATTTTATAGTTCTAGAAAATATTCTGTGCTTTCTCTTTTGTGAACGCAAGGCGTGGAGGGGGAGAGGATGAAAAGTTTCTTACCACACGTGGACGCTCACCGTGTCCTGATTTGGAAACATGTCACTTTGGGATTTTACTTTTGCTTGAAACAAAAGATTCCAGAGGAGCTTTAGGTATCTTGGAAGTTGCAGATGGACCTTAATGATATTCTTATCAGTGCTCCTGCCCAGCAGGACCTCCTTGCAACAGCTGCCAGTGACAAGAATAGTTTTCACACTTGGAAATCATCTTTACTTGACCTGGGCACATTTACACACTGTTCTTCTCTCTAAAATATCCTTAGCAAGAATGATAGATAGAATCATCTCCCTCCCTCTTCAAAAGCTCATTTCTGCTTATTTTTAAAATCATGAGTTTGGCATACAGATTTTTCACCATGTCTGCTAAGTATGTGGAGTTTGTTGATTAATAAAAATTTATACTAGTTTTCAGCTATTTATCCAGCAAAATGAAGAGATGCTGCCCTGACCAAAAGAGAAGTATAGACAAGGAAGAAAAGAAAACAAGAATAAATGGGAGACTGACTTGATTTTCCCTCTTTATCTTATTCTAAAAGAAGAGAGAAGACTGTAACTGCTTTTTTTTTCTCTAAGTTCTTACAATTTCTGTGATTTGTCTACATTAAGGCTTGAATCCCAGAACTCTTTGGTCCTTGCAAGCATCAATGCCCATGCAGACAAACGTTTACAGGTGTCTGTAAAAAGCAAATTTTAGGCTCTGAACCTCTAGCAAAAATACTAATATTGAGCTACAGAGTGTGTAAGAGTGTATTAGAGGTCATCGAAGAGATTCAGTTGAGAAGGAGTTGTGGTCTTCATTAAAAAGTGTTTTGTCAAATTTTTGCTAATTTTTTCACATCTTTTATCAGCATTTAAAATAGTTGGCATTTTAAAGTAATTTAAAATAGGACATTGTAGAAATGATTATTAACTTTTTGAACTAATTGAAAACAGATTTTTAGTGTTTAAAATTTCAATTATTTTAAATAATATTTCATACCCAAATCAGTAAAAGAGTTCACAATATATTTGAAGACAATGAGTGCATTTTTAGCTCTGGAAACTATTAGCAGAATATATTAATATAATGCTTTTTACTTGTCAAATTCTCTAATTTCTGAGAATATTTAAATCTCTCTGAATTGTCTTTGTGGTCAGTGATTTATGCTGATTACTTCATTAATGATGTAATTTAATATGAAAAAGAATAATCTGACTATGGATTATTCTAAATTCCAATCTGATAGCAAGAATTACCATTGATCTATTTAAGTTCTAAAGTTGCTGCCAGACTTCTAACAGCATAATTGGGTTCCAGACTCTTAAATTGCAATAAATAATAATTTTTTAATCATTTATTTTGGCAAGAATAATCTTCCATGGAGTTTGCAGGACACCTTAAAACAACATCTTTGGGAAAAGTGTGAACTGTGCCTTCAGCTTGTCCCAGCAGAGCGTTGATTCTGAATGATAATGATTCTCCCAATGCTAATCTGCTTACCATGTCATCAGTGACCATTTGTTAGAAATCCTGTTTTTTTTTTTTTTAACACTGTAGCAGATGTTGGAGACTAGAATGTCAGGGTGCAACAAGTGAAATACACTCTAATAGTTTCACTGACACTCGAAGTAGCCTATAGTGAATGCTTTTAAATTACCCTAATTTCTTCTACCTGCAGACCTCTACGTGCAGATATATGATCATCTCACAGAATATGTTCATATAGATTTTAGAAATTATTAATATGACCTTTTGGTAACCTGGGGTAAAAGTGTCAAACGTCCAGGTTGTTTTGGGTTACTTTCCATTAACTCACTGAACCATACTGAATGAATGAATGCTTCAGATGTCAAAGTTGGGAGTTGAAGAGGTCACGTAACTGAGTGAAGAAATAAGAAGGACAAATAACCTCTTGTTGAACTTTTAACGAAGGGTTAAAGATCACAGGATTTTTTCTAGATTATTGTTACAAGCTTTTCTATATCAGGAATAATGTTTAACTTGATAAATGGTCTTCTTTCTCTCTGTGGCTGGAGCCCTTGAAGGAATTAAAGAGATTCCAAGATTGTTTCTGAAAAAAATGACATACAGATAAGTGACTATAATAAAAATGATGAACTACTGAAATACTGGGTATGTTTTATATCTCCCTGTATCTGCCATTCATTAATCCATGGTGCACCAAATTTGAAGCTTCTAGTTTAGTATTGATTTAGAAGTTAATGGTCGCTTATTTTTAAGTGTTTTTTCATTCTGTGGAGATAGTTGCTGAGCTCTTCCTTCCCAGCCTCTATAGGGCTCTTCAGCATTGGCGTTGTTATTCTGACTTCATAATTCCTTCTGTATTCTCCAGCACTGAAAAAAGAAGCTTGCATAGACAAGAGCCGGTCTCCTTTAATTTATTCCAGTTTCAATTTTGCCTCAGAAAAGAGTAGACTATGTTACTATGCAGGATGAAATTGCAAGGCTGCAATTTTAAACAAGCATGAACATTGTACATTTAATGCTTCATTTTTTGGCTTCTTATTTGAGTAACGTGCAAGAAGTGGCACAGGATCCCAGCAAAGTTTGTGCACCCTACAATTGCTGAGAAGGCTTCCAAACAAGACCTCTGAAAGGAAGGGGTCTAATTATAATGTTATGTTACAAGCTTTCAGTTTGGAAACACAAGAGCTTCAGCTGATCTTTAGTTGTCAGTGAGGAGCAACTTTTTCTCTCTCCTTTACCTGAGAAAGAGGTTGTTATGCTGAATATGAATGCTGATTCACTGTATTGTATATGTATCTGTATCTACATTTATTCAGCAATAATCTGTGAGCCATGCTTTGATTATGCAGCAATATGATGATCCTGAAAATCAGCAATGTGTTCTACACAAGGAAAAATAAAGGAAAAAGCTAAATAGTATTTGAAAACACGTAATTTTCATTAATCAAGTGTATATATGCAGTGTTTGGAGGATTTGGATTTTTTTTGAGTTGTGCACCTTAGACATTCTAAACACTACTTTGAAAAGATAACCCCTAAAATTAGCATACTTTTTTTTTAAAAAAAGAGAAAAATAAGTCATTCATCAAGTTACAGTTTAATTCCAATAGAATTAGTCCCTGATGATTTAATGTAATGGCTCAAGTTCAGTAAATTATCTTTAATAACAGCCCTTTGCACTGGTAGCATATGAAATGATAGGTTGGATTTTTCATGAAATATTCCACTGTAGTCATTTCACAAATATGAATAAGGGTGAAAGAACTTAGGTTCTTACCGCTGAGTTTGCCACTGGCAAGTCCAACTTCAGTTGATAGGAAATCTCAGAGTGTACAGGTGGCAAAAAAAATTGAGGGAAGTGACAGGTACCTGTTAACCAGTGCAAGGCTTGTGTCATTTAATTAAAAAAAATCAGTAACTGTTATCTTTCTACCTCACATATTAAAGTCTTACCTTGTTAAAAATCTTTGCTTATACTCTAGTTTGAGTTTTGAGGATATATTAGTGTTACCATTGCTTCCTTCAGACCACTCAAGCACTTCACTAAGTCTGAGGTCTGTCAGAGTGGACATAGAAAAGAAAACATTTGTAGTAGCCAAGATGCCATTAAGAAACAATAGGGCATCTTTCAGAACAGCATTATTTATGCTTTCATGTATTATTTACATATATAGACATCCAGCTTTTATAAAGCAGCTAAAGAGACAAAACAGCTAAACCTGGTAAAAACACCATTGAGATTGTATGACACATCTAAAAATGCGTGCAGATAACTTGTAAAAATACCAGTATTCTGAACCTGAAGTCCTTTTTCAGGTAAAATTTCCATAGTAAGTAAATTATCATTTCACAGCATTGAATCTTAAAGCTGCTAAAGAATCTGTGCTGAAAGTAGAATTTGACCAAATAATTTGAATATTAGTATTTACATAATATAGCAGCAACACTACCCTGAAATATAAAGATGTCGGATACTCATATGTGGATGATGTAGATGTGTACAATGTTTGTTAGTATCTGAAGCTGGGAGATTTTAAAATACTGTAATCTAAGCAAGATATGCAATTAAGAGGTTGGCTTCCAGATGACAAATTTATTTTTATGATTTCCTGAAATTCAGTTATGGTGTTGAAGTAGTTACTAAATATGTCAATATTCGCCCTTTTTGGTCACAGGTGTGATTGTTGCAGTGCGTGGGCTTATTGGCTGGTTGGTCTGTCTGTCTCTGCTGTGGGTTTGATTTGTCATGTTGGAAAGCTGGCAGCTACTAATATCTTTTATTTGTAGTGAGCTTATGAAAGACGATATTGTTACAGCCAAGTTTTTCATAAAACCTTTGTTTAGCTCCAGGAGACTTGTTGACTTTTTGTGGTAGGTTGCCTGAAGAGAATGCGGTTGTGTATAGGGACAAGGAAAAGAAATCTGCCTGTCAATCTATCCAACCTAGAGAAGTGGAAATGACTGCCCTCCCCTAAAGTGAACGCCCGTTCTTAAAAGGTATATCAGATTCAAGTCTAAAATGGTGAAAATAGTTTAGGCAATGTGTTGAGGAAGAACGTCTCACAGAAAAAATGCTTTTTCACATGGTTTCATACAAGTGGGTTTTGTGTTTGCTTTGTTCCAGTTTAGTCCTGAGTTTCAACAAGTAGACCAGCATCCTCTCTACAGACTCATTGAAATGGAAATGTTTCTGCCCTCTGCTGTGGAATGCAAGCTATTTTAGGAATGTTCCTGGGTCTTTAGGCTTTTTAAAACTCACACTTTTAAGATTTTTTTTTAGCTTCTTTTAACTGATTCTCATAACAAAAAAAGCATCCAGAAAGATGCTTGGTGCCTTGATCTTTACCCAGCGAAATAATAATAAGGGTAGTTTGTCTTTGCATGTACAAATGTTTCCCTTCAAGCCAATGGCGGTAGGATACAGGCGAAAAGGAGAAAAGCCTTGCTGGATCAAGATCAGAGAGCTGAGTGATTTGCAAAGCCAGGCTTCAGGGCAGCCCTTGGTGAGGAAGAGCAAGGCATTTGGGACCCTTCCCTGGGGCTTTGTGGGGCTGGTGGGTGCCCCAGCCTACCCCGCTGCTGGAGTTCCCAATCCTGGAGCTCGAGGAACCCCTTCAGGTGCACTGCTTCCCTCCATGGGCTCTCTTGGGTTTTGTCCTCAAGAAAAACTGGGCTTCAGGACTCTTCCTCGCTTGAAGTCGGGATGTTTGTGGGCCTGTGAATGCTCATGCTTCAAGCTGACATGGGAACAGTCAAGCAACAATGTAACAGTGTAAAATCAGATATATGCAGTTTCCTTTCTTTCTGAGCATTGGATTAAGATTTTACACTGAGATTCTCCCTGGCATACTTGGAATTTATCTGTTTTTTTACTCTTTCTTCTTAAAAATATTGTTTACTAGGGTTTCTTCTGTCATCAGTGCACTGGAGATGGGCAAGGACTCTCCTTGATGTATTATCTGCCATTGGTCTTTTGCTGACCAGAGTAGACCAACATCAAGTGACATGAGGCTGGGAAAACTTTGATGAGAGATACTGCCATATTTCAGAACAGGGCAAGCTTGCTTGCCTAGAAACAAAGAGTGGGGTGGGATTTTTTGTCTTCGTGTTTTATATAAGACGCAGAATACCAAGTGGATTTGCTTTTCATGAAAATTGATTTTTTTAAAAACTGGAAATAAACTTGGATGGATTAGGCTCATAAGTGGACCATATTCGCTGGACCTGTATGCAGAGGTGATTGTAACCAGATTAGAATTGATTGATTGGTGCAAGGAATGGTAAGACAGGACTTTTTTTGTACATTCTCTCCCAATTTATAAATCAGTATAACTTTGGCAAAATAATAGCCCACTGATCCAAATATTATTGAAGTCCATGGGATGCCTGAGCTCTTGAAGTTGCTGGAAATTGACAGGGCTCTTGGTTGCTTGCATACCAAGCCATTTAATTTTTGGAAATGCTTATAAAGTTATAAAGTATCCTTCAGCAGCAGGACTGTATTTATGCATTTGTATGGGTATGTATGTATGTATGTATATATATACACACTTTAAAACAATATCAAGAAGCTATACAAAGTATTCTTAGTAAACTCATTAGAGAAACCACATCCTTGAGTGCATTACTGCTTTCTACCCCTATTGTCTCCATTGTGATTTTGTGCACAGTTCTTTTACATCTGCATAGTCCTTTGTAAAAGAGAGATGTTCCATCTATAACTTACAATTTTCATTAGTTTTTACATTCACAAATAAGACTTCCATATGAAGCCACTTCTGCAATATCAATGAGGCAGATTGCTAAAATTGGGATGCAAATGTTTCTATGTTGTTATGCTGAAGTTCTTTGTTTAATCAAGGAAATACAGTAAAGAAAAGTATTGCAATGGTAAAAGAGCTATGCTGTTTTAAAATTCTAAAATAATTATAATTTGAAACTATTATGATTTTATGAATGTATGGGTATATACTATTTTATATTATAAACTATAAAGTGATTTATAATTTCATGTTTAATATTTTTTCCATTAAGGGCTGCTACATACAGTAGATACAAAATACACAAAATTTCACTGGTAGATATTTGATGAGTTGTTCTTAACATGGACCAAATCCTGATTGTGGATGCACATGTGGGATTAAAAAAATTTTAGGAAAGATTCACAAAATCTATATAGGGGTTTCTGAATGGAGATTTTGGCCCTGCATATTATTTTTCCTCTGTTAGTACTTAAATAGTTCCTATTTCATTATGATTTTCCTTCCCTTTCATCAGTTCAGGAGAACAGAAACTGTGTAAGCACAAATACAGATGGCCTATACGCGAATGCTAGTGATAGCCAAAATGGAACAAGGAGGAAACGCTAATGGGATTCTAATGCTGTATAATAGCTGCCTTGTCTGCTGAAGGTGTGCTTTCTCATGGGTACAACCTGAGGCATAAGGCATGCTGAAGGAGAAACCCTGGCAACCAATTTCTATAAGGGGGAAGAGAGTTCTTCCTGATTTAATCTCAATGTAAGTAGGTTAAGTGTGGTTTTCCTGTCATGTCTTTGCTTGTGTATTTTAAGGACACCTGCAACTGTGTTACTTAGTTTATGTGTTTTGAAAAAGTGCTCTTGCTTGCATTTTACCTTTACTCAGTTAAAATGTGATAAAAGGTACTTAGATAACAATAAATCATTTTTACCTTAGGGTGTGTGAATCTATAGGCAAAGATACAAGTGCCCTGGTTGTCCAGCATGTTCTTCACGGTATAGTGTTTAGTGTATAGAAGTACAACACAGTGTCCCCTTTTCAGCTGCATGAGTAAAGTGGAGGGACAGCTTCACAGTGTCGGGAGAAGAGTCTTCCAGCAACTGATTAAGTAACACGTCTCTCTGGCATCCAGCAAGATACTGAGGTGCCTTCTTGAGCCATATGGTGTCAGATCATTACAAAGGGTATGCCTGTGCTGGAAATCTGCATTGCTTTTTGTGGCAGATCGTTGTGCTGAAGGTTACATAAGGAACTTGGCAACATCCATTGAGGGTTCATAGGGGACTGTTCTGTCATAGATGATCTCTTGGTCACAACAGCCGTGTTTCTGCTCAGAGTGGATTGATAATTTGAAAGGTATTTTCCAGGTCTTCATCTCTGCATGATATAGGTCTCCTCTGCAGACAGCAGGTTCTCCTGTCATTTGTCTTAGGCAGATGACATCATCATGCAAATAATGACAGCATAAGGGTGATAATATGCAAGCTTTTCCTGTTGCTGCTAGTTATCTCTTTCCGCATCTATGCTTGCTTTTCCTCTTGCTTTCTGGACAATGATGCCAGGGAAAGTAGATGTATGTCTTCAGAAGAGTGTCAGGTCAAAGGAAGAGCCCTGACACAGATATCAATGTGAGAATGCTGTGGCACTGCAGGCAGGATTAGCTAGTTGTAGTCTTATGTTGCAGATATTGTGAAGGTCCCTCGCGGAGCTGTTTCTTGGCCTGCCTTGCAGTGAACCTCCTCTCTCCTCAAGAGGAGGTTCAGGGCCAGAGAAGCAAATGTTGACTGGTGAGACTGCATCATCCTCCTAGAAATCTGCAGTAACCTGCAGTGGGTACAAGATTTTGGATGAGACATGCCTTCAGAAACCTCAGCCAGATGCTGTCGTAGGCACAGGAGGAGTAGAGTGGGGAGCCTTTGCTGCCCCTCATACTGCCGGTCAGTGTTCAACCATTTCGGAATGAGGATATCCATGGTTAGCAAGGTGGTCATCAAGACCATCATTTGCAGACTTCATGTCTGTCTTATGTGCATCATGAGCTGTCTCAGAGGTCCTGGGCAGACTGGTCTCCCCTGCTGTGTATTTGTTTGTGGGGATGACCTTCCCTCTGCTGCAGCATGGACCCCTGTCCTCAGGTTGGGCCTCATGGACCTTACTGGAAACTCACTGGCTGATTTCCTTACTTCCATGTCATCCGCATCAGAACGAAAGGGGTAGCAGGCTTTCCTTTTCCCACTGGGGACTCTGGAAATCCCAGGGCTCTCCCACAGCCACAATATATACCCACCCCAAGCCACACACGTTCACAGTGTGCCCACTACAAAGACTTCTAAAACACAATATGCATAGTATCTAAATTTATAGGAATGGTTGAACAACTGAGCAAGAAGCCCCCAAACCTAAAAGCCTCCTACCTGACTCCTACACAAACATCCTCTGCAGCATCCCTCTCTGCTTGACAGGCAGCACAGAACCCTTCCTCACTGCCCCTTACAAATGCATAACCCCCTTTCCCCACCATGAGGCACTGAACTTTTCCTCATTCAGTGAGTGCCTGTAATCACTGCCTTACTATCTGTAAATGCTGTCAACCATCTGTTATACTTATCCTGCCAAGTGTTATTCATCCTAAATACATAAGCTAATTTCCTGATATCCGAAAGCCCAATATGACCCCAGAAGTCCTTGCCTCAAATTAATTGTCAGGGCTGCCGTTTCCATTTGTGGGAAATATTCCCACTCTCCTCCTCCTCTTTTGCCTATCCACTGATGAGAAAGAAGAGTGTTTAAAAGCAAACAAAACCAACTTCATTTGGCTGTGTGTGCAGCATAGCAAGTTTGGCCAGTATACCTGCAATGCTTCATATAAAGACCAGTGTGGTTTAAAATAAGTGAAAACACAGAAAAACACAGAAGCCAATGGGGCTGTTATACTGAGGCCAACATGGCCAGTGGCCAGCCATCTAAGTTTGGATTGACAAGTGGCCAGTGTGGCCAGAAACCACCAGGCGCAGTGCCTATTTGACACAGCGTAAGTAGCTGCCATGACTCTGCATGTGCCATTCTGCATGTGCTTGCATCGCTCTTAGACAGGGTGCAATACACTGTGCAAGAGCTGCTTTAATTTGCCAGAAGGCTAACCTGGAAGCAGGAGAGTGCATATGGTGGTTGTTTTCTGCAGCTAGAAGGACAGGAGGTTCTGGACCCATGTTGAAGGTAACTACAGGGAGGAGCTGGAAGAGCTTATGAAGGAGCTCTTAGCTCTGCTTATGCTCCCTTGCCTCTGCAAATATACCTGTGCTGTGATTGTTCTCTGTCTGTTGAAGATGACACCCTGGCTGACTGCTAAAAGAGTAGTTCTTTGTGTCAGTGCACCTGCTGCTCTGTTGTTCTGCAGGTGGCTTCTGTGGCTTGTGTTGCAGTGATCTGGGATGCCCTCTAGGATGCCTTCCCTCTTGGTCTGTAGTCCGAGTGCTGGACATAGGCTTTATGGGGTTGCTGCTGTGAATGCTTCTTCATCTTCCCCTACAGGGAAGAAAAAAGAAAGTCTCTCAGTGTTTGAGGGCCTGTGCAGAAACACAGCCTGGTGATCTATGGTTATCCTCTTCATAGTGCCCTCATTCTCTGGGACAAATTGTTTTGCAGCAGAGTCTTGTTTCTTTTACCGTCTCCTAGGAGGACTGTTAGAAGTAGAAATCTATATAAGGTGACCTGCCTCTAATGGCACTTGGATGCCAAGTGGGAGCAGCTGGTAGATGGCAGTGTCAGGGGACTGATTTCATCTTGGCCTCAGATTGAAGAAGACAGTCTTGTCAGTATGGACAAAAGGGAGGGAAAGGAAGAGACAACCCGTGCAATAGCACGAGACAACCAGGGCAATAGCACTTTTCTGCTGTGTTTTTTGTAGTTGATTGTGAGTAACGAGCAAATGGAGAATCTCCTCATGCTTCTTGTATCTCCCCCCAACCCCAGCAGCAGATGAGCATTTTGAGTGCAGTGAAGATGTCTCACGTCTGTTTGTGCTGCTGTGTGTCATGCTGCTTTTCTTCCAGCTCTGAGAGTGATCTGGCTTTGTGTGCTGCTGTGGGTGGTCTAACCAATTCAGATCTTCACCTCTCCTCCCCACCCCCAGAATGCCTGCTGCTGTGAAGTACTTCTGCCTCCCCTGTTCTCAGTAGGTTGATGTGGCATACTATGGGCTCCGCTCTGGGAGAAACACCACCTATGGCACCTCTGGTGATGGTAAATAGAGGGCACTGCTCAGAGCCCCTCTGATGCCATTCTGAGTTATGACTGTCCCTGTGCCAAGAGGAATGGTCTGCTGTCGCAGGGGGTTTATGTGCTCCTCCTTCTTCTCCCTGCTCCCTCCACTACCATCAAAGTAGATGATTCAGTAGAATGATTCAGTCAAACCTTAAATAGGTTAAATGCATGGACCACAAAGTCACTGGAATGTGACTGGGTGGCAGATACTTGAAGGATAGGGAGAGGATGGGCTGAGGTTGAACTTTTTCCTGTCAGGAGACTGCTGCAGACCAGGTGTGGTAGCATGTAGATAAACTGCTGACACAAACCATATGGAAGGGGAGAGCTTGTGTGTGATGCCTTACCAGGTAATTGCTCTGTAAACCGAATGCTTGCAAATTAAATCATTTTGCCTGGTAATTTAGGGGATGGATGAAATCTCTAGTAGTTCATGACACTGCTTTGACAGTGACAACATGTGGCCTGCTGTGTTTGGGAATGACAGGGTTGGCATGTGTACAGCCACATATGGATGCCATTAAAGTCCACTGTTCCCTCCACAAGACCGAAATTCATAGAAATTAATACCACAAACAAGTGCCTCACTCTTGGCCAGAGTGGAGTCCAACTGCAAAGTAGTTTTTTGCAACATGAAAGTGTTTTCTGGTTGATACCAGGCTAGGAAACTGGCTGCTTAAAAAGTTTGCTTTCAGCCTGTCTGTTTTCACCTGGGAAAGAGGCCTGTTTCTCTTTTTAGTGTGCATACCCCTTTACTGCTTCTGTCACACATATGCACACAGTCCCAGTTTGAGACAAAATCTAGTTTATACTAAGCTGTATGTTCAGTGTTTTGACAGTGAACAGTGGTTACAGAAGAGAAGTTGATATGCTGGCACTTATGCTTACCTCCTCATGTTCACCTTTGCCCTTGATCTCAGACAGAAACGATGTGCCAGCATCCTGGGTGTCTTCTGCCTGGCTTCTTATAAAAACAGACCCAAAGTGCAATACTGTAGGACTTGATTCATTTGTTTAAACATAAGCTTCTATTGCTGTCTGAGATGCCCTGGGTAGTCCTGCCTGGCTTTTAGCTCCTGGTCCAGGAGGCAGCTGTTTTCCTGTACAACCAGTGTTACATCTGTTTGCCTCATGTGGATGCCTCAGATACCCTAGGACATCTCAAGAGGCACTAGATAAGTATGTGCAAGCAATTGATTGAAGTGTCTTTGCTTGTAGCGTCTTCCCTGCTGAAGGTCTCTGATGAGCTGCCTGCTATCAGTTTTATCCCCTGGATGTCAAGGAATGTGTGCAGCCCAAATGTGGGAGGAATCTTTTTGCTTTTGCACTGGAAGTCTGAAGTTTCTGAAATAAAGACTACAGCATAGCTGGCAACCACCCCTCACTGCCCCCTCTCTCCCCCCCCCCCCCAATTACTCTATAAAATGCAAAGCATGTACTTGTCTGCTCTTTAGTGAAGACAGCTTAGGTTTGTAAGAAATATTTTAAGCATGTGGAAAGGAAAGATTAGGCAGCTTTTTATATTTTGATGTCAAAACTCTTCCAACTTATACAGTTTGAAGCATCTATAAAGTATATTTTCTTTGCATAATATCTTTTATGCTAGGATTGACTGTATTTACATCTATGAGGATTTGGTTATATTGTGATTAGACACATGGTACTATAGCAAGTGTGATTTACTAAGTGTGTCATGGTCTTGGGATGAGGTCTATGAGCACTTACAAATGGAAATACAAAAATTCATCTGTTGATAAATAGATAAATGTAATCATCATACTTGTTATCTTGCTCAGTGATGATCTGTATTTACATCATTGTTGAGTAAATGGTGGAGGGAATGCTTATCATGTCTGCTCTTATATCAAGGGACAAATTGCACATCCTCAAGCTAAGGCCCCAAGTTAGATGCTTATACTGGGTCACCAGGAGTTTTGTCTTCTCAGACTTGAAATTGGCAGCAGATAGTGGAGTCACAGCTTCCTTATCTCGCTTATGGACAATCCAGCAGAGTCACAGCTTCTTTCTTGGCATGTTCTCACCAGCAGGCTACTGACTCCTCTGCACCTCGTCCTGCTCTGCACTCTTAACTTACCACTTCTTTAGTCCCCTTGAGGCTGTTTCCTCCTCGATTCTCATTCTTTTTGCTGTCCATTTTTCCTGTCATCTTCATTGCCTTCTTCCATGCTTCTCCTCCCTCAGTTCTCCCAGCCAAAAATGATTAATTTGGAAGTAGCTTGCTAACCACCATGAGGATCAATATTTCACCCTAAATAAAAAATAGATGGATTTACTCTTCTCCTCTGCAAAAAATGCACTTCTTCCTTATAGATTTCCCTAGATATGTTCTCTCCATTTAAAGAACTGAAAAGATATGTGTATGATACCTAGCTTGAGGTTTAAATGTGAATAGTCTAAGTTCAGAAAACTGATCATTCTTTTTCATTTATTTTATGTAGGTTTCCTTTGCCTGATCTGTAAACATGTCCACAGACCTGCTATGTAAGTACATTTCCGTCATCCCACAGTGATTTTTTGGACCATGTATTTTTATCAAATTCCCAGATGTGCTCATGATTGATGTCTTTTATCTTAAATATAAAATCTGCTTTTACATTTGCTTTTCTTCAGAGACATCTGTGGAACAATATTACCATTATAATCAATGGGATTATTCTTGGAGTAAGGCATGACTTAATATGAGTAAAACTGTAAAAATCTGGCCCATGAATAGTGTAAGAACAGACTGATTCATTGAGACTTTAAAAATCACAATTCTGTCTAAAATGTTTTATCTATCTTTGGCACAAATAACATCCAAGATTATTACTCAGTGAATTTTTGTGTGTGTGTGTGTGTGTGGTTTTTTTTTTTTAATCCCTTTGTGAATTTAACTCCTGTGTTACCAAGGCACCATTATTCAAGCCACATCCAAATCTCACTCCTCATGATTATTATCCGTCCTTTTTTTCAAGAGCAAAGAATATGCAAACAGCATATTATTATAATTTGCTGTCACAGCTACTGCAAAAAACTACCTCTGTAGCATCTGTGACACTCACGCTTTCTTGCTCCAGCCTATGATAACTGCAGCATCAAGCACATTTTCTGTGCTTTTAGATCTAATCTAAATGCTTTCTTTTGGAAAGTGCCTTAGCTTCTATTTTTTTATCATTGCCTTCACAGGTTGTCCAGCTGCATACTGTGCAGTGTAAGAGGGGAATTTTGGAAACCTGTATTATTAATCTCTGATATGTCCTCAGAGGAACAAAGAAAAAATGTGGGTTTTTTTTTGTCAATAACTGTAATCAGATAATAAAAAGGTTAGTGGCTGACTGTATACCAGCTATTTATGGAGGCCATATACCTACTTCAATACTGAGTTATTTGAGAAAGTACATTTTTCTATCTTTATCTACGTATCTATGCAATTTGGGGGGAGTTCAAGTGCCATGAAGCTACAGGGAGAACTCTAAAAAAGATTCATAAGGAATGCAATATGCCTGACAGTGTCATCAGGGAAAACTGCTGTGAAGAGTGAAATGCTAAGGAAAGGAGAGAGGGTAAGGTGAATGCATGGTTGTCCTGGTCAAAATCAGTTACAACTCCTCAACTCTACTCGGGCTTTCAAGCTAGGTCAACTATTTTAGCTAATTTATGCCCTAGCACTGTTTCATTTTCCTCTCTGCAGCTCAGTGTCAATGTCTTTCTCACACTTTCCCTAAAGATTAGTGGGTTAGCGAACTTGACATATGAAGAAAGATTGAAGGAATTGGGTTTGTTCAGCTTGAAGAAGAGAAGGTTCATGTGGGGATATAATCGCAGTTCTTCCAATCCTGAAATGGTAGTTACAGAGACAGTGGAAGTCCTCCTTCACCAGGGTGCACAGTGACAGGACAGCAGGCAATGGCCACAAGTTGCTTCAGGGGAAATTCTGCCCGGATATAAGAAAAAATTCTTCACTGTGAGATCAGCTAAACATAGAAATAGGCTGCCCAGAGGAGTGGTAGAATCTCGCTCTCTGGATATATTCAAGACTTGGCTTGACAGGGCACTGGATAACCTAATTTAAGGCCCTGCTTTCACAGAAGGTTGGACCAGACGATCTCCAGAAGTCCCTTCCAACCTAGATTTTTCTGCAATTCTGTGTTTCTGTATTTCCTTGTGTTCTCAGCTGTCTTTGATGCAGTGGTCAGTCTTCCCTACCACTTTGGTGCAGCCCGTCTCTGGTCTTCTGAGTGTTGTACTGCTTGTGCTGTGGCAAGTATTGTGATACTTGGTCCTACTAGTGGGATAGATATTCTTCTCACTCAAAGATGTGTGAATAATTGCAAAGCAGCACCAGTGCTCAAGGGATTTTCCAAGTTCCCGCTGGTGGAAACACACGTGCTGTGGGTTTGTGACAATCAGGTAGTGCCTTTGAAAATTTTCAGTGGACAGGAGGATGTTAAAGAGTAACATAAGAAATTTGTACAGGACAGGAATTCACTATAGAGCTTTATGTCTGTGTTTATAATAGTAAATAACACAGAGCCTGGCCATAAGCTAATACCAGCCTGTGCTAACAGGCAACACAGAGACATGTTTTGGAGATAATGTGTACCGTGGTCTGTTCCAGGTGAGGAATATGGACATAACCAACCTATTTGTGGGGGAAAAGGGAAGAAGGGGAGGATTGTTTAGAGATGTGGACTTGGTGGTCTCAGTGACTGTAAACAGTTTCTGGCCCACGTTATTTGGTAGTAGAGATGTGGCCTAAACACTCAGTCCCTAACCTTAACCACAGCACCCTCTTTCACTAATGCCTGGTTCAATGCAAGGTCAAATTCTAGGATTAGAAATGTTGTTCTAGGTCAAACTAACGAGGACTAAATGTATAATTAAAAAGAAAAAATCTAACCAAAACAAAACAAGAACCTTAGATTTGTTGGAAAAAAATGCTGTAGTCTGGCATGAATTACACAAAGAGAATTTCATGGCTACACAATACAAGGGCTGCCCTGGCTGGACCTCAGACTTCTGTAGCTATGTCTTCAAGCCTGCAGAAATAAACCAGAAAAGCCAACATCCTAGTGAAGTTTCAGCCTAATGAATTTGTGACAGCTGGTATTTCTCTGTTTTTGATGGAGAAGCTAAGAAAAAAAAGAGAGAAGTTTACAAAATGTCTGGCACTTCTTGAGGCTCCACCGATGAGGGAAGTGACGGACTTCCCTTGGAGCTTGTTTTTCTTTTTATCCTCGGATGAACTAGCATGCAGTATATTATGCTGCCTGAATGCAGGGGTTTGTCATGGTTTGCGCTGGGGGCTGTCCCTGGGGTGTAGGAAGCAGATGAGCGTGAATGGAGCACGAGGTGGTCCGGGGGCTCGAGCCCCATCCTGGGGCAACCTGTCGCTGTTCATCCCGGCCAGGCAGACCAAAAGCAAAGCAGGAGAGGAGGTGGGTCTTTGATCTCTTTGTTGGAGCTGGTCCCTGGGAATTCTCTGAAATCAATGCCCTGTTTTCCTGGATAAATGAATGGCTGTGCCTAACTAGCTTTGTGAAGCCCTGGGGAATTCACCGCTTCTGTTTATTGACAGCTGAAAAGGAGCACATGGTGCTGAATGGGTCCTCTTGTGAAAACAAAACAGAGCAGAGTTAGACTTAGCTGAACACTGGGGTATTTGGAAAACTGTGCTGAGCGAAGATGGCACGTTTCCTGCCACCTTGGGCTGGAACAGCATGACTTTTTACTAAAAACACTAATTTAAGCAAGGTAAGAATTGTTTCAATTTCCTAAAGATAGTACGATTGTGAAATGTTTACATTTGTGTTCCTGAGCGCGGAAACAATGTTTGCATTGTATTCTGTCATGGGAAACACCTAAGTGACTCTGGTGTTGCTTTTAGCCTTGGTATATGTTTGTTTATTCTTTAATTGACAGTGATTAATGGATATGAAAAGTAATAGGAAATAATTTGGTATTTGGGTCTCGCAGTCAGGTCCTTAACACCAGTCACTTCTGTAGGCTCTTACGTGCAGTGCTTTATGTCTTTGAGAATCAGTTGAATTGCATCAGATGTTTTCTTGACCAGTGCATATCGCTGCATTAATACTCACACATGGCAGCTGGCGAACAAGCAGCCCTGTCTGGCAGAAAATCTAGGAATCCAGAATCCCTTGAAATGTAAGTTTATATTTCCAAACCCTTACTTCTGCGTGAAGACTCAAAAGCAAGAGACAGATTTGCCATTATACTTCATGTTTTTAAGAGATACAGCTCTTTTTGTTAAGACAACAAAGAATAACAAGATGTGGATGATAGAGAAGAAGAAGTATTTTCTTCGTGGAAGTCCAGAGCAGTTTATGAGACCAAAGGAATTTGGTGTGTAATTCATATGTAAATGTCCTGCTTAAAACAGGAGAACAAATCCCCGGAGTTCCTATATGAGTTTCTGTGGTGACTGAAGAAAAAGGTTTCTGAGCTCCTGAAAGCTACTACTTTCAGGTGTGGCAAACTTACCACTGAAGGAAAAAGGTTATAAAATGTCACTTTGCCATGAATCAGTTTATGTGTAAGGGGAAGCTCCGAATGGAATACTAGTTGTTATGCTGCCTTTTTCTTAGGAGGCAGGAGGAGTTATTGTTTTTGTGTTGTGAACCGGATTCAAAGTATTTCTGTGTGTGCAGTTGCTTTAAAACTCTTGAATAATCCCATAATTTCAGTGGTATTGCTTGGGAAGCTTTATGTTTTATTGAAGTAATTTGTATTCCTCAGCCTGGCATTTTTGAGTGACTTTGAGCTAGTAATCTTACTAGTTTTGTCTTGGTTTGCTCTTCTCTGTGACAGATAACTTATCTGATTTTCTTGGAAGCATCGGGGCTTTATATACAAACCTGCTTTCTATAGAGTACTTTGGGATCCTGAAAATGAAAACATGCTATTTAGTTGTAAAGTATCAACATTTTTGCTTGTGAGTTCTGCCTTTAAATTTTCAAGATTTTCAGAGGGAAAGACAAGTGCATTTATGATTTTGACAGAGATGTAAAAACCTTGATCTCAAGCAGGGTGGTGTCTGTGCTTGTGAGCTGTATTATTATTATTATACAAATGTCTCACTAGTGTTAGATGATTTAGCTGTATTTATATTTATACTTATAGGCATTGGAAGCAGCTAAAATTTAAGTTGGAAAGATATATATGTTCAGATCATCTTAATGCTATAATGTCCTAGATGTGTTATGAAAATGTTGACCAACTGGGGGTTTCTGAGGGATTGTAATGGTGTAAATAAAAAAGAATTACAGCCTTGGAAAGCTCAGCTGATTCAGAACTTTTTTAGTTAGTATAGTGGAAGAGAAAGTAGATGATTTGCCTGTGACAGAAGATAGCATTTATTTTCTGTTAATTGGCTGATAAGGCAAGAAAGAGTGTTATGTTTAATTTAGTGGCTTGGAAAGTCTTTAGCCATAGGAGTGTAGGGAAGTGTATGAGGATGTTTTGACAAGATGTTTGTACCAGGGGCTCTTCTGACATCAAGGATCTTGGTAAAATATTAATGTCTCTGTGGTCTCTTGGTGATGTTGGAAGTAAAAGTAGTAAAAATAATTGCTGTCTAACCAGCAGCCTAAGATACACCAAATATATTGTGGGTTATGTGAGCATATATAGCTCTAAGTAAGTATGCAAATTAAATGACTCGAGTTATACAAATAGATGTCTGACAAATGGTCCATTTCCCCCAAGACAATGCCTTTAACATCTGCTGATCATCTTGTTCTTTGAGCTGGGAAAGTATGAAAACTGAAACAAATTGCTTGCAATTTTACTTTGTGAGGATGTTTCTTAGTAGAAGTGTATTTTAGTAATAAAGACTTACGGTTTCTATTTAACATTTTCATGACTTTTTGAAATAGTTTTAAAGAAATTTTGCAAATTAATCAGAAACAAATGTAGAAAAAGTCTTTGGATTTTATTTAACCTCAAAGTAAGATGACTGTCAACAGAACAAATAGGGTTTTATGGAGTTATATTATAATCGGAGTTTAGAATGCTGTATCTGCAGAAAAAAATCTGCAGTCTTCTCTAAAACTACAAGTTTTTGCAACTCAGATGTAGTTCTCCAGTAATTCTCTATTCATGCAATATGTAATTCTGTTTTTCAGAGAAGTAGACTCAAGGCTGTCCTTATACCAGAGGAGAGTAGTTATTGTAAGGGAAATGTCCTGTACTGCTGCTGAATCTGTTGTTATTTTTATTTAAAAAGCTCAGGTGGACATAATTTCTTTAGTACTATATCAGTCAAGATATTAGAAAATTATCTTATGGTTCCCACTGAAAGTCTTTAGAGTAGAAAAAAGTATATGTCAGATCCTGGGAAAAAGAGAACAAGAAAATGGAAATACAGCGGACTGGCTGGTATGACACTTCTTTTTGTGAATGTTTTTTTCACTCACATACGTTTTTGTGTCTGTCCAAATGTGGAGCTTCCCAGGGTCTGTATTTTTTCAAGAAATCACATTATGCCTTAAAAGAGGACAATAATTAACAGGATCGTAAAGGCTAAGAATGAGGGTCTCCTCCATTTTCTTCCCAAAGAAGCTTTACATTTTGTTTTCAAATTGTATTGATCTTTAATATTAATTTAGGGCATTTTTTTCTCAAGTATTTAGTACAAATTGCATGCATTCTCTGCTAGTTTTCATAAAAATGTTTTAGATGGAGTTTAGAGTGCTCCCATATTTTCATGGGGAAAATCCGAGTCTGAATTAGGGCTGCACAAAGCAGACATCTTAATAGGTAGATGTGAGTCCACCTTCTTGCTTGTACATTTCGTGCTACAGCATCTGCAAAGAAGTTGTATTTTCTACCTCTAGAGGGTGAGGGGGTTAACTTAAAATATGCTCACCTTACCACTTCTCGCTCCTCAGGCAGCTTGGAGCCTTTAAAAGCAGTTGCAATTAAATGGGACAAGCTAAAGCTGTCGGGAATAGAAACACAGTGTAAAAAGCATAGGACCGGATTCTGCTGATATCCATGTATACACTTAGCTCTTTGGATGTATGAGTAGTCACATTATGAAAAAAGGAAGTTCATGTGGAGAAGTGAATATATGGATACTTAGCACTAGTTGTCGGACCGAGACCTTAGAGGGCCAGTCCTGAAAGAATACTTTGTCATTTCATAGGAACTAAGCCTGAGTAAAAGCCAGAAAATCAAGCATCCTTCATGTTCTAGAAAACAGACAAGTGGACGTTTAATGCCATAACTGAAATTGTTGGCTGTGCCCTCTGTTGTTCAAGAGATGTGTAGTAAAGGCTAAAGCTGTTCTGCTAGGCTGTTAATGACCCTCCATTTAGAAAAGTAATGCTTTTAAAGAGAACCCTTATAATATATTTCAGTGTTCTAAATATATGCTTTAGGATTCATTAGCTCAAAACAGCATTAACTTTTTTTTTTCTTCTTTTGAGTAAATTGGAACACTGATGGGAGATCTGAATTGTTAACTGGGAAAGTAGAAGTTGTCCAGCTGCAGGATAAGTACAGCTTTCCTTCACTCTGTTGTGCCAAACTTCCTCACTATGTTTTGCAATAAACCAATATTTCCTTCTCCAAAGTGTCCGTAGAGGTGTTTAGCTTTATATAAAAATGTATTTTATACTGGAGGATTACTATCAGTAATCAGCTAGAAATATATTCCAGTCAATAGCATCTTTGATGTGAAAGTTCCTGCAAGTCAATATTGAAAGTTTTATCACAAATGTGAAAGCAGGAATCAGTTTGGGCTGGTTTCCTAAGGAGAGAAGGCTTTATGGCCAAGCTGTTTGTCAGTCTCCTCCAGATGAGGTCTGAACTTGGTGGCCAATATCAACCAAGTTCAGTGAAAAGTTTCATGACAGTATGTGTCTGAGATAAGGACAGAGAGACCCAATCTAAGGTTCCCTTTTAAGGAATTGTTGCAAATGCTGGAAATATTTCAACTAATTAATACTAAGCATTAGCCATTAGACGCTCTGCACATCATTTATCAGGATTGAGCCCATGGTGTTGACCAGCCATAAACAAAATTGTCATCTGTATTAACACTCTTGTTATGGTGTATGTGGATGTGTGCAGGTATATGTTTATATGTACGTACATTCAGGAAGACATATGCACATATTTTTTGGCTAGAACAAAGGTAGAAGATTCTGGCATCTCTGTTAAATTAAAACAGTAGCATAAGCATTATCCACTAAAAGATCTGACAGTAAAGTAAATCAACCAGCCTGCCAAAAATCTGCCCCCCAAAAATGTGCTTGATACATTTTCTGCTGCAAGAGGTAAAACATCTGCTGTCAGAGGCATAGATTGGGGGGACTAAAATATGTCCCATGGGCCACATGCTGCTTACAAGCAGTTTGAATATCCTGCTTCTCTGAATTTCTATGGCCAGTGGGATTTTAGTTTTGCTGTCTGCAATAGTGAAGCAGTACAATTTGGTGCTAGCGAAGAACTAATGGAAGAAGGTGTTGCACCTGGGAGACACTGTCTTGCACCAGTAACAGTTGCTGCTGACTGGTATGAGGGAGAGAGATAGAGTACAACAGGAAGGTTTGGCTCTCGTGAAGCTTTTGCTGTGCATTTTCTAGGACCAGGCTATGCTAACTGAGACTGTTTCTCATAAAAAATGGCAGTTGTTTCTGTGAATTTGCTGTTAGCCTCCTACCCTGTTTCTGGAACTAATTTTATATGACTTCATGCCAAGCCAGTGGAGGGAGGGGGAAAGAAGGAAAAAAAACCTGAAAAATCAAACTGCATTTTTCAGTTTGATTGTTTGAAATGTATTCAGCTTTCAGCAATGAGAGAAGTCTCTTTGTTCATGCTGATTAGAAACTATTACATGTAAACTACAGGAAGTGACTTCATTTGAATTGTACCCATTATGTATATGGATTCTGATAGCAACCAAAACCCATGTGGTGTACCAGAAATGTGACATGTGCATTTTAGTCCCAAGAATAACCAGAAAAAGATTATTTTTTTACATAGCTTTCAATCAACCAATGCCTTGATCTCAAGTCATTTTCAGATGAATGAACGTACCAAGAACTTTGATAAACTAGTTGTTCTGACCATAGAGTGAAGTTAAACTGTGATAAACACACCTACATACCTTCCCTGCTGTTTTTCTTTTCTTTAAGTTTACTGTAAAGTCCTATAAGCTGCTGCCCTTTTAGGAGTTCAAAACGTGAAGGTAATCTTTTAATCCTAGCTGTGAAGTCTGCAAGAGACACCAAAGCACAGGTATATCTTTTGCTGCACAGACTTCATGAACACCTACTGAAGGTGCTATATGCAGTATCGTCACCGAGTTTCACAGCCTGAGTGTGCTCCTTCTCCTGAATCTTCTCTAAACTATTTTGCTTGTTAGATTTGCTAAGCAGAAAGACCACAGTAGAAAGCCTCGTAGGGGTTAATGGGAGGATGGCTTTTATGGGAAGCTGGTTAAATTCTTTCTGACTGTGCCCATCATAGTACTTTGCAGTTACCAGTCCAAAAGCTTTTATTGTTCCCAGATGTGCTTGACTGTCATCATGATTACTCCCTATTAAGAACTAGTAATGAATCATAGTCATTGTTATCATTATATATGTTTGTATAGCAAATAGTTTTGGAGTTCTGAAAAGTTTACGTACTTAAACGTATGCCTGTCAGGAAAATGCATGTTTGCTTTGTGTTAGAAGATTTCTTTATAGCCAGCTAAGTGCTAAGCCTCTCTGGGTCCTTTCTAAAGGCATCCTTTAATTAAAACAGGATATGTTTTGGACAAGTAGGAGTGGATGCCTTGATTAATTATCACTTCTGGAGAGCGTAGAAAGCCCAAGGATGTACGTTCCCTAAGAACCGTCTTTCTTCCTGGGAAAGAAGGTGGGGGCAGAGGGGAGGATAGAGGATCTGTAAGCGAAAGTGTCACTCCAGGTCAGTATCTATTTCAGGAAGACGGTGCCGAAGGATGGGGCTTATCTACAGTCCTGGGTCCTAGTTCTTGGGAATTAGCTTTACCTGCCAGCGTGACTAAATGTAAGGGATAGCAATAAGGCACGTTACTGTTTTATTTCTCCATTTCAGTCTCTACATATAGTAACTCATTTTTTTAAGTTTTACATTTTAGTAGAATGAGGTCATGCTATTATAAATGTGCTTAATGTTAAGCTCGATTGCGGGGATGTTTGCCAACCACCTAGCACACTCTTCCCCAGGGAGTGGGTGTCCCCAAAATGGCATTAGGTGTTGGTTCCCACGGTGCCGCTCACCCCTGCATGAGATCGGGGCTCCTCCTCCTCCCTCACCTCCCCCAAGACCCGAGGGGCTCTTGCCCGCAAGTCTGCGAGCTCTGGGCTGGCAATTGGCAATGCAGGGCGTTAAGGAGGAGCCAGCACTGCCCTCAGCCCGCATTTCCCAGGGTTTCCATGCTCGTGTGCTAGGTAGAAGTCGTGGGGCTTTGTGGTCCCCTTGCGTCAAAGACATTTGAACTAACTGTGTGAAATCCGCTGAAGGCACTCTGAGCTTTCAAGTGCTTAGGAGTAAATCTCCTCTGAGGTGTTGTTTTGGATGTAGGATTATAGAAAATGCATTAATATTTATCGAACAATGCTATGTCTGATGAATATGCAGGTTTGCATTCTTTGCTCAGGTGACCGGTTATGACTGCAAACTCAGCTCTTAGTGTGGTTTCCTGATTTTTTTGTTTTTTCCTCAGGCGTGACTGAGCAGTTCTAATTCTTTACTAAAGACAGATTTTGTTATTTGAGAGAGAGGAGCCACCAAAAGGAGAAACTGAAGACATGTTCACCTATTTTCGTTTTGGACTAGCGATCAGTTATTACAGTTAAAAACTGAAAATCAGTCAATAGAAAATTTATCATAGCAAAATATTGCAAATAAGTTAATTGGATTTGAATAAAATTCTTAGCCTCTGCTAACTGACTGGAGTTTGAGCTTTCAATAATATAAATTGGATGAATTATTAATCAGTTAGGAGTTTCAGCTCCTTTGTAAATGCACTTTACACATCCACATCAAACTCAGGACGTGTAAGGCTTCTTTCATAAACATTTTTTACAGAGGAAATGTGTGGCAGTGGCCCACAATAATGGGAAAACTACTTGGGATTAACTGTTTGCTAATTGAGTACTTTGAATTTTTGCCAAATAAATTATATTCTGAAACAAGCTTTTCAAGCTTTTCCAGCAGTGAGTGCTTCAGAACAAACCGCAGAGCAGGAAAATCTCATGTACTCTCATGTAAGAAGAATCAAGACTTGCATACTGCAAGCGCAATGTATATTACACAGAAAATTTCAACAAGATATTTATGTAGCGTTCCTCCACATAAAAGCTAAGCAAGGATAGTAGAGCAGTGCAGTATAACTTTGGGATAAATTACTATTGTTTGCTCTGCGAATCTTATGATTGTAATTAAAGTTGGATTTGGACTACTGTGTGCACTGATCTTTGTTCTCCTTGCTCACTAGAGCTAATTCTAATACTGCAAAGCAGAGTAGCAAATTTTAAATACTGCTCAGCTGAATGATCACTTCTCTCAGGATGTCTTTACTACAAGTGGACATTTTAAGAGGAGCGATTTGCCTCTGGATGCAAAGTGCACGTAATAGTGCTGTAGACAGTCTGTGAGCCACTGAAGTATTCAAGTATTGTAAAGTCCCTTGAAGTCGAGGTTGGAGAAAACAGAAAGACTGCCTAATAGGGGTCTAGTTTTTGGCAAATTGGTTTTAAAAAATGAGGTTCTGAAGCTGATTGGTTGAAGAAGTGGTGGTATGTTCACGCTCTCGTGACAGTGATTGCTGCTGCTGTATAGCTATGTATAGCTCCCATTATCTCCAGGCCCGGACTTTGTGCAACCGCAGTGCGTGGCGCTTTGCCCACACTAATGAGCTCTTCCCTGAGGCTGGGCTTATGTCTGCGGGGCTGGCACTGGCCTCGGATGGTGCCGCTGTTTTGGGAACCAGAGTTTGCTCACCGTGCTCAAGCCCCGCTCGCACATGTTGCCATCCCAGCGCGGCCGCCGCTGGCCAAAGGAGCAGCATAGGCAGCCCCGGCATCAGCTGGAAGAAGTCACAGTGGCCACAGAGGTGGACCAGCGGTGGCCTGCGGGGTGCTCGCAGAGGCTGGCTTTCGTCTAGACTTGGCCCAAGGGGAGCAGCGCAGGTGAGCGATCCTCCCAGCTGGCTCCCCTACCCCGGGAAGGGAGCTGTCCGCATTTTGGCCAGGCTCACATGGCCAAACAAGTACCCTGCAGGTATATATGTGTGTGTGTGTGTGTGTGTGTGTGTGTGTGTGTACATATAGGTATATTATATACTATAGCACTGCTGCTCTAAGGATATAGTAAATGACATCCTGTTCCTTCTTTTACAGCTTGTAATCCTTGTTGAGTCTATTTTCTTTTTGTTGCCTACTCCTCGTTTAAATGGCAGCAAAGCAGAAGAGCAGAGGCAGTTCTGTTTTTTTCTAGCATGCTTGGACATTGTCCTGTAAATGTGACGTGGAATCCATTAATTTTGTTTATATAAATATCATTTAAGGGAATGGGGAAACTGTGATATGTTAAAGTTCCTAACAGAAAGCAGGAAAAAGCTTTCATCGCAAAGTGATTTTTCTAACAGAATATTTAATTTGCAGTGCTAGTACTGCAAAGTGCGTGTTGTTTCTATAACAATGTTCCATATTTCAGAACAGCTTAGGGTGTGTTCTGAGACTGTTGTTGAAATCATTACTTTTTTACTGAAGTAGCCAAGATAAAAGGAGGAATAAAACCCAAGTGAGCTGTGCAAACTGGTGCCATACTGGGGCTATAATAATGTATACATTCCTTCTGTAACAGCATCTGTGCTATAGAATTCAAATACAAAGGGTCATGAGTTGTTGTGTAGTTATCTCCAAGGAAAAAAGTGAACTCGACAGCTTTTGTGTTGTTAGTTTCCTGGAAAAAAATTACAAAGATCCCCATTCCCCAGGGTAATTCCTAAAACAGTAGATGCTCTAAAGAGTTCAGTTATGATTTTCTTATAGTGACCCATCCTATGCTTCTGGTACACCCCACAATTTTTAGTGTGCAATAAATTCAGAGTCAGGCTACTAGCATGCTGATATGGGGTCAGAAATACTGCATAGTGAATGTAATTCCAGGATGCCTGTTAAATGGCTAAATTATCTAGTAGTCTTCATATTCCATGTAATAAAATACAGAAAATCCTATTAGCTAGTTCTGGATATTTCAACATGCTGTCACCAGAGAAGAATCACAAGCCTTGCTAGCAAGGTACTTTGAAAACACATAAATCAAGATGTACTGAGCTGCCAGAATACCAACTGAAGTGGGTGGAAAAGCTAATTAACTTTGAGCACTGTCCTAATTCAGAACTACTTCCAGTTCTGGAGCTAATTTCATTCAGTGCTAGCCGGCGGATTCGTCATACAGTTTATGCATGCCATCTGTGTAGCCCCTCGTCTCTGTGGTCTGTAAGCTTTGTGGCTTGTTCAGTACCCATGCTGATTTAAAGCAATCCCTAATTTTGGAGGAGTGCTTTCCCAGTGCCCATGCCATGGGAATTGTTTCACACCTTACGTCTTGATCGTAGGAGATAGGTTCTTTCTTTTGGGACTGCGTCGCCATGTTTGTCTTCTGTCAACTTCGGCTACGGATTCAATGTCTCTGCAAGACTAAAAGTAACAGCCAAATAAAACCGTAGTAAAAGTTAAAGCATAGCTAGACTAATGCTATGATAAGTATATAGAGACTCATTCACTTCAATTATAAAAGGTATAAGTTAAAGAAGATGAAATTATCTGTTGCTTTATCAAGTCCTCTAGGTTGACATCCTTAGACTCCAGGATCTCAGGTCTCATTTAGATACCTTTCTATCAACAGATTTCTTTGGGTTAGCATAATTGTAAGTTGCAGCCAGCATCTTCCATGTGCATGTTTTTAACTGTCCCCCAAGAGTGCTAAGTTTCTGTTGATTCAAAATCAAATCATCCGCCTGCGTAGACGCTGGTGCGGAGTTTATAACTGTGCTTGTAAAGGCGTGTTCACATGATTGCAAGTCACTGAATTACCGAGTGGGGATGGTACCACCTGTCAGCTGAGTCACATCAACTGGCTATTGCAATAGCAATGAAAATGTGATAGCTGAACACAACTTGCAGTTGTCACAGCTGTGTCAAGGGACATTCGGTCACGAGCCTTTTAGTTGTGCCATGCTCGCTTGCAACTTATAACAAAATTGGTTGCTAGAGTGGCAACAGGGTGCATGCTTGGGGGTCAACTAACAGGGCGCTAGGGCTGAATTTGGAGGCAAACTCAAGAGACACCAATTTGGCCTGTTTTTCCCTGTTTCCCGTTTCCAGCAGCCCTCCGCTGCCCTCCCACGTGTCGCAAGCAGCCTGCTGCCACCGTGGAGCTCCTCGGCGGGCACTGCCCCAGGACAGCTAAAAGGTTTGCTCAGGAGCTCACAGTTGTGATGAATCACAGAGGCATGGCATGGATTGATAAGGTCGTGTACTTTACGATTAGATACATCCTCCCTATAACAGCGGTTCTTTGTCTCCATTTTGCTTTTGGCAATGTTTTTCAGCAGTTTGCATGCAACAACTCTCCAAGCAGGAGTTGTTCAACTTGAAACAAAGTCACCATTATTCTAGGTAAGCTCAGGAAGCCCATGGAGGACCCCTAATAATTTTGTTGCCCTCAGAAGACATAGACTGTTGGTAATTTGTTTAAAAGCCTATTAAGTTAAATCACCAAGAAAATATTTTTTTTCTAGAAGCCTAGCTATAAAGGACTTTCAGGCTTATAAAACAGCGTGTAACAAGAAAAATTTGTTCTGCAGCTGTTTTTTTGTTTTTTTGTTTTTTGCGTATTTTAAGCAACTAGACGTGTAGCTCTGGAGCGGCATGTTCTTTATCAGTAGCACTAGCAAAAAAGAATCATAGATTTCAGCTATTGGTAGTGCAGGTGTGCAGTCCGGGAGCCATGACAAAAGAAAACTATTGCATGATCCCAAAATTTGTGAAAAGCATGGACTACTGCAGTGTCTCTAATTAATTTTCTCATTTGCTAAAAGTACTTTGCCTCTTAGAATGAAGACTGATGAGAGTGAATGATGTTATCTCTTAGAAATTGGTTGTGATTAGTCCTTTCTGCTGTGTCCCTGTTTTAGCTACTGCATATAGCTATCTGTAGCCTGACCAACATGCAAGTCTACCTCCTCATTTACAGTTGATAAAAAGCCCAGGGAACTCAGTAGGAATACTTCAGACTTGCTTGGGAGGGTTGGGGACTAGCCTTTTGAGGCCTGTAATTTAATCAAGTGCCTAACTATGTTTAAAAGCTGGAACTACATCTTTTGGAGCTTCTCTGAATACTGCATTTATAATACTACTGCTCTTTCTCAAAGACCTTCTCTGACGTCTCTCCAGGTGGTGCCTGCTGACCCCTTAGGTTTCCCTCGACCTGTCTTTGGCTGCTGGCCCCTGTCTGTTGGGAAGTCTCATCTCCCCTGCCCCAGTCTTTGCTACAGCTTCCCATGGCTCTCTTGAACTCTTTTGACTTTTCTGACTTTTCTCTTCTCTTGCTTATTGTAAGTTACTGAATAGACTTGCTCAACAGCCTTTTCAGAAGTAAAACAAGACAAGGTAGTCATGGATGACTGCTATCAGCTTTTCCTTTTAGCTCAGTCATAAGGAATAGTTGGCTCACTAGTTTGGTTTCTACTGTCTAAAAAAGATTTTCTGCAAGACCTGCCGTGCATGTTTTTCACATCAACCTATGTAACACCAGTGTCTGTATGACTTTTGTTAAAGGGTCTCACTGCTAATTTGTGTCACTACTCAATATGCATTTCCCTGGCAACCAGTTTGAGATAGACTCAATCAAAAATATCATAGTGTGCTGGGGGAAAGTCAGAATTTGCAGATGTACGTTTCTCATTAATGTCCTCTTTGGACGAATCATGTGTTCAGCCTGCAGATGTCATTACTGTGAAACAAGGATCAGGAAATGCAGTGTGTTCCTTTTGGTTATTTCCATAGGCAGCATGGTCTATGAGGAGGCAGTTCTTGATGTGATTGTCACGTGAGTTGTGACTCTAAGACCTATAAAACTCATTTTTCATGGTATCCTGAGGGTCTAGTCTTCTACTGAGAATGCTCTATGCACTCACAATCACAATGATCTTTTTTTGGACTCCGTGTTCTCTGCAAGTTACTTTGTTTTTTACTAGTAACTTGGCCCTTCTCATTTATATACAACTATATACACCTTGATTTTTAGATGTGCAAACTGTGAGCTTCAATCTTGCTGCAATCCTAGTCTCCAGTGGCACTATTTGCAGTGCCTCTGAATAAGTACATGGCTAAATCTTTGGAGTTCCAGACCTATCAATTCACACAGGCGAAAGAGCAAAAACTGGAGGCCTTATTTCAAGCCTTCATATTTCAGTTTTGGCTCACCAGATCAAAACACAGATAACCTTTTTACTACTTTATGTAGAGAAGTGCTGTAAAGAAAAGCATTGGTAATTCAAGATATGTCCTCAGGTGACAAAATTAGAAAATACTAAATTGGAGAACAGTATATCATTTTTTTTGTAACTGGATTCTCTTTTCTGGGTTTGTAGGGTGTGAGGACTGTGGTAAAAGCCTTATAGGAGAATGCAAGCTCCATGGACCACTCATCAGGGCTAAAGATAGGGTTATTCCTAGCCGAGCCCGTCTTACCCTACCTCATTACCTCACTTTGCGAGTGTTGGAGCTACGAGCCGGAAACCAGCAGAGTAAGTATTTTAGCTTTCTCCCACATTTGAGAAAGAGGAGGCAAAAGTACTACCCCTGGCTTGTTTTCATGAATGACTTAAGACGTATCATTAGGTATAAACAGTATGAAGACGACTTTATTTTGAACTGAGCACTGTTAAAGCTCACATTCAGCCACTGTTTTTTATGACTGATTTTCAGTAATGTCAATGCATAGACTGATGGAAGGACATTAGCCAGAGTTGGTGTGACATTTGACTGACAGGAAACAGTATTCAATAAAAGTCTAGAAACAAAATGGCAACTAACCTCCCCACTCCATTCTTCCTATCCCCCTGCAAACTCAAGAGAACATAGCAGGTTAATTTACCTTTTGCAGCATCTTCAGGTAACAATGTAGAAAGACTACGTTGCTACCTTCTGATGGCAGGACAGTTTGAATTCCCAAATTTGAACATGGAAACTACGTCCTTAACTTGCAGATTTTTCCACAACTGCCTGTGTAAAACTGGATTCTGCCTAGATCACACTTCAGAAAGAGAATGATAATATGCCTGTTGTGTCGTACCACTGATATTAGCTAGGGGAATAATTAGAATGAGTAAGGCAGCTTATTTTGTGTTTTATAGGTCCTCTCTGCTCAGTTTGGGAGAGGACAACCTTGTCATTATGTCAACAAGCAGAGCACTGTAACATCAGCTCATACCTTGAAGAGCATCAGCAGTTTTGAGTGTTGCATGTCATCGCTCACTTTAATATCCTGTCATGGATTTAGGCACTTTTGCAAACTGTGCTCAATCCAAGTCCCCTTTCTGAAAAGCCTCTTTAAAGATTTACATCCTTTCAGACTCTTGCCCTTAGAAGGATTTACCAGATTTATTTGTATAGAAGAAATATTCATGTGTTCGGTACTATTGTATGTATCTCCATTTTCATAGCTGTAAATATACAGGAAATAAATAGTTCATGATGTGTGTATTAATTTTAGACTGGTCTTTTTCTATTTGCAGTCCTTGGAGTATTTGCAAAGAAAGTAATACAGAAGAGAACACAGTTTGGTCCTTATGTTGGTCAACTGTCTACAAAACTGACCTGCTATGATGAGAGCAGGCTAGTCCTGCAGGTAACTAACTCAGAAACTCCACTGGGTTTCAGAGGACTTTTTTTGTTGGATTTCAAACTACATCAGAAAAGCAGTGCTGTATTTTTCATTTTATTTATTTACTAAGGAGCACAAGTGTCTTTCTTCTTCTGCCCCAGTTCCCTATGTAAAAACCCTGTGACTGAATATGAAGTGCATATGTGTCTTTAACATTTCATATTTAACTGGGCATTTGCCTTCTAATCTAGTTAATTAATTGTATTTCTGATACATATATAATGAAATGAAATCATATTATTAGATTGCACAGCATACCCCAAAGTGCCAAAATGTCCTTATATGCTGTGTTTTTAGAAGTTTGCCTATTTACTTTCTAGGAGGAATGTTCTACTACTTCCATGGTGATTTACCTATTGGTCTAACAGATCTTGATAAACTTTTCACAGAGCACAGCCACAGAAAGTGTCTAAGGATGGTACTATCTTCACAAATAAAACAAAAGGATTTTGGCTTAACACCCTTCCTAGTGGGAGGGTTAAGTTTGTACACTGAGTTAACAGTAGTGACAGAAATATTCACTAAGGCACCTGCTTAGTAGGGAAGAACAGTGCAGGGATGAAGAAGCATTTCTCACTGATGTGAATATATATATATAAACTTTGATATATAGTGTACAAACTCAATTTATTCAGACAGATTGTTATTTAGGACTGGTACTATACTGGATATTCAGATACTGATCACCCCATCTGGACCATGACACTGTTAATTGTACTTCATCCAGTACAAATAAAGACCTCTTTCAGGACCAGCCTAGCTTAAATATATATGCATGTGCATCCTTTCCCACTGGAGTTTCCTGGGAGCGATAGTTTCTTGTAATCCACTAAACCCTGGTCTGTGTGCTCTGCTGCACGGGTCCGGTTGTCTGGTTATGTTCATCCCCTCAGCTGGACTGAGGAAGTCCGTCCCTCCTGAGCCTGTCCGTTATCAAAAGGAAACATAACTGAAGGGATGCCCGGTTGTGCCTGGACTCTGTCTTACTGAGTCCATGGTCCAGCCACAGCCTCCTGCAGGACTGCCCAGCAAGTCCCAGTCCTCGCAGAGCCCACGCCGAGTGTCAGGCCCTCTCACCACTCAGGGGAGAGCGATCCTCAGCCGCTGTCCTGTGACATGCTTTGTGTCTTCACTCATGTTTTCTCCAGGAGCTGAGGCCTGGGGAACACTGTCTTTTGTGGAGGAAGGCAGGCAGACAGACAGACAACTCCTGTAATTTTGCTTGAGAACAAAAGTAGTAGATTCAATAGTCACTTTAGACAGCCTTTGCTCATGGAGGTCATGTGAGTGGTCTGCCAGCAGAGTAACACTATCCTTCTGTGGGATTTTCAAAAGATGTTGGCACCAAAGAATATTTATTCTTCCCCATGATTAAATTTCTTCAGTCCTTATGAGACACTTTAATTCTTACAAATACAGAGAATACATATCTCTAACAAGCTTATGAACATGGATGGACTAAACATCCAGTTCCTTCCTCTTCACCAAGCCAGTTTAAACCACACTCTATCCTCTATCGGCCTCGTTTGTTTAGAAGTATATTCAGATAAGCACAGCTCTGCCTGATGAATGGGCTGTTTCTTCACAAGAAGAGGCAAAATTCCCACATTTTTGACAAGAGAGAGCAGCAGGTGCCTTGACTTCTCCCTATCAGAACTATGAGTATGTGACCAAACCAGGGCTCATCCAACAGGCATGTATTTTCCTTGGAAGCATGACAAAGTTAGGTAAAATAGTTCCCCAAAGCAATGGAAATGAAATTTGTTTTGCAATTAATTGTTAATTCTCAAGAGCTTTTAAATGGTTAGTGGAACAGATACATGCAGTACTGACATCTGTTGTGCAGCTTCAGCTGTCTGTCTTCCAGGACGTATTGCAGAGAAGCAACCTCCTTGCACCGGATCTGGAATACTTTGCCTCATCGAGGCATTCTGTTGGAAAGGAATCTAACAAGAATGAAATTAAGCAGCATGAAAGATTTTTATAGCACAACTGTTCATTTGTATTTACCTTTGTATCGTTAAGGGGAAAAAGAGATGACTTAAAATGCCATTATACTGTATGATACCTCTTTGGACTTATTACACAGTTGTTTAATTGTTCCATGCAAAACATAGCATTAATACAGCACTAAAGTTTGAGATTATCAAGTACTCAGGAAGTACATTAAGGCATAAAGCTTATCTTTCTACCTGCCTGCACTTAGTCCTTATAATATTATCTTTATATAACATAAAATGATGAAATATAAACTGGAAATACATACAAAGGCCCACAGTTATTTTAGTAGCTGAGTGCCTTGGAAAGTGTTCACTCTTCACTTTCTTTTGCACTCAGTGTTCTTTAAGAGTGGTCTGTTTCAAAACAACCATGTTTTCAAAGGACATATCACTGGGAGCAGGTAAATAACTGGTAGCCATGATTCGAAGTTAAAGGAAAAAAAATTAATGTGTCTCTGTACAGGACTTGGTTTTATCATGTTCTTTCTCCCATCTTCCCACTTTATGTCAGGTATTGAAAGATGGAGGGAAGTACTTTCTGGACACTCCCAATGAGGACTGTGGAAACTGGATGATGTTTGTCCGGTTAGCCCGGAACCAAGAAGAACAGACTCTTGTGGCTTATCAGCACTGCGGAGAAGTCTACTTCACAACTGTTAAGGTAGTTAAACCCACCCTGCTTCAGCTATCATTTAAATGATAATTCATAGACAAAGACTGTGAAAGACTAACCCTTTTACAGATGAAAGACTGATTATATTCAAACAACTGCTTCTTTATTACATACCAGCTTTTATATCACTTAATCCATAGTAAAGCAAGCAGTGCATGGGGTTTTGCATTTGAAGTCAGTGTGTAGTTACTGTTCTGGGTAGTGAAGAATCGGAGCAGAAATATCATTCATGATAACCGTGTTTAAACATGAATGTTATAAAGTCTTACTTTTCTTCAGTTCCAGATAGGTCTGTGGTGAGATTGTCTAGCAGTGTTACATTCAGCAGCGCTTCATGCTGGAAAGAAAACACACATTCCTTTCCTTTATTACGTTTTTGGACACCAGGTGCTCAAAAACAGGATATTAAGTAGAATCTTTAAGTACTATTTTCCTCTCTCATTAAATCTGGAGATTTAACCACAGAACTTTCAATACTATGAAATGATCAGTTTATGGTAGAGTTTCTGGACTGTGTCCATGCCTGAGGAAAGAGAACAAAGTACTCTGTATTTATAAATAACATTGGAATATACAGACTTGATCTTTCTGCTTTCCTCCCCTGTGTTGTTTTGGACACTTTGACAGGAGAGTTTACTTTAATCAGTGATAACTTACTCTTTTAGACACCTGTGGAACTGAAGATTTTCTTAGAATGGAATCTATATGTTGAAGATCTCTTATTTTCCTTTTTTTATCCTTTTTTAATTTAACGATCGTATATCATCGTGAGCTGCAAAAAGAAGAAATTATTGAGAGAAACTAGCCAAAGAAGTTACTGTAGGATTAAAATCCAGTGTTTCAATTTCATTTTCAAGTTTGGCACATGTTTATGTGGGATAGTATTATTTACTTTCATTCCTCCACTTTCATTTTTCCATCTGAAAAGTGGGGAAAGTATTTACCATACAGTGATGATGTGAGAATAGGGTAATGGTGATTGATAGCACTTTGCATCTTGAAAGTCCTTTATAACAGTAGTAAATATAGTTGCATTTGAATGCTTTAAAATAGAAAAATCGATGTAAAACAGTAGATACTAATCTGAGACAATGCTTAGGCTATGCTCAAAATTCTGATGTGCTCTGTATCATTTGAGATTTAATATATGATTTTAAATGTATGCTAGACATGTAGAACTGTCATGGTTAATAGTACTGTATTTGGGAAACATGAACAAATGCTTTTCTAAGAAGTTGTAGTTATGAATTGGTAACTTATTGGTAATTTAAATACTATTGAGCTAGCTCATTGCTGGCACAAAAAGCAATGGTCTGCTAACTTCAACAGAACACTGCTCATTTGCAGTAATGGAGAGTTGCATCCTATATACTAAAATGAAGAGTATCTTAGTCTAAGTAATGTGCTTTCGACCCTTAACTATACTATGCATCATAGGGAATTACTTTGGTTTTCCCACTCTTAAGTCCCTCGTGTGATTCACTGTTTTGTGGAATCCTGCAGATTTTGTCCTGGTCAGTGAACATTACAGGCTTTTGCTATGCTTAGGCACACCCTGCTGGTCATCATGTTGTGAGGCAGCCTTGGGGCTGGTTATGAAAATACTTTCTCAAGGTATTTTGAATAAACTCTGTTAAGTTTGGAGTAGAAATATTGGCTCCTCTTCCCACTGTTTTTATAAGGAGATGGAGTATGAATACAGGTAGAAAAATACAGGTAGAAAAAGCCTCAGTGCTGTGAAACTACAGCTACAAAAGCATACATGTATGGATATGGGTAAATGGCATACTAACGCTGTTGTTAGAGTAAGGGCTGACCTAATGACTGCAGTCCCCATAAATAAGTGTTTTAAAAATGTATAGAATTGTGAGGGAGTAAAAATCATCCAAACCTGTTGTCTGTCTCATCACAGGAAATCTCATGTGGGTGCTGTCATAGCTTTCACTTACTGTCCTGGATAAGACAGAGTAAACAACAGCTCGTAGTGGACTTGGATACAGGAGCTTATTTAAGAGCCAAGATTAGAGCTTTTGCCTTGCTTGATTATTTCAGACATTTCACACACTTGCTCACTTGCTCCCCCTCCAAAGTCACATTCACTTGGTCTTAACTTCCCTTCCTGGTGGGCAGATGACTGCTGGTCCAGGAAGTTGGGCAGAAAGTTGTGCTGGTGTCATCCTGTGCAGCTGCTTGTGGTTACCAGTCTCAGATGTCACCAGCCAAGGAGCCTGGGCATCCCCAGGCATTTGCCTCTAGAGGTCTCCTCCACTTTCCAGGATCTTCCTCTCACAGGTCTGGTTTTCTCCATCTAAACAGTCTATATGCAGAAGCACAACGTGTAATCAGCCTTCTGTTTCCACCTATGTCTCTTTATTAATTGGAGGATTCAGCACATATCACTTTTGTTTAGTCCAGATGTTATCAAAATGTACAACTGGCCCATATGGGCTGCAGCTAGCAAGCAGGCTTGTGCTTGAGAGTTCAGAAGTTCAGTTTTGGACATTACACACACACACAATTATCTGTCACTTGTCAGCATTCACAGTCCAAGTTATTTTTCACCTACTACGCTTATGTAGCAAGGATGTTATAAACTAAGTGCATTTTAAAATGTCACATTTTGTGGAATAAGACTCAACCGCTGTCCTTCAAAGATAATTTATTCTTTACAGTGGCACAAGTTTAGTTTAGTTTAAATATATCTATATATACAATGCAGATTGGCTATGCACCTATTGCAACAAGTATTGTTTTGATTATAGATGAATGAAATACTGTATGGGGGGATAGGAAATCAGGTAAATCCTGACCCCAAAGCTACTTTTCTCCTTTATCCAAATACCTAATGGATCTTTAGCCAGATCTTAATCACGCCTCTCTTTCTGTTTGCTGTATTATTGACTGAAGTATTTGTCAAAGGAGGTCATAGTCCAATCCAGGAGAAGATTTGTGCAAACATGACTGGATGGGAAACTGCAGCTCAAGGGCCCCCTTATGTGTGAGAAGGCTTCAGCGAAAGAGGGGCAGACGTACAATAGCATGTGCATAGTGAGTATGACACGTTAGTGACAGCACAAGGAAATATGCAAGTTTGACTTGGAGTCCACGCACTGATCGACTCTACACCAATGCTCAGTGAGTGTGACGCATCTGGCAGGCATCCAAGCTGTTGTGCACACACCATGCATTTTTCTCTTACCCTTTACCCTATAGTTAAATGTCATGTCTAATGGGCTTCTAGGTATCAAGGCATCGATGTGGTCTATTGCTTGGAAAGATTGCTGGACATCTGGAAATCACAGACAAATGCATCTCACTGAGTAGTGGTCATGAGGCCTGAAGCACTCCTCCTTTCTACTTCCTACCCCAAAATCTCTGCCTGTGCTTATACATTTCTGCTTTTAGAAACTGCAAAAGTGTCAAACGATACTGGATAGTAATGCTCAGAAAGTGCTTGAATCTTGAAACTAAGTTAGCAGTGATTTAAACAGATTCAAAGAACACAAGTAAAGATAAGTTGCACCCCTCTCAATTTTGAATACAGTATTATTTTCTATAGGAAAAGTGGCACAAGTAAACTTGAGCTACTTCCTTCTATTCACAGCCAATCGAACCCCACACAGAATTAAAAGTATGGTATGCTGCCGATTATGCCAAATTTATGGAAGCTTCTGCAGTATTCATTAAAGAAGAATCTGATGTCTGCCCTTTGCCTCCAGTAACAACAGTAAGTATTCCTAACCTGCATTCAAGCCATCACCAGGTATAGCAAATTACAATTTGTTTACATACTTTGTCTGTTTATGTAACTTTGGTAATACTAGAATAAAATCTTAGAGTAGTTGGCTAACAAAAAGTCAAGAGGGATTTTAATCAAACAGCTATCCAGAGGAAAGCCACTCTTGCTCTGCATTTGTAATCTAACAGAGACAGCGGTAGTGGAATCAATCAGCGGGATCATTTAGAAAGACTAAGTCTGTCACTAATTTTTGGATAACTGGACCGTCCTGCCTCAGAGCTCTTCTCACACCACTTCATGGTTCCCGCTTGTTATGCTCTGCCTGGTTGTATACAAGCACTGACTGCTTCGATCTTCCCTATTGTAATTAATTCTTCCGTTCTGATCCCGGTACCTTCCCCCTTTGTATGATAGTAGGAATCCTTAGACTGCTACAAAATTTGGGAATTGTTGAAAAAGGGAATGTCAAGAGACAGAAACCTAAGCTAGAAGGAAAAGCTAAACAGGGAATGCATTCGAATCATGAATTCAGAGGTGTTTCGGGAAGGGAAGTATCCCACTTGTGCATTTGCATAGAGGGTTTTAGAGTGTAATCCTGTAAGGAGGGATGAGGACCTGTGCTGTTGGACACAGAGAAGAGAGGAGAGGGCTCCATCTGTAGAGAAAGACAGTGGGCGTAGCCTCAGGATGGTCCCTAGAGCATACTAACCCAAGAGCGAGGAAAGTAAGGACAGTTAATGGGATGCTTAGGTAAAATATGGGGACAGCTAAGGAAGTATGTGGTCATGTATAATCTGGAAGTACATTTCCTTGGTAACTTTTTTTTTTGTAACTGTTAGTCATTTGAATTTTTAAAATTTCAATATTTAAAGTGAATTCAAGTGAATCCAGTAGATCTGTAGAGCTCTTATTTCCCCAGAGATAATTCCAAATAATGCATTACTTGCTGAAAAACTGTTTTGGTGCCTTTAAGCCAAGGTAGGCTTGAGATTCGCAAACCTCGGGTGTTTCTTACTAAGCTTAAGAAAGTCAAATGCCACATATCAGGCTAGGTGAAGAAGTCTCTCCTGAAAGCATTAACCATTGCCATCCAGTAAAGGGGCAAGCAGTGCAGAGTCAGCCCAAAGCACAGGGAAATCTTGTACTGCTAAACTACATTTCTGTGCAGAAAAATACCCAGTTAGACAGTCCCCAGCTCTGGGCTTTTTGTACACCTGCAACAGCAGATAAATGCTCTCAGTCTAAGCTTAAATTACGATTCTCAATTGCTTTTATGAGTAATTCCATAATAAGAACAGGTATAGAGCTTTTGAAATTCAGTACGCAGAGATAAACAAAGGTGAAGGACTCGGGAGCAGTAAATGCTAAAGAAAAACACAGAAAGCCTTTTTTTTTTTCTTTCTAGCTGTAGACTCCTAGAGTTAGCCCATTTCCAGCTAAGCAGCTGGATGGTAGCATTGAAGTAAAAATCATAAATGACAACAACAGAGGTCTTGGGAAAGCCCAGGAGAAGATGCAAGGTCAGTGAGAAGAATATGATCTTTCCTTTGAATGGCTAATAAGAAAGACCTGTTTCTGTTTTCATTGCAGAAAGAGCCCGTAGACCCTTGGATATGCTCCAGCTGTAGAAACGCTTTTGCAACTTTTGCTCTGCTGGAATCTCACCAGTGCGTCAATAAAGACCGAGTCCTTACCACCAGGTTCAGACCACCAAATAAATTGGGACCTGTAAAAGCAAAAAGCAAACTCAAAGGGAAACTGAGAGGAGCAGCATTAGGCAAAAACATTGCACAGTGCTATGGGGCCATTTCCTGTTCCTCTGCTGCAAAGCTTAGCTGTGCCAGCTCAGGAAGCACTTGTGATGCTCTTGTGAGGTTTATACCTAAATGGAGAAATGGCCGGTCTTCACTGTTGAAGGGAAGAGAAGTGAAGGAGCCAGACAATTACCCTTGCCAACTCTGTGGGAAGATATTTGATTCCATTGAAAAGCTCACAGTCCACACTTATGCGCACAAAGGGGAGCGCCCCTACAGGTGTTCACAGCACGGATGCACAAAAGCCTTCATTTCCAAATATAAACTGCTCAGGTACAACTCTGAAGGCACGCCTTTTCTGGTGGGTGTGTGGGGAAAAACAAAAACATCTTTTTCCTCTGGATTGTCCTAGTGACAGTTCATCCCCGAGTTCCAATTTTCATTTTCCTGTGTTGGGAGAATTTGAGGAAATCAGTCTCCCTCAATTGCAGTTGCTACTCAGAAAGATTTTGTTGCAGTATTTTTAACCTACTCCATGCTAGATGACTAACAACCCTTCCTCCCCACCAAAAAAAAAAAGAGTTAGGTTATTACTAATAGTCTGAAAATATGTGAAAAGTTCTTCCTTCCAGAGTGCCAGTGTTTTCAAGTCTTAAAGTTGCATCTCAGTTCTGTGCTAGAGTTCTGTAAATGCAAATAACTTATTTTTTTTTGTCTTAGGCACTCAGCCACTCATTCTCCCCAGAAATCTCACCAATGTGGCTATTGTGAAAAGACCTTTCACAGGAAAGACCATCTGAAGAATCACCTTCAAACTCATGATCCTAACAAGATGGCCTTCAAGTGTGAAGAGTGTGGCAAGAAGTACAACACCAAGCTAGGCTATAAGAGACACTTGGCCCTTCATGCAGCCACCAGTGGGGACCTTACCTGTAGGGTATGCGCCCAAGAGTTTGGAGGTACAGAAGTTTTGTTGGAACACCTCAAAAGTCACGCAGGAAAACCAACTGGCAATATCAAGGAAAAGAAACACAAGTGTGACCATTGTGAGCGTCACTTCTATACCCGTAAAGATGTGCGGCGCCACATGGTAGTTCACACAGGCTGCAAAGACTTTCTATGCCAGTTTTGCGCCCAGAGGTTTGGGCGGAAGGACCACTTGACTCGACATACTAGGAAGACTCATCCACAAGAGCTGCTGAAGAGCAGGTTGCAGAATGGTGATTCATTGGGTCTCCTCGACCAGCTTCTTCCATTCAGACTGAAGGAAGATGCCAGCATACTGTCCTCTTTTCCTGACAGGGTGTCTATGCAGAATGGGGTTCTGAACAGCTCAGAACCAGAGGAATACAGCTGTTCGCATCTTCACTCCCAGCCAAGCCTACAAACTGCTCTTCCTCTTGAACCTTCTCCTCTTTTACAAAGGATGGGCTGTGTAGACAGCCTTTCAGCTGTCCATCCCACACCATGCCCAACAACCATTCCTGCCAACCTGAACCTTCATCAGCCTAATAAATATGACCTTAGTTCTACCTCATTTGCAGCAGGATCCCTCAAGAATCTACCGATCAAAGTGGATGTTAAAGGTTACAATGTGCATCTTCTTGAGGACCTGCCATTATCAGAACCTCAGTCGCTTCACAAAATCAATCTGGAAGAAGCATCCTCAGGGCCTGCAGGTGATACTAATAAGTACCCAGTGCACAAGGAGACAGAGACTGCAGCTGAAACTGCCAGCATGCCTTTCATGGATCTCACTCATATAATGAGTTTCTGGCAGCTCCCACCATGTGACAACCAGAGCACTACTGGGGACATCACAATGGCATTTGGTCCAGAAGAACCATCACACAGGCTCAATGGCCTTGGCCAGCAGCAAGGTCCACAGCTAGCTACTGGTGGCATGGCCATAAACCAGCTGCATCATGTTCCTCGCTCCTTTCCATCCACTACAAATTCTGTAACATTGCCTCATTTTCACCATGCCTTCAAATAACTATCAGCTTTTGCGGGGGGGGGAGGAGGGGAGGTTGTTTGTTTGTTTGGGGTTTTTTAGACTATGCTTCTTACTTAAATCTGTTAGGAAAGTTTGTTTTGTTTTATGAAAAACTATCCCAAATGTTTTCAAAGCGCATTATGAAGATGGTAGATCAATTCAGAACATTAATAAACAAGAAGTTCTATTTTCATACTACTATTAGTTTTTAGCATATGACAATAGTAAGACTAACATATTTCCCTCAACACTCTCCATAGTTTTGTTTCTTACATTTCAGTCGAACAACTGAATAAATATCTTCAATAGAAATTCAAAGCATCCATAACAGGCACAGTAAAATTATGGCTGCTGTGGTAGGCGAGAGAGGGTCAGGGTGAATGGGAAGAAGGTGGTGGTGGGGGGGGGGAATCACAGAAAAACAACTTTAATGAGCCATAAATCACTGTAAATGTATACACATAAACTGTTAATATGAATGATTTATGAACATTGCATAGATTTCAGTGTAAAGCACTTAATTACTGAACTTTATGAATTTTTAATTTAAATCAAAATCATTCCAAGAGGAAATATTATCTCCTTGTTTCGCTTTTTTTTAATGAAGAAAATCACTGTTGTGATTATGTTCAACTAGATTTCATTTTCTGAAATGCACTTCAGCTTTGTGCATCTCCTGCATTATTCCTAGGGCTGGAAAAAACTACCACTGCTGCCTGATTATGTAAGATCAGATGTCTAGTATACATGATGTTTTCAGAAGGGGAAGTGAATTGTCTCAAAGGCTACAGTAAAACATATCATTTCCATTTAGAACTTGATCTGGTGAGATATTAGACACTGGTCTCACTCTAGTAGAGCACTTAAGCAATTACTTAAATTTAAACCTGTGTTGGCTCAACATCTTGCTTGATTTAACACTCAATAAAAATAGTACTTCTTCCTAACTAAAGGGCCTTTAGTCACCTTCTGTTGATAAAAATGGCCTCTGTTTAGTCTGGGAAATGATTATTAATTATAACCATCTGAAACCTGCATTCCTTGACAGATCGCCAACTGTGGCAAGGCAGCCTGCACAGGGGAGCCTCCAGCTGAGCTGAGCTTCTGTTGAGTCAATGTCCGTCCCATGTGCCCAAGGGTTGTGGTAGTCACCTCACCCACCTCACCCTGCGCACTATTCAAGGCCATGGGGTGTGAACCTGCCTCAAAACTGACACTGAAATTAGCAGGAATGATAATGCTTACAGTCATTTTAATTCTGTGGGTTTTCCTCAAATATTCTGGACATTTACCGTTAGCCTTTGTTTCTTCCAAGCCAGGACACTGGGATTTTGCTTGTTGCCTTTGGTAGGTTGTCCACATATATTTCCAGCTGACAGCGTGTTGGTGTCACAGTCCATTCCCCTAACAAATGAACTAGCAGAAATTGCAAAAAACACATCTCCCAGTAAATTACATTATTAAACAAAAAAAACAGAATTTGCTTTCTTGCCTAACCCATATATATATATATATATATATATATATATAAAAAATCCTCCCATTTTTGGTGTATGGTGCTATTACTAATATATTCTGTTGCAGCTAAAACATGCAGAATTCCTGAATCTGAATTAACAATTTCATAATCTGAGATCTACTTTTCCATTAAACCCAGAGAGAGTTAATAGTACCTAATCATCAATGCAGGCATAGCATGGAATAAGCATGTTCTCTTCTCCCCCATTAATCACAGGAGTATTTCCAGACAGCTTCAAATAATGAGTGTTATAAAAATGATTGATTGATTGCTATTTTCATATTAATGAACTACAATGACAGATCTGAATATTTTTACAAGTTTATCAGCATTTGGATTAAGAAAATATTGTAATACTGCAGTTGGTTCAAGAATATATACTTCAGATACACTGTTGAGGTTTTTTATGATGAAAATGAGTTTTTTGGCATAAGACAAGACAAAGGAATTTTAAAATGATTTTTGTAATAGCAACAGCAATAGGAGGAGTGGATAGCTGCATATTATTGTTCAGTTAGTAGTTTTTTAAATTATGAATTCCAGAATAGTGAAAAAGTTGGAAACAACGTTATATGCACATTTTACTAGTCTATATCACATTTTTATCCAAACTTTTAAAGGCATGTGTGTATTCATTTACTACATTGTTCTTCCTGTTCATACAAATTGTATTCACTTGGCTTCATCCAGGGTTATGTGCTTTTTTTAAAAAAAAAAAAAAAAAAAACGCAGATTCTCATAGCGCTGTCTGACCATTTTGTCATTTTGGTTTGTGCTTCTGTAAGAGGTGTAACTAATTATTATTTGTCCTTGAATTAAAAGGTTCTGTTAAAAAGAAATGCAAATATTGAGCTGAAATCATGACCGTATTCTTCGAGCTGCTCAGCTGAACAGCAGGCCAGCTCACAGCATTCTGAGCTGTCCAAAGACGCGGCATGCCCGGATCTCAAGCTGATCTGAAATCTAGAAAGACACTTTAGGGAGAGATGCTAATCATCTGTAACTACAGGTTAAAGTTTGAGTCTCATTCAAGTAAAAAAAAAAACAAAAAAAAAACTTTTTTAAATTAAAACTCTTAGAAAGCATACTATAACGGTGTTTAAAAGTAAAACAGAAAAGCAAGCAAAACCTTAAATATATAATACTGTTGCTTTATTCCCATCAATCCATTCAAATTTGTTTTTCAGGATTTTTGCCATTTTAAATGTAGAGAAAGCTGATAATGGAATAATAACAGAATATTAACATTATTTCAGAAGGTCATGATTACAGAGATAATTGTTTTATTTTAAAATTCTCAGAACTCAAGAGATACCCATGATTCATATGATACTTAAAATAGGGATAGAGTTTTGCATAGTTTTTGTTTGGGAGAGTTTTTTGTCAGCGTGCTTGAGAAGCCATTAGTAATTGAGGCTCACGAATGGTTTGTTTCAGGATCTCCGTTAAAAGCAAAGCAAAACAAAGCAAAGCAAAGCAAAAACCAGTCTTAAGTTGTTTCTTCACTCAGTCCTTTCTCTCTGCAGTCTGGTCACATTTTACAGCCCAGGCTCCAGCTATTTCAGAAGTTCAGGAGAGCGCTTACTAAAGGAGAATAAGCAGAAGAAAAACACTCAGCTGTTTATAATATTAAATTATGGTGGAGAGAGAGCAGCATGTTCCCACAAGCTCACCTGGGCTCACCTGGTCACGTCAGGGAGCACCGAGCTCCCGCAGGCTGGAAGGTGCGAGCAGCCCTGGCAGCGCTCATGTGCCCAGGGACATGCTGGGGAAAAAAGGTGGCTCCTCCAGTGACCGGTGCTCGCTCTCTCTTCCTCCCCACGCAGGCCCAGCCTCCTCCTCGGGGGAGAGGAGATACAAAGGCAGAGACCCTGCAGGGGGAAGGTAGGATGGGATGTGGGACAACAGCTGAGAAACCCGGCTGAAATATTTAGGAGATGGTGGTGGTCAGCAGCTCCTATCAGGCTGGGAAACCACAGCTCTCCAGATCACTGATTCCAGCTACTTTGCCGCACTGGATTCAGTTTTCTAATCTGTAAAATAGGGAGAATTACTCTTTCCTACGGTTTTGCCTGGGCGATACATATTTAAAACTAAAGAAGTGAAACACTAAGGTGAAACACTAAGCAGTGTTCCTTATATAGTACATAGTAAAAATACTCTAGAGTGCTGCATATGAAAAGAATTATTTTTTTCCAGCTTAGCTGTCACCACTTCATCATATGCTTTTATTTATGCATTACAAAATTGTAAGTCTGCCTTAAAATGTGGCTTACTCTATACCAATGCAAAATGCATGTAGTCAAATTGCAGAACTCAAATATATCTGTATTTGGTTCTGCATGATTGTAACTAACTGAGTGCATAATATGCTAGTCATATTTCTCTTTCTTAAATGAAGATGATGATCATGTTATAACAGTATCCTAGCACCATCATGCAGACGCTTTAGAAAAGATTATTTTACCCAGGCTGCATTCATTACAAAATGGTTTAGTCACATTAAACTACCTCAGCATAAATTCCAAGCTGTCTCAATGACTGTTCCCTAATATAATTTTGCTACTGCATTTTGCCGTGCTACTTTTTGCATTCTTTATATGGCACAGTATTATAACCCTAATATATTGCTGTAACCATAAGCAAAAATTCTCAAAAAGACAGAAAGGTGAAGTTTCAGTGGTCGTTCCACTTATGCCTACAACTCCACAGACTATAATCAAATAGGCTTCAAGTTCTGTTCACACTGAGGTCAGCAAGAGCTTTGTGGTTGAAATCAGTGTGAGCAGGAGCAGATCCCTGCACTCAGGTAAGGCAGACTACACTCTTCTTATTTGTCTGCTTGAAAAGTGTTATCGTCCTCCAGGAAGTGCATTCTTACAAACACCGCATTGTGTGCGCACTTTTGGAAGAAAAAAATGGGGAAGATGTGTGGCCCAGTTGTGCATTGACCTGCAGAACAGAAAGACCTGATCCAGTTGTAGCAGGGACCCTTTGGGAGATCTTAATCAGGATATTTTACCTAACTTAGAATATATAGTTGTAAAAATACTACCTTTATCCCACAGCACTTGGAAATCTGTAGAAGCAAAGTGATATGTTGCAGCTGAACAATAGGATTAATATGATCATGTGATACTGTAAAATGGACAAAACTTAGTAAACAATTGCTCTCACACAAAAAATGTACTCTTATTAAAAAAAAAAAAAGAGATGGAAGCAACATAAACCTGGCAAAATAATGTAAAGAAGCTAACATGTTACTTGGAACGAAAGAATCTGCACTAAGTCCCAGTGAACATATGCATGCTTATTTCTAGTGCTCATTCCCCACTCCATATGGGAAAACATGTTCATTTCTTTTTTCTTTGGTTTTATTTATTTTTTTTTGGTTGTTCCTGTCCAGACTCCCCATTTTCTTAACCAGTGAATTGCTGCTAATTCTCAAGAGTTTTCTAAAGCCCATCTGAAATGTGATGGTAAGTTTTGTATATTGATGATGGATTCATTTTCTGCTAACAGAATTTAAGTACTGTTCTTTAAAGCAGTGCTCCTGTCCCTATAGTGGAGTTTGCTGTAAGACACTGGAAAGTGATCTGGGGAATCATTACCAAAAAGTTCTACACACATACAGAAAACATAGGTGGGGGAGAGAACAGACACAATAAAACTTAGACTAACTTCTGAGTGTTTGTTTATTTGGTTGTAAAGGAAAACAACTGTGATAAGATAGTGTGGGGTACATGTGTGCTTTTCTTGCTGGTTTCCTGTGTGTTTTGTACTTCCTGGATTAAAAAAAGGTGAAGAAGCACTGCTTTAATATATGTGCCTGTTGTGTGTTTCTAAATTCAGTCTAGCTATAGCAGTTACACTTGTTTCAGTTTTCATCCTTTGTATATTTATCCAATCTCACTATTAACTATATTCTAAATAGAGTTTAAATAAACTCTATAAAATCTAGTATTTATTATTACTGTGTCCAACTACTTTTAATCATCATTTATCTTATAAACATCTCATAGGCAAGAAAATTCCTTTTGAATTTTTAATTAAAAGCCATATTGGGAATTTCTGAGTTAAAACAAACATTGCAACAATTAAAGTTCATGCAGAGTGGTCTAAGGCCAGTAATAAATAGTGGCCAAAGAAGAAAAAGGGGAGTGTGCCTTGTCCATATTTCTGTCTTACCAATCAATTTCTGATAGCAATTAAAACTTTTTATGGGAGAATGAAAATTGGTTTTAATTAGTCAGAACTTGAAGTTCTTTGAAGCTGATGCACAGTGCACTCAGCCAGTCGTACCATTCACCCATTTTACTGGAATAGTCTATGAAGTTTGTACATTAAGTTCTACAACTCTCAACTGTCTTGTTCAATCTGTCAAAGGAAAGCATTAGGAAAAATTGCATGATACTGGATCTTCCTACATTTTGTCTAAACCACCGGTAACATTCTCTTTTAGGCAATCAATTCAATTCAAGGAACTGATAAAAATATATATTTTTTTTAAATCTCACAATCAGACTTTTAAAGCTTGCGTAAAAATTAACTTGTAGCCTAAGGAAAAAAAAAAAGTAGGACAGGGAACTTCAGATTGCTTTCTTTATTGTTACCATTATTGCATATGGTAACATTTTGTTGTTATTACTATTATGTTCAAGGTATTAAGCTGTAACACTTGGAGAGGAAGAGGTGTTGGAGAACTGCATTCCTAGGGTCTTCAGTAATGCTTCAGAGGAAAACCTCTCCAGGTCCTTGGCAACCAGCCACTTTATTTTCTGTTATGCGTTTGCGTTCTGTAAGTAGCAACAGGACATTTACTTATGGGTATAGAAACAGCATTTATATTTTACTTCATTGTACCTAAGAAGATTAAACCAGAGCAATTATATAGGAAAAAGCTTACTTTTTTAAAATATTAATTTGGACAACAGTTAAGATCTTTCAGAAAAATGTAAATCTTCATTAAAAACTTTTGTAAAGTGTTTGGCATTTAACTTTTTGTGGCAACCCTACATAATTCTCTCCAGAGATCTTCTAGACTGTCTTCAGATATTTGCTTCACCTTTTCCCTCCCTGAAATCATTGTACAAAGGGTTACATTCATAACATTTTAAGTTAGTGAAATTAATTATGGAAAAGTTAATTTTACTCAGCTACCTTTCATACCAACCACAAGAATTAGGCAAGTCTGGCAACTGGTTGTTTCTGTTTTTGCCTTTCAGATTTAATATTCCTTAGAGAGATTTGCACTGCTCAAAGCCATTGTTTCTCACAGCAGCTTTCTCAGCTAAAAAACACTCTTGGTTCATGCTGAAACTGATCTTGTACCAGCCCAGCACCTGGCAAAGCTCAAGTGCTATAGAAAACACAGCAATTTTCAACAGCCCACAAACAGATCCTTCATTCCCAGACTGAGGAGAAATTGCCTATGTTGATTTCCAGTGTCTCTGGTTACGACTTATTTCCTACACATTGGCTAAGCCTGCATCAGCAATTCGTAGCAGAATGCTCTCGTGCTTTGTCAGGTCTTAAAGTGGTTTTGGAGCAGCAGCAACCCAGCTCTGTTCCAGACGAAACGATGACACTGAAGACCAGCTATCCCCCTTTGGGCCCCGCATGTGAAGACACATGGTGGAACAAGCTTCCTTCCCCCTTGGCATGAGTCCTCCGGCAGGTACCGAGCACAGCGTACATCCCAGGAAGCCCTCCCAGTTTGTAAGACTTCTTCAGCAGGGTGTTATAAAGGCCAAAATACAATCTGCTACCCCATTCCTTTCTCTCCTTTCAGCTTGGCCTCCTGGATTTGTACCTGTCTCTCCTCTATTGCTCAACTCCTCAAGCTCACTACATAGGTGCTGCCCTGAAGCAGATGGTCATAACAATCCCGCTGTGCTGCCTGAGAGGTTTGTTGCCAGCAGTGGCAGCACCAGCTTCAAACCACTCTAAATGCCACAAAATAAAGGTAGTGTTCCTGAAAAGAAGGGACTGTTTCTACTGAGGATGCCCAGCAGACCTGTCCTCACTACGATGGTCTGGAAGCAATCTTTGGGAGGAACATTATGGAGCTATTTACTTTTTCCACAGCTTCCCTGGAACTCTGCCCATGGATTCACCCACCTAGGACTAGCAGAGTTGAGCCAGGGCTCCAGCTCACTATCCTGGTCCAGGTTCTGGGCAGTGACACAGATGACAGGACATTGCTGGGACCGTGCCATCTATCCCTCCTTAAACCATCAGGATCTCCAACCACCACATTGGCACATTTCAGCATGGTACACTGGGCCAGCTATGTGTTTGCTGCTGACCATGGCTTATCTTTAACTTAAAAGTGAAGAAAGATTGGGGTGTGATCTTTTTATTTTGTTTTACAATATGTATTTTCCATTACTAGCCTCATCAGGTTATTGTATCTATATAGCAACTTAACAGCCTGGACATGCGCTACTTTGCATTATCCCATTCTACAGCCTGTACAACTTCTAGAGAGAATTTCATGCCTTAAAGGCACTATTTGGCTGAGACTTGGTCTATTAGTCACTAATAAGCCATTTAGAAGAGAAAGAGAGGAAGAACGGCCTGTGTACTTGGCTAATAACTGGCATGGGGAGGTGGCAGGAGATGCCTGAGATGCGACAAGCAGAAAGGAGCGTCAGAAAGAATATGCACTGTGCCAAAGGAGGGCGGGAGAAATAAGTTGCATTTAGTCATTTTTGTTGTCCCTACAGGTTTTTGTGGACTCTAGTCTGTATTTTGGATGCTAGTGTGGATGTCTGGTTCACGGACCTGCTTGAGGCACAGGCTGCCCCAGACCTCTTTAAACTACAACTACAACCCCAGATCTGTGTGACTTGATTGCTGGCAAAAGGCAGTGAGGGAGCTGGGCATGAAGCTGCAGCTTTCATTCCTCCTTGGATCCCTCAGGACAGAAAGTCTCCCCCTGCACCAGAAAGTTTGATGCACATTACTGGTCATCCCAGGGTCTAAGGACAAAACACTCATACAAGCTCATCTCCCAGGCTCAAAAATATCCTGTCAGCTACAGGGAAACTGTCTTGGCCACATTCCCTGCCCAGATCTCATTTTCTGCTGTGGTCAGCTTCTGGCAGGGGTGAAAGAAGCTGATCATCCAAGCCATCCTCTTGCAGCACAGCACTACAGCTGTCTTTGGCAGGGGCTGGAGGCCCTTGCTGCTCTGACATGGCTCTGCATGGTCCAAGATAGAAAAACCTCTAATTGCAGGGTCTGAAGAGCAGAAGCACCAAACACCATGGTCTAGGGAAGTAAGCAGTGAGGAGAAGGAAGAACCTCCACAGTGTCACCCTGACATAGTGATTGCTGGATGGATGCTGACAGCTTCCTCAGCTGGACAATGTGACCACAGCAGGAGGGCATGAGGTTTGCTAGAGAGGTTTGCAGAGATGAGGGATGGCTGTTATTGCAAGAACACAGGCACTGCCTACTTGAGATGAAGTTACCTCAAGCCAAAGAGCATTTAGCACCAAAATAACTCCTCTCAACAGCCTGTAGTGGGGACATAAGGAGCTCTGCAAGAACTTTTCAGTGCAATCAATTGCTTTAATTAGCACAAAAATGTTGATACCATAAATACAGCAACAGGATATTGCATACACACAGAAGCAGATGAGGTTCTTTTATGTTATTCTGTTGAAATAGAGAGTATTTCTTACCCAAGATCTCCTGAGGACTTTTTTCCAGCAGATGATACACTCAATGATTTCTTGTTTTTTTGCAGCATTCCAGGAGAGGCCTCTGCAAATAATTATTTAAAAATTGTATTGGCCATAAAAAATTACTGCATAAGTGAATTCAACATATAACAAAGATATTGATTCACTGAGCAACAGCGAGTGGTATGTATTATCATGCACATGTTAAACTATAAAGTAGCCATTAAAATAACTTAAAAAAAAATCTTTTAAACATAAACTGAGTGCTGGCTACAATTATTGGTAGCAACGGATGCTAGCAAACATATAGAATCCTATTTAGAGGGAACCATTTTAGGGATGTGGTTTGTGTTATCAATTTTAAGGCTGAATCAACAGGGAGAAAGTCATATCAAACCAATAACTTTTAAGTACAAAGCAGCACTAATTTCTCATCTCCCCCTTTGCCACTGGAATAAAAAAAGTTTTGGTTGCTGTAATTCTAATTACTTCTCTTTTGCATGGAAATCTTCATGACCAGCTTCTGTTCATGTTCCAGTGAACAACTTATCTCAGAAAGCTTGATGCTTTATCTAAATGTATATCAAGCTCATTTATACAAAAAGGTAAAGAAGATGGAATAAATTGTAATGATGAAGACTAAAAGTTAGAGAATCTTTTGTGGAATAGAGGAAATCTGACACCCAGACTGCATGCCAGCTGTATCTCATATTTTAGGTTTATATAGGAACTTCTGATTGAGAACCTCTATCTGAACAGGTTAAGATGGCCCTTCTTAGAATTTATATTAAACCCTATGTGTATACATGCAGCATAATGGATCAGGATAACAACTTGTAAAACCTTTCAATACAACAACATCAACTTGGAAATTTTTGACCGTTCTCATTTCTAATACGTATTGTAGGGAAATGAGTCTAGGATTTCATATCAAGGCCTCAACTTCTTAAAAAAACAAACCAAAAAACCCACTTAATTCTCCTATCAGAAAACTGGATTTCAAAGTCCAAGTTCTGTTTAAAAAATGCCTTCCCCACCTCAAATACATCAGAGTTTATTATCAGACAAATTTAAACATGGCCAACTGCTACTCCTTACCTGGCCTAGGTTCGTTTCTATTGGCAGCTTCTTGTGCTCTCTTCTGAAGCAATGATAACACAGCACGTGGTAAGGTTGGGGTTTTTTTCTGAGTCACCAGTTGCTTGCCCTGGTAAGAGAATAAGACAGCACAATGCACGTTCAGCTCTAGCAAAGAGTTTCTGGAGCCTGATGACAGTTCTCCAAATCACTGATGAAGCAGCACCAGGAAGGGCCAGAAATGAGGTTTGCCCCCTCCTCCCACTAGGAAACTAACTCTCCTACTAAAATAGATAAAAGCATACCAACAAGATTTTCAAACCTTTTTTTTTTTTTTTTTTAAATCACCGCTCTCTTAATGTAATGGTTTACTTTATAACTTTTTGCTATAACAAAATAGGAGCTTACGTTAAGACACTACTGATGATTAGCTTCACTTTTCTGGCTCTCCAAAGAGCTCAGCCCTTTGGCTTTATGTCTAGCATCCAGGGAGTAAATCAGCTATCAGTTTTCAGGGAACAGCTGAAGAACCGTCATGAACAGGAAGAGCTTTCTCTAGATTTTGCAAAAGCTGCCCAGATTTCTGTCTCCTTACAACTGTCTCCCTGGAATCTGATCATAGAAGAACCTAAATTATTCTCTAACTTTTTCATACTATTGTATTCTGTCATTTTTTATATCAGACAAAAGGCTTCGGTTTCAGGGAAGTCCTCTCTGACATTCAGTTTGTACTTTGTCTTAAGGTTTTCCCAGCTTCCCTGGAATATGTGAATATAAGTCTTCAGTGACCACAAAACACTGGAAAAATCTGTCTTCTAGAAAATACAAGCATGAATGTGTTCGCTTACTAGAGCCTGTCTGGTGGTCTTTGAGCCTGCTGCAAAGGCATGGCGAGCAGCTTGTTCTTCACAAAACTTCATGTGCCTCTGTGCTGCAGCCTCATTAAATCTTCTCAAGCAGTATGGACACTGAATATAGTCTGATCACAAGAAAGGAACAAGCTGTGTCACAGTTCATACCCTACTAGAGAAGAATTGCCCTTCTTTACGGTGGTACCACAGGTTGGTGGGAGGAGCACTGCACCTTGACACTCAAGATGCAGTTCCAAACCTGGCTTATCAGCGGGTGATCCTGGTGAGATTACATTAGTTCTTGGTGCTTCAGTATCCCAAATTGTAAACTTAGGAGAATTACAAACACCTTCTCTGTAAAAGCACCCAAAGTCCTAGAATACCTGCTCAAGGTGTTAACACTGCAAACAACTGCTTTCAGAAATACGTTCATGGACATTAATAAAGGCAGAAGATTTTTATCATCTTTGTCTTATCCCCTTCCCCAGCATCCCCCCCACACACACACTCACTGGAACAAATGGGCAGAAAAAGCAATATTTAAAGGCAAATTCCCCTTGAGTAGTCAAAAACATTGATTTTAAGACTACTTTTGAAGACCAGCCATTAAGATTGTTATTTGTTTTCACTAAATCCATTTCCTTTGGACGCAGGCAAAATACTGCTTAGGAAGCTGCACCCAGACAGCTGAGGCACATCACAGAGCTGGGTTTCTGGGTAGAAACCAGTGCTGTAAGTCAGGAGAGTTATGTATGAATTAGAGCTGGGAGAGTCATACAAGAAGCAACACAGTAATAAAAGAATTCAATAGCAGAAATTCAGAGAGGAGCTTGACCCCAATCAAGGAAGGAAAACATGTCCTGTTGTTTATATTGCATTGCTGTCATGTAAAAGAGGGGAAAGACTGCAGTCATCACAGCTGGTTTTGGTATCAGTCATGAATTCTTGCTCTGTAAATGAGCCGAGAGAACCCTCCCTCCTTTGCCTTTATAACTCCACTGAGACCCTTTCCAAGATTGTTCCCACATTTCATAAATCATGAGAAATATTTGCTGCATACATATCTTTTTGGATTCATAACCTCTAACACAGTGAGCTCAGTGTAGACACCACACCTGGTATTAGTAGTAAAACAGACCAGTCTTTTTCTAAATGACTTCCCCTAACTGCACGCTTGGGGTGAGAAGCGGGTAGTGGAATGGCCACCACATGGGTGTGGAAAAGTCTTTGTGCACTATGGTTATTTGGAATGGTCCGGGGATGATACATTTCGCCCGTGTTATACCATGGTACAAACTGTGCTAGAACACAGGCATCCCAGCTCCCCTCCTAAAACACTGTTGAATACCAGACCCAAGACTTTCTGCCTTTAAGCTTAAAATGTGCAGTTAGTTTTCTGCACTCCTCTTCACTGCACTCCTACTCAATTTAATCCAAGAAATACAGCTGAAAAATAGAGAGTATGGAGGGAGTTAATGTTCACATTGGGTTGTGCAGGTGGGTGCAAAACTGAGGCCCAGCTGTGAATAATAAGAATTCACTATTTTACTAAAGATGGGTACAAGATCAGTAGTAAGAGAAACTAGACCACAAACCTGGATTAACACTTGGTGGGGGAGAAGGAGGAAGAGGCTGGCCCTCTTTCATAGCTTTTGTGACTTGTTTGGCTGATTGAATAGCATTAATAAAATCCTCATGGTGCTGTCTCCAGTTAGATTTCCTCTCCAGTTGGTTCTGTAAAGGAATTAAAGGAAGATACAAACTATATCTCCCCCTTGCAAGGGACAGAGAAAAGTGTTAGAGTGAGGGTTCTTCCAGTAAGTGAAATTGCAAGAGAGAGGAAAAAATGTTACAAACAGAAGAAACCTGCTTTTCTGAAAGGCTTAGGAAAGCTGATTTGGCCCTTTGGCATCTATTGACATCACCAGAAGATGGATAAAAGAATAATGACTCCAACAAAAACAGTCTGGTCGTGGCAGACTGTTTAGGCACAGGGTACTTGAAAGGAAATAGAAAAGGTAATGTAACCAATGCCTTCTCTTCTGCTCCACTCTTCAGTTCCTTACTTTTATTTTCAGCCTTTCCTCACTTTCATTTTTAGCCTTTGTGCACTTTTATCTCTTTCTCCAGCTGCCTTTCAAGGACATTTTACAATGGCAGCCTGCATGGATACCAAATCAGCAGTCATTTGGCATCTCTGGATCAAATTATACACACAAATGTACACATGTATTCACCTCTTCCTCCAACTATGCATGAAGAAAACCTTGTTCCAGTAAGACCTTAAGCCTCCTCCCCTCCAGCTCTGTAAATAAATTAAATACATTTTTAAACCCTTGCTTTCAATAGCAGTGAATCTCTGTAGCTTCATCTGTAGAAGATCTGGGGCCACTGATAGCTCTCAGATTTAACCTGGGACATTCTTACACCAAACCAGCTTGGATCGTGCTGTCTCTCAGATTTCAGAGAAGAGGAATCTGTCAGAGATTTGCACAGCCATTAAAATGTATAAATGAACATTTTCTAGAACAGGAACACTTGTGTGCCCATAGTAGTCATAGTACTTACTACTTTAGCTTCTGAACTGAGAAATATTCTCAAATACTAGCAGCATAGAGAAGGGGAGGAAAGAAAGAATTTGACACTGAGTCAAGTATATATGTGAGCCTCATCCACAACATCCAGGCTTTGTCTCTGGAGGAAACAATAGTGCTAGTGAACGAAAGACTTTAGATCAAGATAATATATAAGCTTCAGTTTTAACTATACCTTTCGTGGGGGCTGCTTTTTCACAGTGGCAATTTCTGTTCCCTGCAGTCTCTGTTTCAAAGAATTGAAGGGCTTGCACTTCTTGTTAAAGACTTTCTTGCATATTGGACAATGCCTCAGCTGGGATGCAAAGAAAAATAATCATTTATGGGCTGAAGTCATGTTCTGTTAATGGTATTTCTTCATGAAAGCTTTGAAATTATTTCTATTTCTATTCAGGAACAGGGAGATTAAGTGGGGGTTTTTTTAGGTTCAGTTTTACTTCTGAAGGAGTTCATCAAAAATTTTAAAAAAGCTGTCCAAGTACAGCTCCAGTTTGAGAAAAAAGAACCAGAACCCATTTCCAGTTTGCGCTGTTCAGAGACATGCTGGGGGACAGCACAGATAACTACTTGCAGAGAATAAGATTGGGACTATGAAAAGGAATCAGTCCCATTGGACTCCCTCCCCCCCCCCAACTCAGTTTTCTTTCTTTCTTGGTTAAGAGGGAGAACAGATTGATCCTGTTCAAAGAGCTGATATTTACATTACTAGTTCTTTGAGTGTAAATAAGTATTCCAGACTCAGGGCTCCTCTGACAAACAACAGCACTGTTCATCCCATCAACATCACTAAAGTAGTGACAGTCTCAGGATGAAATGGAGCAGCTGCTTTAACAGCACATAGTGACCTGACAATTCAGAATGACAAGTAAGAATATTGCATACAGCTGAAGCAAAAGGAAAATTTAGGTTGATGGATATCCGCCCCAGTTCTCAGTTATTCATCTCAGACTTCTCACTGAATTTGCTGTGCTCTCCACTCTCCCGCTTTTCTCTTCCCCAGATTTAAGCAACTGCCTGAGCAAAGCATTTCAGTCACAGCTCAGCTAAGCCCAGAAGCACATCCTTTCACCATTACATACATTTCTAAATTCTCCTTTCTCTTTGAACCTTGCTACTCATGCGCTTCAAGTCCTTATCATGTGTTCCTGAACATTTTTGACAGCGAAGTTGGAAGGATTCCTCCACTGCACAAAGGGGGCCAGTCCCACATCATTCGGGCACTGAGAGTCATTATGGGCTTATTCCTCACGCTAGTCATAATGCCAGGAAACCTCCCCCCACCCCCAAAAATCATAAATAGCTGTCTTCTCCAACAAAAATACTGGATTATACTATCATGTTCTTCATGTGTCTGATTTAAGACACCACAGGTTGAACTATTAAAAGGGGGGTAGCTCCACCTTTGTCTCAGCACTCAAAGTTACTTAGTTTTGCTTTTGTCCTCCCCCCGCCCCCCATATGTCACTTTTCAGTTATATTGCAGGGCTGATCTGATTTACTGCATTGCCACATGATCACTAATGCAAACCTTAAGAGGGGGAGGGGTGTGTGCAGAGCACCCCCCCCCCTTTAGAAAAACCCTGCAGTTAAGTTGTTTTAGGCACATTGTGAAGCCCCCCATTTATTTGTAATCTAGGAATAAGTGAGGTCAATAAGAATCTTTTTATTCACTTTAGCAAGCTTTGGAACAAAGCCTGGTACCAACACTATGTTGTCAAAGGAACTACGTAGCAGCTGGTTTATTGGTCTATTTTTCCCAGGGAGCCTAAAATGACAAATTTATCTAGAAACCTGGGACACAAAGGAAGCTTCAAGCTAGTAATTTATGTCTCACCAATAGATAATATATTATTTTAAAAGGATATACAGTAAACAACAGGTTTCGGGCAAGCAGGTAAATTAAGATCATGCAAGACTTTAGATTGAGTCACAATATTTTTATGAATGTTTACTGAGTCTTTAATCAAGTCTACTCATGAAAGCATTTTTTAGATGATTCGCTTCTTTAAACATGTGTTCAAGCCATTTCTCCACTTACCAGCCACTTCCTTCTTCTGCAGTGCTTACCACCCCTTTCAGCTAAATACATTCACATTCCCGAGAAAGAGAAAAACTTTTGTTTTTACCAGAACATCTTGTGCAAAATGTCTTCCACAGATTTCACAAGGAACCAAATCTTGGCTTCCAGAAGCTATATAAAATTAAAAACAGCAAAGTCTCAGTTACACAGGACTTCTTGACTATGACAGAATCAAAGTGCAGAGTGAGTCCTGCTTGCTGAAACCAATTGTTTTGTTGTGAGAAGGGGACCTCTGTAGTCACATGGCGGGGCTCCCTTTTGCAAACTGCTTGCTCTATTTTTCTTGCTACTAAGAAGCACAAACTTTCTTTTAATATGATTGAGAGCTTTTTTTCAGAAATTGTTGCTGGTCAACCTTAACTGCATATGTGCATCCCCCATTAAAAAAAAAAGGTCATGAGGTGGACAACATACCAACTCTGGATAGCAGGCAATTTGCCCAAAGGCAAGTTTTTGGTGACCTAGCAGCATTTCCAACTCTTTCTGTGTTCTGCCTCTTTCACTTGCACGGAAAGACTCAGACTATCTCCTCCCATCCCTCTTTTGTCAGAGGACAGCTTTTATTGCTTGTATCCCTACTTACTTCTCCCCATCTTTGACAGCACAAGAAGTAAACATGCTGTAAACTCTTGGACTCCCATCTTTCTTTATCCCAGGTGAGTGAAGGTGTTAGGAGTTTTACAGTCCTTATGATAAGCCTTATAGCAGGAGTCAGGAGCCTGGCAGCCCTAGAAACTATGGCTGCAGGGACAAAGTAACAGAAGTAGCACCAAACATATGGTTTGCTGATGCACAGTGGGCTCCAGGAAGGATAAAATTTGTAGTTCAACTTAGGATAAGCATAATTACAGAAGGCCTTGATTACTCTGTCAGTAAGGATATAACAGCAACAGCTTAGGTTAAAATTTTAAGACCTAATCACGCCTAATTTTTTATAAGCCAAAACAAATCAGGAATAACTCTTAGTTAGTGCCAGCTGGCAACCTCTAAGTCTCCCAGAACATATAGCGTGCACATTCCCTCCCTAGTTATGACAAGCTAGATGTTTTAAATAACATCATATGTAATTTCAGCAATACAGCCTCACAGCTGGATGTAGCTTCAGTTACATCCCATAGCTTCAACCAATAAAGAGTAATGTTATCGAAAGCTGACCCGACTTTGGTTTCCCCACGAAGGTGTAGGTATGGCGTTTCGCCATGACCTCACAACTGGGAGAAGGCTGGCAGAAGAGCATTCCTAAAGGCACTCTTGCAGAAATTCTGGGAGATGGACTGAACAGGAAGAGCAGACTATTTGCACTCAGATTTATTCCTCTTCATTTGTAAGTCACAGAGTCAGGGTCCCCAGTTACGGTACAGTCTAAACCTTTACTATGCCAGAAATAAGTAGGTATCACACTAAGTGTGTCACGATCTTTGCTCTTAAGACAGAACATTTCAATGATGAGCTGAACAGTGTCCCAAGAAGATCCTACTTTGTAGATGTAAAATTTAGTCCTGTGTTCTTAAATACTGAGAAGAAAGACCTGGTTAACTTAGTCCTGTCCTTTGTGACCACAAAATATCCACACAAATAGATGCCCAATTTAAGAAGGGTCCATAGATCATCTACTCCATATACTAACCATCTGTCAATGGCTGAACACTTTACCACCTTCCATAAAAGACATACAGTTAAAAAAAAAAAGTGACTTGCAGAACAGTATTTTCACAAGTTTTTGGAAGTGATTCCTAATGAATCAGATTCTGTACCCAAATAAAAAGACGCTGTGGCAAGGTCTATGAACTATAATCTCCCAGTCCTACAAAATTACAAGTCTGGATGTCTTTAGGCACACATGAACAGCATATGCATGCCCATTAAGTTATACTATCCCAAATCAAATATGAAGATATAACTGCTGGTATTTTTAAAAAAAGTGGGTGAATGTTTTTTCTCAGTTCCATGCTTTTACTGAACTGAAAAATTCCAAAGAGGCTAAAATCCTTATTGAAACAGAGAAATCCTTGTTTTGGTGAGCAGAAGCAGATGTATGACTGCTTTTGTTTCTTACCTCTTCCTCAAGATCTTACCACACTCCCAGGCATATAGTAGTTACTACAGAGCTTCATTAATTAAAATGGAGAAACAAAACAGTTCTCCAGACTTTTTGACTCTATCACTTTGGTTTAAATTTCATTCCCCTCTTGTTCCTGAGCAACATCTTTCTGTGTGTCTATGCTTAGTCTTCACTATACTCTTCCTTTGAAGTGTCTTCCTCTGCCTCTCACACAGTTCATTCTGCTCTTGTCCCCTCAAGGTTTCGACTGAAACAGCTTATTTTTGGCAAATAAATTCAGGTACAAGCACAATATCACTGAATCAGCAATGCAAAGTCAGGAAAATGGGTAATCTACTACAGAGAATTAGTGACTTTAGATCTACACAAAAGCATACGAGTTAAGGACATGCACTGTTTTCAGTAAAACATTTTTTTTTTTTAAAGTAAATCATAAAATTACATTCCACCCAAAACACTAAACAGCATCTGTTACTCACTTGTTCCATTTAACTCCTTTCCTGGTAACTGACTCATCTCAATATGCTGGTTTCTCAAATTTCCTCTTCAGCACTGCTGTCAGGAGTCATGAATACTATGTGGTGTGTTTTCATTACTCAAAAGTTGAGAACTTAACAACAGCTTGAGTTACCTACCATGCATCAGTAAGCAAATAATCAACAATTATGACATACACCAACCCTGCTTCAGCCTGTGAAACACATGAGAACTAGTATACACATGAGCCAGATGAAAACCCCAAAACTTTTCCTCCCTAATATGACAGTCAATTTCAATTGATTTGGTTAACACTGAATTTTGAACATTTCTGATAAAATGGAGACTTAGTCTAGATGTGAATACTGTATTGACAGATCAGTTTTCTTGGTGATAAATCAGGAGACTTGTGGACTTAAGCATTCATCTGTTCTCCAAAACTGTTCTACTTTATCAATTCAAAGATACTCTAAAAGCCTTCCTCCATTAAAAAAACAGATGCTTTGAATTGTTTCTGTACATTAAAAGACCTCATCAGACCTTCTGATAGCTTTTATCTATTGGGTATTCACAAAAGAGAGGAATATTTAAGATACTTCAGTAGTAGTCAATTCACTCTACTGATGCATTGATTAGTGTTCCATACTAGACAAAGTTAACTTTTCACCCAAAGGCAGAGGGATGCTCAATCTATAGTCCTAGACCTAGAGGTGAGGGTCTCATGAATACACAGGGCTCATAAGGATTGAAAATAAATCCTACTCATTTCATTCATATGTATGGACTAGTCACTATCAGAATTACTCATATGCACACTATGGAAATTTAAGATCAGACCGTCTAACATACTGGCTCTCTGCCCACTTTCAGAAAGCTGTCTTTGCAACAATTGTTTTGGGTCATAAATTTGTATTTCAGTGAAATCAAACTGAATGTAAGACTTCAGGAATAATACTTCAGAGCCATCATCTTGATTTCCATCTGCAACAGATGGTATTTTTCTAGTTTTTATACCAAGTAGCTGCTGTTTATTACATTCTTTGCCATAAAATATTCAGACTGAGTACTTGCAATAAAGTTACTTTCAGTGGCAACATGAATGGTCATTGCCTACTGCAATTGCAACACTTGCTACAATTTTCCTTTTTACTAAGAAAGGTAAAACTCAGGTTAGATAAGAGGGCTGTCCAAATATGCAATAGCTTTTCAGACACCACTCTTCACAAAAGGTTATTTTTCATCTTTTATAATACAACCCAAACAATAAATAACTGACAAAAGAAACACAAAGAAGGGATGAAAACTCCTTGAATTATGAGACTGCTATATCAAGGCACTATATTTAAGTGTCAATACAAGGGAAAGAAGACAAATGGGCACATTGCTCTGTACAAACTCAGATAAATAACTTAATAGGAGAGTCCAAGTGGGTCAAATCTGCACAATTCTGCTGATTTGCTGAATATATTCAACAAATATATGAAATTTTGTCCAGTGACAGCTACTTAGAAAAATATTTTTTATTATACATATCTAGTATAAAGCAGGTTTCTCAATAGTTGCCGTGTCATTCATGACAGAATGCAACATTATTAATACATTGTTTAACTTTAGTTCAGAATGCATAACTTCAGTTCATAAAGAATGATAAGTTGCTGGATCTTGTTACAGAAATATCTGAACATCTTCTTTGTGCATGACTGGCAAAGCTGTAAGTTAGCAGTTCCCTTCTCAATACAGATAAAAATGTAAGGACATTTCCATAATGAAAGCTCCCCAGTTTCATTAAGACAGCTTCAGTCCTTGAACATTCCATTTCAGATTGAGCAACTCTTTCTCTTGCCTTGTTTTCTCCAATTTGAAGGCTAGTTTGTTGGCTTTCTTCTCCATTCTGCGTTCCTGTGCAAACAAATAACTACAGATTTACAAAATAGACATAACATGCAAAGATAAACCAATTAAATTAACTCTTCCAGATCATGAAAACAGCAGTGATCTGGACAATAATCTTATTTATGGCCACCAATTATAGTCAAATTAATCTGTGTACCTCCAGGATTATCATCTCTAACTGACTGAAGCTTTTAACATGCTGACAATATCTGTTCCTGAATAAAACAACTAGCATATCATCATGGACAATTAGATTTTCCTCCCTTTATTTCAAAGGCTTTCCACTCTGTGTTATCTGAAATGTTATTTTCTTTACTTCCTTACGTAATGCTGGAAGAAGCTCTTGTATTTCCTTATTACCTATGTAATAGTGGCTACAATAAAAGGCCCAAAATTTCCATACAGGAGAAACAGAATGACAAAATTACAAAGTTAACTTTCTTTCCAATGGATTTTATTTTTTGAGAAGAAGCAATGATTAGCCTTTGAGAACAGCAAGTTTTTCCCACTGATTCCCAGACACAAACCAAATGGGCTTTAAAAAAGTTCATCAAATAGAATTTGGATATTATAACACATTTTTGCAGGTTTTACTTAAATAAGGAGTACATTTTACCTTTCGTTCTTCTTTTATTGCCTGTTTTCTAGCTTTGCGATCCTCTTTGGTCTCATTTTTGGAACGTGGCTGTGTTGATGCTCTCGGCAGGTCACTGCCATTTATCATTTGCATGCGTTCAACTTGCTTAGCTGTAAGACCTTTCTGAGGCAAGATGTGTAGAGGAATACCAGTCTTCTGGGAAATTTTGATTGGTTTGGGCTAAAATAGAAAGTACATATATAAATGGTCTCTAGCTTTCTCTCCAAGAACTACAGTTCACACTACCTTATCTATACAGTATAAAAATATGACTTAAGAGTTCAGATTTGACAGTAATAAATGTATAGGGTTCCTCATACTATGCTTTTTTCTTAGAAAAATGGATGCTAAACCCCAAGAAAGATATCAAACAAACACCTGTGGGCAGAATCTGAAATCAAAAAAATGTTTTCTCCCTTTTATATAAATATTACTAAAAAAGGACTTAAATGCGCACCTAATGCTTCTTGATAAGGTTTCAAGAAGAAAGTTGCCTTTAAAATCTCACAAATCTGGAACATCAAGCTGTGCTCTAATTTTGATGAGGAAAGTTCGTGGAAGGCCAAAGAACTAGAATAGTATCTCTGAAAGCTTAAAAAGGAAGGAAAAAAGCATTTTCAAAACAAAACCCTAATATGTGGTTGTAAGACATACACAACAAAGTTATATCACCAATAACAAGAAAGTAAGTTCGCTGCTCTTTCTATAAGTTTCTGCCTGCCTATTGCAGAAATTCTGAATTACAAATTAATCAACCAGGCCTTCCTCAATTTTCCTTTTAATAGAAAAATGTTATCCAAATCCTTCAGTGAAGAAATAATACCGGATGCTAATATTCTCCAACCCTCTTTTCTGCTTCCTCCTTCCTTCACACAATGACTTTAGAAGCAGGCATCCATTGAGAAAATAATCACTTTTGCCTCAACTATTCTCAAGCCTGGCTGTTACTCAGAATAAATTGTATGATTTTACCTGTGATGGTTCCTCAATAAGCTTTGGGTGATTATACAAGTTCGAATATGTACCTATGGTCACCAAAAAAAAAAAAAAAAAAAAGTGAAGAAAGGCTTGCAAATAGAAATTAAATAAGTTTATTACGAATTGTACTACTAAACTTTTGAAGATATAAAATTTCAAGAATTAAGATATCTACATACAAGCAGTAGTTCTAATTAGGAAGAATTTCTGCTGTTGTGCACCAGAAACATAAACCATTTTACTTAGAAGCACTGTTCCAAAAGTCCTGAGATCACCACTCATTTATTTTGAGATCTGGGAACAGATATAAGAACTCCAAAATACTTACTCAAAACTGATTCACAATCCCACTTTTCTTTGGATTCCTCAATAACTAGAGCTACTGTTTCTTCCTTTTCTTCCTTGCTTTCTTCATTAACAGGAGAATCTAAATCTTCACAGGGTTTGAGAACATCCAGTTTCACACAGCTTTGAAGAAGTCCAGAGAAGAACAGAGGTAAATAAAGGAAGAAGATCAAATTAGTTTGACACTGCGGAAAAAAAAATTAAGGCTTATCTTTTATTGAAAATGCATAATTTTGTAAAATCAGTCTCCCCTCCAAACAAAAACTCCAAACAAAACAAGCTAGCCCTAATGTAAACTCGAGACAAAAATACTTCTCCTTATGTAAGTAACTCCAAAATAATCTACAATATTTAAACAAGAGGGAGAGATGACAACACAAATATATCTGCATTTTAGAAGTATCTGGAACACTATTTGTGACTGTAGGGCAGGAAGGGAAGAAGTCTAGAAGCCTGTAAGCAAAGCAGCTGCAGAGGTGATTATCTACTCCACTACAAGGTACACATTACCATACCTCTCAGGAAATACAAGACTGACTTGTCAACATTTAGCTGTTTAACTTCTAGATAATATTAACAACTTTAAGAGAAAGTGAACATACTGTAGAATTGCAGCCTCACATTGGCAGTTGGTTGCTTTATAAGCACTCATTTATGCAGTGCTCCAAACAGTTGTACACTGGCAACAGCTGCCTGTGAGTTTAAAATCATGTAACTAGGTATACAGTGGAATCAGCTGTATACCTGCAACGACAGAGCATACTTGGCCATAGAGCCTGTTAAAAACAAAAGTTACAGTATAAGGAGAAACATAATCTGTACAACAAATGGAAAGAAAGAATGCCTCTTGACATTAGTTACATTAAATACAATAAAATTATACAAAAGGAACACAACCTCACAAACCCCAACAAAATGCCTCCACTTAATTTAATCATTTCATAACTCAGAATTGGTTTTCATTTCAAATGACATAAAAATGGATAACACTCCAATGTAACATTATTTTCTTGAAAGATGTAATCTTCAAGTAGATGAATTGGAAATAACATATTCAAGCTTATAACTACTTATGCCAAGCAGCACTTCTGAGTACATACTTTTTTGCTTTCTCTTTGTAGTAATCATTCAGGACTTCCTGTAACCGAGTGTTGTCAGTGTTAATATAGCCTTCTAATTCCACATTATCCAAAGCTCCAATTTCATCTTCATCAAATTGTTCAAAAAACTAAAATAAAGTGGATATTTGTAATTAGATTGCATTTGTCATGCAACTTCTGGATAGCTTAAACAAGATCTACATATTTCTTTCTGCTTGCCCTTTTTTCCTTTCCTCTCTCATCCACTAAACAACCGCCAACAAAAAATGAAATCTGCAGTAGGAGATTTACTCCCTACTGTCAGTATTCTTTCAGCACAGGAGCCACAAGTTTATCTTTTAGTAATATATAAATCAACTTCTGGAAGATGTCTCTTATTTTGATGCACTATTTCAATGTGGACTTTAAAAAGCTTGTCACTGTTCAAGACAAAAGTTATATTTCCACTGTTCTTACTTCATTTCATGAATGTACATGTGGCATGGTGGTGGGACATGGTGAAAGTGAGTCTTCACTGGAGATTTGTACCCATTTTCTGCATAGAACTGAACCTCTCAGAGGGAAGCGTAACACTGACTATGAATGCACACTACAGTCACTGGAAAAATTAGCAAGATATTTTAACTATATCAGTGCTAGGCTGTAATGTTAATTGATATTACAAGGCCTATTAAATACAAGCCACTTAGTACACAAAATAGGAAACACGAAATATTTGCAAAAAAACAACTGTTTGATGCCCTGAGAACTGAAGGCAATAAGAATTTGTACAGGCATACAGGACACCAGCTTATAAGAGGACTCAAAAGCCAAAGAACGGCATTTAACACCCTTAAATTTAGTAAGTTCACATTCATTCTCTTGAGCTGCCTCACCTTCTCAAATCTGTCATCCAACAGGGTTAATTGTTCATTCCTTCTCATTACTGAAGACGTCATAGAATATTCTGTGAAACGACTCCTGGTTTCTTCTTGCATGAAGAGAAACTCTTTCATCTGTCCATTAACTCCATCTTCTGATAAAGGACCTTCTGAATCACAGTCTTCATCACTATAACTGTCCTTTTCATCACCATCATCCTCTACATCTTCCCATTCGTCTTCATCCTCAGCATCTGAACCACTGAACAGAAGTGTAAAACAGTTTTAGAATAATGACTTTGGCCTTTCTACAGCTCTGCCCAGTGTTGAGTTATCTGACACAATTTGGTAATAAGAGATTTAAGTTTTGAGGAGCAAAGTTAAAAAGTAATTATTCTCAAGCCAGTAAAAAAGAGAATGAATTTTAGCAATAACAGTGCTGTCAAAGTCAGTATAACACTACTTTTGTCTGAAAGCGTTTCTGATAACCTCACTTTTGGTCATCAGATGTGTGATCCAATAGTTATATTCACATTCACTTACACATGTCAAAGAGGAGGGGAAAACAACACAACAAGTTGCATACCTGAATGTTAAAACTTGCAACATTTCTCATTGCTTGTAAAATGAGAATGGTACAAAAGCCTAAAGAAATAGCTTTCAGTGAGGTATCACATGAAGCATTTCTAAAGATGCTGTAAATACACATTAGTCTTGGTCAATAATATTCCTGAAGTACTTTCAGTGTGACAGAAGGTAATACTTTAAATAGTTCAAGAATCCTATGTATTGCATACATTACATATATGAATACATATAATTTGTGAGGTCAAGGTAACAAGTGAACCCTATCTTTTACCTTGGATAGTGCAGGAAAATTCGATTTCTTTTTAAATTATCACCCATGTAACACAAGGTAATACTTTTTTCCTTTAACACACAAATATTCAGTTTGAAATCTGAAACCACTTTTGCTTCCTACTACAACAGCACATAAAATAACAAATAGCATCATTCCTATTTACTTCTGATATAAACAGTTCTATAAAGCTCCATGTACCCTTTTTTTGGTTCATTTGCTTGCAGAACAAAATCATCTTCCAGAATATTTTCTGGATTGTCAAAGTCAAAATCATCATCAAGAGCTGCAACAATATCAGGGTCGAAATCTAGCCGCGGCCCTAAAAAATTAAAATATATATATAAGTTGCTGTGACATCACAAAGCTACTTTCCAGGACAAAAAAAACCCCAAAACAGAAAAAACAATCCAACTGGACTACTAATTTGCACTAAGGAGAGATTAAACCTAAGAAGCACAAAATTCCTCATTAATATTTGTAGTTCTGATGCACACCAGGGCAAATCACCAGCCTCTTGTCAATATTCCTCATTCAGAAAAGAACATCCCCCAGAGGTCCTAAGTTGACAAATATTTTAACGTACTTTAATGTATTTTACTTAGAATATTATAGAAGAAAAATTATCCAAGCTAGAATACCACATGATCAACTGTCAACCCTAGCTCCCACCCCCCAAAATTCCCTACATTACAAAAGGTCAGAAAAACGTTCCTCTACTGCAATTCACAGAACTGTCTTTAGCAGCCTACTTTTGGGACAGGGAGAACTACAGTGTTTGATCCCTATTATAAGAAATTATGATAGCTGTAAAGTGAGTGTTTAGTGCAAACATAGGTACATAGTAAAAGCATACTTAAATCATGAAACACTGAAATCATACTAGTAAAGGAAAGCAAATACCCTTCAGCATTCAAAAGGACGAGATATTTTGAGAGTGAAAAATCAAGTTCTGTACTCGGATTCACACCAATCAAGTATTAAATCCATAGTAATACAGTAAGAGCCTGTTCCAAAACAAACTAATGTGACACTGTAATCAAAATCATAATTACCATCTAGCACCTAGAAGGTAATTCACTTATAGAAGGTAAAAGATTTAATGATACCTGAAACAGGAGCAGCTTTATTTAACAAGCCCACATCCTCTTCAAACTCTGTGGCAAATACTGAGGAAGGCAACTTAATAGATGGGGCCTATTTAGGAGAAAAAAAAAGGGGGGAGGGAATCAAAATAGTTGTTCTTAGTTTTTCATTTGAGTTCATATTAACAAAATGTGCAGATAATCACGTGACCAAAAGAAACTGCAAGTGCTATTTACACTGTAAGACAAGTGCTATTTTATTGATGTCAAATTTCCAAAGTTACTAGAGTAGCAAAGTTACTTTGCAACTAGCATGCTGGAAGTATTTATCCCCATGTGAATATTCTGCATAAATAGTGACAGTATTTTTTCGTCTCCGAAGCTTTTCGGAGAATAGCTGTACAGAAGGTACAGTGAAATTTATAATTATCTTAACACATATTTGAATTTATCCCTTTATTGAAATGCTTATTAAAAAGCTTACAAACACATGCACCTAAAATAATTTTAAATCTTACATGGGGTCACCAAACTGTACTTGAAAGGTACTTCTAAGAATATCAGTTCTAATCAAAATTACAGTATTTTGTAAAACCAAAATTCCTTGGTTAAAAGTGACTGATTGACAACTGAGTATTTCATTGCTTGAAATTACTTAATGATTGTCCAGTCCAACATGATCTAGCATCAGGAAATTCCACAAGTTACGCCAGCAATTAAAAAGCTCATTCCTACTCCCTGGTAACATATCCTGGTATATTCAAAAGTCCCAGAGTAATGAAAAGCTTTGAGCTTCTTAAAAATAAATGCCAACACCAGAAAACACATGACTTGTTCAAACAAATACCTTTTGAAATCGTACCTGTCAAGAAAAGCTTGTCATGGGTACATAAAATGTTTTAACACTGTGCTGGCTAATAAGAATTTGATCATCAATAGACTTTGGCTTGTCAAATTTTCTTTCTATTTGTAGGACAGTCTTTGATTGTGGGTCAAAAGGATCCTTTGTATATAGATCACAACCACTGTAACACTTGTGGAATAGGGCTAATGTGTCTACAGGATGCTAATCTCAGAAGTACAAGGTAAGTAACAAAAATACTATGCTTACTGGAATTTGCTGAATTTCCTCCTCTACATGCCCCTCATTTGTCACCACAATTCTGTTTTGTTGACCACGCACAGAAGGCACAAGCTCAGAAGGACCAGATGCTTCTTTCAGATGCTGCAAATAGTCATAGTCATCATCAAAGAACACGCCATACTTCCGCTGCTCTTCCTTTCTCCACTCTTCATGCCCCTTGAAATTGTTAAAAAAAAAAAAAAAAATTAGCAAATTAAGCCCATTTAAAACTTATTAGCAAGAAGAAAAGTAACAAATCAATTAGAATGACTAAATTCTTAAGAAAAAAAAACAACACAGAAAAAGCTTTTGGAAAGAAATTAATAGAAAAGACAGTAATAAAGTGAGGTTCGGAGTAGGGTAAAAACATACTGAGAAGGAAATCCTTGATTAAAATACCACCGCATAAGTTCATTTACACGAAAAAAAGTGTACTTTAGAAGCAAGAACTAGTCATTAAGTTAACTGGACCACTAGCACAGTGCTCCACACTTTTGCAGTAAAGCACTAAAGCACAATTTTTACAATCCTCAGCATTAAAAGAAATGGTAAACTATTGAAAGAATTCTGCGCAGTGAATCTCTTTAAATTGGTTCAGATTATATTGACTCCACAGCAGTCCCTATAGTCCTCTCTCCACTCATCATCCTAACACACAATCAACTAGAATATTGTAACCACTTAGTCAAGTGTTTAGATGCTGTCTCAGCAGGAATTTAAGCAACTTTTTTCATAAGCAGCACAACTAACAAAGCCTGTTTTTTCAGGATGGGTGAGACGATCTTTTGTTGTGGTTGTTTTTAATACATTTGTATCCCAATTGCCAATTAGTCATGCTTCCATTCATTAGGCAGTAATTCACAACTATCAAATCCCCTACAACTTCCCTTTCTTCTGCCCCAGCCATACCTTCCCACAGTCTCCATGACCTTCCTTTTAATAATCTTTGTTCCCATTTCTCTGTCATCTCCTATTTCACCACCTTCTTTCATGCTGAGTACAAAGGCTTGTTCAGAAGTGTATATTAACTGGCCAGCAAAAAGAACAGACATATGATGTTCTATCTCTATCAATCTTTCAGCAACAGAGTTTTAGCTCTCCCACACAACTGATTTTTCTGAAAGCTTTGCAACACAACACTTTCAGAACTTTTGCTCCTCTGTCAGAATGCATCTGAACCATTTCAAAGGTGTGTATAGTATATGCAGGGAGACCAAATACACGAACAGGTCAGAAAGATAATACTCAAGTTTCACCTCCTTAGGGCAGCAGAAAAAAATTACTAACAAGTTGCATCTGAACACTGGCATTTAACCATCTCTTCTCATGTCTCTGAGTTGTAAGATTGCATACTTGCTTTTCTCTACTGCAGCATTTCCCATCTGAACCTCGGTACTAAAAGCAAGTATTTACTTTCTGTGCAGGCAGCAGCACTCTCTGGGGCGCAGTATCATCAGCAGCAAGTGGATCCCTCTGACTTCTGTGTACTAAGTGAAATGTTACAGCTTTCTTCTTCTCTATGAAGGGTTTCTTCCTCTTGTGAGGCTGAAAAAAACATTTGGTTATGTTAATCATTAATAAAAAATGAAATATTGAATGCATCTAAAAGGTATCTTTTGCCTAAAATATGCTCTATTAACACAAAGTCTTAAAACATATACTTAGAGACAAAGCAAGAGACTAGTGATATTTTGCTCAGCTCTTCTCCCCACAGGCATAACAGTCACTTCATGTGTTCCAGTGGCATATGCAGCTGTATTCAGCTGCAAAATGGCAACACATCAATATGAAATAAATACTTGATTATGGCAAATACATCTCAGCATACGATCCTTTAAATGGGTTTATAAAGTAACTGCTTTCTAAACACTGGGGCATGTCTGAAACAAACTTCAAAGAAACACAGGAAATTGATAGAAGTTCATCTAGACAAACATAGCCTCTTAAAAATTGTTTAGACAGATGTTCCCACACAAGTATTCCAATATCAACCCCAACAATTATCAACTGTGCCATTATGCAGACATAACTTGAACAACACAAAGACATTCACATTCTGGATCAAAAAAATTTGAATTTTTCCTCACATGGGTAAAAGCCATGTAAGTTACAAGTTAACACATCTGACTGAAAGAAGCATTTTTATCAAAATTTATGGCTTTGTTTACCCACTAGCATGTGCTGATAGCAACTATATGCAACATGGAAACTATTGTATTGCTCTAACCAATCTTCTTTTAATGTATAAAACATTGCACGCTATTTAGTGTCAAGGTCCAGAAGCATATCAACTGTCAAAATGCATCTCTAGTTAAAAAAAAAAAAAAAAAAAGAAAAAAAAAGAAAAATACCCTGTTCTTTAAAATCTTAGAATAATCATAAAATGAAACGCAAAAAACTCTGGGAAGCTGACACCATATCATCCCCACAAGCAAACTTTCTGCTGACTAGCGATACAAGAGACGTGCTTATAAAACAGCAACGTTGCAGGACATCAAGCAGGAAGGCTGGACACCTCTTAACCTCGGCTTACGGCAAACGCAGAAATCATTCCAGGGGTACGTGCTGGCCTCGTACAGGCCTCAGCCATTCCTAGGCAGGCGGCACAGGCCGCCTGTGAGGTGCAGGCTGCTGCTCCCCTCGCCCAGCCCAGCCCTGAAAGTGAGGTGTTTCTCCCCTCCAAACCCCTCTGAGGAAATGGCCTGATTTCAACCCAAAACCTCGGGGGGGGGGGGGGGAAGTGCGCTAAGGGAGGGTGGGTGACGGTTAATAGGCTGCAGGCTCCCAAATCTGTTCCCCCCCTCCATCGCGAGCAGGCGCCGCCCGGCTCCCCGCCACAGGGGCAACGGGCGGGCAGCGGCACCGCCGCCGGGCGGGCAACCGACACAAGCGCGCGGCCTCGGCGGCGGCCCCGACCCGGCCCGGCCCGGCCCGGCCCGGCCTCTCCCCCGCAACGGCCGCAGCTCACCATGGCGCGAGGGCGGCCCGGCGACACGCGCTGCCCGCCGGCGGGGGTGGGAGCTGCTACCACACGACCGCTCGCGGCCTCCGCTCGCCCTCACGCCGGCCCGTAAGCGCCGAGGCGTCACTACAGCTGAGCTGCCGCCTCCATGCTGGGATAAACCAGTGACCGCGGGGGGAGGCCGATAGGCTGCCACGGCGGACAGGTTGTGTGTTCGCAATGACAACAACAACAGGAGTTTTTTCAGGCACGACAAGTTTTAAATTGAAAAAGAGGCTCTCTGAATGCACAGAAGGAACTCCTCCGCCACCCTCCACATGTGCGTTTTCTTCGCCCCCCCCCCAATTTGCGGAGAATGGCTCCGCCCGCAGCGGGCCGCAGGGGCGGAAAGCTTCGGAAGGGCCAAAGGGCAAGGCGCGTGCGCAGCTGCCGGCCCCCCTCACCGGAAGGGGGCGGGCGGAGAGGGCGGGGCTAGCTGGCAGGAAGGCGCGGGTTCGGGCCCGGGACTCCGCCCCCTGCTGCCTCCGCCGGGCGCGCGCCCGCAGGCGGAGGGGCGGGGCGGGGCCGGCCGCGGGGTCTCTGTTAGGGGTGTGGCCCGCGCGCGGGGGGGGGCTTTCATAAGTGTATTTCGCTAGTGGCGAGTGCTCAGAAACTACCATAAACCTTTATAAAGAAGTTACGTTAAGCAGAAGGCGCAGCCAGCACTTGTCTTCCTGCCCAGCAGAGCGGGGGGTTTCAACTAACGGTGCTTCAGAGGTCTCTGCCACGCTGTTTTCCAGTATTGATCTGTGCTAGCTTGTATACAGGCTGAATTCGAAGGGTGAGGTGTAAATAATAGCTATATGTATAAATATGTATTTCTGTTATCAGTGTTCTTTCTCCATATATGAGTTCCTATTTCTTGGGGTACTTACACTCTCACTAGATAAACTGTATCTATGCCATGTAGCATGCCTGTGTGCACACTCATGCACAAACACACACAGACACACGCTCCTTGCTATGAAAAAATATGTTTGGAATTTTAGGAATATTATGTAAAACTGTTTTGTTACATTTCAAAAGAAAGTGTAAACCACAAATAGGGAGGAATCTCTTCTATGTGTATATAGACAATTAAAAAAGTTACAAACAGCTATTGAAAGGATTGTTATTGACAATTGAGAAATAACTATTTTTAAAATAACTGTTCCACATATTATGTGTGTATATCTAAACACACAAATATATGTATACCTTAAAATAGTAATGAGTTTGAATCACATTTCAGTGAATTTCAGTATTATTCAGTAGGTGTCACTAAAGTTCCAAAAGAGTACAGATTTTTGCTTTTCTATTGTTTTCTCAAGTCTTGAAACTTTAAGATGAGGTTCACCACGCTAATCCTAAGGAAATGGATGAGCTAATCTGATCTGCTCCACCAAAGACTTCTGTACTTGGGGAATTCAAATCATCCCTGCTTATTTCTGAGAAAAGCCTAGAGCCTTCTTTTCTCTTGCTTCTTAAAAATATATGGTGGCTATCTTGTGGCTTTCAGCCACATGAAATTTTAATTCACACCTCACAGTCTGGAGAGTTAGCAACCCTTTGGCTGCATGCTCTGAATGGATTTTTCAGGATTGCGCTGAACAGGACTAACTCCCTTCCTATGGTATGTCTGTGCTGCAAAACCAGTGACAGCTGAGCTAGCTTTTAACTAGGTGACTTGGATAATGGGAGTGGAATAGTCAAACTGTTAACCACATAGTGCTCAGCATTTCTCTGCAGGGTTACAAAGTAAATGAGTCCTTATTGCTTCCAGGCCCCTGAGCTAACTGCAGCATCCTTACAGAACACTGCACGGTACAAAGCACTCATCCTTGGACTCAGTAGGAGGATTATCCTTCATGCTCAGAAATGGACAACCCCCTACCCAACAGTAGCAATACTCTCATTCCCTGTATTTAAAATCTGGTCTAGGAGTATTGGTCAGCTTGTAAGTTGGAAGAACTAGCTTTTGCCCTCAGCTTCATTGCTAATCATCTGTTTCATTTGGGACAAATTAAATTTACCTCTTCAGTATTTTACATCTCAAGGTTTTCTGTCTTAACTCATATCCACGCTCTGTCTTTCCTTTTTCAAGTCTACATGTTTAAGTAGAAAGAAGCTTCACTACAACTGTGACTAGAGCAAGAGGCTCCCTTATCTCAGAAGACTGATTCTATATCTCAACAATAATACATCTAGATATTAGTTTTAAAATTGTGAGATTAACAATAACAAACATCATCCTGGTGTTTGATATATCTTCTTTGTTGATACCTAAGGGTTGATTCATCTGCTTCCAACTGATGTCTGATCTTTCAAAATTTAGTATCACATGTATGTGCAATGTGTATGCAGGAGTCTCTCAGTTGGAGACTCCACTTAATCTTATCTAAGCCTTGCAAGGTCATCTATACCAGGGTACTCTCTCACTGTGTTCTCCGCTGTGATGCCTTGCAGTTTAAAGTCAACAAAGAGCATTTACAGAGAGTAGGGAGAAAAGGGTTCAGCTCACTAACCACTTCTATTACGTTTATGGAAGAAGAATGCTCAATATTAGAATGGTCCCACTGCAGAGGGTGTGCTTGCACAATAATATGCTGGAGCAATCCACAAAAATTATTTGTACAGGTAGCTGCCTTAATTACCAAATAGATGTTCAGAAGGCATTTGGTTTAAAAGCCAAAGCTTAACATTTATAATTCAATACTAAATAATCAGGAAAAGAAGTCAAGTTTTTGTTCAAATATGTTATTGTCCATTACAGAAAAGTGTTTAGTAATAGTAAAATAAATAACATATCAATAGCACTAGCTTATTTTTTAATTTAAATTATCCTTGAGTAAGTATAGTAGACTCTCTGGACTTCATTCTGTCTGTATTTACTTCAGTTTAAAGAAGATTAGAATCTGGCCAGGAAGCATAAATTTCTTTAACATTATCAACAATCTACCTTCCCTGTGAGGAACCTTATGCTAAATATTTTTGCTATTAGTTCTTGCAATAACATGAGGTATAAAGTTATATAATTACAAAGCAAAAGTTATTGCCAGCTACTTTGTAATGTTAAAAGATGGGCGGACATACTGCAGACTAGTTTGAACCCTGAGCTATGCAGATCAGTCTTGTCCATGTAAATGCAGTAGGTGTAATTCTGATTCAGTTCTCATGTCAATCAAGTTACTCCGCTGAAGCTAGTGAAAACAATTACTTGATTTACTGATACAGAACTTGTGAAAATGGGAGCATAAACTAGGTCTCTGAACTATTGAGCTATAATGCTATGCATTTTTTAACCTAACTATCAGCACTTCAATACACCTCTGCATGAATAAGACCACCACAAGAGAGCTACCAGGTATGTGTGAAGGGCTCCCAAGATTAAAAGGAAGGTTTCAGGACCCTTCCTTCCTTTCATTTGCATGCAATGACTTTTAATCCAATCTTTGGAGACCACCTTCCAACAAATAACTGCTCTCTGCAGTTTACTCCATTATATACACCCATGTACTCGCTACAGATTCAAGAAGGAAATGTTTTCTGTAAAGATTTTCTGAACAATTTTATTGAGGTAATTTTCTTCATTTTATATTTATATATATTCATTCATATATATCTATAATTCAAAAAGCTGAACAGTTTTCTAAGGCACTTGGAATTGTGCACAGCAGAGTATCTTACAGTACTGTACAACTAGGCAGTACACATTTTTTGCTTGTTAAAATAAATAACATAAAACATGAGCATAACGTATGTACTGCATAAAAAAGATAATACATATTCTTTTTTCACATGACAATATTGAATTATACTTGTGTGTGTGTGTATAAGTATATACTACAGTACAGATAAAAAAAAACAAGAGGCAGCTATCTCATTAATTTGTAACAATTACTGTTACTTACAGTCACAGATATCAATATGCCTGTGTAAAATGCAGTATCAGATCAGCTCCTTCTTTAAAGTTATTGGTATTCAGTCACTCTAAGTCAAGCTACTAAAATACAAGTAGATCCATTCATTTTATAATTATTATGTAAAATACACACTGCATAAACTGAAAAGTTGGGGGTATTGATTCTCCAAAGCCTCACATCTTTTGAAAGTCATTTATGCATGTGGAAAGTGAGCTTTATAAATGCTGGCAATTCTAAGCTGATAACATTTCACATCCATTTGTTATAGTTACGAGTAACTATCCAGCATGACAGGCAGTGGGCAATCAAGTCATAAGCTTTGTGTGCTTTATTTTACTCGTAAATATGAATGTTTATTGAAATTCAAGCAGGATACTTTGAGTTTCTATTTTGAATCAAATTAATAAAAATGATAAAGTCCAAGAACAGACCCAATGCTTATTGATAGTTGACGCTCTTCATTACATACTGCAAAATTTTAATTCCAATGAATACAAGTAAAAAAGGCAGAAAGACCAAAATTTAATATCAGGTGACCCCAGTTTCAGGCGACCCCAATCCTTCTCATAACAAATTCAGTGCATAAGCACCTCTTGACTTTACTGGACCCTAATAAGAGCCTACTGGAGTTTAATCACCAGCACCTGTGGTGGCTGGATCATCAGGCCCTCCTTACTGGAGTCATCTCAGAGGTGTCCTTGCAGACTTGAGTGGGAAGAGTCAGGTGTGCAAGGATTCTTAGTACTGAGCACCCACGGTGTATTTCAGCTCTGCCACAGAAAATACACGTTCTTTAAAGTCCAGTGTTTAAGGTACAGTTGGATCTATAAAATATGGCATATTAGCATTGCCATGATTTACTGTTAGAGCAATTATTCTACACAAACCTGGAAAGGGACACAAACCTTTTGGTTCCCAAAGGTACAGAAATGTGGTCTACAGTGTTCGTATACCTCTCCTAGATTTACAATTCTGTTGTAAATGGAATTCAATTTCTCTTTTACAAAAAATATCTTAAGAGCTGCTTAAATGGTGACAAGTAATTAGAATATGCCACCTCCACACCCTTCTTGCCCCTACTCATATATTTAGACACCCATTCAAACAATCCATCAAGGTCTTTTTGTTTCATTTAAAATCATACTAGCTGAAATAATTGTCCAAACCACAGTATTTCTTTAATTCCAAAATTTATACAAGTTTACAAATCAATATACCACCACACAAAGTAGTGAAAGGAAGAGAAGTTATGTTCAGCAACATTCTACTATATTATAACAATGTTCAAATATGGTTAAATTTGACAAAGTATTGCAAGACTTTTTATATAAAGAATTAATGATTGAACAAGGAGATACAGAGAATACCATTTCTTTGTTCCTATCCAATGCAATATTTAGCTTCTAAAAAATAATGAAATACTGGTGAAATGATATACCTAGTTCATAAGACCTTATTAATCATTAAAGTTAATGAATAGAAATCTGTCCAAATTTTACAGTGAAATGTTATTTTTAACTCCATCTCTCCTTTTCTCTACATAGATAACACTTCCATAAATTTTTTCAGATGTCTGTTTCCAAATAGAAGCTTTAAGCTATTCCAGAGGTTTACTTTTCTTTTTATTTGATCCTCAAAATATTTTAATATCAACCTAATACCAACCTTCAGAATTGCTTTTTTTGTCCATCAAAAGCTAGGTCCCAGCAGTGAGTATTGCACTGAGTGTTGTACAATAAAAATAAAGATAGTAACAATAACGGAGCTAAATCTGGGAGCTCCTAAAGGCAGGAGGCAAGTTTATTCTGTTTTTCACCCTGAGTATATCTTCATTTTAATTTACAGCAGTGGCACAAGTCTTAACTCCTTGAGATACGAATAAGAACAGATGATATGAAAGCATGAAATGATGCAGTTCTGCTATACCTGGCAATTTAAAGCAAATGTAGGCTTTTAGCTCAATTTATTTTATCATTAAAGCATTAACACATACATTAAGACATGGGCTCATATTCTAATCTCTGCTTAAAATGCCAGCAGTGTTCAGCCAGATCTGTACTAGTGGTACAGTCTGTCTCATACCCAGGTTACAGTGCATTTGTCCCTAACCTGGTTACAAACATGGGCTTTGACCCAGTGTTGATTGCAGCTGATGACCAGGTTTCTGTTGGTTCCCAGGTTGCCAGGATTAGATCCATATTTTTAATCTGTTGGCTGTATCCCACTTCCATTTTCTGATGATATAAAACTGTGGCCCAGACCATAGTTATAATCAGGTTAAGGGACAACTGTTTAGAAACAAGTTCTCCAGCACAGCTGTAATACTACTGTTCACAAGATCTGGGTTTGAAGTAACTCCTCGGGAAGCAAAGCACTAAGAAATCAGAATCTCACCTGGAAGGAGGTCTAATTTCTGTAATTTCAGGAATTTTTCCCTCACTTTGTTTCACAGCTTTCATTGGTTTTCAAGAAAAAGAAAAAAAAAATGTCGTCATCTGATATGGTTTTCACATGTCAACAGCCAAGGTTGTGGAGCTTCTCTAAGAGCTGATGAAAGTATCACCAAAGTAGACAGTGGAGCTGTACAGCCCTGCACCTCTTCAGAGGTCAGCAAAGTCAGCCACAGCAAGGGACACACAGAACTCCAGGTAAATGTTAATCCAGCAAGTACATGCTATCTTGTAGACCTACAAATGGCTATGAATACTTTCAGTGATTTTGAAGAGATGCTGTTCCTGGTCCTACATAATTTTGAATCACTGGTATTTCGCGTAAATATTTTTTGTACTTTCTGAGTCTACACATATATCACAATCTGAGGAATTTCAAATAATTATTTTCTTTTGAAATATCTAATTTCAGTTATAAGGATTTATATATCCATTACCTGAAATGACAGAGAGACATTCTAAAACTGTTTCAATTTGTTTTGTAAAGAAGAAACTAGTATTTGTTTAAGGATCCATTCCTCCGCATGACAGCAATGTGCTGCAGGGCATGATCACACTAATTAATGTGATATATCAGGTAATTAGAAACCACTTCAGGCAATGCTTATTTTGTTTGTGTGGGTGTAGACATCTGAGTTCATGTGTAACTTTGTGGAACACAGGTATATGTGTAAGGTACGTCACATGTTCTAGAAGAGTTTTAAATGAATTGTCCAACTTGGTAAAAATTAGCACATTGATCCATTTTTTGCCAGCTGGACTGTATTAGGTGTTGCATGGAAAGTGTTATTTTTTTCTTCCCTCTTTTTACAACTTCTTTTTTTTCTCAAGGATTGCTCAGTCAGGACTTTCTCAGCACTTCTGATTTTTCACTGCTGACAGGTATGCAGCATCCTGGAGGGTTAGGTACATGACATATTCTTTCCAGTTGGCTCTTGTAGCAACTTGAAAAAGATATTTGTAATAGTCAATACAGAGGACCAGGAGATATAGCAGAAACCTGATTTCAGGCAGCACAATAAGGTAAAGCAAAAGGTTCAGCTTCACTGAACGCAGTGACATACCAAAATCTCATTACTTTTTTATTGCATGGATAGCTTTACAGCTGTTGTTCTCTTGTCAGTTGATATTTACAATATAAAAATAGTATATACAATTCTAGGTGTGTGCATGGATACAATGGATGGTTTATAGTTCTAATTCTGCAAATACATTATGTTTTTACGCAAGTCCTGATAAAGGCAACTCTTTTTGTCCAGTTTTGTAAATTTGGTTAAGTAATATGCTGAATTCGTGACCAAAGAATGCATCTGATCATTTATCAGGGAAAAACCCTCGTACATAAAAAATAAAAGAGTAGCTTAGCATCTCTATCCAGGCTGTTGTTTTGCCACTAGCAGTTGACTGTAGTGGATACTTCAAAAAAAAAGAAAAAAAGAAAAAAAAAACTACCCCACCCTAAAAAACAGGAGGAGGATAGAGAAAGTGTGAGTGATTCTTCACCTGTGTACCCTCATGTCTTACGGCAAAGTGCAGTTTGAGGAAGTCAGAGCCAGGAGTTGTATTCTTGTCTTTGCGTTTTAATTCCTACATAAGGAACTGGCACATTTCCTGCCATCCATGTTCCAGGCCCAGGACAGAGGAATGTCTTCTTGCAAAGTTAACCCAATAACTTAATTCTAAGAGTCTAGCAATTTCACCTGTGTAATCCTTACCTACCCTGGCATATCAGTGGAACTTCTGTGTTATATAGAGTCTGATCTTACCTTTGTCAAAGTTACTATTATTCTTCCTTTGCAATAGCTACTTTTCCACCTGTAGTATCTTCACTACTTTCAAGCGTTTGAAAGAGATTAAGGCAACACTGAGGTCTATTTAACTGTTCCATTTGTTTCCTTTGAAGTGAAATACTGCGCTTTATACTTCAAAGTCCACATAGCTGACCTTTATAGGATTCTGAACAAACATTTCTAAATTTGGCAACAAAAAAATAGTAAAAGTTTAAGCAGGAGAACTATTTATTAAGTGCTAGTGTAAGTTTTTAAGTTTGCTCTTCAAATCCTAAAAATAAAAATTAGGATTCTACCAGAATTGCTGACAAATCTTCTCTAATGGCCTGATCACTTCTGTATGATTTAGTGCCGAAGTATACATTTTCATTGCTTCCTTGATGTAGAAGTGGTTTCTATATTTATAAAATGATGGCATTAGAGAACCTAAATTGTTTTCTGCAAATGCAATCTTAATGTCTCTTATTGATTCCATTAAAAGAGGAAGATGCTAGTTCTTTTTCTTTGCTACAAGCATGTAGATGGTATTTTATTTGGTTATTGACATTTTTGGGTCTTCACATCACTGAATTTTTACTAAAATGTAAATGATCCTAATAGTCATATAAACCTATCTTTTTTAAAAAAAGGTTTGTCAATCTATTTAAAAATAAATACAATGCCAGCTGTTGGAAAGCACTTTCCTGTTACTTGAAGTGCTCTTTACTAAAATAATCAACCAAATTTATGCAAACCTGGTGTTGTGGTATATATCAGTAAAGAGGGAGATCTAATTTTAGCCACTAAATTGCCTTCCTGCCTTTAGACTGACATCTAAAACAAAAATTTTAATTTTATAAACTAAAAACATTCCACAAGAATCTATTGCAGGTTCTGAGGTAAAAATCACATCTACACATACTTTTATTGCCTGAAAAAGAAATACTTACACTGCATAATTAAAAACTAAACAGGACACATAAAAGACAAAAATAAATTGTAATATGTACACACATTAGAAAGGATAAATAGCATATATATTGTAATACTGCATTAAATGTATGCATATGTGATTTCCAGGCCCCCAAAGATGTTGTGTACATTAATTCAAAGGATAAATAAGTGCTAATATAAGACACAGAATTTCTTAGTGTAAACAACGCCACAGGCTTTTTAATAGGCCTTTGGGCCAACTTAGAAAAAGCATGTATTGCCTTTCACACTCCATATCACTTAATTTTAATAGTACTGTATTCACATATACAATTTCAATATAGTATAAAAAAAATTATGATTCTAATAAGCATTCTTCAGACACAACAAAAACAGGCCGCAGACATTCTAAGGACTTTCTGTTAATTTTTACAAGACCATTGGTTGAAGACATTGATTCATCTCTGAGTTCTTTCTAAAAGCAGTCCAAGAGACTCATCCAATACAGTTCTTAAACAGTCACATTATTAATCACTGCTTAAACCTATTAGTAAGGACATTGGTGCACAATTTCAATTCTGATTTTGGATTCAAACTAGAATGGTGTCAAAGTTGTCACTAGTGCCTGCCATAGGTCAGAAAGATAATGATCCCTCTGGTTTGATGGCAAGTGACAGAAAGGAGTGTTCCTAAACATGAATCCTTCCATTGCATTCATAGGGTCACATTATTTGTTCTTCAAATCCTATTTATGTATTTCTGAGAATCCGAAGTATGCCAACATTAAAAAAAAAGAAAATTACTTGTTCTGTATGAATGTTCAATGTATTTTCTTGAAGCATGCTCATCAGAATTTAAATAAAGACATCTGAGTTATACTAGGACTAATTTCTGGCAACTGGGTTTACTGGCACCAGAGAAAATTACAGTTCTTCACTAAAGTACTGATGATATGAGGACTTGTGGCTTCCTATCTTGCTAAGACAGGCTGCAGCCACTAAAAACATACATGCACAGTTGCTCAAACTCTCAGATTTGTTTTTTAAATAATTCTTCCCACTGGCCAAGTATATCAGTAACAGTTCCATCCATTCCACTTTTCTCTGTTGGCTGACAAGTGAAGTCTCTCATCCTGTACTCTCTCAGTCCTTTTTACTCTCCCTCTGCTCAGTTACCCTCAATCACAATGCTATAAAGTCTGATGAGTTCCTGGCAACAGGCTCTCAAACGATTGTCTTCAGCTCTTCCTGACTTGTCAAGCTCCAATGAAAAAGACCATCAACTTGTCTTTGTGGGCTAGCCACAGAACCATGGTCTTTCTTAACACTGGGATATTTCTTAGTTAAAGTGAACACTTCATATGGTTTCACCTCCTGGTCAAATCTTTTGTTCACTGATAAAGATGAGGGCCACATCCTTCATTAACCTCAGGGTAAGTTCCAACACACACTCACACTCAGTCAAGTTCCAGTGCAATCTCCGATCTTCAGGATGCAATGATTTCCCCAAAGAAAATTGTTACATGAAATATGGGATGTAGTCAAAAATTATGGACGATGAAACCTGAAATGATAAATCATTTAAAAATGTAAAATTATATTATTTCAACTGATAATGACACTGATCCTGATTCTGCTCTCATGGCTGTTTACTTTTGTGGCCTGATTTTCTTGGTGTAAGTGGGATCAGAGTCAGCCCTAGAATCCCTCTCTGCCTTTCTCTCTCTACTAGTAAACCAAACAGGGCTACGGTATGGCTCAGGTGCTGGTATGTGACTGTCCATCCCATTATATTGTAGCATGGTCCCTGGCTCAGTTTGCTTGGGTCAACCAGCACTCTTCCAGACACTGCCTGAGCATGACTGGGATTAGCACAGGCCAATACACAGATTGGTGGGGGTGCTGATGGTGGTGGTCACCCTGTTTTGGTGGGGGGAAAAAGGTTAACTGTCAAGCTGTGCCAGGCCTGTTGGACTGGAGGAGACTGTCTGATCTGTTTTGTATTTACAGATTTAGCTACATTGTGTCTACTCTTTGGAACCACTGTCTGGGAATCAGGAAAGCTTTGCTAAGCCATGAAATTTACCTTTCTGGTTTTCAATCTTTCTGCAAAATGAGGTTGACAAAATTCTTTTTAGGTCTTTAAGTGAAAAGTTTTAAAGAACTGCAGATGCTTTCTTTTTATTAGCAGCAGCTGACTGTGACAAATGAAGACCCAAATACACTTTGCCATTTTTTAGGTAAGGCATATACATCACTCCAGACTCCCTAACGGAACAATAGAGAGAGGTAGGTTGCTCCAAAGGGTGTCATCAACCTTTTCTAGGATAAAGTAGGAGCCTAGAGCAACTGAAATTCTAACTCAGCTTAAATAGTGAATCCAAGCAAAAGAGTAAGGAGAGCACTAGTATTAGGTGATCGTCTATCATCCACCTTCTAAATCTCTATTTGTATGGTTTTAAAAGTACATGTATCCACGAAGGAGTAAAAAATGCAGCAACTTTAAAACAGCATAGGTAATGATGCACCTGACTCAGTAGGCTTCTGTAAGTTTTTGTTTGACACGTTTTCTCTTAATAGTTCCAGAGGAGAGGAAAGAAAATGAGCCACAGATTACCACGGTAATGTGGTACAGTACAATACAAAGGTGCATTTTTCAAGTAGATAAACAAAAGAGGTGTAAGCAAAAGCTGATATTTACAAGTAGGCAGCTGGTCTATTGAGTGAAGGTACAGTACATTGCAAAAAAGCCTCATTTTTTTTATTTGTATAGAAAAACAATTTATTTGACTATATATAGCATTTCCATTAGAAGCACTTTATTAACATCTACTAATATCCTTTTCCCAAACTTTTATTTATTTCTTTATTTTTAGAAACTCAGTTTCTTGGATTCTGTTATGAAATAACAGAACAAATAAATCTAAGTTACGAGGAGCAGAAAAACAGTTCAACTGATAGTCATTACAGTAAATCATGAATGATGAAAACCAGTGTTTTTTCTTTCCAAAGTTTAATATCAAATTTGAACAATTCAAAGGTACTGCAAAACTGATTATGATAACAGAGCTTCTTATATTGGTTATTACGTAATAATCTAATCTAATCTAATCAACTATTTTATAAGCTATTTTTGTTTAAGAAGCAGCTTCCTTATTGTCTCATTCTATCACAGAACTTCATGAATAAACCTTTTTTAACTAGCTGCCAATGCAAGTGCCTTTCAGTTTGTATTACCTCAGTGATTACTCTTAAAAAAATTTAAAATGAGTAATTCATCCTCTGGCCACAGACTTTTCTCTGTTGTCCCCTTAAAACAAATCATACTTTTGTTTTATCAGTCCAAATGTAGTGGTGAACTACGTAACTTTTTATGAGAGGACCATGAGAAAACAGAATCTCTCCTTTTATTTTCAAAATTGTAATTGACTTAAAACATCTGCATCTAATTATACCCTTAACGGGCTTTTTCTAGAGTTACTCTGCTGACCTCTGTGCAGTGGTTCCACAACACGGCCAATGAAAAAAAGGGTGGGGAGGAAACAGAGGGAGTCCAACTTTCCTCAGGTTGAAATTTCTCTAGGACCCTTCAATATCATTTCTTGTATTTATCACAATTTGGCTATGCTTATTTTTGAGCCTATTTTCCAAGTCCTTCCTCAAAAAAAGTTTTCACTTTTTAACTGGTTTGTCATTCAATTGGATACCTGAGATTTTTGATCCATCTTTCAAGAATCCAACTGCAATCACTTTCAACTTTTTCAGCTATAGTGAAAAAAACCTGGTTCTTTTTGTATGACTCATGTCTATATGTTGCAATGGAACTCAAAAACCATAACTTAGGCAAGGGGCTGTATTCCATCTCTCTCAGACAGAATTCTCTCCCTGCTAATTTTCCCTCTCTCTCTTGCGTAGTCCATTTTTTAAAAGTTATATTTTTACATGTCCTGAAGAAGATATACTACCTACGCTGAAGAGAAAATGACAACAGAAGCCAAATGAAAACATGCAAATCCATGTTTGAAAAGGACACTTTCTAGTAGTTAGAATGCAACACTAGATTAAAATCCTGCCTCCTGTTTCATTCCCTAGCTCAATTTTTCCATCTGTGAAACTGGCTTGATTTTTTGAGAATTAATTTATACATGTTATAACTTCCCTGAAGTGAGTATATGTTATTATCAAAAATCCATGTTTTGGAAAACAACATTAGCAAAGTTATGAAATCATGCACTGAATAAGGAAAAGCCAGAAATCACCAAACCCATGTGTCCCATATGAATGTGAATGTGAATTTGCATTGTGAACACTGTCTTTAATTACAATTACTCACTGACTGGGACCATAATTTTGACTGAAAGAGTAGCAGGAACATAAAGGGACCTAGTCTAGGGCAATTTTTCATATCTGACTTACCTGATGATTTAATTCTGTGGATGTGAAGACCATAATACTATGTATGCAACGCTGGCTGATTCTAACAGCATGTTCTGCTTGCTAGTGGCAATTTTTAGCCTTTGTAACTTTAACGGGTATGAACAAATTTCATGGGGATGGCAGAAAGCACCTCCTAGGAATAACTCTTCCAAATTTTGAAGTCCTGCTACAAACTGTGGAGACTTTAAATCTCTTTATATAATAATGCTTCAAACAACATCTTGGTTTTATCCAAGACAGACAGCAAAACAGATCCAGACTAAAACATTACAAGCATCAAACAAAAAATATTAGAATTTATTGAGTTCCCCAGAAACTGCTGCCAGGAGTCTAGGTGACTGTTAGGAAGCTCCCAGAATAGTGATAAGCTTTTCTGAAGTTCAGCACATCATTTAGATTTCACTTTCCAAATGCAATGACAAAAATGTATACCTTCATGAGGAAGAGAGTACTGCAGGAGCAGGACATCCCATTCTGTGTTTGTGGACTGTTAATTTCATCTGGGAGAAATGCCAAGTTCATTGAAAGGATTATTTTTCAGATTTCATGAACAATCTTTTTCCATTTAGCAAGCGATCCACTAAAGTCACCTTCACTACCATATCAACTAGCCAGTTTCAGGGATTGCATCTGCAACACTGGGAATCCCACCAGAATCAGTGGTGGGATTCAAGGATTCGGGGAATTCAAGGTAGGAATCAATTCAAGGAATCATTTACAACACAACTGCAGAGGACATGCAGAAAGGCAGAGTGTAGCTGTCACGCTCTGACTTATGCAAAAAAAATGGATTCACCCACCTGGTAAATTGCCGGCTTTCCTCATGTACTTCCATTTCTGTGCTTTTAAATTCATTCAGTTCTTTCCGTATTGCTGCCTAATAAACAATAATGATATACACAACCATAAGGAATATGAATCTTTAGGAAAGCAAAGAGTTTGAGAGGAGCCTGAGCCTGCTCTTGCAGATCCCCCTGAAGTCACCCTCAGTGTAGTCCACAGTTCTCACACACTTTTGATCATACACATTGAATGGCTTTTTTAATTACAGTTATTTGAAGCAGTAATACAAAGCAGCAAACGACAACAGTAAACAAAGAAATACAAAACTTATTGGGCTGAGTGACACCCCCTCCCCCCCCCACTGAAATATGGCACTTGCTACAGATAAAATAGGGAAAGGGATTCTGTTACCTCGGCAGTCACCTGTTCATTATGCATCTGCAAGGGGATTATCTCCATGCACAGCCCCAGAGGGGCCAGTGAGTCACACTTCTTGCATAGTAATTGCACAAACAGCAGGATCCTTGTATCTCCCGACTGGAGACAGGACTTCAGGAATGCAAGATGAATACCACTTTTTCAAGTGGGAATTAGTCACTTCGTTTGATCAGTTTTATGTAAAATGACATGAAATATTTGGACATTTCAAGCTTGTGATTTCAGTTGGCAGATACTAAAGAACAGCAGAAATTCAGTGCACTTTGTAAATGTCAGTCCTTGCTGCTCATGTTAAAGAGCGATGATCAATTCACTTCATCAGGTAATACATGTAATTTCTGAAAAACTGTAATATAGTAGAAGAGCTTTTGCTTTCTATGACATATGCCTCACTACCTTCACTGTTAAATGAAAGGTCAGTTTATTCTTTCTCACTCCCTTTCTTCTTTCATCATTTTAAATAAAAGCAGTATCATTTCAGTAATCCTTAAAGAATTCTCATCTGGTGTGCATTCCTTTCAATGCACAACAGATATGCAGCATGATAAAATTACAGCATCACCAGACTGAGGTCTCATAAATCAGGAACTTCATTTTAAGCAGGGTATGGTTCTGTTTAGCTGCAACAGCATGCTTGCACAAGGCTGCTGTAATAGCTAAGAAAGAGTTGTTTTTGAACAGTGTATCACCAGCAAAGACACCAGAGCTCCAGCTCCATAATATTGTTACAGTACACTCTTCTGCTCCCATTAGAACTAGAAAAAAATGATTTCCTTGGGTAAAAAAAGGACGATGGAGCTTCCAGGCAATCTGGGTCCTTTATCTTTCTTCTGAGACCAACAAGCATGGGGATCAGAACCAACCGGGGATACCTGATCATCACAAAACAGTTTGAGATTAATAACTGCCATCCTTAAACTACATAGGCAACTTCTCTGCTTGTTCCAGTGCAATTGGCACTGGTTTCTGAAAAGATCAACCTAAGTCTGGAAAGATCAACCTAGGTCAAAGGGTGAGGTGCTGGGTGCCCTGACCTCCCACTGACTATGTGAAGACTAGAGAGTGCTCAGCAGAACTCCCAGAACTGAAACCCAGCAATAACGGTGGGAACATTTTTAGTATCTCCATCTTAACTTGACATGGTATTGTTCTTTGGTTGTCAAATGCACTGACATTAATACTAAAATATAAGTTGAAATAAAATCAGTGCTTCACAGCTCTCAGCCAAAAGCCAATGGGTTCTTGCACATATCACTTTTCATGCCGAGAACATATCATAGGAGTTCCATAAAATCTGGCTCAAAGCCAGCGGTTAAAAGGCCAGCACTTTCTGATATAGAAATCCAACAGCTTTCTTTTTATGAAGCGGTGTATGAGGAAAATGGAAGAATATTTTATGGCACCCTGATTTGTCTTTAAAAAGAAAATTACAAAATAATTTGTTTCATTCTCTGTAGGTAGGGAGAGGAACTACTAATTTAATTGCAGTAAGTTTGGGGCAAACTTCCCAAGAAGGACTGCTACGCATATGCAGTTAACCCCAAGACTGATGGTTGTCGCCAAGGATCCTTAGAAGGAAGGAACAGCTCCTACCTTTTTCACTTGAATGAGTTGTAAAAGTAACTCTTAGTGATACCGATACAGGCTTCTGTCGGCAAAAACCTTGCCTGAATTTCAAGGATTGCAGCTATCTTTCCTAACAGTGTGCAGCTGGCTTCACAAGGTTTTAAAAATGCAAGAAATTCTGGCCTGAACTGCCATAATGGTGCTGGCAAATGCACTCTTAATAGGCACATGAGTGGCTTCTCTTAGCTGCAGGCAATAAATGCACCATACCATGACAATCTCACTGCCTCCAGCAGATGTCATTCATGATGCCAACATCAAGAGAACACAAATCAGAGGAAACTCTCCTGAAAATGAAAGAGGTAAGAATTTTTTTTATAATCTACATCTGTCCCTTGCCTTGTCTGCGGGAGTTAACCTGGCCCAAGGCTTGTCTGCACGGCGGTCATAGTCCGGAGAATCCGTTACCTCCACGTATTCGTTAAATCGTAGGATTCTTCTTGCTTGAAGTTCAGCCACTGTAGGCCTCAGGCTGAGCTGTAAGTGGGAGGCAGAAAATAGTAATTTTAATAATACAAAATAAAATAAAATAAAATAAAAGCTGAGGAAATGATATAATCTCAAGGGAAATTTAATGGTATTTCTAAATAAGGTCACTTTCAGGTGTCTAAAAAAAGGCACCAACCTGGGAGTGCAGCACAGGAATAGGGAAGCAGCACAACCTGATTTCTTCAATTATAAAAATAGCCTTTGTCAGGCAGGTCACAAAGAATCTTGACAGTTATTCCTGGAATATTAATTGTGACTTTGCAACTGTCACACTATTTACCGCAGTAGACAATAGGATAATTTTTTTAAAAAATACAGAGTCTGCTGTGTTCAACTATAATACAAAAAATAATCAGGATTTGGAGGGGTATGTCTAACTAACAAACAGATTTGGGGGGGGGGGAATAACTAGGAGTCTATCATCTTAACCATTAGGATGCCCAACTACATTGTTTTAGTCACTTCAAACAACATTCACTTTAATTACCTAAGGACAATCATATTAAGCAAATAAAATACTGCCAATGTATTTTTGCAGAGAAGGGCAGACTAGGAAGACTTACAAAAACTTCACCCATCCTCTCCCAGAACTGCCCCCAAAAGTCAGAACAGCATATCCGCTGCTTTATTTATAAGGAGAATGAGACATGTAATCCCATTGGGAGTAGCCAAGCCCACTGACTTGTGGATAGGAGAATGGTGAAGGGATTTCTTAGGTCCACACTGCTTTTCTGTCCTCACCGTTGCTGAGAAATCTGGTGTTCTAGGGAAGACTGGATCTACATGTGTGGCTGCCCCTGAACTGAATATATGAGAGCAGTGGTCATGCTCGCAGAGGAAACTGGCCTGTCATTTCTTTCTCCTGTTCACACAGACAAATAGTAAGCATGGCCAGACTCCCCTATGTTTTTTCAAAGTCTGGGAAACTGGACAGAATGGAGTTTCCCCCAAGAAGGATTTGGCTTGTACTGCCTTTGAAACATGACTGGTGGAGATATGCGGTAATATATATACACCAAATTTTAGAATCTTATAAAAAATAATCCTGGTGTTTTACTATGTACACAAATATACAGTACAAAAAACACATCATCACCTTTCTACTGAGTTTACGTTTTATTTCTCTTTTGGCTTCCTGTTCCTCTTCTTCATTCTTCTCTGTTTTTAGAAAAGATAAAAAGGAATGAATGTTTAAGTATTAAAACCGTAAAGTCATGGCTTATGTTTGCTCACATTTCTGGGCTATGCTGCATGTAATCCCTGCTTTTTGGATTTTGTGTGCTCTCATTTCTTTTCCCTGTCCTCATCTCCTCCAATTCTGTAGACATCTAGAGTCACCCCCATGGGCCAGGAACACAGCAAAAAGAAAGCTTCTGTCATTTCCTTCCTGTATAACAACAATTAAGAAGTAGCCTGAAAGAGCTGTCTAACATTTTAGTTACTTGCCCTAACATTACAGTCACTTCCATCAAGCCATTTATTGACTTTAGACTAAGAGTCTAACTGTGCTTGCAAGGGCTGAGAAAAAAGGTTGCTCTGAGTATCTGAATCAGCCTCGTGTCCTCTACTGCTACAAAATACAATGAATCAATGACATTTTTTTGCAGTCAGTATTTAATGCAAAATGTTTCTGTTACTTTAGATTCTTTTTCTTTATTTCTGATTTTTTAATGCAAGTGTATGATTTTAAGTATTTAGTACTCAGGTCCTCTTAGTTAAGGGCCACTAACTAGACCAAATGCAACATACAATTTCTGTACCCTAAAAGGATAAGGCAAATAATTACATGTGCATTTTCTGCAAGTATTTGGGCATGAAACTGCAACTTTTATAAATTTCTGTGCTAACCAAACTTGATTTCTTGAGTGCCAATGAAAAGCAAACTTACAAAGGCACATTCATACGGACTCAGCATTTTTTCAAATTGATGTATGCTTTGAAGAATATTATTTGCCTTATCAGTCCACCTCTGATGCTCATGTGTAAGTTTAACTTTGTTGTGGCTGAAATACACCAGCTAGAACTGTTTGTGAAATTCTGATCCATTTTTCTTCAAGGTTGGGGGTTATGGATCCAAGCCATGGTTCAAGGCCAACAATAAATTTAAAGGAGTTCATTTGTCCATTGTGGGCATGGCCAGATTGTACAGATGAAAAGGCAGTTTTAAATCCTGGTCTAATATGATTTGCCCTGTCTGCTATGGCCAACCTGCTGTGTTAGTATACACAGCTTGGCCAAAAGAAGTATGAAGTATGGAGCTTGAACCTTGAACTCATGACTGTTAGACTCTATTTCTGTCTCCTCCATATTTACAGGAGTAATACTGAAGACAGATCACCTCACAGTACCTGCAGATTTCCTTTGATGACCCACAGACGTTCATGTAAGAGGAATATGAGGGAAAAGGGAAGAGGAACAATTCATAAAACAACACTATGAAACAGTAGAAAGTCACAGTAAGAAAAAGACAACGCCAGTGCAAGCAGTGCTCTAAAAGATTTTAACACCAACTTCAAATTTCCATTGGCAAGATCCAAGCTTGCAGACTTGCTGCCAGGTGGGATCTATTGTCGATGCTCATTTTACTGACATATTGAAATGTGAATGCAATTTATGGTCTATTAATAGCTTTTCTCTTAAAACCTGAAGAAACAGATGGTCTGTTTCTGCCAGAGGAACCATAAACTGAATAAAAGAAAAAGAATGGAGAATTAATCTACTTAAAAAAATTTTTACTAATACTTCTATCAATAAACAAGTTGGCCATACTTAAGCACTTAGGACTTTAAGTGAGAACTCTTTACATAACATTTTTACCTAACCAAATCATAAGCTCTCTAGCTGTTTTAGGACAGTTAAAATAATCTCTAGGAGACTGGCTTTTCTTTAAATATACTGTCTTTGCAATCAATAAACATAATATCTGAGGTAATTAATACAATCTATTCATTCAGGATTCCATTCACATGGGATTTGTTTCACATAAAGAGAATTCTGTCTCTTCATGAATGGGGTCTCTTAAATCCTACCTCTTAGAAATTATCCAGTAGCAGACACAACAGAAAAAATGTAACTGAATACACACATCCCTGTACTGAGTTTTCTTTAATTTTGCTTGTAAAATATACTCTTGACTAGTCATATCTTGACATTTCTTTGCTATCTTTAGATCACTTCGTCTCCTAAGAAGCAGCAATAAGAAGCTTGATGTAAGAAACAGCAGCCCACGCTGCTTAATTTGTATCTTAAGAGATACCTGTTAACAGCTTGGCCCACCTGAAATACTATTTCTCTAGTATTTTGGGAAGATAAAATAACTCAAAAAAGTTGATCTGGTCATTTAAGAAGGTTGAAATTAGCTGCCTGTCCCAAGTTGTTAAGTTACACCACTGTAGGTTGCGAACCCAGCGCTCCCATTATTGTGCAATGGGAAGGCTGGATTCAGGAAAAGAGGTAGAAATAGGAGATGAGCAAGAAAGTCATCTTAGAGGCTGGGCAGGGGGTGTGGGCAGGCACAGCCCGAAGGAAGCTGGCAAAGGTGGCTGGAAGCCAGTCTTGCAGAGGAAAGCTCCCACTGAAGGCAGCAGGAACCTCCTTCACTCATGGATTAAACTCATGGGGAATAGACAGTCCTCTGCATGAGAGGTCAGGGCAAAGGACATGGTTTACATATTGAAGGGTTTTTTTTTTTTTTTTTTTTTTTGAGAAATAAAATTCAAGAGCTAAAGAAAAGGGACTGAAATCTGGTGGCTGCTGCTAATATGGTGAATCTGATTTTGGCAATATTCTAATGGCTGATATTTGGCAATATTCTAACTGCTAATATTCTTAACCTGAATGTGGCAGACTGGCCCCTGGCTTATGGCACTGACTACTCTCCCTCATACCTAGAACACCTATTTCAAATCTCCAAACTGCTGAGTAGAGTTGTTTTAAGCTGGGTGCTACAGAAACACTGCCCTGATACAAATTCTTCCTAATAATAATACCTATAAAGTATTTTTGGTCTTTTAAGGTAAAAGTTTTGAAAGCTGCTGTAGTGATTTAAGAATATGTGTTCTGCTAAAAATAATGGGACTGGTGCTCCTTGTTCCTTCGGGTATTGTGGAAAATTCCACCCAGAGTGCCAAATTTTAGCTGTAGGTATCAACTGACTTGCCGAAACAGGAAAACATTAATGCACAGGAACACATTTCTGACTGCTTTCCACCTTAAAAGCAGATCTAATCTGTATGTTGTGGAGAAATAAAATAAAAGCACAGCATTCCCAGCTGCAAGTCCCCTCCTCAGATGTCCTGCTGCTGCTGTACTGGCAAAGGACCAGCTGAGTAATCTCCCTTTGCTTACAGGAGTCCTAGGAGCTGCATGAGCACACAGGTCAAACCAGGATTTGGCTCCTAACTAAAAAGAGTTTTATTTAGTATCACTTATCATGTCCTTGGAGTTAAAAAATCCGACAACGAAAGCTGAACAAATAGCTTCCCTGGCATCTATACCTTTATTGCTGCTGCAAGTTTTGCCATATTAAATATGGTCCTCTTCTACTTCTGTAGGACATTTGTTTCATAGCAGAAGGGGAGAAAGAGAAAAGGAAATTGCTTTGCCTTAGGACTATTCTGTTTTTTACCAGAAAGTACTCCAGGAGCATAAAACTGAACTTTCTACTGTGTCCCTGTGGGGATTAACTACGTTTAGACTTCTCTGTAGGCTTGCTAGGGAAAGAAAAAGAAAAGACAAACAAAGTACTTGCCTCTTGGAATGCTATGGAATGCAAAAAGCAGCTTCTCTTTCCTCATTTTACAAACAAAGATAATCATTAATATTCCTTAACTAGCACAAAGAGCTAAACTATGTTTTCTACTAAGCTAGTACTGGCAAGCATGCAGGTGCACAGTCCAAGAAGTTCACTGTCCTTTACAGATGCAGGAAAAAATACAATTACCTTAATCTGAAATTCCCGTAAGAGTAGAAAGTTTCTTTGTCATAATACAATACTATAAATACTATTAGCTCAAAGCCAGTACACAAGAAACCTATCTGTGTTAAAAACATGGGACTTTATCTATTCATCTTCAAGTGACTCTTGAGTTATCATAACTTCTTTGTTTTAGTGTGGGAAGAATCAGAAGTCTGGATGCTTTTATCCCAAATTGTTTTTATAGAAATCAGCCTAGTGATTAGACACAGTCACAGGATTTTCAGTAACTGATGGTTTATCTGAAAATATTATCAAAACAAAATTCTTGCAACACATATTTCCTCACTTCAGCTGGAAATACAAAAAAAAGAAAATAATAATGACTTTTTCTGAACCTCCTCAAAGATTTGGGCTGGACTTAATTCTGAAGTAAACATTTGGATCTTTGCCACTTAGTTTATCCTCAAAGTGATAAATATTACCAAAACACTAATTTCCCTTAGTTATAGTTTACATATATGCAATAATATAATCCCTTCTCTCCATCCACTGCTTAAAAATAGAAGGAATGAAGCTTTATGAAACAAATCCAAACTTATTCATAGAAGTTGCCTACAACAACACAGGCATTTAAAAGATTTAAACATTTTCAAATGATCCACAGGAAGGGAATGTAGTAATTATGCTAAATATACAAATGCTTTAAGAGCTGAGAGAACCTGCACTGTCAAAGGAGGCTGAGGTAGATTGTCACCAAAAATACTGGCTTTTTTTTGTTTTGTTTTTTAAAGATCACTCTTAACTCAAAATATTCTATATCTCAGTAATGAGCAAAAAGCAGTTTTGGATTTTACATGTTCTCATCAATTATTCTGCTATTTTTTGTAATTTATAATAATTCTGCTTTCCCACAATTATTTTTTATTCTCCCTTGCTCCTTTAAGACAGACTCATGGAACCAGCAGCTACAGACAACAAGAACAGTGAAGAGATACGAGTGCAAAGTGCTGCCAAAAGCGTAAAGTAAACAAGCTGAAACAGGAGAAGAAATCTATTAACTGCTTTCGAATTTTGAGATTTCTTATTGCAAAAGTAGTAAATTGCAAAGGTGATTTTAAATAGATTACATGTATGTTGCTAGATAGCTATCTAGAGATTAGCTATCTAGAGATTGCAACAGGGCAGCCCAGCTGGTGTTCGGTGGCTGTAGCCATGACCACCAAACATGTCTTGGAATTACCGTTGTTACATGGTCCAGCATGTGCTGTTTATCATAGAAAATACATTCGCATTTCACATTTTATCTTTATTACCACTAGGTGATATATAGGTTCAGAAATCATGCCCATAGAAAGTCTATTCAGATTATATAATGGACAGGAGTCTCTTGACCGTGCACCTTAGTGCCTAAACTGTAACTTCTCCCTTTTGGCTAAAATGTGGCACTATTTGGCTTTTGAGAGCTCAGACACGAGCAACAGGATTTAATTAGCATGAATGGTTGCCCGAAAGCCAGTAACTGTTATTTCTCCTTGATTTGCTAGCCTGAGCAGGTGATGCTGCCATCAGTCCATGGATTTTGCCAGGTAAACAACCCATTTCCTTCTCTTCCATCAACACGCTGTGCACAAGGTGATGAACTCCACCTTTATCGAACAATTGCTGGAAATGACAACATTATGGCTCTTTCAGCTACATCAATGTGAAAAGTTCTTATACCTTAAGAATAGATGCTTTGGGAGATTTGCTGCTATATGTGAAAGGTTTCCAAGTGGATTTGCTTCCCTGGAAATATTTCTATCGTTTATTTCTTATACTTCTAGCATCAACTACTAGCCACCCTTGCAGAAAGGATATAAGGCTAGAAGGACCTTGCCATGGCAGTTCTTAAAGTATGTGTTTAGGTAACATACATATTATGAATGTGTTCATAAAGGAAGACAAAAAATGCCTGTTCTAAAGAGTTTGCCAGCTTAAGAACAAAAGCAATGTAAATAAATTGGAGGGAAGGTATCATGGGTATACATCTAATGTGCTTTATTCCTCTGCCCCAGCCTATTTGAATTATAGGTTCAAAATCTTCATCAAGGACACTGAGGAAGGATTTCATTAGTAGGAAGATACTCAGTGAGAATATCCTGTGCAGGTTTCAGTACGAAGAAGACAAACACATTTATGTGAAGAGGGGATATAAAGGCCAACTCGCTCAAGTAGTTGGCATATACCTATTCATTTTTCCCTGAACGCTTCATCTTTCCTCTTTCTACTTCGCCTTTCCTTATATTCCACCTCCTCCTGATACTCCCTCTTCCTCCTCGTAACAATTAGGTGGAAGTTTAAACAGCCTAGAACTACTTCTAAGGAGTATCTAATTCATTCCTGGTCTTTGGAACCAGCTTCAAGAAGTGGGATTGTGACCAGCAAAATTTGGCATCTTGAATATATGCAATTCTCACAGCTGCCATTACAAGTTAACATATAGGTCTAGCATTGACATGTTATTTTCTAGAGCATCATTTCTGTCTCATTATGAAACTAACAGTAGAGTAAGATCAGGCTTCCATATGAGTCTAACATATGTTGTGCTCACTTTCTAAGTAAGTAATAGTTTAAATTTGCATAAAATACTTACGCTTTAGGATATTTCTTTGCTCTAGCTCTTCAGTTGTAGGCCTCTGGCTAAGTCTCCTGTGAGAACAAAGTAAGCAACTGATTTAAAACCAGATCCAAATAGAACCTTATGATTTTTAATATAGCTTAAAAGGTGTTTCTCATGTAACCATGCTATTCTTTTCCAACAGAGGTATTCAATTACACAGGTAATTTCCACACACAGTTATGTGTGTGCACATGTAACCTCAGTACTGCGTGGGCATTTGTTTTTAATATATGTAGTATTGCCATTTGAACACATAAGTGACTGATACTTGCATAATATCACAGAAACAGTGCTAGCAAATTTTAATTCCCCACTTAGAAATATAATTTAATGAAAGGGTTCACAAAACTTTTTTGTCCCCATGCATCATAATTATGATAAGCTGTGCAATCAAAAAATTATTCTCAGATATTCTGAATATAAATCCTATTCATTTTGGGTCTATTTTTTAAAACAACCATAAGATGCATATTCCTCACCAATGGCTACGCATATTAAAATTGTGGAGTTTTAATCAAAACTTAATTTTTTTGGTTACCTATATGCAATAACTACCACTTTAGAAAATATATGAGGTATTCTTTTTCTTGTTTGTATAGCAGAGAACATGGTTGGTTTTGTCTTTATGTTTACTAACCAAGTTCATTTAGGGCTAAAAAGGAGCAAGAGGAATTACAACAGTAAAATTAATTTTGCACCTGTCTTAAAGCTGAAAGTCCCAAAAGGCAGCCTCTCCATCCAGCACAACTTCACACGATTCACTGCAGAGTATCTTTGGCCTCATGAAACCCATCAGATTCAAGTCATGCTCTGAGAACCCTTAGCATGTCTGTGACCCTCAAAGAAAAGGGGAAGATGCAGGTGGCATGGGTGGCAGCATAGGAACCAGCGTGGCAGGCCATGAAATGGGACTAGGGAGCTGAGCTTTGAAGTGTGGACTTTCTGGTGTGGAAAGCAGGCGAGGAAAACACAGCTCTGGAGAGAGTGGTTTTCAGTTACACTGTGGGGGAGTTCTGGCAAAGAACTGCTTTAACACTGGACTTTTTTTTTTAACAGCCCAAACACTAGATCAAATTAGGTACAAAGCTTCCATTGTGTAGCTGTGATGTTCAGATTTTGAAGAAACGACAGGCAGGTTTAAAACAAGTGATCAATCCCACATTGTAGAAAGTTCCAAAATTAAGACCTGATCCAACACTTACTGAACTGTGGGAAAGATTTCCATTGGTTTCAGTAGGTTTTGAATCAGATCTTTATGCTGCCAGGTACTGACTACAACATTATGAGTTTTAAAAGAACATGCATTAAACTTGGTTGTGATTTCAGACATGAACACAACTCGGAAACTGTAACTCGCACAAACTCGGTGAGGGGGTCCTGAAATTGGTCCACGTATATTATTGCCGGTCATCAAAATAATACTATGTGGTGAATGTGCCAGCTTTCTTGCAGAACCAGCAATGCTACACAAGACAGTTTAAGACAGGAATCAAAGAGCAGTTTGTTCAGTTTAAGCCACAGAGAGAAGACAGATAAGCAGGATGTGATTACCAGAGCTGGATTTTCGTCAGGAAATCAGTGATAACAACCATGCTGCTTTATTAGTAGAAGAAAAATGACCCCTGGATTCTACACAATAGATGCATCACTCTTACTGTCAAGGAATTAAATAAAATTACTTAGCTAGCTATCCAATTCACAGAATAATTCAGTTCATGTTCTGAGTGCTGATATAGGGCTTCTGTACTTCTGTACTGTAGTAATACTTACTGGACTACCAAATATTTGGAAATCCCTAACAAACACAGGACATCCTCCAAATGTCTGTCTGGACAATATTTCTGGGCACAAGAAAAAAGGACAGGTCTGGGAAAATCCAGACATACTGTAGTCTATTCTCAGAGAACTATGAAAATCCAAATTAACATTCATGAAGAATTTTTTAACAAAACTTGGAAAATGCGAGTCAAAATTAGCTGGTTTTCATGAAACGTTCTCCAGTCCAGAAGGAGAGAGTAACACACATCCTATAGCAGTTAAGAGTATGGCATGGCTCAGAGGTGAACACACTAAGCATGGGTCTACAAAGCCAGTCTCTGTTAGTTTCTTTTGCTGGAACCAGTATACAAATAATTAAACATTTAGAGAGCAGGAAGAGGATGGGAAGGGACAGAAGGAAAGACGACACAGAGACAGACTCTATACGCCAGGAACTACAGCTCTCATCTGAGATGGGGATATACAAGTTCAAGTCCCAACCAACCAGTTCTGAGGAAAAGCTTGAACCACGGTATTGGTTATTCTGGATTAAGTCTTACTCTCTTCCTCCTTTTTTTAACATTTCAAAAGCTCTCAGTTTTATTCCATGAAGAACAAAAACTTTGTGAGAAATAAAAACATTGTTCTCCAGCCAGTTCCACCATGAAGATCCTGCAGCGTGTATCAGGCTGAATTTAAAATGTGAACCCAATGTTCTTGAGTCTCTTCCCCCACCTCCACTCAGTAAAACCACGTTTACACTGCAACTGATACCTCACTAGTTTTGTTCCAATCTGATGTCTGATTTCCTGCCTCTCCTCTTCAGATGTACGCTGCAAGATGTTTTTGTCTTCCAATTCTTTCTTAGATGGTCTGTTGCCAAGTTTGATAGCAAGAGTATCCCTGCGACGAATTTTACTTGCCAAAGAGCCTGAGGAAAGAAGGAGGAGGGTACATTTAGTTCATTCATGCTTAAGTTACAGACACAAATTCTGAATATGGACTTCAATACATCCCCAAAGCAGCCTTGTTGCCACATGCAGGACAGGAATTTTAATTAGCATCAGAAGAAAAATAGTTTCAACTCAGTTCACAATAATAAAAAGCTGAAGGACTTACATGAAAAAGCTAGCAACCAAAATTATGGAATAGTTTTACAAGCATCACTTGTCATCTGTGATGTGATAGGATAAAAATGACAAATCTGCACTTAAGTGTCTTTGAAATCTGATACCTTACAGGTTGATTTATTTGCCTATTTTATATCATCAGCAAACTGTTGCACTTTTTCTTAAGCCTTAAATGGTTTATTCTCATTCTCTCATCTTTTCCTTAAATCTTCTCTTTTCATTTTTTTCAAGTTAACATCACTTAGTTCTTGTGTAATGCTTTTCACCTTTAACATAGACTAATTCATAAATTAAAAGATACCTTTTAGAAAGTGCTCTTAGTGCTTGTAAAGTATTCTAAGCATGAACCCCCAGGCACTGAAGCAACATATTTATCCACAAAACAGATATAATAGAGACAACAGCCATTCAATTTTCCCAGCATTAGCTTCAGCCAGCTGTGGAAACAAGTATGTTTTTTATGGCTTTTAGTCCTTCCCTTGTCTCTTGCTATTCTGACTGAGGGTACTGCATATGCTCTACGTTGGCGGGCTTTTTATGATGCAAGATAGTTTGGTAAAATCAGAGGCTCCCAACTCCTCATAAGATGCTGTGCTGCTGTCTGAATACATTAATTTTCAGTTCATATTCAGACCAAAGGCAGACAACCAGAATTACAGAAGACTTCAGTCTCTTGAGCTATGTGGCTCTTCATCTTCAGCCAGACCAGCAACCAGACAAATGAAATGTTCATTCTCCCTCATCCCCCTTCTGTACACAGAAATCAGACACAGCACTTTTGTGTTCAGGCCTTCTTAACTAAGCACAGTAAACCACTTCCTCCTGAATGGCTGTGGGCAAGGCTGTCAAGCCATGGTTTGACTCTCATTTTACTCTGGCATAAGGCCACATTGCAGGTGGTAGGGGTAGTGTTGCCCTTCTCTCTGCCCCAAATTTCTTGTTGCTGCCACCTCCTTTGCTCCAGTGTTAGTGTTGGTGCAACCACTGGGGAGCCGGATCAGACAACTGATTCAATTGAAAACCAGCTCAACAACAGTCACCATCAAAAAGTAAGCATGAATGCTGGCCTAAGAGAAGAATGAATAGCTGGGAGCAGGAATTAGGCAGGACAACCCCCTCCAGCAGTAGCAAGGATGTCTGCCAAATTAGGGTGGTGATATAGCCATGAACCCAGCTGAAATTTCTAAACTATAAACTTAGATGTAATCCACTGTGATTTCCTCTTTCTGCAAAGGTGCTATAATGCTTAAAGCATTCTGATCAAAGAGGAACAAATGACTTTCAGACAGGGAAGTTGGCTGCTGACTGATGGGTTTCCACCACAACCTGTGCTCACACTGTTACACCCTTGAACCCTGGGTCTTCTGCAGGGGCTCCCAGAAGCTGCTGGGATCGGTGTCCATGGACACCTGGAGGAGCGTGCTCCTCTGTAACCTGCAGCCTGGATGGTGGCTATGTGACACTGAGCCACCTGGAGGCTCTGGGCTCAGCCATTCCAACCGACAGCGGAGAGATGCTGCAAAACAACCTCCTCATTCACCACACTCCCACAAGAAACTCTGTGATCTCTAGTGCAGTTCAGTTCATATTCACACTGGTTAGTGTAAAATCAGAGGTGCTTTAAGGGTAGAGGTTCATGACATGGATAAACCAAATTAATGGCTCACTGATGCTCAAATGTGGAGGTCTTGTTCCATCCCCTTCTTTCTCCTGAACCTGTTCCTTCAACCTCTACTCCCATCCATGCAATGCTTGATCTGCTCCCACCACTGCATTGGCCCCAGCATGTTTCTAATCACAGTTGTTGAGGAGGGGAGAAGCAGGACACTCATTTCTCAGTCATGGTAAAACATTAATTCATCTAAAGTTATCTTATGTGACCATACCCTTGTCTCTTTACTCCACACTAACATGGGTCAAGCATGCTCACATACTGCAATGTGCAAAAGGTAGCCTGCAATTGCACCTCGGGAGGCCCTGCAGTAAAACCAAATCCTGGAATGCAGTCACCTGCAGAGTGATGTGCTTACTAGCAGTCCCATCCCAAAGTCTTTGCTCCCTGGCAGGCTACAGCTTAAGAATAGCTACACAAAAACTGGCTGGGTGTAAGTGTCTTCAAACTACACACAACTAGAGAGCTCCAGTTATCAATCTGGATGCAATCACAGCAGCTTAGTAGGACTTCTGACCCAGCCCAGCTCAAACATGTATATTAGATATACTCTAAGGTGGCCACTCCTTCCCAGTACACTCTCCTTGTCAGAGGCTTACTTTCTGCACTTCCATTATCATCATCGTCATCGTCATCATCATCTGTGTAGAGTATGGGCCCATCAGAATCCGAGTCACTGCAGTGGCTCTCTCTGCTACTTTCACTCTCAGGAGTGGCTGCAGCTTCAGAAGCTTCCTCCCCTGGTTCAGCATGTGTTTGGTTAGATGCCTCTTCCTCTTCGTCTTCTCTGGTAGCCAAACTGTTAATTCGTAAGCAAACATGATGTCACATTAATGGAAGCAGCATAGAACACAAAAGGGAGACAAACTGTATAAGAAAGTATGAAAATAAAAGTCCTGTTATTCAAATTGACTTCTCTCTCACTCTCTCAAAATATATATATAAAAAATAACACACATATATATAACATATATTATGTACGTGCATGTGTGCATATATATGTATGTATATATGTTAGGAAAAAAGATGCAAACAGTCTGAAATGATGAGCTGCAAAGCTTACATAAAGAAATCAGTGTTCTTATTTATTTCTTGAGGGATGGGACCAACAGTACATAGCAGCTAGTAAGAACAGAAGAACAGCTAATAATGTTGGTGGTGAGAGGACTGAGTCCCAGAGTGGAAGGGAGTACAAAGCTCCCTATCCTGTAAGGATGACTCTATTTATTGCAAACACAATTTTATTGCTGTTGAGTCCAAAATGTTCATTTCCATCACTGTTGAACAGGGGAATCAGCACCAGAGTGCCCTCTGCCTTCGGAAAATCCTTTATATAAATGAAGGGTAAAGCAAGGGGAGAAGAAGCCAGCACAGGAATGTAATACTGGCACACCCATGTACCAGCAAAAGTTTCGCTATTCAAGGGAAATTCTCTAGGCCGCTGGCATCTAGACTAAACCCTCTTGGGTCATTATGAAAGATTTTGGTTCCTGTGGCAAGGAAAAGACAGATTAAGAAGCCAGTTGCTTTTTTTGCTGCCAACTATTTTGTTTGAAAAATGTAATTATGACCTTGCTCTTAACTTGATTTTATGGTATGTCAGACTTAGACAAGTTATTAGGCAGTGACAAACCAAACATCTACCAGTCAAAGCCTGGAAATGTCATTTTAAAGGTTGCAAGTAAATCCAGCTACTGAATTGAGAGCTTTAGTAGCAAGATTTTTAATGATATCCACAAAAAAAGTAAAACCTTTGTAATTCAGCCTCAATTTTTGTTTGCCTTTATGAGAGAGAAATAAAAGTGTTACCTGCTACCTAGCTGAGCTGTTGACTACAGTGGTCATATTAAACCAGGCAACAATGTAGGAGGCAGGTTATGACAAATGACATTCTCGAGAAACATTAGGTATTACAGGTGAATGGCACAAAGATGTTGTCAAGGAAAAAATTGTGCTGGGATGCAACACTGCCCTGGACTGCTAAGAAATGCGTGCAGATTTTCTTCTCAGGGCCAGCCAGCAAAAGAAATAAGAGATCTCCATGTGCCTTTAGCATCCCTTAAGTCAAAGTAACACTAGAAATCTGGCTTCCTTAGCAGTGAGCCATACTACTTATCAAGGACAGCAATACAGCCTTACCTTTCCGTGTCTTCTCCCCTGGCATCTGAACTGTTGTCTCGGGCTGTACTGCTCAGGTTCTCATCTGTGCCATGTTCAGTCTGGAGAAGAGGTTTATAATCTGATCCAGCAATGGATGGTCCTGCTCTGCAGCTGTCTGATGCAGCTTGTGTGTCTGAGACACTGGACTGAGTGGCTGCAGCAGGAAAAGGAGGTGGAGGCGGAGGTGGCGGAGGGGCAGCAGTGGGAGGAGGGGGGACAACCAGCTTGCTCTGCTGGTCTATGTCCTCAGTTTCAGAAATCACTATGGAAGTTTCCTCAGGCTCAGGTTTTTCTGCCTTCACTTCCAACCTGTTGGCTGCAGCACCTGAGGGGGAAGAAGAAGCCCCATCTGGTGCTGTTCGTGGGGCTGACTGTTTCCCAGGTTTTTTCTTGCCCCTGGGAGTCCCCGATGTGCCCGATTTGCTGGAAGTCTCCTTAGAGGCTTTGGGATGAGATGATGTGGACAAAGGAGATGGTGATGAAGAGGACTGGGAGACTGGTGGTTTTTTTGCATGAGAGGAACTAGCTAAAATATGAAAACAAAAAGAATTTTACAGTCTTGCAACTATACTAATTTTTGCATCATTTCTTCATGAATTGACTTGTGTGCTGATATTTCAAAAACTGAAAAAATTACACTTGATACTTTTATAATCCTTCATCATACACTTGATAAGTAAATATTACACTTCATATTTCAGCTTTAGAGGTGGGAAAACTGAAATGATGAATACTTGCCTAGGAACAGTGGAGGGGGATCAACCTCAGAAATGGGTGAAAGTTTGATTCTAGCACTCTAGCACCCTTACAACTTGTCTGGACATCATCTAAAGACTGCAGTTCTTTCAGAAGCATTAACTGCCTGGGTTAAATAATTTGCTACTAGACAGAGAAAACTGTCTACCTCCTTAACTGAGCTAAGCTCCTAGAAGCATGAGTTTTCCTGACTCTCTATGAGATTCAGGGAAAGTATGAGGGCTTCCTGAAGAGGAAATCAGAGACCGCAAAATTAGGCTTCTGCTTTATAGAAGATCCTACCTTTCTACACTGACAGTGCAGAAAGTGACTGAGAAAGAGAGAGCTGTAGAAATTTGTTAAATTAGCACTGAAGCCAACACTCTCTCAATTGTGAAACTGTAGTTTCAGATTACTTGGAATTTGGATCTAGCTTTAAAACTGAATCTTGAATGTAGCGGGGTGAAATTGGCTCAGGTGACCTCCAGAGGTCCCTTCCAACCTGTATCATTCTATGATTAAGGATCTTGCATCACTTAAATTCTTATCTTGCCTGTGGATGGGAGTCTGTTTTTACAAACATTAAGGCAGAGTGCTGGGCTGCCCCATACAAGAAAGACAGGGACTTAATGGAGCAAGTCCAGCAAAGAGCTACAAAGACTGGAGCATCTCTTATATGAGGCTCAGAGAGAGGCTGAAAAAGTCTGAAGAAGAGAAGGCTCAGGGGGATCGTATCAATGTTTACAAATATCTGATCGGATGGTATAAAGAAGACAGAGCCAGACTCTTCTCAGTGGTGCCCAGTGACAAGACAAGAGGCAACGGGCACAAACTGAAACACAAGAAATTCCATCTGACCATAAGAAAACACTTCTCCACTGTGAGGGTGGTTGAACATGTTGCCCAGAGAGGTTGTGGCATCTCTATCCTTGGAGATACTCAAAATCTGACTGGACACACTCCTGAGCAACCTGCTCTAGCTGACTCTGCTTGAGCAGGGGGTTAGACCAGATGATCTCCAGATGTCCCTTCCAAACTCAACTATTCTGTGATTCTACAGTTTCACAATGTTCTTGCAAGTGGTGTCTTTGCACTTAAAGGTAGGAAGCAGAGCGACAGCAAAACGAGATGGGCTTGCAAGTCCAGCTGGGCGTGTCAATTCAATGGAAGCAGGATCCACTGACCTTGCTCTGCATAAATGAACTCTATAATGGGAGAGGCATTGAAGGCCTCCCATATGAACTGGAGCTGTTTGTCTTACCAGTGACAAACTCTGGTAGCCTTGAAAATGTAGTGACACGAGATTCTGACAGTAGCTTTACAGGCTCGCCAGTAACACTGCTTTTTACTTCTGTGATATTTACCATACTGAAACATATATGGTTGCGCCTTTACTATAATCACTGCCCAATTTGGCAAGAGATTCTAACTAGCCCGGTATGCCCATGTGCATTCCAGTCACATTTATTTCTGATTGCTGTGATGATGCACCATCAGTCTGAACTGGGATGATCCCAGTCTGAACTGGGAACTCAGATTTCTGACATTCATTTAAAAAGCAATACAAACAACAACCCTCTTACAATTCAGTTATTTTCAACAAAATACATCCAACTCAAACACTTCTGCTGAAATAAAAATGCATTAACCCCAAGAGAACAAATGAAATCATTAAAAAGTTACACAGCAGCCTTGCAGCCAAGCTTTCTGAGTAAAACAGAAAGCTGTAATAGAAACCTGCTGAAAGGCCTATTTTACTTATAAGCAGGCCTCTTTTACTTATAAGCATTTAAATAAAAACAAAACCCCAGCAGATTAGGATAGAATCAAAATACAGATACTGGCCATAATAAGCTCATGATATAAAAATAGCTTCCACAGTTAGACTGTTCTCAATCTCAAAGATGGAAAATAATAGAAAAAGACACATTATACCGTTCTCTGCTGCAGTAGAATGTTACGGTTTATAAACATTTAGAGTGGCTTTCAGTACATCTGGAAAAATCTGTAGAAACTCATGACTTCAGGCAAATCACTGTCCCTCTTTGTGCTACGAGGTAACTGTAAAGGGCATAAGACAGAATCTACCGATACTGCACTAATCTTACCAATCAACTACAAATCACTGACTAACCTACCAGCAAATCAAAAGGAAACAAACAAATGTTATAGACAGCTGTCCGTAATTGCAGTGGAAACAAATGGCTCTGGTTCTGATCCAGCAAAGCACTTAAACACAGGCTCAAAGTCAACGAAACCAGTTACATGCTTTGACTTAAGAATTCCAGCATAATACAAATACACAGCCATGCTATAATTATCGTTGGGAAAATGTCAAAAGATGTTTCCATTGAAAAAAAAGCTTGCATTAGTCTCAGAACCTTTTTGGACTTGCAATCAGATGCAGAAACCTGAAAGAATTCTCCTAGAGAAAATTTCCTCCCACTTTCCCTTAGGTCAAAAGAGCTATTGTTATTGCTGCTGGCTGGGCTGGCTGACAATTTTCTGTCATATCTCTCTTTCAGTAGAAAATTAGAATTTTGATTAAATTAAAATTTTTGTGATGATTACTTGTCTTGTGGAATGTGGATATTTCTGTTTGAGCCCCCTCCTCCCAAATCTACTGTTTCAATTTGGAAATAGCCTGCTGTGATGCCTCATGAGAGCTATGGTTCAGTTTTTCACATTCCTATCCTCCTTCATGTGATGGGATCACTGGCTGCATCATGTCTTCACTTTCATGGGGATCTAATAAACCTCCTGTATTAACTACTGCTTCCCAAGCACCTCTATTTACTAAGTATAGCCCTATTTCAAACGAATACAATGTACTTAATGTTGAAAGAAATTACTATTAGAATATGTACTATTTTAGACAAGGGATACATTGATATATTTTATACCCATATCATCTCAAGCATTCCATGAAATTTCAGAAAGGCTACTAAAAGACAAATCTGGAATTTGTATGTATTTTAATTAAACAACTCACATACCTAAGAATTTGTTTCCAACAATAGGCCTAAACATTTTCTTTATCTGAATGGGTTATTTCTAAAAGGTTTACTGTTATACGGTTCCCTCACCTTGGAATAACTGAGTTTTTCATCTGAATCTGAAATACAGGCAGCAAATTCTGCATTTTCAAAATGTTTATTCTTGTGGTCTGCTGATATAGTAATGATGTAATACCAAGTTAATGGATATTTTATGTTAAAGTTATTATTTTAATTTTAGCAGTCCTGTAATATTTTCAAACAGCCCTCTTCTGTATGCTTCAAATACAAAACTTGCCAAAATGTGCAAGCTAGGAAGAAGTATACTTGGAGAGAAAACTGGAAGGACTGAGGACTTTGAAAGACTGAAAGAGGATTGAAAACATAAGGTTTATATAAGCTGGCCAAGGCATATGCACAGTCCATTCATCATAGTACCACTTGTGTTTAAATTATATTTGGGTGTTCTCATTTTGGTCATCTTCTAAATTACAACCATTCAAACTTGAGGAGATCAGTACCGTGAAGACAGCTACCTATAATCTCTTTAATTTAGCATCATTGCTAAATTTTGGTTAAAAAGTGTAGTGATATTTGCTATGTATCTGATGAGGGGCATTTTCCATTTCCAGTGCATATTCAGAATCATAGAAAGCCACCAGTCAACCCACAGAAGATTGGCCATTTCTAATGAGTTATAATTTGTTCTTGCAGCTAAAACAAAAGCTACTCAATGGTCTTTAAAGATGCAGTCATGATTTTATCCTTCACCTCTTCAAGATCTTGTAATCTTGACAAATTTATTGAATGAGCAGATGTTTCCAGCAGAAACTTACTGCAATACCATTTCCCAAAATAGTTTTACTTTGGGGCAACTCAGACACATTTGGTTTTAGAAGTCACCTTTTTTTCCCTGCTGATTCTTTAACAGTTCTCTGGGTCATTTTATTGCCAACATTCACACTTTAACTGGGAATACAATCTAGTCTCTAATGTGCTTGGTCTTGTGTGTACGTTTTTTAGATAGCAAAGTGATCTGTCCATTATTTGGAGTGTTTGCAGACAGCAGAACCAGAGCTCAGCGGAGAGCTAATTCAAACACATCAGTTGCTTCAAAAACATCAGTTGCACGCTCTTTTGTACACAGGTATTTACAAAAGCAAAAGTTATCAAAAGACCAAGCCAAGCACCCCCATGCACATGCACCAACCGTAACGGGCACTGCCTGTGCAGTACTCACCAGCTTCTCGATTTGCACTGTGACTTGTTGGCTTGGGAGGTGGGAGAGGAGGCTGCTTAGCAGGAGCCTTTCCCTTTTTTTTAGCATGAGGTGCTTCATTACTCTTATGGCTGGTGGTGGTGGAAGCAGCAATAGCATTTTTTGGTGGTAGCAGAGCTTTTTTAGTTTTAGGCTTAGGCTTGGGTAGTGGTGGAGCATGGGATGCCGGTAATTCTGGGCAGTGATCAGTAGTGCTCTCTATGGATAAGAAAGTGAACAGAAGCCAACTGACACAGACATATGCCACATGCATTCTACAGCAAGCTTGACAACAGTGACAACTTTTTGTTGCTTGAGCTCTTCGGAATCAGGAGAGACTTCCTCATCTTCTGCCTCATACTGAAGTATTACTTCAGAAAAATATTACGGTCTGTCTTAATTCAAGTCCTTCTCCTGCAAGATGATGCAGTTTTGCCCTGCGTTTCTCTCAGTCTCACCTTTTCTAGTGTTCTAAGCATCATCCTTAACTTTCAGTAGCAACAACTAGAGTGCCAGCTGCAAACTAAGTGCCACTTACTTCTCTAACAAATTCCCTTGGGTTCTTTCCAATCCTCTGAGATCAACAGGATATAAAATTCAGATTCATGTGAATTTGAATGTGTGCAGGGCATTCTCTCAGACAGAGGTTCAAACATGACTATGTAGCTGGAATTTTCCCCTAAAGCAAACCATTCTCCTAAGCTGCAGTCTGCTTGCTCATAGAAACAGTAACTTTATTTTGGGTATCTTCCCCACGGTATTTCTACTCTTCAGAAAAAGACAAAGTTAAATTAGATAGAACGCCATTTGCCATGGGAATGTTCTTCCCTCCTGCAAGCTCTTTGGGTTCTGTTGCAAGACTGCAGTTTCAAGAATCAATAATTCCTTAGTCAATGGAGATTTTTACCATGTCTACATCAGCACACAGTGTTATGCAGTGCAATAGCAGTAGCTCTGTAGAGTGAAACAGGTAGCACTGAGGACTCAACATCCACACTACACATTTCAGGAGATTTTACTTTGCACTAGTTCCAGACTAGGCTTGTAGACTGCATGCCCATTAGTGGTGGAAGCCCATTCATTGAGTTACTGAATGCATATTTTGGTTTAGTTTCATCCAAAAGGAATCTGGTTTGTGCACTCAGCAAACCAAAGCAGGGTAAGTGGCAATGATCAGGAGATTCATTTCGAAAGTGCACTCCTGATGCAAACTGTAATGCTAATGTAGATGAACCATTTATAGTCAACATAAAATTTTGCAACGTAATCTCTGTGGTTGTTTGACTGTAGCTGGTAGCCAGACAGAAATCTTTATTTATTCCATCACACCAACTCTGTGCCCATTTAGTCTCAAGATAACCTTTCCAAACCTTTTAGAAAAAGCATTTTATAAAAACATGAGCATACTGTCAAAATCATTAGGGCTTTACTTGCCTGTTAGTAAAAACTACAGTGCTTGGGGAAGAGAAAGGAGCCAAAGCGATATTGAAAGTACTTCTAAAAATATCTCTTTTATCAATGAAGAGGAAATCAATTCACTTCTTACATTATGTTCATATTATAATCTCATTCTTCTATACATTAAATGGCCATTCCTGAATCTCCTGTCTGTTTTCTGCTCTATTTCTCCCTATGTAAAAGATTCCCAAGAGATAAGCAGCATCTTTTCATTTTAAGATTAGTAGATGAAAAACAAATAATGTGTTGGACAACAATGACATTCTTTATCTCAGAAACAAATCCTTTTCAACCTCTAGTTTAAGGCTGGCTAACATGAACCTAATGCATCACCTGCAGTTATTAAAAGCAACATGCACACATATCTCTCTTCATGAACTGAAGGAATTAACACTAACCATTCAGTGTCTTTCTCTTTTATTTCCAGCCTTTATTATCACATTATAGACTAGCATGTTTTTACTAACATTGTGCAAGGACTATTGTATGGCAACCTTTTACAGCTACTAAACAGACTATTTTGAGCACAAATTCTTGGACTATCTCTTTGTTCTCCTATCTCTTTCTTCTGGACCAGAGAAAGACTTTGGAAGAAGAAAGAAATGTATTTCTTACATTTTGCTTTCCTCTATTATAGCAAAAAGTATCTTCTTGTGAAACTCCACCTACCTTCAATCAAAGTTAAATAAATGATTAAATTCTGAAAAAGCAAGAAATTTTAAATTTTTAATTCTGTTAAACATAGCAAGAGAGTATTTTGTATTTTGAAGATCCTGAAGGACATGATCATCAGGAAGAGTTTTAAGTGCAAGCCATTCTTTGATAAATCTTTTCTTCATGAGTCCAGCATGCTAAAGTTTTAGTTATTAATAAGAAACAATTTAACAAGAGTTTCTGTACACCGTCACTGAGTTCTGCTTCCAGTCACATTAACACAAATAAATGTTAAAAAGAGGATAATATGCTACTAAAAACAAATATACCATACACCATGTTCTGAAGTGATACAATGCAATCATTTAAAATCTCAAACAATTTACATTAAACCACATAAATGATTAAAGGATATGTGTAGTAAAATTTACTTTCTGAATTAGTCAAAAAAGCACAAAAATCTAAGGCCAAAGCTTTACTCAGCTGGAAGTAAACACATCTTAATGATTGTCAGCTAATGATTTTCAACTTTTCTTTAGAAAAATAATTAAAAACTATAAAGGAAAAACAAAACTAGAACAGAAAATTCTAATCAAGGTTCCTGCTTGGAGATTTCAATTGTGATTAGAACCAGCAATTTATATAATACCAATTTTAACAGACGTACCTTGCCATCACTTGGATATCATCTTTAACTCGAACATATCTTTCTCATATGATGTACTGTTAGGTACATCATATCAAAGTCTGGCAGAATTCTTCCGCACAGCAGCACTGAGACTTGCATTTCCTGTATGCTCAGATAGTTACAGCTCTCACTGAATCTTGATTGCATCTTGATTACCTAAATGTCCTTTTCTGGCCTTGACTGTTGAATTTTTTCTTGCCCATATCCATAAGGGTAGCTGTGGCAAAGGTGACTACTGTTGCCCATTGCTTTGACCATGTCATCCCTCTTGGTGTCCCTTTGTTAGTTCCATCTTTTTTATCTCATCATATATAAACTGATAATCCTCAATGTCCAGGGTGCACAGTCTGATCTTGCCCAAGCTGCTGTTTCTCATTTACTCCTAAGTTAATGATTCCCAGTTCCCAGCTGACCAGCCCATTATACCAGCTTTTGGTGTCTGCAAGCCATGTTTGAAGCAGATAATTTTCACTGCTTTTCCTTTGCTGCCCCTCATGCTTGGAAGGAGCACCCTGTAAACAGTCACAAAGCTACCTATCTTCCTTCAAATTCCCCTCTGCTATGATGACCTGAAAATTTTTACACTGCTGGCATTGTGCTTGTTATCCTGGGCTGGTCCCCTCTTATTTTTCAGTACCTAACCACAGTGCCCTCTCACAGACTACAAGTCCACTGGAACATATTTTGTGTTGTTCTGTGTTTGTGTAAGACACTGTACAATACATTTCTGGTATATAGATAAGCACTGCAGTAATACAAATAACTGATAATAATAACGGCAACAGCAGCATGCTCTTGAACAGTGACTAGGATGGTCTGATGTCTGTAAATGGATCAAGGTACAATTATGTTGTAATTGTATCTCCCTAACAGGATTCTGCATGAATATGGGCCCTTGGTTTTCATGCCTGTTCTTTCTTTGGCATCTCAGCTGTGACTGCCAAATCAAGGAGACCATGGGACCCTGTTTGAAGATCGACAACTGATGGCGAGAGATGGGATCCACCTCACGAGGCAGGGCACGCGGGTCTTTGCCAACAGGTTGGCCAACCTGGTAAGGAGGGCTTTAAACTAGGAAAGACGGGGGAAGGGGAGAGTTATAGTGCCAGGGTAGCTGGCAAAAGACAGCTCAAGTCGGGATGCCTCCAGCAGGTGAATGCAGCCAGGGAAGTGCGCATGGGATGTGACTATGGAGGATCCTCTTTTACTCCTCCTGGGAAACCTGCATGCTCGATCACCTCTCTGAAATGCCTGTACACCAATGCACGCAGCATGGGGAACAAACAGGAAGAACTAGAGATCTGTGTGCGGTCACAGGGCCATGATCTCATTGCCATTACAGAGACATGGTGGGATAGCTCGCATGACTGGAGTGCTGTCACGGATGGCTATGTACTTTTTAGGAAAGACAGGCCAGGAAAGCGAGGTGGTGGAGTTGCTCTTTATGTGAGAGAGCAACTGGAATGTATTGAGCTGTGCCTAGGGGTGGATGAAGAGCGAGTCGAGAGCTTATGGGTAAGGATCAAAGGGCAGGCTAGCATGGGTGACACTGTTGTGGGTGTTTACTACAGGCCACCTGATCAGGAAGAGGAAGTCGATGAGGCCTTCTACAGACAGCTGGAAGTAGCCTCACGATCCCAGGCCCTGGTTCTCATGGGGGACTTCAACCACCCTGATATCTGCTGGAAAGACAACACAGCTAGGCACAAACAGTCCTGGAGGTTCCTGCAGAGCATTGGTGACAACTTCTTGACACAGGTGGTGGAGGAGCCAACAAGGAGAGGTGTGCTGCTGGACCTCGTACTAACAAACAAAGAAGGACTGGTGGAAGATGTGAAGGTCGGGGGCAGCCTTGGCTGCAGTGACCATGAGATGGTGGAGTTCAGGATCCTGCGAGGAGGCAGCAGGGCACTAAGTAGGATCGCAACCCTGGACTTCAGGAGAGCAAACTTTGGCCTCTTCAGGGACCTACTTGGAGGAATCCCATGGGTTAGGGCACTAGAAGGAAGGGGCGTTCAAGAGAGCTGGTTAATATTCAAACATCACCTCCTCCAGGCTCAAGAGCGGTGCATCCCTATGAGTAGGAAGTCAAGCAAAGGAGGCAGGAGACCTGCATGGATGAGCAAGGAGCTCCTGGCAAAACTCAACCAGAAGAAGGAAGTATACAGAAAGTGGAAAGGGGGACAGGCCACTTGGGAGGAATATAGGAACGTTGTCAGAGTATGCAGGGATGTGACGAGGAAGGCTAAGGCCCCTTTGGAATTAAATCTGGCAAGAGATGTCAAGGACAGCAAGAAGGGCTTCTTCAAATACATCAGTAGCAAGAGGAAGACTAGGGAGAATGTGGGCCCTTTGCTGAATGGGGTGGGTGCCCTGGTGACAAAGGATGCAGAGAAGGCAGAGTTACTGAATGCCTTCTTTGCTGCAGTCTTTACTGCTCAGGCCAGCCCTCGGGAACCCCAGATCCTGGAGGCAAGAGAGAAAGTCTGGAGAAAGGAAGACTTTCCCTTGGTGGAGGAGGAGTGGGTTAGAGATCATTTAAGCAAACTTGACACCCACAAATCCATAGGCCCTGATGGGATGCACCCACGAGTGCTGAGGGAGCTGGCGGATGTCATTGCTAAGCCACTCTCCATCATCTTTGAAAGATGATGGAGAACAGGAGAGGTGCCTGAAGACTGGAAGAAAGCCAATGTCACCCCAGTCTTCAAAAAGGGCAGGAAGGAGGACCCAGGGAACTACAGGCCAGTCAGCCTCACCTCCATCCCTGGAAAGGTGATGGAGCAGCTCATCCTGGAGGCCATCTCCAAGCATGTGGAGGACAAGAAAGTGATCAGGAGTAGTCAGCATGGCTTCACCAAGGGGAAGTCATGCCTAACCAATCTGATAGCCTTCTATGATGGAATGACTGGCTAGGTAGTTGAGGGGAGAGCAGTGGATGTTGTCTACCTAGACTTCAGCAAGGCTTTTGACACTGTCTCCCATAACATCCTCACAGACAAGCTCAGGAAGTGTGGGTTAGATGAGTGGACAGTGAGGTGGATTGAGAACTGGCTGAATGGCAGAGCTCAGAGGGTTGTGATCAGTGGCACAAAGTCTATTTGGAGGCCTGTAGCTAGCGGTGTCCCCCAGGGGTCAGTACTGGGTCCAGTCTTGTTCAACTTCTTCATCAACGACCTGGATGAAGGGACAGAGTGCACCCTCAGCAAGTTTGCTGACGATACAAAACTGGGAGGAGTGGCCGATACACCAGAGGGCTGTGCTGCCATTCAGAGAGAGCTGGACAGGCTGGAGAGGTGGGCGGAGAGGAACCTCATGAAGTTCAGCAAAGGCAAGGGCAGTGTCCTGCACCTGGGGAGGAATAACCCCCTGCACCAGTACAGGTTGGGGGTTGACCTGCTGGAAAGCAGCTCTGCTGAGAAGGACCTGGGAGTGCTGGTGGACACCAAGTTAAGCATGAGGCAGCAGTGTGGCCAAGAAGGCCGATGGGATCCTGGGGTGCATCAGGAAGAGTGTTGCCAGCAGGTCGAGGGAGGTGATCCTCCCCCTCTATTCAGCCCTGGTGAGGCCACATCTGGAGTACTGCGTCCAGTTCTGGGCTCCCCAGTACAAGAGGGATGTGGCACTACTGGAGCAAGTCCAGCGAAGGGCTACAAAGATGATTAGGGGACTGGAGCATCTCTCTTATGAGGAAAGGCTGAGAGAGCTTGGTCTGTTTAGCCTGGAGAAGAGAAGGCTGAGAGGGGATCTTATTAATGTGTACAAGTATCTTAAGGGAGGGTGTCAAGAGGATGGAGCCAGACTCTTTTCAGTGGTGCCCAGCGACAGGACGCGAGGCAACGGGCACAAACTGAAACACAGACGCTTCCATCTGAACATGAGGAAAAACTTTTTCACTGTGAGGGTGACAGAGCACTGGAACAGGTTGCCCAGAGAGGTTGCGGAGTCTCCTTCTCTGGAGATATTCAAAACCCGCCTGGATGCGATGCTGTGAAACGTGCTCTAGGTGACCCTGCTTGAGCAGGGGGGTTGGACTAGATGATCTCCAGAGGTCCCTTCCAACCTCAGCGATTCTGTGATTCTGTGAGACATCTGAATCAGTTCAGGCCATCTATTTGTTCAAGCCCATCTCCGTGGTACCTCAGTACCAGCTGCAATGTATTTTTATTGCTGCTGTTTTTCTTAATGTAGACAACTGTTCATCAGGAACTGGACCTTAACAAAAGGTCTCCAAAAGACCATCAGATAGGAATATCTTTTATTCACTGCTGCTTTGATTAAGACATCTGCTGTAAAAGCAATCTGCCTATAAATTACTCTTTTAAAAGGAAAGCAAAGCAAACGTTAATGTCTCATTAAACATTTGGATCAATAATATGTTTATGTTTAGAATAAATTTTCTAAAGGCCAGATTTTCAAGAAAGCTCAGTTTGAGACCAGATTTTCTTGTTCCCAGAAACTGTGATTGGGGCCAGACTTTTAAGAAATCTGTGTTCTCATGTAAACACCTAAATCATGGCCAGGATTACAAAAATATTCAGTATGCAGCAGCTCTCATGGGGACTCTCCAAGTCTCAAAGAGTTTCAGAGAGATTCCAGCACGCCATATTCACTATGAAATCAGATGACTTATTTTGGAAGCTAAATATGGGATCTTTTACAAACTGTGGAACAAATGGTGGTTCTGAATAGCTATGAAAATCCTGGACATAGTTTCAGAAGCCATACGCAATTGGGTTGTATAATTCATAATAGTAAAGAAAAAAAATGCATGTATTTCTAAGGAATTGAAAGCCCAAGTTTTTCAACCTCTGGATTTTGTCATACAGTACTGATATTCTTGTTCCTGTGGCTAGAGCACTGATATGAAGCTAGCTTACAAACAGAGAACCAATAGAGCTGCAAGTCGAGCATGTAAACTACATCAATTTCAAAGTACTCTCCTCCTGGAAGACCAGCATAACTCAGTGGAGTAACGCTATGTAAAATGGAAGTTAAAAATAACATACAATTTGGTGACCTTTGCAGGATAAGTCTCTGCAAAATTGAACTATTTTGAGTTTTCCTTTTTCCAGACTATGCAGAGAGCTCTGTTTTGATTAACACAGGAGAAGAGGATGTTTTTTGACTCACTAGTTTCTCTTTTGTGCTCATGCAGGTGGTCACCTCATACAATCCCTTTCATAAACTTCAGTTTTAACCAATTCTACTTTTTTGTTCATGCTATTGCTACTAAAACTTTGTTCAAGAAAAGACCCATTCTGCTTGTTAGAAAGGTTCCTTTGATTTCCCATCTAAATGTATTTCAAGCCACTATTTACTCATTTTTACTTGTGCCAGCATTGTCCTTTAGCTGTGCTCTCTCCTGGCTGTATACCAACTTGTTACATTAAGACTCTCTCAGGCTCTGTTTTGCCAGGCTGAACAAGAACAGCTGTCTCATGATGGTCTTAGCAGCTCTCTCTGAACTAATTCTAGTTTTGAATTCGTCTTTCTTGAAAATGGATGAGCAGATTTGTACATCCGCAGATTTCCAGATCTTTCTCACTTCATAATGTCAACAGCACGATGTGCAAGATGTCTTACAACAGAGACAGTGTAGAAAAAACAGCAGAGGAGGGAAAGGGACAGGTGTAACATCTGAACTAAAGCAACGACATTCAAATATTTTGCCTTAGTTCCAAGATTAAAAAAAAAAAAAAAAAAAAAGACACTGACTGTCATTTTACATTGCTAACTGCCTAACTGTTGCGTAAAAAACAAACTATTAAATCAAGGCAGAATATCTTAAATATCTGCATGGTCAACTGCACACTTTTACAGTATCTTGATCTACGGAAGATGTGGAAAGTGAGAGGCCATGTAGGTTTCTACGTTACCCTATACTTCCTGTATAGATATGCTCAAACAATTCAATAGTTAGCCTATTAAATTCATGTCTACAATCTTATTTCTGGAACCACATCAGGATATCTTTTCTATAAATGAAAAAAAAATAATAGCTTTACAAATTAGGAGCTTTCCTCTGCCACTCAACTTCTGTGGGTGAAAGCTACTGCCTCTCACATCAGCCTACTGGCCTCATCCAGCCCAGCTGACTTAGTGGATGGGTTCTGCCCAGAAAGAGCCCTATCTAGAGTAGCTTTCCTTTTAAGAAGATTTGGATTCAGCCTCATTTACATAGTTCAGGTGATGACTAGAAGATAAACTGTTCTTAGAAAAAATGGCTTTAGCCAGCAAACAACTCAGCTGGAGCGAGACCTACAATAAGATTCTTTGGGAGTCAGAAGAAAAAAAAAGGTTTTCTGTATGGTACTAACATCAACGATCTACAGAGTTCAGGAGTGCATGAAGCCAGCTAGGCAGATGAGAGGGAAGTAAGTCTGCCTTGTCTCTCACAGTGAGTGGTTTCCAGAATTAGTCTGCTGAGATTAAGCAGGCTCCTATATGAGACCCTGGATGATGAGGGTTAACATCTTGAGCATAAGTTCAGCAGGTTTTTTTCTTTCTGTTTTGGGGAAATAAAGCAAAGACCTCTGAGAAAAGGAACCGAGAAACTTCAAGTTTGAAGAGCATTCCTCAGCATACAAACCAGAGCATCAGTAAACAACCATGCATGCTTCTAAGACTAAAGCCCATGCCTCCAGCCCTCTTTTTTCAATTACCCATAAGAAAAATAAAAGATTAAATTTAAAAGCAGATTTAAGGGAGAGCAGACAAAGTACAGGCAAAAGAATCTCCAAACCCAACATACTAAGACCAGGAACCTTTGCCAGTTGTCATACTAGAATTATCTTGTGAGAGAAAAATAATACACCTATGGATCCTAAGAATTCATCTGGACACAGGACTACAAATTGTTTCCTTCACTGAAGAACAGGAGAAAGCCTGAGAGGACCACTCTGTTACGAATGGCATAGGAACATTTCAGAAGCTAGTGCTCCCTTTCACAGCACCCAGAACAGAGCTCTGGCTTCCTGCAATGCAATTATTTATCAGACAAACATCAAACACGACTGACGGCTGGTATGCAAAATGAAACCTAGTGCTTTTTTTGAGACAGTGCCTTGCTAATGGTTACTGAGCCTTTCATTTCTTCGAGCTCAAGCTAACAATAAAATGTGAAATTCTCTCTTCTATCAGGAAAAGATTTAGCTTGCTATGATAAAAATGAGTAAGACCTAGCTTTGCAAACTGAATTCAGAAACAAACGCAGGGTTCTCTAGGATGTCTGTAGGCCAGAGACATCTTGGGAGGGTGGAAAGGAGAAAAGAAGGCTCTGACAGAGTGCCAGGAGGTTTTGTGTTGTGCAGGAAGCATGCTGCCAGGGAGGGAAAACATCTAGGGAGGGAAACAACTACAGTTTTGACACCTTTTCTACTGATACGGCTTTTGCTCTTCTCCAACACTGTTTTGGGGGGCAGGAAGCAGGAAGACTCATTGGACTCCCTTTACCATGCTCATATCCTATCTGCACTTGAATGCTGCAGTCAGCAGTGGCTACTGCACACACCTGCAATGGATGCAGGAGCACAGTTACAACTCTACCTTCCCTTCTGCTGACCTGAGAACAAGGGTGCTTCTATACACTGCCAGTCTACTCACTACTGTGTACCCCTTTCAGTGTACTCACAGAGAATGGCTACAGTTTAGCTCTTTATTTTCTAGAAAAGATGCTAGCAACTTTTCTTACCCCCAAAAAAGAAAAAAAAATCAGAACTCAACCAAGCACACACATAATGTGATCTAGGAACAAGATACAGCGTATGGTTTCTCATCTGCAAAGCTTCATCAGTCAATTACCTGTTTTATGTAAAACTGTCACCAGCCTTTTATTACCCTGCCATAAAGGAGAATTTTCCTTTTAAACACCCCACTTGGATGACTGACATCTCATCAATATGACAAACAGCAACAGTTACACTATTAAATTACCAAAGGGAATTTTTTGCAAAATATGAAAAGCATCTGTGAGCTGACAAGCAGCAGATGGGGTATAAAGTTTATAGAACTGTCTGGCAGCACAGGGGACAGCTTTCAGGACTCTTTTTCTTCATTCACTTTTACTTAACTCATTTTTACATTGTATGGTTGAGCCTATTGTTTTTCTTGTCAGTTCTGTATTTCTTTGGATGACACTGGAACAACTTTCTTTTTTTAACTTCTTTTAACTCCTAACATATTCCACATTCCATCACTCATTGCTGCCAACTCTCACTATTTTATCACAATGCTTGTAATACTTGTTCTTTCTAAACTTCCGACTCCAGCAGTCATCATCATGTTTATATGAGAAGCTCATTTTTAAGACCCACATCAACAAGACAGCAAGTAAAGACCATCACTTTTTAATAACAGAGTTTTAAAATAATCTCATAACTTTTTAGGGCCTGAGATGCATTTTTTGGGAACATTTTGATTTGGCAGGAGTTAGAATTGCAGCATACTTGGCTACTAAACAAAAAGAATTAATCTCATCTTCAGGTCTTAGGATGAAGATGGATAGGTGGACAGAACTTCCTTTAAGATTTCAACATATTAGTTCATGACTCTACAAAGCCTAGCATTACCTCCATAAAGATAAACTCCCTGAATTCTTTACTCTTGATTGTCTTGATTCACCTCAGCTACCTCAACTCTTATGATAGACAGAGGTTGTGAACAGAAACAGCAGCATGCTTTATGGTCTGAGCACAAGACAGTGAGCCAGCTATTCTTGCATTCCTCTTTCAGCTCTGATTTTGATGCTCTGTGAGGATTACCTAACCACTCTTTGGTGGTTAGTTTCTTGATCTGCCAACGGGCACAATTCATACTTACCACACCGGCCATAAAGAGCACTGAGGATTAATCTGGTAAGTGAGGTGCATCTGCGTGATGCAGTGGACCTTACTCTTCAACTAAACTCAACAGACCAACTCACCTTCACTCTGCAGTGAGCTATACTGGATTTGCACTGGGTGAAAGGGTTGCTGATGTATGGAATCATTCCTTAACACCTCTGTGGGTAGACTCTTATTCTGGAATAAATCTATCTTGACCTTTTTCAGGCGACTCAAAATATATACAGCTGGAACAACTTAATGTTTAGATGTTAGAGGAAAGCTATATTCAAAGTGCTCTGCATATTCAGTATGACCATATTGACATTTTACGAAGCCTAGAATAACAAGAACCCACATTTCTTGTTTTTCTTCTCTCTCCTCCACACACATTTCATTCTCTAAGAAGGACTTGAGGGATGGTAGTTTGATAGTTACATATTTTTCTGTACTCAGTCTACTCCTGTACAGCAATAATTTTGAATTTCTCTCTGTAAGGACAACACAATATATAGGAGGATAATAACATGTTTGAAATAGGTATTGAACCTTCTTCTTTTCATTAGATTTTTACATTCTGCAGAGTCAGCCAGATGGGATTCCAACACAGTTAGCAATGTATATTTCTGAAGAAATGGTCTCTTAGGAAAACCCCCAAGACTTGGCAGTTGTAGAAGGTTGCATTTAGGGATGCATAAAATAATAACTGAGCTGATCTATCCCAAAGTTATCCTGAGACATCTAACAGGAGTTTTCCATGGCTTTTATTATTCTTCTTCTCCTGACCCATACATGTCTGGTTCTAGCTGGCACCAAAAGATAGACGTATTTAAATGTCATAAAAAAGGCTAATCTTGTACTTCTAGATTGTTGGGAGACAGGATGTACTAGAAATCTCATAAGAAAGGCAATTCTTCTTAGACTCCTAGCTACTTTTTACATACTCAAGCAATTTACATAGCTCAGAGAAGAATTCAGATTTTTGAGTTAGCTGACCTGACCCTCTCAACCTCCAGAGGCTCATTCATCACTAGGTAGAGGTTACTAGAATATACTGGAAGGACTGTTCTGTCTAACAGCCAGTTGTAAAGATCCTGACCTTTTGTACCCTTGTTCTTTCCTCTAGGAACATCCAATAAGTGGAATAGTATTTAAGAACTGTTTTGTTAAAAGCAGAAAAGAAGTGGCGCATTATTCAAGATGCTAGAGAAAGAAAACAAAACAGGCTCAAATTTGTGATTCCACCTCAGTCTTTACTTTTTGTTATTCAAGCTCTTATTACCACGGTGGACCTGAATAAAGGTAACAATTAATGTGGACTTTGGGATCTGGGATATAATAAATATTTAGTGGCATTTACTACATTTCATCATCTATAGAAAACATCATAGTCACAAAGTACATTTTCCATAAACAACCTAGGTTCAGTTTGCAGTAGTAGCCTGCCTCTTGAATATTTCTGAAGAGCTGGACTGCAGCTGCTCAAAATTTAATGAAAATCAAGGGGAATGAGCTGCTGAAGTTACTTTCAAAATCATACACGGTTTTAAAGTGGTTTAAACACTTTTGAACACTTAACCCTTGAGCAACTGCTGCAACAATACTGCAAGGTGATGCGTATACATTTACTGTTTCCTTTCACAAAAGGAAAACCTGGAACCAAGGCTTGCTCATGGCTACAAGGAAAGGTTCACACTGAATTTGAAATCAAACATCCCTGCACACATTTTCATGCTAAGACCAAGCTTCTCTTTATGACCTTTCTATAGTCACAGTAAAATGCATGCCTACCAGTGATGAAATACTGATGTTTCACAAGTCTATCTTCTCGGCAGGTTCTGCTGGCAGCCTTGTTGCAGAACAGAATTCACAGCATGTATCGGTGCGAACGGAAGAATGTGTTAATATTTTAAGTAGGTGGAAAACAAGTTGTGAAGAATGTGTTTGTTTACCTTTTTGATCTTCTTTTTTTCCTTCCAATGCAGATTCTTTCTCTGATAAAGTACTGTTATCTCCACTGGCTTTTACAATGTTTTCTTCCGGGATGGTTTCTTCACTAATAGCTATGGTGTGTCCATTTGAAGTTTCAAAATTTACTGTTACATCACCATCTGAAATGAAAATCAAAAAGCCATTGTCTAATTTAACTGTTTCTGTAGCACCTACTGACAACACACAACATCTACCTGCTTTTAAATTTCCATGGAAACAAAGCAGAAGGACTTACTGAAATGTAAAATATTAGGCTGTAGATCTGCTCTGAAAAGTAATTCTGTAAAGGAACTCTATATGCTTCCAGGTTCTTTGGGTGGATACCTCTGCAGTAGTGGGCCTGGAAGTGCACATGAGTTTTCAAGTCCAGCTTTGTGAATCCATCTAGGGATATGAACTCTGTGCACATTAGCATTCCATTCTCTTCCTCCCCCCATCTTGGTTTGCAGAGCAAAGAAACGTGCATAGACCAAAATGGAGCTGCAGTGTGGTCCAATAGGCCCCATCTCTGGACAGTTAGGGGCAGAACTGCATAGCAGGACTACTGTGATGTATCCCAGTAGGTAAATAAGCTAGGAATTCAGGCAGGATTTCTCAGAATATATGTGCCCAGTTAATGAATAAAATGGATCACAGAGTCATTATCCAATTGTGAGAAACAAGGTAAGGTCCTCCGGTTTCACACATGACATCATTATTAGAATTTTGCATTCCAAATTCTTTCCCAGAACTGATGATATTTTATTCACTTACCCAGATGACCTCAGATGACCTCAGCTATATTTTTTTTCTCCTGAAGAAAACTCCTTTCTCCTTCCTGTTTGTCTCTATACTCCTGAAAAATGCTACATACTCTTGCTGGCTCACAGCTTCCTCTCTTCTCTAATTTACTTGTTTCTGTTCTCCGTTCCACACATTTTAAGATCACTGATCATTTTCTTCTCAGGTCATTTCTAAAACTTGTTGCCTTATCTTGCTCACACTCCACCTGCAGCTCACATAGATGACTGCTTTCCTCCTACTAGATTCTTTCACCTTCCATCCAAAAATAATACAACTTTATCTGCAGTCTCTTCTGCTTCCTCCTCTTGTTGCTTCTTTAACTGTGATAATTCCTCTCTTCTTCTTGTCTTCTCCCTTGCTGCGTGCTATCAGACCTGGATGTTTGGCAGTTTACCCATATCCATACAATTATGTAGCCTCTCTTACCACCTTGAGCTACTCTGTGGGTTAATCTGATCAGTCTCATTCAAACGCTAATTTCAACTTGATGTGCAAAAACTAAGTTCTACCTTCTTAACCCTTCCTCACCAACTATAGCTGATGCACAGGCTTTGTTCTTACCTTACTGCAGCATTCATCAACTTTTTTCTTTCAGACATTCACAAATCCATTCTTTCCTTTATGCCTCACATGTAACTTTCTCATCTCCTGTTCATGTCAGTTTGGCAAACATCTTCCCTCTGTACTTGCCACTTTCCCACCTCTTCTTCATTCCATGTAAAATACTGTCACTTCTTCACATTTCTTACCTCTCACATTTCAAGGCTTCATGCAATTTTGTCATCGAGCTTTCCTCTCCATGGTCATTTCTTCTAACTACCTTCTTTTTCTATATCACTTACCCTTCTATTTTAGCACCTTCAAATCAACCCCATATTCATTCAAACTGCTCCTTAAAACTTATAGTATTCATCACACATGAAGCACATGTAATGTAATGTAGGCAACAGAGACTGGATTGATGGCCATCTTAAGAGGGGAGGAGTGGGAGAAAACTATTCCTCTTCACATCCTTTTCTCCCTTTGCTCTGAGCCACCGAGATTACATACATCTCTGTAATGGATTCAAAGTGGAGGGTCAAAGAGACTAATGACCAGAGCGTACATATTTTTAACACAAATGATAGTATTTATCTTCAGACTGCCTTTAACCAACCTGAAATGTTAACACATTGCATTAGCTGTCTCAAGAGTCTAAATGCAATTTACAACCATCAATCAACAAAGTCACAGAGCTCTGCAGTGAAGCATGTAGCAAAAAGATGTAATAAATTCACAGATGGACAAATTGAGGTATGGAGAGCTTACATTTCTTGTTTTAAGACAAAGACAGTGGCAGAGACAAGTTCAGAAGCCAGCTATGCTGAATGTCATAGTTTTGTAATAAGAGAAACACTGTAAAGACCAGTGATGTCACATGTCAACAAAAAAGCCCTTTATTTCTAAATATCAGTGTATATGAGGCTGTCAGGAATGTAAATATTGAGCTATCCATGAGTTCACTTTCACAGTTCTTCAGGTAAGGCAGAGTAACACAATTTCTGTGAGAAATCTATTTTTGGAAACCATTAAGTTCTCACTCAGTTCTCTTTACTGACAAAATCTTATTAGACTTCCTGATAAAATGATGAATGGCTTAATTTTAGGCTATAGAAAATTATTTGAATTACTTGATTTTTATTGGATCTAGATTTATACAAGATCAAGAACATTAGAAACAATACCACAGGGCCAGAAGGAATAAAAACCAAAGAGCCGTATTTCAGAAATATAATCAGATGTACCATATAGGTGTTAAATACAGTTTCTCAGGCTTTTTCAAATACAGATAATTCTGGTTGCCAGTTACTAAACCTTACAGTGTTTTGAGATAAGTGGTGTCTTCCCCATAGGCTTTTATGTTTGTGCTATTTGTGAATGTGGTCTGTGTGACAGTGGTTGGATCTGTATGATCAATCCCAACACTGGTACTTTTTGATATCTGAAATGGCAGCTATTGATTTACTTCCTTTGGTTTACAGCAATGAAACATAAAGGGTGATGGCAGCGCCTGAAGCCCTTTCATTTTTCAGCCAAAATTTTCCCTATTATCCTTCATTTGCTTTAGAAAACAGAGCTTGACTCAAAAAGTAGGTTAAAGACTAATTCCAAAAGTTTCTGACAAACAACAAACAACAACCAAAGGACTTGCACTCTCCAGGGAGCATCAAAATGTTTAGCAATGTGACCAAAAGTCACATACTGTATATATGTCAGAAGCAGGAACAGAACACAAATATTGTCTCCACCTTTAGTTCTTTGTCAACTGGCTCAAATTACCTCTCACACCTCAAGTTTGTATCCTTATACCTATTTATGCTACACGGAAACAATACAATAGAGTCTTTATCATCCATGTTTAGTGCTCAAGAGCTAAATTCTAGGTAATTTGTTGTCACCTTGCTCAGGCATTTCCTTCAGAACTCCCCTTCTTATCAGCTCCTCTCTGCTTTGTCTGGTCGAAATCTTCCTTTCCAACACTAAAGAAAAAGCACAGTTAAGAATCGATTTATTCTGGTAGTGATGATGCTTGTGAAAAATGTAGAAAAAAGATTTTTTTAAAAAGAAATCTTGAGAAATCTTGTTTCCTCTGATTTTGCAGGAGAGGTGGTCTGGGCTTTTATCTTACACTCTGGAAATATTCTCCTATGATTTCAGGCACAGAAGGTGGTATTCATCTGATCAGATGCCTTCAGCTAAGCTAGGCTCCATTAGGTTCCCTTTACAGTCAACAGAAAAAGGCACTTCCAAGAGCATAATTTAACTCGTCCTAGCATAAACATTTAATACCTAAAAACATCTCTTCCTTCCCATTGACTGGAGTGACTAGCTCACCTGGAGATATCTCCATCTACTCTGTAGATGTTTTGAGTCTGGAGAGACAAATCCTGCTCAGAGCAAGCAATACACTCAGTCAAGTCATAAAGCTGTTCACAGAGTAGCCTTTGTGACATGCTAACTACTTTAAAGGAAAAAATAACCTTGAACAGAAGTTAGTAAGTTCTGTTATAAAAGGGAATGACATCCTCATCCAGGCTGGTTGGCTATCATGGAAAATAATTCAGCATCCTGTTTTTAGGTTAAAAAAAAAAAAAAAACAGCATACAACACACAAAAAAGACTGTGGCATGAAACATTTTAATTAATATGTTTATTTCCCATGAGAAAAATGTTAAACAGTTTTATAGGGAAAAACATTTACAGATGGCAAAATAGAGCAAGTACCCACTTCACCCCACCCCCAGAAGCCCAAGCCACTGTCATGGTTTAGGGATTCATGGTACATGGTCCAAAAATATGAACATCACTGATGTAAATCGTGTCTTCACTGCATTGTTAGTCAAAGTTAATCTCCCATCTTGATTCTGTTTAACTGCAAACACTCAAATCCAAGCAATGTTTGGAGCTCAAGCTGAGAGCATAGGGCAAAGCTTCAGCAGTGTTGGACTTTGCACTATTAATGCTATGGGATAATGTTAGTTATCTCATCAACTAATTCAAACACTCTGACTGAATACTGTAAGAAGTGTTGTCAGTCTCACTTGAGCTATGCTAGTTTGAGCCAACAGTCATATGGTGAACTGACTGCTACTGTGAAGACAGATCAAGGCAGTTTTGACACTTCTGAGAAATTTATCCTTAATGTGTAACAATTGACAAACACCTGTGCCAGCAGCAAGTAACTCTGGCTGCTGACTCACAAACGTAGGCTGGCTGAATTCAGATGGCTGAAGGAATTACTGCTCACAGTATTTAGATAAGCTTAGACTGCTTTGAGTCCCAATCCTAAATCACACATTAGCTCTTGGAATTTTTATACGTTAATTTTTAAGGTATATACCTCGAAACTGAGTGTCACACAAGTTATCGGCATGGCAAACAAGACAAAGTAGTGTGCCCTATTCTTGCAAAGAGTTTCATGGTGAACACTTACTCCCACACTTATGTTCAAGAGAACAGGGGGCTATGAAGTCAGAGGGCTGTGTGGACAGGTACTGTTGGAGGGTTGGGGTCTTAATCATTCTAGGAAGCGGGTTTATTTATGAGCAGAGTGAAATCTCTTTTCACCTAGACCCCAAAGGTGAACACTATATATACACTTTATACCTGTTTGTTGCTGACAATACAGATATTCTTATTATTATTTCAGTTTTAGGAGTATAGTTTACTTCTTACTGTTTTTGCTCTCTGCTTCCTTTTTGCATCTGCCTTCTTGAGGGAGTGAAATGAGATGACCTCTCATACATTTCTTAATGGGACTTAATCCAGTACTTCTTGAAAACAGTGATGTTCTTTCCATCAAGTTCAGTAACATCTAATCAGACCCCCTATCAGTTTTACTCTCTGTTTCTCAGGATGCTTTTTTTTTCTTCCAGTTCTACAACACTGAATTAACAACTGTATTGAATTAAAAAATGAAGAGGCATGAAAAATGTCCTTTGGTATTAAAAGATATTAACTCCTTACACTTTCCCTGGAAGACCTCAAAGCATTTTATTAACATTACATAGGCTTCATAACATCCCTTTCACATAACTATCCACATTTTACAGATTAGAAAATTTATGAACAGATAAGAGGCTTAAGCCCCAATCCTTAATAATCTAAAATGCTACCCATGAGTGTTGTTTTTATTTAAACTGATTAAGCTAGTTCAGCTTGTACAGATAATTAAAAAATATGTTATTTGATTCATGGAAAGAACATCAGAAATTATGTTAGTGCTCACTATGAATATCATAATTCTTACAAACAAAATGATTGTATTTTAATTTAAATGAAAGTGACCAAAAGTATGTACCCTTGTATAAGAGGAATGAGAGAGCAGACCGTCTACTTATGGACCTGTACTGGATGCTATTTAGCCAAGGTGGACTCATCATTATAATTTATTGTGTATTACAGACATTGGACTATATAATACATTTCATTATACAGCCTAGTACTTTGATTATCACAGCCCAATTGTGCAGAGTTTTAAGGGCCCCAAACTATTCAGCTGAGCTATTCACATTAGACTACTGTTATGGTCAACAAACTCTTTCAAAACAATGTTCATGTTACAAAGACAAGCTTTCAGAAGTTAGGAAATGCTTGAATGAAGGTTGACTGTGCAATCTTCATTCAGTCTCTCTGACTGTGCAGATGGCACAGCTTTTATTTGCTTGTTCTTGTGTATTTTTCCTTTGGTACCTCTGCCTCATTTAGGATACAGACACTATGTTTAATGAACAGTTTCTTTAACTAAATTTTTAACCTTACCTTTCAATCTGTGGCCCAGATCTCATTTGCAGCCCACAACCGAAACCTTAACCTGAACAGAAAATAATTAATTTTCCCAACTGGCAGCATTGTCACCCCAGAGATCCGAGTGCTCCAAAGACAGCATGTTCTCCTTGACATCCATGTGAGATGCAAAGGTGTTATCATCACTGTATAGATGGGCAGTTTATGGTATAGAGAGATACAGGTCAATTTATCAAACATATTGACAGACATTAAGTTTGAAGTACTTTTTCAGGTGCAACTTCCCACATTAAGTTATGATAATTCAAAAAAACCCCTGAAAACCATAGGAATTCTAGCTGAATTGCTTATTTATGGTTCAAAATGTCTCATCAGCAGGACTGAACTCATGAGTATAGGCCACCTGTTGCTGAGCTAATGGCACAGATAACTGTAAGAACAGTGATCATTTATCTGAATCACCACCTGGGACTGGTATCACTATTTGTCACCTTGGAAATAGTTCAGTCTCCTGGGCTCAGTACAGGCAAGGGACTGTGGTTTGGTGCTTACAAGGCTGTTTGCCCATGCTCACTAACTTCTGGCATGCACTTCTATCCATCACTTCAGCCTTGGCTGCTTCCATCACTTTCTTCTACCCATATTCACCTCCTGTGCTTTTTTGACCCTTCTATCTTCCGTCCTCTCTATCAACCCATTTATTTCTGTTCCTTCAGTCTCCTGCATTCCTCTCTCTTCTGCTTGGAATTTCTCTATGTCCCTGTGTACTCTCCATTTCTTTACCACACAGCACAGGTTGCTCCCTCCTCTTCTTGGATGCTCTCTAGATGCTGAGGTTTTTGTACTTGGGAAAGCACTGAGCACACAGGAGAGCAGCTCAAAGCACTCAGCTGCCTGAAGGAGTAATTATAAGAAATTTTTCATTATAGTAAAGCAGCCCAAAGCTGAAGCAGTTAGAACATACATTCCTGATCATTTCTCATCTTGATTATAATGACTACTTCTTGCTCAATGATCAGACCATTAAAAATCTAATTTCAGTCACTGTATTTCTGGGCTGGTAGTCCAACCACACTGTTCCACTTGCTCCTTCCTCTCATCACCTCTGTGATGGCTCCTGCTGGGTCTTTCCTTTTCACATGAAAGAGTTCAAATTTCTTATCTTCCATTTCCAGACCTACCTCTCTTCTCTTCCCTCTTCTAGTAGAACTTGTCACAATACACCATTCATTTGATTCTCCCAGCACTCCTCTGTATCTCCATTCCTACTGACCTTTGTTCTTGCAATCTCTGATCTTGTAAGTTACTACCTGTTCCTCATTCAGGAGCAGAAGACAAGTACTACCCTGGAACAAATATATGATATATACTGTTAGCTGTACCACTGTCATGTGCACATCCTTAAGCTGAGTGATCAGATGATCCTATTACTACAAAACTTTTCTGCCACAGGTGTATATATGTATATGTGTATATATATACATATCTCATATACAATGTGTATGTATACAAATGTGTGCATGTATATAATGTTTCAACATTAATGGCAACATACTGTTTATAATATTAAACTATGATGATATGGAAATAAGAATTTCTCTATGTATACATATGTGCATATTGATACTGGTTATACAAACAAGTCAGTCCTGACTGAGAGTGTAAAATCCTTGCTTGCTGAGGAAAGCTGAGGTGAGGCAGGCTCAGCTCTCAAACATCCTGCTCCAGTAGACTCAAAAAATCCTCAGTCAAAATCCTTCCTCTACTGCAGTCAATAACAAAATTTCCACTGACTTCAAAGGTACCTGTCATAAAGTATGTGAATTTATCCTGCTGTGTGTAGTCTTGACCTGTAGCCCTCATTTACTTAAGTAAATCTTACTTGTCCCAAGGATCCCATAAACTATTGTATTTTTAGCCCAATATAAATAAACAACAACAGTTTCCCTCAAAAAGCAGTTTCGCACCCTCCTTACTCACCCTCTCAAAAGAGAATACTTAGTGACATTCAGCAATTACAAATCTCAAGATGTCTTTAAAACCCATTCTCTTATTTAAAGAGTAATTTGAGATTCTGGATATTCTCCAATTTTTAGTTTTGGTTTTCCAAGAGAAGCTCAAGAGAATTCTGAACTTTAGTTTTTCTCTGACCTAGTAAGAGCTATAAATGCCTTCTGTCCCCTCTCTGTACATACTCTCAACTGTGGGGCTTTGAAGTGGCATCTACTTCATGCCAAGTTATAAACTGCTGCCTTCTTTTCCTTCACAGTAACACAGTGAGAGAGGAAAAAAAACCCTTGAGATTATGCCATTTTCTGTTTGTTTTTACTTTGAAAGCCCTTTAGGCACAAAGCATATAACCAGTGCACAGAGAACAGATTTTATGAGATACAGCATGGAAAATATGTTGCTAAAGGAAAAAATTCCAACCATCATTCCCACATCGGCACAAATACTTCCATATCTAGTCCCCCATCTTTTTTTGATGTTAGTGGTATTTGCTGTTAAAGAATATCTTTCAGCTGCTAGCATAATACAGTCACATGAAGTTTTATCAAAGCACAGCATGATAAAGTCCTGTCAAATCTGTAACAAGAACCTATTTCAAAAAGCTTATGCAAAAGCCATTTAAATCAATACAAGTTCTTTCTAATATCCTACATTCTGTCTTACTGAGAAGAAACGCTTTCTTTGTCTGCATACGTATCTATCAAGTTGTAGCCCTTTTAAGAGAATAAGCAATAAACACAATGATCATCATATTGTGTCAAATGCTCTCAGGCCAGGATTTACTTCCTGAATATAAGATATACACACATACACATCCCATTCTGTAATGTAAATACATCTCTGAGTCAGTAGTTTGAGGAAGAGGATTTCCAGTAGGTTTTCTATTTTGTATGGATATTTTTCCATTTCTTTCTCAAGTTAGAAAAGTCTCTTCTGCTGTGTTAATTAGCAAGCAACAAGGGGCAGCTTGCCAAGTAAATGCGTCTTTTCAACCTCTGTTAGTCCTGGGTCTATATCCCCAAGAAATACAGGGATAGCTGTTTTTACTTTTTTTTCCTAAAACAACCATCTGAGACAGGGTAAATATAATCCAAATTGGTTTTCATTTCAAATTCCAGCCTCACTGAAAACATACACAGATGTAAGTGATTCCCTACCTTACATACATAGAGAGTTTAAAAGCAAATGAATATCTTTCTATAGATCTGGGGTTTCTTGACAATGAAATAGTCTTCAAGGATGTGAGATAGGCTTTCATTAAAAGTTAACCTGATCTGCACTGTAAAGGTTATTCATGACGCCACTGGGACTGGCACCCTGTCTGTTTTGGGGATTTCTGGGGTCACAGCCCCTCACAGGTAGTGCTGCAGAACAGCATGATTTATCCCTGCTTTTTCTCTGTATGGAATTGTGTGGGGAGGTAATCTGTATTTCTGGTCAAGGTAGAAGGCGAATTAAAGGAAGGCACCAGAGGTCAGCATGTAAATGAATTGTTCTGGACCACTTCTACTACCACTACTAGTACTACTATTACTAGGTAACCATCATGAATGCATGATATGTCTAGCCCAAAACAGGCCACTATCACAAGATGGAAAGTACAGCCCAACTTGGAGGAAAAAGCTTTAAACATGGATAGGAGGGTAAACAACAATAACATCTTAGCAAGACTACGAACTGACTTTGCCTTGAAGCTGTACTCCAAATCTTCACTCTGTGAAGATTAATCAATACTTAGATACCTTATTCTTTCTCAACATAAAACTCTGGGAGCTGTACTTGTGCCAGTTCTGTTGGGTCAAGTACTCAAATTTGTTTTTTAGATCTTAGAGAGTTCTAAGGGGTGAAACTCTTGCATGAAATTTATTGGGAAACTTTCAGGAAAAAAATTTGGGAACCTTTCATTTATTTTTAAAACTCTTACAATTCATGTTGCCCAGATTTACTTTCTTTTTATCTCCCCTTATCAGAGAACCACACTTGCTATGTTTTAGGTGAAAGTTGAGATTTGCAGATATTACATGATTCCCAGAGTTTCACTTTTAGGAAAAAAAATCACTAAATACCATGACGGTTGGCAAAATGGTTGTAACCTGGGATTTACAAATACAAGTTAATATATTGAATGTGCAAAAGAGTATAAGAGCTTTGAAAATCTGAAAATTAATTCTCTACATCACTATATTTCTATAATTCCACTCAAATAAATGAAATTTTACAGTGAAGCAGGATGGAAAATTAGAACCGTATTAAAAATAGAGCATATGTACTCCTTAGAGGAAAAAAATCAATCTACTGAATAATGAAAACACATCAGAAGTTCCCATGCTTCCTTTAAGTTCTATTCACCAAGATACATATTTAATTTTATATATTTACCCTTCACAAACTGTATAGGCACTGAAATACTGTAGTTTATATAACTTAGAGCATTAAAATAGGTTTGTGTTTTATTAGCTGATTTTTACATTATTAAATATCATAGCAGCCTTTGCTTTACAAAAGCTTAGGTATGTAACATACAGTTATCTAGCAGGACATTATGAAAACAATGAAATAAAAAATGGAACGTTTTCCAGGATATATAGAAGATGATATTTAGCACAAGATACATTAGGCACTTAGCAGAATCGATCGCGTTAATTGCTTTTTGCCAGAAAGAACTAGTCAATACAAAGGCTTGTGACTGGACTCAGAGTGGGCCTTCTGTCCAGTTAGCTAACACAGTGTTACCTTCTCCTGCAACAATCTTTCACCATCAACTCTGTTACTCTGCTGACAATTTGTAGTGCAAATCCTCCTAACTTCAATGGAGTTCTGTTTGCACACTGGTGCTCTCCATTCTGAAGAAGAAAAAGTTCATCACAAAACTGAACTTTAACCAGGCAAAAAAGACAAGTTTGGTTTATTTCCCAGACCTGAAAGGCAGTGCTGTGAAACCACAGCTGAAATGAAAAAGGTTGTCAAAATTTTAAGAAGTCTTCCAAAAAAGTGGCTGCATATATCTCCTCTACTTCACTCTGCTTTCTCAATAGTAATCACAATGCTAGAACACAAATCCAAGTGGTAGCCTTGAAAGAAAAGTAAAAACTACATTTTCTTTTTACATTTTTGCTGTGTTAATTTTCAGTTGAGCCAGGTTTGTGACCTGCTCATCACAAAACCGGTGCCAGTACCCGTGAGGCAGTGGAAGCAAACAGACACAGCTGAGAACTGGGGAAGAGAGGAGGGGAGGTAGTCTGAATTCTTTCAGCAGCAGCATGGATTTAAATTGGCTTAACCTGTCTGACAAATTGCACCATGAAGGTCTTCTTTCTGCATCCTCTATCCATGAGCAGAATATGCAGAACTGCGGTAGCTGGAGGGTAAAAAGAACATAGCACTGCAGCGTAGGCTGGAAGGGATCTCTCTAGCTCACCTGGTTCAACCTCTGGCTTGGTGTGAGGCGAGCTTCCCTGTTAGGTCAGGTTGCTCAGGGCCTTTGCCCAGCTGAGTTTTGTATACCTCCAAGGATGGAGATGCTACAGCAACCAGCTCCAGCTCAAATACTTTTCTTCCAAACAAAATTTGCCATGTTGCAAATTCTGACCTTTGCCTCTTGGCCCTTATACATGTCTGAGAAAAACAACTAGATCTCCCTTAGCCTTCTCCAGGCTAAACAAATGCAGCTCCCTCACTCCCTTTCCATACGCCAGGTGCTCCAACCACCCATCCATCTTAGTGGCCTGTCACCACACTCTCTCCAATTTGTCAATTTTTTTTTTTTTGATACTGCTGAGCCCCAAACTGGACAGAGTAATCCAGATGCAGCCTCATGAGTGCTGTGGGAATAAGGCACAGACAGAACATAAGATATAATGATATATTTTTGATTTGATATATTTTTACAGTTTGGGGTTTCTTTTTGCACAGTAACATGCAATATAACGCAAAATTATAAAATATATCTGTCATAGAATCTGAATGATTAAAAGTGAATAAACTACATGCTTTCATGAAGCAATTGTTCTCCGCTTAATTATGTGTTTTTAAAGTAGCCTTTATAGAAACCTATTAAACTTTTACAGCACTCCATTCTTTTCTCCCACAGACCTTTTCTGTATGGGCCAAAACAGACCTCTAGGCTCCCCAACTCTTCATATGCAATTTTTAAACTTTTTAAATATTAATGCCATTTGCCACTTGAAGACAAGTTACGAGACAAAAAAATCTTTCAAATGGTAGCAACTTTTTGTCACGGCCCTACAGGTCTGGATTTGAAAAGCACTAATGAAACATTTCACATCAGCAGAAATAAACGGTGTTTCAGTAGGAATATATTTAGTCAACATAGTGTAGAGATAGGAAATATCTAGACATTAAAGTGTCCTCCCATTAATCTTTAAGGTCTCGCAAAACAACAAGCATTCAGGCTCTGACACTGTGTTGCTTGTGGGATCATACTTTTATATGCAAGTCTAATCATTACGTAGACAGGTATCATTATGTCCTGGGTATCATTTATATTTGATTAAATCAGAACCAGGAAGACATTAAAAAAAGCAAAGAATAAAACAGAAGTATCACAGATCAGGAACTGGAAAGTGATTTAAATGAAAAAATTTAATTATCCCTTAGATGAATATCACTTGAAAATTAGTTACAAGGTAGTTAAGATGGACACTACCTCCCAGTAATTCTTCTTTCTTAGGAGTAATAAATACAGCTATGCTTTGAGAGCACACAATGGCAAAACCAGAGTGAATCTAAAATGTTATTCATACTCTATTATAATGCTAACAGTATCATTACCATGATAATCTAGGTGTATAAATGAAGCAAGGTTCAGGGAGAGGGGTAACATTCTTTCTTATCAACTAGTGTAGTTTTATGGCACCTGAAAAAGGTATTTTGTGACTGAAAGTTTGTCTACTCATACCTATAGAATAATTTCAAAGCTTGATTTTCATTACAGTTCTGAGATTATCTAATGTTTTCTGTCCATTATATCTACTTCAAGGCATCTCAATTTTTCAGGTATCCACCTTGAGATACCTTCATCCTGAACAATGTCATTTGAAGCCAGTGCCAATGGGAACTGTGGGTTCTCCATTGTCCTGAAAGGCTCTCCAAAGTCCTGAAGAACTAGGTCATCATAAACAAGACAGCAAACTAAGTATAAGCAAGCAGCTAAGCAGACACTTTTGGAAATATTGATCTTAATTTCTTTGTGCTTATTTTTTTCCTTTTGTAAAAGAAATATGAACATATATTTTGTCTTGGTGTTATGGGAACTGATGTGTCATTCTTGTAAGATCGGATAGAGCACCCTAAAGAAAGATGGTATAACATTAAAAATACTGTATTTAACATCAATTTACCAAATATTAATTTGTAAAAAATAACTGCAAAATGACATACACATTATTATCTAATGGCATAACAATGTAATATATGCTAATATGTTATGACAGTTTGAGGAATCTCTGTATATACAGCTTATGAATTCTGATTAGTTTGATGAATTCAGTGCCTATCAAATCACATACTTGTCTAAAAGCAGCTGCAGAAACTGCAGTCAGTCAGCTAGAATCATTAAGAAGAAATAACTTTACAGTATCTGTACAATAAAGGTATTGGAGAAGCTGAAGGAAGATGGAAGCAATAAGGGAGATATCTGACTGAGGGGAACTTTTGATTGCAATATGAAAGAAATTGTGGAGGGTTTGTTGCAGGCCACCCAGGAAAAAAATAAAAGAGAGAGAGTGAGCAGGACAAGAGAAGGATTTGGGGTCTCAGAGAGACTGTCCAAGACTTCAGTAGGTATCTGGAGTGATGATGGCACCACAGAAGGGGTTTTGAAGATGGTTTTCTTTTTGTGTTTTGTGTAAATAAAGCATGTTTTAGAAGTTAAACTGCAAAGCTAGAGAGCTTCTTGCTGTAATTGTTAGGGGTTGCTGTAGGGTTAAAATATAAAGCAGCATACTCTTGAGAGTTCAGGAGAGCCAAGTGAGGGCACTTAAGGATATCAGTATTGGCTTTACAGCCTAGAGCCATGGGAGACAGTCCTCAGAGAACTTGTGGTAATGAATCTGAAGAGTCCATAGACACTTCTTGGATTAGATTCCAGTTTAGAAGAACACAGCATCAAATGTCTGAATCCCAAAACAGGAGTTAGGGATTTTTCTAGAAAAAGCTTGGCCAGAGCTGTGACACACAGATACACATACAAATATACAGGGTGGGCTATATGGTATATACAGAGAGACCATATATGCTATATATATTATATATAGCATATCTATATATATATGCTCTCTCTATATATATATTTATTTATTTATATATACACACACACGCACTGGGCTGAACATAAGCATCTAGAGCCACTTGAGATGCCCGAGGGTATCTGAGACACCTGCACAGGGATGGCAAATACAATGCAGCACCTTCCGGAAAAGCAGCCAGAGACCAGCCAGATACCCCAGAGCATCTCAGATGGCACGAAGCACCTGTGCTTGATAACTGAATCCCAGCCCTCAATCTTGCTCTTTTTCAGACAGAATGCAATTCAGACACAGTGTTTTATTTTAGACTGTTCTTCAAGCCTTGTCAATAGAGGAGCACAGGAGGCATCGGCCTGCGTGAAACCTGTGATTGCAAAGCTGATCCTTGTTCTTCTGACCAGACTCCACCGGGTATGGCCACATCCACTTCTCCCCTCTGAACACACCAAACTTCTGTTCCCATGAAGGCAAGGTTTGTTTCAAGTCACTGACTATTAGGAGAACACTGAATCATCTCCAACATTTCTGAGGATGCATAACATACAGCCTAGTGTTTCTTAGCTAATAAAGAAAAAAGAGTACTGTCAACATCAAAAGAGTATCATATATAATGTATATCATAAATAAATAAAAAGCATATTTTTGGTGATAGGTTCAGGACAGAAGATGAGTAAGGTTTTTCCTTGCCAAGGATCAAAAAGGTTTTATGTTATGTCAAATACTGTGCCTAAAAATTCCTGCCCATCTAATTAGGTTCAAGACCTTTTCAAGCATTACTCTGCAAAGCCATTACATTATTTTTTTACTATTTGCCAGCAAAGGGCCATGCACATACCTGCTGATGTTTCTCTGAATTTGTCACTTGTCTTCTTCTTCCGCCATTTCCAAGGTTTAAAGATTTTGCCAATGGTAGAGAGTTTGCCCTTTCTCTTGAAGGGGGGAGTTTGGGATCCTGGGGCTGGCCCATCCGAGTTAGCGATTGAAGCCTTATCCAATCCATCAACTGTATAAACAAGAAAATTAAAGGTAGCTGAAGGAAGGAGGACAGAAAAATTATACAGCATATAACAGCTAAACCGTTCCATTATCAGAATGCAGAAGGTTCTGGCTGGTCAATGTTTTTTCTGTTTCAGAATCCAGATAAGGACATTTTAATGCATTCTGTAGTGACAAGCCAGGCCTCATCTGTATTTCGTTTCAGTTCAATATCCCACATACAGAGGCTAGAACAGTCTACTCATAATGTATATCTGGCATGCATGTATGTTTTTGTAGTTATTAACTTCTACTAAAAAACTTTTTTCAGCATATGTTCATGAGACTTTTTCCCTGTGTTGAGAAAAGCTCAATAACTAGCTAAACATCATATAGAAAACAAAATCCCTACAATGTAAAAACAGAAACTATTTCTTTTGAATAAAACAAACCCATTTTTTCAACAAGCTCTAATGATAGCTGTTCTGGCAGTGGAATGGGCACACAGAAGTAGGTCAGTTTGATATTCCTAATAATCAGTCATTTACCATGGAGTCTGCCCTGGGTCAGGCTTCTTATCAACAAAACGTATTTAACAATAAGCTTTTGGACTGTAGCCAAAATAGAAAGAAGGATTAATTTTCCACAAAAATATATTGAATGATATCAAAGCCGGTATTTATCATCAATGGCTGTAACACTGAATTTTGTGAAACAAGTCAGGACTCATTCTACAACATGCAGTAGCTGTTAAAATAATTTTCCCAGATATTTCCCTGAGAAGCCTCTTATTATTTATTCCTATTTAAGAACTAAGCTATTTTAGAGCCTTCCAGTCCTGATCCTGCAAACACTTCAAATGTGCTTAACTTTATTCACATGAGTAGCTTCATTGAAGTCACTGAGATAACTTACGTACATAAAATTAATCACAGGCTTAAATGTTTGCAGCATAAGGGTTCTGTAATTACTTTCATTCATCTAAATATTCTAATTATAACCAGTTCAGAATGGAGTTGATACCACTGTCAACAGTAATAATGATAATCACAGATATTTAAATCAGAAAGTACTTTTCAAAAGAAGGAAATATCACTGTCCCCATTTTACAGATGGAAAATATGAGGCACAGAACAGTTAAGTGCTTAATTTTATGTTTGCAAAATGACTTCCTGAATCCTGGTTCTGTGTCCTAGCTGCTAAAAGATACAACTTCAGACACAAAACATCATGGTGCAATCTTATCACTCTGTTTCTCAGAAAAATGGCATTTGATGAGTGCTATATTTGTCCTAGACTTTAGATTGATCTGAGATGCTAAAAAAAAAATCTTTTCTGTGATAAAGCTGATGTAATGCAATCAGCATCCAAGAAACTTTATTCTCAATGTTTTGAAATAAACAACTGGCAAAAAAGATGCATTGCGTAATTTCACTGAAGTCTATGAAGTTAAAACCAGAGATAAACCTCTGTGCAAATGATAGCTTTTAAATCAATAAATCTGAGTGAATTATGCCATAAAATGTAATAAAATCTATACTCTCAGAGAGGTGGAACTGATAGCTTAAGAAAACTTTTCCTGGATAAATTACTGTTATTCAGATGCATCAGAATTTAAAGTTTTTATTTAAATATTTTCCTTGAGTACTTTGTGGTCTATAACAAGGAGAGAAGATGGCAGACAGACATTCAAATAGGCTTTAAATATAAAAAGCCAGGATATTTTAAAGACCAAGCTGTAATTATTCCTTGTGTAAAAAACACAGCTTCCTCACTTGTGAATCCTAGAAACTACAACAGGGTATCTTTAGGGAGGTTTAAGCTGAGGGTCACTTAAACAAATCAGCTGCTACCCTAAGGACTCTGAGAAGCCAGGTGAGAGGTGGGGATTAGAGATAACCAAAAAAGCCAGGAAGCAGCTTTGAAGAAAGGAGGGGCAGTAGAAGGGCCTCTGTAAGTGTCCCCTGTTTGGAAGTGGGTATTCAGTTTATGTGTAGGTCTACAGTCACTGCCTACAGAGTATAATTCTGTATCAAGCACATGAGTCTCTGCTGGAGACTGTGGATGGAAGGGAGAAGCACAATTACTTGAAGGGTAGTTACAAAGATAAGACAGCCAATTTTTTCTTGGCAGTATCAGATGATATAAGAGGGGGCAAGGACCACAGCTTGCGGCTACCGAGGTTAGACATAAGAAGCACATTTTCATTCTGTGCAGCACTGGCGCAGGCTGTGCAATCTACATCTCTGGATGTTTCCAAGACCCGGCCAGACAAACCAGGGCTGACCTGATCTAATGTTTGCAATAGTCCTGCTCCGAGTGAGAGTGGACTAAACAAACTCCTAAGGTCCTTGCCAAGCAACATTTCTGTGATGCTAAGAGATGCGAAAGACATCGTTGATCTGTTAAATCTGTGCTAGTAAACTCAAAGAATCAGAAGCGAAGTGCTGAAGAAAACAGATTAGAATCTTGTGGCCAAAGAGTTTTGTCCTGGGACAGAAGCCAACAACTATCTCACTGGCAGAGACAGCCCATGAGTTCATTAGAGCAAAAGGCTATCTCCTCCTTGGAGGCAGCAGGACAAAACCCACGTTCTTGTCTTCATTGGCTTAAAAAGACTGGGCATACTGATGTGAAGAGCCAGCATCCTGGTCATAGATAGCACAGTCTTTATAAACACTAGGAACATCAATCTTTTCAACTCTTTTTCAGTCATGGAGTCCAGTCACTGCTATTGCAGGCAACTGCTTTCACAAAAGCCTCACCTAAATTTAAGTGTTCTCCTATTCCTGCCAAAGGGCATGGAACAGGATTATGGTTCCCAGTGGCTCCCCACCGAGCAACATGGACCTCCGCCAGTCCCTGTGCTGACAATATTTCACTCTTATATAACGATATATATCCTAGTTAAAGAAATCTGTCTCTTCCAAATGAGCCAGCACATGAGAAATGGGACCAATTTAGTGGTGAGTAATACTGTTTACAAATAGAAGACTGCAACTTTGAAAAAGGATTCAACATCAACTCTTTCTGACAATAAAAGATTGAGTTTATTAATATAATGAGTTCTGTAAGTCCTATTAACTGGGAATTTACTGAATAACTGATCTTTCATTTGGAAAGCAACACAAATATGTATCTAAAAGGAAGGGATAAGCATGACCAAACCTCACGCATTGGTTTTAGAATGAATCTAAGATAAAGTAACATTTCTAGGAAAAAGGACTTATTTAAATTCAAAAGCATCATACAGTAGCACATTTTACCAATTAATAAATTGCCTAGAAAAAAAACAATTTCAATGGTGATGTTCCAGAGAGTTTATGGAAGGATCTTTTCAAAAGCTATTACTTCGCATCTTTGAAACACTCTGCAGGAAATTGGTGTTTAAGATTTAAACTCTTTGCTTTATAGGTCATGTATTATTTAAGAATAAAAGTGGGTATTTTTCACCTCAGAGAACTTATGTACCTTCTATTAATCTTTATAAGCATTACACATATTCACTGAGAAGAAAGGAAATTTCTTAGCTTTCCAAGATTAGAGGAGCTTGGTCACTTGTGTTATTCTTTAATTTGCACAGTGTCTTGAAGTCCCACCTTCTTCCCACTGTCTTCAAAAAGTCAATGAGTCATTCCATTGCCTTCAATAAACTTTATTACTAATTTTGACATTAGGACTTTTCACAATACAACCTGCATAGAATTATTTTGACATATTTCAGTCCTTTGTCCTAGCTGCAGATTTTGCATCTGAAGGATAAGAAGTGTCTGATTGTATTGAATACTGGAGAAAATGAAAGGCAGTTCGTTTTCATTTTAATTCAAATGAAGTTCATTTTAAATTTTTATTGTTAGTTAAGTAGACATATTTTAGTATGTGTATGGTATTTCACTGAACTTTCTTTATGGAATGTAGTAACAGTGCTGCAATGCCATTCTTGCTCTGGTTCTGGGGGACAAAAAATTGTGTTTGGCAACCATGGATAGGCTTTTCCAAAGCAAGTTTCCAAGATATGGCTGTTACAAAATGGGTCTTGAGAAACACAATAAAAAATAATAATATATATAAAAAAAAAAGGTTACCACTAGAAGTTTACATATTAGTATTCTAGCCTTGGTTCTTCAATGAGTTCTGCACTGATGTTCCCAGAACCCTCACCCTGAGCAACAAAGGGTGTGCCTAGATTAGTGTTTTGGCTTGCATCAGGACTTTCCTTCTGAATGAAACCTCCTGATTTTTCCTACTTGCTGGGCTTTGGTTTGTATTGTAAAGTAGTTTTGAAGTGCACAGATTAGATTATTTTAGGATGAAAGTAAACTGGGAGATGTGCTCCAGCAGTGCATCTTAGGTGCTCCAAATACTGATAAGGATTCACTCCAGGGTACCACAATAAAACTCTCAAAACACCAATAGTATGGATGTTGTGCCCTCAGCCATGAGTGTTTTGCTCTATACACTCATTCCTACCACACTGCAACACCTGCTAACGTAGACATATCCTGGATACACTAAGACAATGCACTGGTACTAGTATTGCTCCATCTCAAGTAATTAGCAAGATTTTGACCCTTCAGTACTGCTTGATGCATCTATATCTGTCCATTTTTCTTAGTAACTTTTAAATCAGTATCACCAGGGACTGATTAATCTAGGTAGCAGAAGATGCAAGGGAAGTAAGTCATAAACATCATCATCCTCTGAATATATTAACCAAAGTGCACCACACTGACATCATCTCAAGCATTTTATCAAGATCTCCAAGAGGCCAGGTTGTAAAAGACCAACTACAATGTTAACTGAAACACTGCAGAGCCAAATCATGCTGGCAAAGATCACAAGCTAGATGCAGGAGACAAAAAGGATAGACCCTTTGCTGCTAGCAAAGATTAGATCTGTTTATGGATGACCCTTGCTTTCCTATAAATGACCAAAGATAGAAATGCCTGAACACATCTGATATTGGAAAGGCTACTTGCAGTAAGTGACTCTCATGTCTGTAGCTGCCTAGGAGACACTTTTCTGCTGCGAATGGTCTCCAGAGATGTTGTGCAGCTGCAGCAGGAGTGTGAATTCCTTACAGTTTTTCCATAGCATGGTACATTTCAGCACTGAGATGTTTATGTCAGCGCTGAAATACCCAAATGCCTTCTTTAGGTGTCCCCCTAAAACTAACTTTACAAAAGCAAAATACAACAAAAATAATCTATCAAAGCATTTCAAGCAAGTCTAATATAAATTCCATTGAAATAAACAGCTGTGATTCTACTGGTTCCAAGCCTTTTGATCTGGAATGCAGTGAGACCATTTTTAAAGGTTTGAAGATAACTTATGAACAGAAAGACAGCTATATTTATGCAATAAATTGCTCTGCACTTTTACTTCTGAACTCTCTACTTCTCTCAGTGAAAAAAGTAAGTCAATAGTAAACTAACCTAACTTCACTATTGAATACTGGGAGTAATACAGATATATGTAAAAAAACCCACAATGTCCTTACACTATTTTTTTCTAGTAGAACCATAATTTAATAGTTATGAGATCACAATTCCTTGCTTGTAGTTTATTATTAGTAATTTGAGTTACTGATGATTTAAAAAAAACATGTAAAGTCTGAGTAATTAAGTAGCTAGCTACAGTATGAGTATACTCAATAGATTTTTCTACAGAAGAAAAATCATTTACTGAACCTCAATAGTTTTAAGATTCTTTCCCATTTTAGTCTGCATTTAGTCTGTGTTCACATTTAGTCACAGTGAAAAAGAGTTTACAGGACTAGATAGACTTTGGTGTAATGTAATATGGAATGCCTTGTATAAATTGCTATTTTTAACAATTTTCTCTTCACCACCTTAAGTAGTGATTTTAGATTAATTTGAATGAAGCTTTGAGTTGTGTGACTAACAACGATGTATGATATGAAAAAGGTGAATCATTTTAACTCAGTCTTACAAAGACTATTACTTTTCCATGCTAAAAACAAATATACTGGAATCAATGCTAATAAGTAGAGATTGTAATTTTAATGTATAATGTAGCTTAATTAGCAAGCTTCTTGGTAATATTTCCAGATAATATATCACAATGTATCTGATTACAATTCCATTGGTACTGGCCTAGCAGAGCATATTTCAAAAGTTCCTTAATTCTGTTTCTACTTACAATACTGACTCACTACCTAACCCTGAAAAGCTATACAGCATGCACACCTCAGTTTCTATTTAACAAACAGAATAGTACTGAGAGACAAAAACATTTTTGTGAAGTTTAATTATTTTACTCTTTTCACAAAGATTCTTGGCATCCTGGAGCAAAAGCATTTAGGACTACATCCAACTAAAAGAAATAAGGCAGAATCTAGGTGCGTCAAAAATTGTCCTATTGGGTCAAACTCTGATCAGACGCTCCCTCACTCTGAAGGTGCAGGTGCTGTACTTCATGATATTAAATCTGAATGCCTGAAATCTCTGTTTCTCTGTGTGTAAAATATAGAGTGATGATGCCAGCCTAAGAAGTTTCTTCTCCCCACCTTTCTTCCATCTACTCATTCCTGACCTCCCCAAAATATGCTGTTTCTTCAGTTGTAAAAATACATTCATTGGGCTTCATTGCAAGTAGATCACTGAATGATCCAGACTGAAAACACCTCCCCTTTTCCACCCTCTTTCCTTTTTTAAGAGGTTATTTCTAATCTAGGTCATTTGAGTGATTTCCTTTTCAGCACAATGCTACAAACACTGGGTGAGGGGCAAACTGTGGCATGGACTGGAAACAGGTGATTGGGCCGAGCCTGAATCAGCTTCAGAGCCATGGCCAGAGTACCATGAAATTGTAGCCACAAACTTGACAACGCTTAACAGCCTAGCACTTACCATGCGCCCAAACCTGAATGAATCCACAAAACACACATGTGTTTGCCTTGTGTTTGCAGGGTAGGTGGAAGACTTGGGTTCCTTCTCCTTCCCTACCTCAGCCTGTTAAAACCTACTCTCCCCCCCTACTCCAAGCAGACTCCCCTAACCAGGAGTGGGAGCAATGGCCCTGTGCAGAAAGCTGGTCGGAGGCCATTCTGGCCAGCGCAAGAGAGAGAACACCAGGAGGAATGTGAGGCTGTACTTAAATTCATTCACTTAAAAAGCTACAGGAATCCACGTGCACATGAGTGATGTGATGAGTATGGACCTCCTACAAGAAAAATAGTCGCTGTACTTTTAACTAGAATGGACAGTATCACTTGAATCTGTCTGATACTAAAAAAAGTATTACAGGATCACAATGCTACTAAACCTCTTGAATGAGTAGCCAGAAGGGTTTTTTTCTTTTCTGTCTCTCTCTCTGTCTCTCTCTTCAGCATTACTCTCCACAGCTGATCTAGTCTTGCTGGAGCAGGGGATATACCTTTAAGAGATTCTTCCTCACATTGGGGCTGTAAGTACACGATGGCATTAGCAGCATTACAAATTCTCTTCTCCCCGCCCCCTCCTTGGGTGTTGGACCTTCCTTCATGTTGCAATCCCTTCTCTCAGCCACTTGCTCCTCCAAGACTGTCACTGACCCACCTGCATTGCAATTTTGTTCTAGATCTTTTCTAAGAAAAGCAAGGAATGCAGGAGCCTGCAGAAGAAAGTCTGTCTCTAGCCTCTCCTCCTCCCCACTGCTGGGAAGACAGGACCAAGCAGGAAAAGGCACAACAGCACAGGCAGGAGATGCAGTTGGAGGCAGTATGAAGCACAAAATTAAGTGCTCCACTGATACTGAGGTACCACAGCAGTACCAGTACCCAACACTTTTGCTAGCATTGGATATCTCATGCATTAGATTGCAGTATTACCCATGGCAACACTACATCACCCATTACTCATTGTTTGTGAGAATAACCTTTTTGTTGTAACACAGGTGACTCAAAGTATTGCTCTATCTAATCATAAGTGGATTGCAAAATGCAACAGAAGATGCAAGGGCTTCAATTCAAAGTTATTTTATGGGTGGATTTAGGTCTGAATGATTTCCTATTAACTATCAGTTAGCTAGTTGAGTTGTTTTTTTCTTCCTCTCACTGTACCCACTGGCCCTGCAGGGATGTACTGCAAAAGACATCCTGGTTTATTGAGACCTCAAATCCTCTTCTGACAGTGTTATCATTTTTTACACAGACTTGCCAAAGGGTACCAGAGTTTGAAGGCCTTTATGCGAGCAAAATCAGCATATTTATGCAGTTGCATATTATCCCAAATCAGTGACAAGAACAATAACCCATAGACTTGCTATAGAGTATGGTAAGCTGCTTATTTCTGGAGCTTACTGGGGGAAAAAATATATATTTTATCAACACACTGAATGGTAAAATGTTTGACCTGGTCTTTAAAAACAGAAGTCATTCTGACACTATCAATGTCATCTTCAATAAATCTCTCAAATTCTATAACGTTATTATCAATTTTTCCTGACCAAAACCAAATGGAAAGACAGGTCTTTTTTCTTTCTTTTTGTTTTCTACTTGGAAGGGAAAATGCAACTAATCCCCAGTGGATAAACTGACAAATGGGAGAGCTATAATCTACTTCAGAGCAGCACAATGAATTGGCATCCAAATGCTTTTGCCTTGCCATACATCTGGAGTTTAACTTTGGGGAAACTCTGTCATGAGCTAATTGACTTGATTGTGTTTTAATTAAATGAAAGGAAAAAGCTGAAGTTCGAATGTGGGCGGCTGCATGGTAGTTTCCATATGGAGCTGCCAATATTGCAAAATGTTAATTGGACCTCCTGCTGGCGATGAGCTAAGCAGGGTGGGTAGTGGCTACTTCAGATGGATTCTGACTGCTGCCTTAAAACAGCCAAAGTGGGTAGTGGGTGGATCCTCCTGGGATAATCACAGCAGGAATGGATATGACTTGCCTGAATATCTCCAGGTTTTTACAAGCATAAGTACACAAACACTGTTTGGGTTGTCAGTGTCACACAAGATCTGCAGCGCCAAAGCTCAGAAAAGGCTTTGAGGCTGGACCATGTAACTCCCATCACACTAAAAGGAAAACGTAACCTCACTGCAGAAAGTCAAAAACAGCAGGAGGTGGAAAATTCAGCTTTAGTACATCTGTAGACAAAAGGCCCTATTCTACCCCTTTAAGGAGCCCCTGCCTAGCTCCGCAAAAAGTGCAAGTGCTGCACAGGTACTTATGAAGGAAGGGAGGGAGCTCTATGCTCCCCTGAAGGCAATAGCATGGGTGTCTGGGGCTCCAACTTCTGAGTCTTACACTGCAGAAAAGAAGCAAAGCTGAGTAAGGCATACTGTACACTCCACATGGCTCTCTTTTCCCCTCCAGCCAGCACTGTGCTAAACATGCATATGCACTTCTAAATCCTTTGAGAAACAAAATGTTAGTGTGGAAGCCACATGACTCAGAGGGATGCCCTGCCACAATGTTCTCTTATCTTCTTTTATAGTGCACAGAAGAGGAACGTGAGCAGAGTCACATTTTAGATTTGTTCAAGCAATGGGACTGTCTCCCACATGCATTTATTCCTGTTCTCTTTCCTCTGTACACCTGGGATTAATTTGCTTAGCATCTGCAAGAGCTTGTACAGCTATCTGTCTATCTAGCTGTAACTAGGAACCCTCCTTCCCCCAAGCGGCTGGTCCCCAGCAAGCAAGGAAGGGACTTAAGTCTTGGCTTCCTGCTACGTGGCATAGGAAACAGTAAATAGGACAGCGTTAATGTGAGGCTGCTTCCATTTCTTGTTCGGCAGAATTCCTGTGTAAATTATACAAGGGTAAAGCACAAAGGACCTCTTTGCTTTAGAGTTACCTTAAGCACTGACTTCCCCCCCCCCCTTCTTTTTTGGTCACAATAACCATATTAACTCAGTGTTCTTGGTTGTTTTGTCAGGTTACAGGCTATCACATTAGTTACCATAATTTGTCTCTTGCTAATGCAACCTAAATACAGATAATGCACTCTTAATGTGCAACCTGTTGAGTTTCTTCACAGTATAGTTTTCACTCCCATTGGGTTAATTCTACAGTAAAATCCAAACTTACGACTGTAGGGCGCTGTGCAGGGATACCTGAAATACTGCAGGTACCAGAAGGCAATAAGCAGGGCCACCTAGCCTGACTAAATTACCCTTCTCATACAGTAACCTGGGCAGAGTTCTTGGCTACTACATCTAGGTAGCAGCAGGGTTTCTACAGGGCATTGAGCAAAGCAGTTATATCTCTGCAATCACCACCTTTCTTCTCACCCATTTCTTGTGTCAAAACTTAAAGATCAAATAAAAATAAGGACCTCAGGACCAGACTTTGTTTGCAATATGCCCCCACACATACCTTTGCAAATTATTTATTTACATGTTCTAATAAAGACCACATGATGCCAAAATGTATGTACAACACTTACTCCCTCTTCAACCAAATGTTTAACTTTCATTCTTTTCGCTTCCTATGAAAGGAATAAGCAAATGCTTAGCACTCCCTTTAATAAATGTTTGAAAGTGATCTGGCTGAAAACACTCTTGGTATCTGCTCTCTGGCTGGAACTCAGCTGGCTCAGACCAGAAGAAAAGCGAACATAGGTTGAATGCAGGTTGTTTATTTCTCTCTCCTCCCCCCCAAAAGTTGAGTTAAAAGAAGCAAATGGCAAATTTCCAGATACTAAAGTTTTCCAGATATATGAAACATCAGGGTAGGTCAAATTCTGGATCCAAGACACTTCTTCATAATAACAGACAAAAAAATCCAGGCACCAAATTGAAGATGTGGGAGGAGAAACATGAAAAAAATTACAGTGTACATGAAATAACAACCAAGCCAAGCTGAGGGCTGAAAACTAGTTTCTTGTGTCAGAATATCAATGGATAAATCCCCTTGAAGTACAATGGTATAGATTTCTATTTATAGTTAAAAAAAAGTTTTTGGAGAATTTTGTAATTCAACCTAAAAATAAACTGCGCTTACTCATCTTATTAAATTCTGTAATGATAATTTTAAAATACCACATTTGGAAACTAGAACTGCAGAACGAGAAATATTTCCTACAGTCCTAATACAGGGGAGAAAACTAGCTATAACACATTTACTACAAATATTTTTAGCAACAGGCAAGTGGTAAATCTTCCAAGGAGGCACTGGCTAAGGGGTGAAAGTAGCTTGAAGTGAGTACACAGCCCCTTTCCTGTGTGGTAACAAAAGGAATTAAACATTTTTGCAATAATTAATACATTTGTAATACCAATGCAGAGATAAGCGTGGAGCAAGTGTGTCATGTGGAAGCCTTTGGCCCTATTCCCATTTCTCCAGCTAGTTATAAACTTACCAAAGCAGACTAGAAGCCCTTTGCAAGGTCTGTCCTAGCAGCAGCTATCACTAAAGAAAGGGAAGAGAGGGGAAGGACAAGACCTGTATGTTCCTTGGTCTTGGCTTGTCCTGACAAGAGAGGACACGTAATAGGAATACTATGTAGTGTGCCATACAAGAACTTCCTATCCCCAGACTTCCCAGAAACTTGACGAGTACAGTAAGCAGAAATTTGTTAAAAGAAAAAAAGGCAAATGCAAGCCTTTTAGTCCAGTGCAAATTCTGCTGAGCATTCCTTGTACTGTCAAACTACTAAATCCTATGTAGTTTTAGATGCTTAACTAAGACTCCTCTGAGGAGTCTGTTTGCCTTCAGAGCGTGAATCAGCACATCTTCAGATGACCTTAGCTACTCATTATTAGAGTTGAGTCAAAAACCTAACAAAACAGTCAAAGCATAGCCAAAATTACCCTCAGCAACTTACAGATTTCTTCTAGCTTCACTCTTCTAGATACATAAGCAAACACAAGCTTGCAGCTGCTTCAGATCTGGCTGGCTGGTTCACCTGGAGCTTAATATAAGAGTCCGAGTGTGGATTTCAGTTTGCTAATAACTCAACTGCCCTGCAGTACAGGCTAAATGACTCAACTGCCGATGCCTTCCCAAAGCCTTTTCGCCATTGTCTCTGTGCAGCTGGAAGGACAGAGACATCCTCTCACAGATCACTGCTGAAGGACCGCATTGGTTATACAGTGCCCAGACATATGGCATGGGTCTCCAGAAGTCTCATACACTGTCAGTGGAGACAGTATTTAGATATGATGCACACGCAAGCAGTTATTTGTCTCGACCTGTTTTCACATCACAGTGGAAATATCAGCTGAACAGACAACCATATCGGTGACTGTTTGTGAGGCTGCACTTTGAGCCAGATTTTTCTACTGAGCCAGAAGAAAAATAACCTTTTGTATAGGCTTTCAAAGCCTATACAGTTCCCTACTACATCATAGGAGGGTCAGGTAAATAGTTTGGCTGACGAAAGGGAGTTGGATGGTGTGCCACAGGAAGGGACGGGAGACAACACAGGAAGCTAGTTTGGGAAGAGATCGAAGACTTCTATTATGAAACTACAGCCCGAGTTCACTGTCAGTGGAACTATGCTCTCACATGAGTGTGTGAGAAGCTAAAGAATAGTTCCTTACAGAAACATCCCCTGCCCCATTCACCAAATCAAACACTGAAGGGATGATCGCCTTAAGTGTTAACATTGTTAACTATTTTCTTTCTTCAATAAGAAGGCAGCTGGGGAAGGTAGTTGCACATTCCTTCTCTCCCACCCATCCCATCCCAATTCATTGCTGACTACCCAACATCCTTGCTAGACAGAACACTGTATAAACAGTACATGTGTGCTTTTCCCTTTATTGTACATCTTGAACCAAATCTTTCACAAACATGTCTATAAATCTGACAGCAGGTTTGGTTTTGTGGGCACAGAATAAAATAGAGCCCCTCCCCACATCCCCTCATGCTTACCTACTATAACAAGGAGCTCTAGATCTACAAATAACAGAACATTTGCATAAAAAAAAAAGCCTTAAGAGCAATTTGATCTGTCATGTAATTAAATCCCCTGTACAGGATAGCCTGGAGTTTGCTGTGCTGCCTTTCAAAAGCGACATTTTCTTTCACACTGGCACTACTTCACCACCTATTTTCTAGTACAGGAAATGACATATTGCACTTGTTCAAATGCGCATAAGTCAAACCTGAAGCAAATAGTTTCTTTTTGTGACCCAGCTGACCTCGGAACCCCATAGAGGAGGTCAAGGACACTTAAATCCAACTAGCACATTTCTGAGTGTTGTTGTCCTTGCAAATGTTTATGTAGGCTATTAGCTCTGCAGTCTTTGAAGAGAAAACTGTGTTTATTTTAAGTTTAGTTTTTTAGCTGCCTTTAAAACGTTTGCCTTTGTTGCTAGATACCAGCTTGGATAAACAGTAATAATAAAAATCCAACATGTTCAGAAGAAACTGTTAATGATTAAATGCAGCTCCTCTCAGTCAAAATGCCAGTTTGTCAATTCTAAAGCCACAGCTCATATTCTTCTGTACATGTAATAACAGCATTCTGAATAAAGCTAAAGTTATCTTATTTGCTACGAGGAAATGGGAGTCACCAAGTTGCAGCTGACTTTTATTCAGCATCATGTTTCATTACTCTCATCAACCCTAGCTGCATAGCAAACAGCTGTTTTATTCACTGTATCTGGTTCTTCATTAGGGCCAGGGTGGGGGAAATCAGACACAAGCTGACATATTTGTCAGCCCAGCTGCTCTTCCTTTACCAATTTAAACTCTGATGCTCAGGAGCATGTTCATGTAAAAGGACAGGTCCATACACAGTTGTGAGATGATTCAGTTATACTTAAAAACAGCATATTCCCTTTCCTACACAATCAAGAAATAGCAAGCTGGTGGCACCAGGAATCACTAGAGCAAAACGCCCAGTGGAATTATAGTATAAACTTTATGTAGATTTGAAGATTGTATTCATATACATTTTAAACTTTAATTTTTCTATGGAATCAGTGCTTAAGGAAGTGAGGCACTGATAATCAAAAAAACCACCTTTGGCTGGAACAGACTGCAAATGAGAAAATTGCTCTCATTCAATGCACCTCAGCTTGTGTCAGCAGAGCGGCTTGCAGTTAACACGCTCCTGGGTCAAGACACTAACGGAGGTGCAGCTGGAAATCAAAATCCAATCTCTTCTTAGGAGAATCAGCAAAGTTCTCCAAAAGCACTGGTAACTAAACTGAGATTTTAAAAATACATCTTTCAAAAGAACCTGATGAATCTACAGCTCCTTCCTCTCTGTAAAGCAACTATACAAAGCTCTGTTTGCCTTGCACAGAATTTTCTGTCCTTCTCTTAGGGCCAGGAGCCAGCCCAGTCCTAACCTAAGTATCAAGCACTTCTGGGAGAAGAAAAGGATAAAGAAAAAAGAAACACATGGAGAGCAGACACTAATTCCAGGAGGACAACCAGTTAAGTAAAAGGGAAAGGTATAATGGTCAGGGGCTCAAACCTGGTTTGCAAGGGCACAGGAAGGGGACATGAAGCAGAATATCACCAGCAGCACCCATCGCTCCCAGAAGCGGCCCTGCGAGCTGGCCCAGGCTGCTGCACTTGGAGAGGCAAGTAGAGGAGGGAGTAAAAACAAGCCCTGCCATCATGGGCACCCCTTCAGTTTCTACTCCTGGTGGTCAGCTTGGGCAGGGACCAGGCTGACCAGAGCATCCTGTGACTTGGTGAGACCTTGGATGGAGAGAAGCCTTACTACTGTCAAAGAAGGTAAAATACACTCAAGCTTTTCCAGCAGAGTTTTCCATTTTCCCATATGAGAAAGCAACTATTTTGTAAAATTGTCATACACATGGCAATACATAATTGATATATTCATTTCCCCACTTTGTTCCGTGCTGTATTTCAGATTCTGGCTTGTCCTCTGCTCTCTCTCAATTGTGAATGATTTGTGCTATCACAGTGTACAAGAGGGCTACTCATAGATTAGGACCTCATAGTGGCAGGAGCTATAAAAACACAAAACAAAGACCATTCCTGTACCAAATCTAAAAATAAAATGAGAGAACAGCTTGAACAACAGATTTCTGATTTTTCATTGCCACCTGCTCAGCTGTTGCATTTTTAAGACAATATAAATATCCAGAAGTCCATATGATTTTGTTTACATCATGTCCTTTTCTAACACCTCTCTCATTCAGGCATTGAGCAATCATAAAATATATTTTTGCAACCTTAGGCTAAAATAAAATGTCATTTTGAACTCCTGTGCACCAGTTTGAAGTTAATTGTTTTAGCTGGAGGAGTATGTCTTGAGACCAAAAGTAACTACCCACAGAAGAAATGTAAGACTCCATCTTCCCTTTACCAATGCATTTCAGTGCAATACTGCCATAGCATACTTAGCTTCAGTGCACATCATTAGTAAGGGTTTCAAACAGTACCAGTAGTGATGCTTGTTTGTCTAATGTGGAGGAACTGAGACCACCCAGATACTTTGGCATATAACACTGTACTGCCACTGCTAACACTTTTTCTTGTCATTTTCATACAGAATGAAACTCAGTTAGAAGTTAGCAGTCATTATGTTCCAGTGAGAATTTATAATCTTCCAGTTACCCAATGAGATGTACTGAAGCTTGTCCTAAATCAGATAAATATATTTATATAGAGTTTTGTACAAACTAAATCAGCTTCAAGAATAATTTAGTCTATTTCTAGCCAGCTAATGCTGCCAAATGTCACTCCCACTGTATGGGATGACAAACCTCACTGTACTTCATCGGTTCTTAAAGACTCTCTTTAAACCCTAAATATTTCAGCATTCATTTTAAAAGGTTTTTTTTTTTTTTTTAATTAGTTGTGACTCCAGAGGTAAGCCTGGCTATAAGACCCTTAAGTAATTGCAAGCCAGAACACAAATGAAAACACCAAAATGGTTTATTTTAAAAATTGAATGACTGAATACATTCTAATAATTTTTTAGGACTTCACAAATTCTGTGACTGCTTGAATTCTGTGGTACCTTTGTCAAAAAGACTAGAATAGTGGACACTACAAGCAATATATAAATCAACCTAGAAATAGATATGAAGATTAATAATTCAACCTCAACATCATTCACTGTGGGTTTTTTTGTTGATGTTAAAAATCAAACTCAAAGCTGTCCTAACACTTAAAGATTTCAGTGTATTGCAGTTTACTGATTTGGAAAAAAACAGCGTGCCACTGTAAAAGTAAAGAAGCTGGGTGTTTTGATAGTTGGCTTGGAGACAGCTGAAGTTTTTGAGTATGTAGGAAGTGCAGCAGATATTATCAGATATTTCTAAAAAAGTTATCTGCAGAGAAGACTCAGTCCCTCTGCAATGAACAGGGACACTTCCTTTCCTTCCAACTAGTTGCTTAAGGCTGTCTGCAGGCTTAGGAGGAAAATACTATGTTAAAGAATGACCCATTCGTATTTGAAGTGTAACGCACTTAATGTTGAATTAAACAACGGTAACATTTTAAGAGTTTAACATAGGAATTCAGACACAATTTTATGCCAAAGGTGGCAACAGGGTTAGGTAGTTTAAAATACATATATAAAAAGGCCAAGGACAAAGTTTGAATTCTTCTTCTTTATGAGCCTTGTAACCAAGTTGATGTAGATTAACAGAGCACAAAAGCTGTGTTTAAAAGTGCCTTAATAAGGATTTAATAAAAAAGAAGGTGCAAAAAGCCAGAATGTCACTGGAAGGTCCTGAAACTTGTTAGCAACTCAAAACAGCACTGGAAGTCAAAATTGTCCCCAGTAAAATACATACAGCATCATGGTTTAGCAAATTCATCTTTGGCTTTATTTAAGCTCCGTGAAGTTTTCTTTTTTAAACTACTAGCAAATGTTTTCCTAGAGAGGGAACATTATGTGATAGAGTACATGTCTGTTTCCAGAGGTCCCTGGGAAAGTGAGCCATCACTTAGAAAAGCCCAGAGGAATACTTCAAAAATTCCTGTTTGCAGTTTTTGATTATCTTGACTGTTTTACATATGAGATGATGATGAGTGTACGAAACTGATTTAGCACACATATTAGGAACAAAGAGAAAGACTTATCTGTTCATGTAATAAGTGACTAAATAAAGACAGATTCTTCCACAAAGAAATGAGCAAACACTGACTTTCCATTCATGGTGTTTCCAGTGGGGTCTTTTCCCCGGGATTTCCCCAGACACACAGGGAAGCGCCCGAGCAGCCTGCCCCGGAGCCAGGACTTGCCGGTGGTCCCACGGTCTCTGCTCAGGAGCAGGGCAGCACTGCGAAGCTCCCTGGGAAGCACAGCGCCACTCACCAACACCCTACACAGCTGTGCAAAGCAACTTACACAAATTAAATCCCCATCAAATTTCTGCTTGGAAACATGCAGCTCAGAAGAGGAGCAGGATATAAAGACTGGCTGTTCCCCTCCTGTGCCCTAGTCCTCCTTTTTCTCCCTCAAAACAGCATCAGCATCATTGCCGGGAGCTAGGGAGAGTAAACAAACCAGAGAGCCCCTGGATGACTATGATCGTGCCCTTCCTCTCGTGGGAGCAGAAGGAGCACTGCAGCTCTGGGCTAGCAAAAAGAACTGGAATTTAGTCCCATTTTCCTTTCGCAAGGTACAATGTCTTTTCAGTCAACTTCCAAGTGCTGCTCTTATGTTGTTTGAAGGCCATTCAGCTCCACACTTCACAGCCTGCTGAAGGAGCAGGGCAGAGGGCCCTCCAGTAATCAACTGCAATTTAACTCCCTCTGAACAGGCATCAGGAAAAAGTGTTCCGAGAAATTCTCTTTGACATGTTGAACAAAGCTGACGCTTAACTTAATCTCCAGCTACACACACTTTGTATAAAAGCAGGTTTGAAGGAAAAGAGGCTAATAATTATTTTTTAAAGGAGCACTTTCAAGCAGCTTACAAACAAATGACTGCAACTTTCCTGAGCTTAGGGGAGTGGTTCTGACATTTTGGAAGTGAAAAGAGGTGATAAAGGGTTCAATCACTTTGCTTGGCTTGAAAAAGGTTTATAATTTCTTCTAACCTCCCTCCCATTCTTACAGTCAAGTTCTCAACACACATAATCAACATTTTTAAAGTCTGTGCTCACTTTGCACTTTGTTTCATTACACCCTATCTGGTTGGTAAGCTCCAAGGGTGGGTGGCAATTTTCACTGCAGGAGACACCCAAAAAGAGACCAGTGGATCACATTGCACAGCTCTGTCACTGTGCATACATTACCCACACAGGCCTTTTCAAGTGGTATCCTGGGGAATAGGCACTTTATAGACTGATGGCAACATGATGCAATAATCCTTTTTTTCCTTCTTTAAACATAGAAGGTACAAAAAGACATCATTAGCTAATTATAGTGAACCTTTCAAAAGCAGTACTTCAATGAGTTAAGACATTTCAGGGAAAATCTGAAACTAATCAAAACAGACAGAAGCTACAAGTAAAGATTTCTGTATTTTTCTTTTGCTGGAGATATTTCTGTTTTTTAATACAGGTGTATAACACAAGCAATGTAACTAAGCACAACAGTACAAATTAATGATGGCTTTCTAGCTGTTTTTCTGCCTGAATCAACTTTCACTCAATATTTTCTTGTTCTAGAAGGAATAAAATCAAATTAAAACCAATAGTTAACTGAGTTTGCTTTTTTTTTTTTTTAAGCCCTTTATGAGATCAGGAATAATATGCTAAACTTGAACAGCAGAGGTATGTATGATGTAACAAAGTTTTTTTGGCAAATCCTATGACACTTCATGCTTTTATGAATAGCAAGCTTCTGGGAGCTGGTTCTTTGTTTAAGAATCCTCACTTCCATTTAAAAATAAACCCACACTTTTCTCTCATGTTTGTGAAAGGCAGCTGGAAAAAGCAACTCCTAGGTGTTTAAAAAGCAGAAAAAAACCCAGAAGATCTGCAGACCTAATCATTTTTGAAGTATCATGGTCTAAGGAGCTTGATCCACAGTTTTTGAATGCATAGTGTAGGCAGTAGTATGGGGACAGTTCCAAGACCATGCCAGAACTCACAGTAACTACCAGTGACCATATTAACAGGGCTATATGTCACCATGGTATCTTAAAGGCTGGCATGTAAGTATCTGAGAGCACTAATAGCTGCCAGCATATTGGTGTTCCAGTATCAAACAAATTGGACCTCATGACCACGTAGATGATCTGTGCAGGTACAGAGGACTCTACATTCCATATGTTAGAGACCCTTGAGCATGTGCCTACAGGTGCCCCGGGCCTCAAAGATCCTTAAGACATATCCAATATGAGATCACAGGTGTCAGTATAGACCAGGCTCCAGCAACACAGTTCTCCTGGGCTAAGACAAATCTTCATTAAATTATGTCATCTTTACTGACTGAATCACAAGCCAGGCTTAGAAAGGCAAGCCTGGCCCATCACCCAGCCTCCATCAGTACCAGTCTGCAGCTCAAGCCCACCAAAACCGAAAGCACATCTCTGGCAACAGACATCTGCCCCATCACATAGCCACTCGCTTTGCTGGTCCACCGAGCTCCTCTGATCTGAACTGTGCACACTGAAAGAGTCTTGCATGGTGAGCTTTTCTGGAGAGAAACCTCTTTTCCATTATAGGCTCCAAGCAGCACTATACACAATGCTCAGCCAACCAAAATCAGTTACTAATTACACTGGAACACTTAGATATAACCCTTTAAGCTACCGCCAACACAAGACACTTTCATACCATCATCTAACCACAGGTGCCTAGCCCATGCCCGGACTCCCAGGCAGCCCAGGAAGTCACACAGATCCCTCCACACTGGGAATTAGCACAGGGGCTAAAAGAAGGTGCCCCAATTGCCCCATATAAAAACCTACTGAAGTGTAGGCTCCACTGATTGCACTGGGATCCCAGGAAAATGGGATCCTAATTCAGGCATTCTAAGTAGATGTGAAAGTAAATGATGTCGGTATCCACCTTAGAACCAAACTGAGTCTTCAACTACCTGGTATTCAACTAGTCAAATTTCAAAATATAAAAGGAAAATATTTCAGTAAGTTCACGGGAATTTTTGCTTCCTTTTTTGATCAACAGGAGACCTCCTTTAAAACCTGTACTTAAGGCAGATCTGAAGAATAACAGAGGAAATATGTTTAAAAAAAAAATCCACACACCTTGCCAGTCCCTTTTTCTGATCCAGCTTTATGCTTCTCTGACTTTACTGAAATCCATAGGCGAAACTTCTCTTAATCTCTGTAGCAGCAGTAGCTCTGAAGGGGAGGAAAAAACTTGAAACGGAGTCCTATCACACTGAAGCTCCCAATCCAAACAGCTTCCTTCCTAGTCGGCTCCATTACAAACACCAGCTTCCTGCTCTGATCAGCACATATGCTAATTTTAAACTTCTGTCTTTTAACTGACTTCAAAATCAAAACTTTGAATGGAGTTTTAATTATCTTGCATTCTAATACATTGTCTAATTTATCTTAAAGCTAAACTCTCCCCCCCAAAAAAATATTACTACAGTACTTATAAAAATTTCCTTAGCACTCAGAGGAAGATAAAGGACTATGTCTAATTTACTCATGTATTAGCAATACCGCAACTTATTACTAATATTCCACATTTTTAAGTGGATCAATGCTGACGTAGGGGCAGGAGGAATGACACATGTCAATAGTCATGAATCACTCTGCGAAGGCCCAGGGAACAAATCCGAGTCTGCTGCTCACGGGCAACAGGAACAACTGTGCAGCTTCCTTTCCCCATCTGCGGCAGCACCATGAACAGCCTGCCAGTTTCCTGGGGAGGCAGGGGAGCACAGAGCAACAGAAATATAGCAAGACACAATTTGTATTTTATAAGTGCAGATAAACACTTCTGCTTACCATCACTATGCTGGAGTTCATGGCTCTATATACTGGCTTTTGCCTCCAAGAAATATTTTCACAAACCCACCTATTTCATGACCAAAAGAAGACAGAGCTTAAATCTAAAGAGCTAAATATGCAGTGGCTGAATAATGCCTTTTATGTGCTTCATTCAAGCTGGTGAACAGAATGTAATCAGAATTTTATGTCAAGTCAAAGTACTTTTTGAGAGTGTATTCAGACGTAATTTTTATAGGCACAGAATTACCTCCTAGTAGGAACAAATGAGTAATCTGTGAAAATGCTGGAAGGACAACAAAAACTGCTGTACTTTTTGGGGCAAGGAAAATTCTCAGTTTCATTTCAGGTCAAATTTAACATTCATTTTAATATGGCTGGTTTCCGTTTCAGACTATTATAGCAACAATAGAGGAAATTGAGAGCTGTATCCACAAAACTGAAGGAACCCATTTACCTTTTATGCCACAGTTTATGACACCTACCCAGAATGTGGGAGACTCAGAGCAAATCCCTGCTATTTAGGGGGCTCTTAACCTAGTCCAACCCTAAACCATTCTACTATAAGGTTATTCTGGGGAACGCTGTTCAGTCTGTCATCCTCTCTAACGTCCACCAACTTCACATATCTGTTTTCCAACTGCAAACAGATCTTGATGTTTAAAACCCGTTATTGCTACCAGAGCTCTGGATTTTCTATTTTAACTGACATGGACAGGAAATATTTTGAAAAATGTCACAATTTGCTTGAAAACTGCACAAATTTACAGAAAGATTTTATGAAAAAAGGGATCTCACCTAAAGGCATGATCTCTGATCTGAAAAACGTTTGCAGATATGCACAACTGTACACTTATGTGCATCTCTGTAGGATTACAGCCACAATTCTTGGGTTAGAAAGTTCCTGTCAATATGTTAGAAAAAAAACATATTAATACTATTCCAATAATAGTTGTGTTGAGACATACTTACGATTGGTTTTCTCACATAACTTCATAGCAAGCTGCTGGACTAAAGGGGGCTATTGGAAGTCTTTGTAGGAGACTTTTTTACTTTGCTTCTGTCTTCCTGAAGGGTCAGTTGGTGCACTGCCTGCAGCAAGTTACCCAAACTTCCCTCCCTTCTGTCTCACCCTAATCACATTCCTCCTACACCCCACCCCCCAAAAGAACGACATTTTCGGGTTTGTCTCAAAAACACAAGGAACCCTTGCTGCTGGCCCACTTATAAAAACAGTGGGAGCAAAGATTGAATTATAAAGAAATAAACAGAGTAAGACAAAAGAAACCTCCCTAGATTTGCAAATTTTCCCCTCACTGACATCTGTGCATGCATGCAACCGCTTAAACCAATAAAAAAAATGAGCTACATGCTGGTTTTTGAGAGAAGGAAAAAAAAAAAGGGAGAGCGAGAGAACGAGAACTATGTCTGCCTGGTATTTATTTGCTTTTAAGAAACTGCTAATTTAGTTAGCTCTCTTCTCTGTTCTTCCTCCACTCTCTCCTCACTCCTGTGTGGAATTTACTGCATAAATAGTAAAAAATTAAATTGGAAGGAAGTAGGGACACCTCTAGCCCCATTTACACAGAGAATGTAACAGATCTCAGAGATTAAAAAACCTGATCTGTGCCACCAGACACCTCAATGGTGACGAAAAGACATTGGAGGCTCAGTTCTGCCCTGCTGGTTTTTATCCCCTGAAACAAGCCCTTAGGGAAAAAAATATGTTGCCAATTATGCTAAACAGTAGCATTCCTAGCCAAGGATTGTCACAGTGTAATTATGTTATCTGCTAAACCACAGGCAGTCAGGGCTGAGGAGGTTGTTCCCACCTAAAAATTAAAGGAATAGCTAGCCACAGTTCTGGATTAACTTGCTGGCTATCTTCAGCTGTATTCTTTCACCACGACGAACTCCCTTACTGAAGATTTTTTATTTTTAGTTTATCTCATCTATGTTTCTCACAACATTTTTCTGATGTGGTAATGCAAACCCCAAATGCTCTGTAGGCTGAGCAACTGAGAAAGATTTTTCTCTGCAAAATAAGGATAAGTTAAGGACAACTGGTTGAAAGATATGGACGCAGCAATCCACAGCCTGACATTGATGATTTTTGCTCACTCATTTACTTGGTCTGCAGCTTTTATTTAGTCAGCTCTTGCATGCTGCATTTGTAGAGGGGCGAGGGAATGACAATAATTAACTATTGCACAAGACTATTTTCAGGCCTGATTAATGCTCACAGAAGACTTTGAAGAACTGTGTGACCTCTAGAGGTGCAGAGACATGAAACCACATAGATCATCTATAAGGTGATAAACTGTGGCCTTTATTCTTACGTGTTAACAGATCACACAAATGCTTCCTAACCTACTTCAGGTCAAAAATCACTGGAAAAGCTTAAATCACCTTAAGCCATGGTTTAAGCTAGTCCTGCTTATTTTGCCTTGAAGCAGATTAGGAAATGGCTGCATGTTAGTGGGGCTGAGCTGAGGGGAAGTAACTTCGGTCTAAGGGAAGGTGAGCAACAATGGGGGGAAGCTATCAACACCTTCAGCCCTTGCAGCTGTGTCCAACCTAATAATCAGTCTATACATTGAATACAGAGTATAATACCATAATTTAATTTTATGTCCAGCTTCTCTTGCTAACTGGGGAAACATGCAAAGCCCCAAATCCCAGTTTAATGGGTTAAAAGGGGTTGAAAATAATGCTTTGCTTTCTGATGCTTTCCAATGGTCTAGCTCTATATTTTCAAGCTTTTTTTCTTTCAGGAATGACAGCTAGAAAGGTGTATTCTTTTTTCCTCTTTTTTAAAAAAAGACATGATCCTAGAGATGCAATACCGATATTAAATACTGAGACTTACAGTAGAAGTGTTATTATTAAACTTAAAAATAGATATTCACTTTGTCATGTTGAAGGCTCTTTTCCCTTCCACACAATTTGTTAACAAAATTATGTATTCCAAACTAAACTACAGAGTTTCCAGGTACAACTAAATGTTTCGGTAGCAAACTGTTTGTTATGTCTTGCTGGGTCTGACTGAAATATCCCCTCCTTCTCTTCTCCCCCTCCCCCCTGAGAAAAACTAGTAGTGATGGGGAAACTACAAGAGTGGGAGGAACAGTGTCAGAGGGAAGTTGAGAGCGGTGTTGCTCTAAGTGTCCAAGATATTTTTTCTTTTTCAGTTTCAAAGCTCTAAATTCCCCCAAATTTTTCCAATACCACCACTCTTCCTCCTTTCAGGATCATGTTCACTCTATAACACGACAGAGTAACATGATGGTATAGTCAAACAAGAGGGCTGAAAATGCTTTAAAGCCAAGCATCATGGTTATGTAGTTTCTGCAATGCTTTGTAGTTAATGTCTCCCTCTTTTCCTGCTGGCTCATGTTCTGCTACTCTCTATTGCTTTCTCTTCCAAGTAACATAAAGGTCATTTTTCATTTCTGCTTGGTGCTTGGCCAGCTCTTGACAACTTGGCTTTATCCAGTCTTCAAGTTGCCCATTTTACTGTTCACTCACTTGCACAGTCTTTCATGGCTCACCATCAGGCTTTATTCTTCCATCTCCTATTTCCATGTGTCAGAAGTGGCAACATTCAAATCAGAAACAACAATAGCACCTTCTTCCCAAGAACCAGAGTCTGATCTCTTCTTCTAAGAGTCTGATAAGCCTTCTAAAACTTTCCACTTTAAGTATTTTTTAAATGCTGTACAGGAACTATGCTGCAATTAGTGAAGTTCATTTAATTCAAGTATGGGTTTTTAATACTAATATTTTCCTTCTTTTTATGAATCATTTGAACAATTCATCAGAAAAGGAGAACCATGCCTAGTGGTATAACGCGTGGGGCAGGAAAACCACTACACCCCTCTTTGTATCAACATAAGAGAGGCCAGATTAGCAGTGTGCTAGAATACTGTTTCACATTTTCAGAACAAGAATATTCTTAGTACCTGTGCCAAAACCAACACTTTCTTCCACTCAGAAATGTACCAAAACTATAAAACTCCAAGAAACAAACCAGTAATCTTCAGACACATTGAATGCATTTACAGGAAAGGAAATGAACAGCCAGTTTTGAATTATTACCAACGAAATAAATTATAACACATTATATATGTACATTTTAAACATGCCCAGTTTCTTGGCAATTAATTCTCTTTAACTTGTAAACACAGCTAGTACCTAGAAATCATTTCCCCACCAGCTTATAACAACTTTAAGTGGTTACGTGAGTCACAGATTTAGTGGGATATAGTCAAGTACTTTGTGTTTCACAAACATGTGACAAGCGTCATTTTATTTGTTGATTGATCCAGGATTTGGGGGGAAAAATAAAAAGCAAAAAAAAAAACCCTCAGAAAAATTAGTTTTCAGCCTGGATTTTGCTCTATTGCTTGTAATGACATGAATGCTTCAGGTAAGTTGATCTCTGGGCGTTACAAGCAAGGAAAGCAACTGGGAGAAAAGTAACAAAACAGACACTGTCTCTTTCTATTCACAATCATACCACGAGTTATATTTTTAATGTGGCACACGGGCTGCCCATGATCCCTGGCAAAAATGATCTCCAGATGCTACTGGAGCTAACTACTCCTCCAGTCAGCTACTAGTTAATTCCTCTTGTTTGGCTCCCAGATATTAGAAGTCTCTATGCAGCTATTAGATAGTAAAGGCAGGAGACCTACAAGCCACATGAAAGTTAACTGGAGTTTCCTGGACAAATGTTGGTCAAAAATAAATAGCTGAGAGTTACCCATGGCCTCTCTCTCCCTATAGTATCTGCAAAACTTGATTTGGGGCACAGATGGGCATAACTTAAGCCGACAGCATTGCAACTCTTCCATGAACTGCTCTGCTTTTGGCATCTATGCAGTAACACATATTGATGAATCCCTGATCCTAATATGCACCAGTGTAGGCAACAGTTTGCTGAGGATGTGCACCAGTGACCATGTTTGCAGAGCTGGTTTCCTGCTCCTTGTTTAATGAGAGCAATACCTGGTGCAACAGACAGCAAGTGGGCTGCACTGAGCTGAGCTGGAGTGGAAAGCCTGGCTCCAGTCTCTGTGGTTTCTTTTTTAACATGCTACCCACTCTAGCTGCCCTCCTATGACAGGCTGCCCTCCTGTGAAGTTTCCTGTGCATTCAGACCCAATTTCACTCATAAGTGCTTTTTTCTCTTAGCTCAGCTGGCTACCAAACAGAAGTTCAGATCCAAATTGTTTTCTATCATGTGACCCTGCTCTACAGAAGGGAAAGAGGAGAGCCCTTTCTTCTTCAGCAGAAGGGATCAAGCAAAATGACAATGAATTTTGTCATGCAACAGCAAAGTTCTAGATTGCAAACCCCAGAAATACTACCAGGGATGACAAACTCTGGGCAGGAGATCATTTGCTGATCTGAAGCTATGACCATTAATTAAAAGAATCTTAAGCCTGAAAATGACTCCCTGTGTGCCTCTCATAGGCCTTTTAAGCAGTGTTTTAAGCTGAAAATGTAAATGATATGATCACAGTAAAAACATCAGATTTCATGGTCTGTCACACATTCTAATTGTGCAAATTATTTATTTAGCTAAAAACAAAAAACAATAGAGATTTAAAGTATTCATCAAAAATACGCACAAACTATGAACTACATGATTCACTTGCACAAACTGTAAAAAGCCCAAGTCTTTTACTTATATCTAAGGCCTCTGCAGCATTCTTGGACCTTCACTGAGCAACACATTAAAACATTCAGATCTAGAAAATACAAAAAAAGAAAAAGCATTAAATACTGAAACAAGGATAATCCCACTACCTGATTAGGATTGGCTGAGAGTGCTGATAGTGTTTGGGCAGTTGGTCAGAGTGAAGACATCTCTCAGCACTAATAAAATTCACATTCTCAGGGGTGGGGAATGAAAGATGATCTTTGGGAACAGAATTGGTTTTCCTGACATAGTTTCAAATGTTAGGACAGCTGTGTCACAATCTAATTCTGCTCAGCAAAACATCACTCAAATTCACATGTAACCAAAGCAGGAAACAGAAGAAAAAGGCAACACAATCTTTGCTGTTTACATTTTTTTCATATAAAACAATCATTTTCACAAAGGTACCATTGACACAGGATTTTGTCTTATACTCAGATTTGTCAAGTAACAAAGTGCCACAATTTTATGGTATTATATAGAAGAGTACTGTCTAGTATACAATTAGTCAATGCTTTATCAATACAAAATCATTATTTGTATACAACCTGATAGCATATCACTACCATACAATGACTGAGCCACCTAGATCCCCATTTCTCCCTAGCATTTTTTCCACTTAACACTGATCATCACAGCTGTTCTAAGCAGAGAGGAAACAAAGGTAAATAAGACTCATTTTTGACACAGACTTTATTTCCAAGTGCCCAAAAACCAAGTCAGGGACGGAAGTAAAATTCATTCCTGTGCAGCGACCTTGTATAATGCCTATGAGCAACTCAAATCTTAAATTTCCTAACGATGAGCCTCCACACGATGGACAGCAATAATTGCACTGTCTGCATAGACTGTTAGTTCAAAAAACTGTGTTGACTGCAAGTAGGTAAGGTTAGATAGATTCAGATGTCATAATATTAAAACCCAGCCCAAAACAAACAAAAAAACCCCAAACAGGACACTGTTCTCCATGTGATTCTGGTCAGAGAAAGTGAGAAGACAGAACAGGCCATCTTCACATCCTGTATCAACCTGAAGTTCACAGTGACCCTCCTATCTAGTTCTTACTCAAGCACCCCTATAAAACAATCTTACAGGAAGTTACACCTTCCATAGCCCAACTAGTTCGAGATTTGCCCGAAACTACACTGGACAATCTCTAGCCTAAGGGTTGTAGACTTCACCTAAGAAGGGATGTAAATGATCTGATTTGGTTCTTTTGTTTCAATATTGTTTGTCATGAATAAAATAAAATGATTACAAACCATCAGAAATTAAGGTAGATAGACAGTGAGGGTATATTTTCTTTCTCTTTCTTCTTCAGTTTTGTTCATATTTTTAACATAAACGCCCTTCAGCAGCTTGAAACCAGATTTGACTGAAGGCTTCTCAGCAGCATTGGCAAAACCAAATTCTGTCGACTCAGGAGCAAAGACAAAACTGAACTGCCTCTTTCCCCTGCACACATCCACTCCCTGGCTGCTCTCAGCAGAGGCAGCAGCAACCAGCCCCACCCTGGGCATCTAGCATAGGCAAAGCCAACCGAAGGGCTGTCACTACATATTACTAAAGCCATTTTACCGTCACTGGCAAACTACCAACCCTGTTTTTGTCTATGCCTAGCACTGGCCCTGCCCAGACCTACTTGAATGGAAGTTCTCCTTCTACGTGACTCCAGTCAAAAAGAGCACAGGGTCAGGAATCCCATTCACACCAATTAGAGAAGGCAACTAATGCACGCTTCAGAACTTGCTTCTCCATATGGGCCACAGTGTCAGATGGTTTGGGCATTTCTACCCATCAGAAATATTTCTCTAACCACTGTGCTATAATTTAAATACAATAGGTAAAAAATAGGTTCTTGAAACAGGCTGTTGCTCAAGTATTTTTTTAAAAATGTGTCAGAGACATCAAATCAAAGTGCACTTTTTTTTTAATCATCAACATATCCTAAAAGAACAAACTAAACTGAAAAATAAATTTCAAACCAACACTGATTCAGAAGTATTTTCTGGAATACATTAGCATTTCTTCATTTTTTAAATATAGAAAAGCATGGGCGTCCAAAATGAATAAAGGAAAACTTTAAGTAGGGGAAAACAAAGAAATATATAAATGTCCAAGTCTTTTCCACTTGTAGTAGGCAGCACTGTAATACGGGTCAAATACTGATGAGGACTCAGGAGATTTATGTTTTGGTCCCGATTGTGTCTTAGACCCACTGAGTAACCACAAGCAAGTCTTCTGCCTCCTCGTGCTCAGTTTTCCCATTTAAATAATGGGGATATTATAATAAGGGTTGCAAAGTGTTTGGACATCTATAATGAAAAACACCACATAAGAACAAGGCATTATTATCCCAGAGTAATAAAAAAAAGTTGAGGAAGAGGGCTTAGGAAGGAAGGACAACTGATCCAAGGGGTGGCTGGGCCACTGAGTGCAGCTCAGGAGTAAACTTGGTTGTCAGTGGGGCTCAGCACAGGGGGCTCAGGAGGAAATGAGATTTCCTGTGACCTTTTCATCTGAGGGAAGTATTGGGGAGGTCATCTGATAACACAACTCTACATCAACCGGGACAACTCACTGAACTTTGCAGCCCCGCCAGCGCTGACTTCCTAGAGCCCAGGTCTCATTCTAATTGTAGCAGATGAGGATGCTGATGATTAACACTGCAAGCAAGCAATTAGTGACTACCAAATAAAGGGCACAAAGGCATCTCAGTCAACATGCCTGAAATGAAAGGTCATATATACCACCAGGGGTAAGAAAGCAACAAAATAAGGAATATTCAGTCATCCTTGAAGCAACCTCAGAGCAAGAGGAGGCAAGACATTGAGCTGGGATCTACTGAACCTTAGCCCTTCATTTTTCATATTCATGTTCCCGTGTTCATATGTAGTTCCTTTGGCGTGGCTGGTCCTCCATGTCCTTACAAGATCTCTGCTCTCCACCATGCACCTTAGTGAAGGCTCAGATTGCAGCCTCCTCTGCAGCGATTTGTTCCTGCAGCTGAGTGTGGTCTGCATCAACTAATACTAACTGTTAGGGCATCCAGCGCAGTGGTTTTCTCTGAAAGATCACAGATTATATGGCAGCATCCATGAGCAACAAAACTTATAAACACTTTTTTTTTTTTAAGTATATATACAATTTTTTTTTCCCTACAGTCTGTTATCTTCACAGGATCACACTTTGATCTCCACTGACAGCACAAATAAGAACAGTTTTGGGTGCAGAGACCTACATTTTCAGTATTTGCTCTTACTGTTGGAATTTCAGCTTGAGACACACAAGGACCAACATTTCAAAGTGTCTGAGCCTTGCAGTGCCTACTAGTTGCAGATGAATTTGCAGCTATCCATTCTGCCTGAAAATACGGGCTTTCTGTGCCTTTAAGTGGGCATCCAAAACACCCACTGAATTAGTCCAAATTTTGGGGCTGCCAGAATTTTAGCCCCATCTGACAACACTGGTAAGATGAGCAGTGGGTTTCCCATGCTCAAGACTGAAAGTGAAAAAGGGTTGGGCGTTAATTTAGCAGAAACTGAAAACAGAGTTCTCTCTACATTGTACTTATAACTCTTCCATAATTTTACAAAAGCATGAAGAGGAGGGAAAAAAAAAAAAGATTCCCAGTGCAGTGTTATGAGGGTTCAGCCTCAGAGCCATCAATCAATTTGAAACTGGCAAAAATAACTATATAGGAAGATTAAGCTGCCATTTGTACAAGGAATAAATATCTTAACGTTACTGGCTCTCTTCTGTGACTACAGAAAGCAGAAGTAAGCACAAGAAAAATTCATGTGTGCTTGAAGTGCAACATATAGCTGAAGCCAAAGAGACAGTGTTTCAGAGACGGTTCTATTTTTGTTTTTAAACCGAACATCATATAACGTCATTCCTCAGATGTCAAACACTGCAATTCAGAACAAAAGGGAAGCAGCAGCCTAGCAGCGCTATGAGCGTACAGTGGCGTGACTTTGCAGGCGTGGCTGGAAATCTCAGTCTAGTGAGAAAGGAAGCAAGCTGTGATCACATGAAAGTTTCCACTGATCCACATACCCAGATTACAAGTTCCATCCCAGTTAGAAGGGTCCGTTGCTAAAAACTACATGTTGTGAGGACTCAGGATTATGCTTGAATTTTACATGCAGCACCAAGTGAATTTACCTGTCCACCTCCAGCTCCCATGACCAAAATCACATTTTTACCCTTTAACTAATTCCATTCAGAATTACACCTTTCTGCAGCATTAAAGCCCTCTACAGACCTTCAGATTTCTTCTCAAGAGTCAGAACCCGACCTTTGTCCCACAGGCTCCTGACTGACTCCAGAACATGCTTCTGTCTTATCGCAGGCTCTAGAAACCTTCAACACGCTACATGTCCCTTAAGGCTCTGAGGCTACAAGTTCCGTCTCTTCTAGACAAGAGACTTGTACTGCTGTGTTAACCAAGACATGCCACCACACCCACATGACTAGTCAACATTTAAAACAAACCAGCAAAGTCCATATTGTACTATGTGGACTTACAGGCCTGGATAGCTGTAATCCATTTTGCAGAATATGTATATCAGGGTACATTATCAGAATTGATGATAAAAACCTTGTGTTGTAGTCATTTGTGACCTCATCATATCCAAGCCAGTGCAGATACCTTATCTCAAACTCCAGGCATCTATGCTGTAAATTATAGGGGGGGGTTGTCTGTTTGTTTTCAAAAACAGTAACAAAAAAGCTACACATACTTAAAAAAAAAAAAAACACAGACACACACACACCATGGCAGTACAAAACATTCTCTCTCCTTACCAGAAAACATTCAGTACCTAAGACTGTAGCTGCTAATATTATAAAATCCTGAGCTGGGAATCAGGGGCATAGGTGCAAACTTGAAGCATGTGGCATGTCACTGTACAATATATGACAATCACATGCAAAAGGTTCTCCTGCTTCTCTGAAAAGCACACTGCGTTACCTGATACACACTGATCTATACATAAATCCCATTTGCTTAGTGATTCTGGTTCAACATCTAAAGACTACTGGATTATGTTTCATTTATCCCAGAAACTCATTCTCTCCATATGCAAGTAAAAAGGCAGCAGCTGAACAAAATGCTTGAGCTAAAATCTTCTGGCTTGCAATAAAGTACTTTCAGTGAGAGGTCTCCCACTCTAAATTTTCCTTTCCCTGTGGGCTCACTAAAGTCTGAATTTATGGATTGACAGTTCTTACCAGAAGGCTTGCTTTGGCTGTTTGTTTGTCTCTCTCGCTTGTGCGATCTCTCTCTCTAAAAAGTATAGTGGGCAGTTAACAGGAAAGAGCTCCAGGCTGGTAAAGCCCCTAAAGTGCAAATTTGGATGCTGGGAGGATAGTCTAGGGGAATACCACAACATGCCTATCCTGTTACATCCTTCTCAAGGCACCCTTTGCTGGCTATTGTCAGAGACAAGATATTGGGCTAAGCCAGCCTTCAGTTCGATCCAATTCAATACAGATATTGTTAAGGAGGGATTCCAGCACATTTCTTTTGGGGACACTAGGTCCCCAAAAAAGAAATGCAATTTTAATTATGGCAAGAACCTCTGTGTTAGGATTTGAGAGAAACCACTGAGACTGGAAAATTGGTTCTTCAAGACTAGCACTTAGGGTGCAAACCTGGGAGTCAACACACTTGAGGGCTTTTTCCAACTCTGCCAGGGACTTCCTTTGCGACTGTGGGCAAGCCATTTAGGACTAGGTATCAAATGGGATTTGACATTTCAACTCAGTTATCTCGGCTTCCCCCTCTTTAAGATGCACAGATAACTGGAATGACTGGCTAACGGATGTGTTGTGAGTAGCTCAGTGTAGCTGTAAGTGCTCCGAGATGCCCTGCTGCAAAGTGCAATAATGTCACAGTTCTTCCACTTTTGAAAGGAATAGAAGCTGGAGAAACAGAATCAGTTTTATTTTTTCCTCACTAAGAACTATCACTTGCAGGGGTTTGTCTGCACTTTCACATTCACCATGGACTGAGTCAGGGTATGAATTTAAGGCTACTGCTGAGCATCTCCAAGTCATATTCCACAGGACCAGTAGTTCTTGTTCAGAATAGCACTGTCAGTATGGCTCAGAAGGAGCCATCACTGAATAACACTACTGGAATAACTTCTCTTCGTAGACAAGTCCTGAAATTGCTGTACTAATGACCAATTATTAGCTTCCTTACTGACACCTAGCACAGCTGAAACAAACATCAGCTTTCCATTTCATTCCAAAATTAAAATAAGGTTGCCCAGTTAAGGCAGTTACAATTCCTCTGCACGGACACAGGAGAAGATGCTGTTTGCTTGTCAATTAACAGGAAGTCCCATAATGCCAAGAGATTAAAAAAAAGCAGTCTGAGAAACACGTTAACTTTTGACCTATGATAATCACTTCACTGAGTGCCAAGGTCAACAAACAACAGGATCCTACTAGTACTGCTTTCATCTCATGGGGTGAGCTGAGTGGGAAATGGTTTTCCTATGCTGTCCATGCACATTTCCATCTCCTTGGAGTGCAGGGGAGGGGGACAGGACACTTCTGGTCTACAGTAAGATGAAATCCAAACCTGACAATTTTTGCTCTGTTTCTGAAAATGTTTAAGATTAAAGAAACTCTCACCCATCTCAGAGTAAACAGGTTCTGGGATTACATTCCCAGCTCTCTGCAGATCAGAACACGGATCTGACCCCAGTCTAAGGTTGGGCCAGCTGAGTACCTGGACCATCAGGGCAAGAGGTTCTCTAGATCTTCCCTCTACAGCTTGCGCTTTGCCCTCCTCATGCTCCCTGCTGTGCTCCACTGACTCCATGCTGAACTAACAGACCTCTTCCTAGTAACACTAGTAAGTGCATTTTTACCAAAAGTTTTATTTTCAACAAACCATCACTATTCAGAAATGACAAAAACCCTTCATCACCTAACTAGGTCTGTTTTTAAGTGTTACCTTCCCATCATGCTTCCCCTTGAGGACTAGCCTGTTTCCCTGTACTGTGGCTGGTACCAAACCATCCAAAAACAAATGCAAAGCGAGGGATGGGGAGAAGAGTCTCTTTTCATGTCGTGACTCTATCTTTTGGTAAGCTGTTGATCAGAAAGCAGAAGTGGTATCTTTGCACATGATAGCCGATAACCCTGAAAAGTGCTGAACCTCAGCCACTGAAGGGCAGAGAGCACTTCTGTCAAGTGCTGCCAGGCCTGAGAAGATCACACAAGAGGAAGGAAGATTAGGAAGGACAGCATGCATTTGTCATTTTCCACATACCTATACTGTCTACACAGTCTTTCCAAGCCCCTCTTGCTATAAGTGGCCAATCTTCCTGTTTGTTCACTTTAGCAGAGCATGACAAATAACAAACAAGCTTTGGAAAATGCCCTCAAATACAACTAAAAAACAGGAACTGAGGAAGAGAAGACTGCAAAAGATTGCCTGTTAGGTGTTCACAGACAGCCAAGACCTGCTTTGCTGTCCACTAGTAGATCATCATTATGGGTAGTGCTTAAAGTCCTGACACTGATACTACTGTAACTCCGAACAAGTCCTGGGTAAGAGACAGAGTATAAGAATCAAATTAAGTAAGAACAGAAACAGAGCAGAGATTAACTAACTGAAGGGAAGACAGACACTGGAAACGTACAAGAGCAAAAAGACAGAAACAAAATACAATGAATGAGAAAAACCATAAATTGTCAGGCTGGCTGCAATCCAGCCAGTCCTCTAAATTCAAGATAAAGTTAGAATACGCCCCTAGGAAACATTCCCAAGTCAGAAGGACCAAAATGCAAGTATTTTACTCAATAGCACTTTGCTAACATAGGATCACAAGAAGTTAAGACATTCTTTGTATTAAGTTTGGTGTCCAAAAAATATTTAAACACCCTCCCACCCAATTCTGATGCCAAACTGTAGTGAGAAAGCATTGTTTAAAAAAGATGGGGGACTCCCGGAAGATGAGGTTTTGGAAGACATATGGGCATGCAAATCGGATTCTTCCTCTCTGTATAGGAACTGGTTGGGGTGCATATATATTCATTAAGTTGAGAAAGACTTTAAGTTTTATGTTTAGGCCTCAATCTAACAGTTAACCCAAGGGGAAAGTGCATCAGGACCTTGGTCTGTTTAAGTACTTCAGTATATATTTCCCTTTCCAAGGGTAAAAGCTTTCATTTAAAATAAATCTTAAAAAAATGCAGGACATTGGATTGCATCCATACCGAGTGTTATATTACATAGTATATTGTATTTATTTTAACACTCTGACTTTCAGGGAAAATCTTTTATTTTAGTTCTCTACATCAGAACAATTTCACCTTATTAGTCCAAAGGCCCCACTGTGATTTACTATTATTGCCCTCTTCTGTAACCATAAGCTAGACTCTGAGCTCTGCATGGCCACATGAGCTCACATTAGAGAATCAGAGAGCAGGATCAGGACCCTTAAACGCTAGCATATTTAGGGAAAAAAGATGGAAGTAACAGGAAAGTAACTTCTCACAGCTGCTTTCATTTGGCTGGCAAGGGATCTGAATGCACTATTGATTCCTCAGCACTAAAACAGATTTGTAGCCCCTGCATGTACAAGACAGGGATCTCCTCCAACTCTAATCTCTAGCAGCTGTCAAAGACTTAAATGGCTTGTAGTTGGCTGGCACATCAAAATCAATGAAGATATTAGGACTACTTGCCTAAGGGACAATCGGTCTACATCGAAACCAATGAAAGTCATCCCACTGCCCTAATCACAACTAGACTGGGCCTCCCAAACTACCTGCACAACAAGCTAGAGAAAATAAATGAATCTGTACCACCCATAGAAGTACCTGCCCCAGTGGTTTCTCATTGAGGATATACTCTCACAACATTTTCAGTGAGGCTGAAACTGCAGTGGGATTGCTGTTCTGTGAAGCCTTCCGAAAGCTGTATCAGTGTCTCATGACAAGCGTATTGTCCTGAGGATGACTAGGAATTGTTGTGCTTATCAGTTAAAACAGTGACAACTACAATTTATTTGCAACATCGAGGTAGCAGTACCATAACTTACATCTTCAGACAGCCGTCCCTTATTGCTCCTTAAGGAAAGGATTTTCAATTAAGGGAGAACAAGGGTGACTTTTTTCCTCTTTTAGTTAAAACTGTAAATCCAGCCCTATTACTGCCCATTAGCATTCTGTGGAGATAACACCGGCACCACAGCTATCCTCTTTCAAGGTAGGGTCCCCTCCCAACCAAAACACACTCAGAATACACTTTCACACTTAACATTTGGACACTTTTGTACAGGAAGTTTAAAGTTTTTGTTAAACTGTTACGTCTGTTTCCTTACATCTGTTTACTAATAGCTACCTTGAATTAATTATAATGTGTTGGCTGCTGGGTGAGAGCTTCAACGCAATGGCAAAGTTTATTAGAAATGACCAAATTTCTTTCATATAATGTTGGGCAGGAGAAGAAATGACCGAGTATTTTTGCTGGGGTGGTACAATTGGAAAGTTGTACCATTTATAACATAATGGAATTCTTCTGAAAATGGAGGTGTTACTACAAAAACTATTTCTCTGTATCCCCATGAATAACCTAAGGGCGGAAAAGTTTGTTGCACGGTCTCCCATCTGGCAAAACATTCCCACAACAATAGTAAGCAGCAAATTAAGAATAAAGTTCAGAGTATGAAGAGTTCAAGCCTACAACAGGACTTTTTTAAAGAACGCAAGAGAAATATGCTTTGAGGAAAAGAGGAAAAAAAAAAAACAAAAAAACAGGAGCGCAGTGGCATTTTTCTAGGAAACTGCAGACTTCGCTGGAATTAATTTAGATCCTACATCCTATTATTGAGAGAAGAGACCCAATCTGTTTTTCAGCAACTAAAACACACTGAGTTATCCCAAAGTGCCTCTAACTCAAAACACCAAGTACTTCGCACTACCTTCAAAGAGTTAATTCGCAAACAACTAGAACTGCCTTATTAAAAGTTCCATTCACATGCTATTTATTTATTTTCAATAGTCTGCTTACACATAAAAATGTGCCGGAGCCAAAAGCAACCAGATGGGCGGGTTACTAGCCGCCCTGCCGGGCGAGGTGCCGGAGGCCCTTTCCTTCCTTCCTTCCTTCGCCTTACCCCCCCCCCCCCCTTCTCTCGCTCTTATTTATTTATGAAGGGGGAGAAGGAGCCCGCGGGCTCGGGGGGCGAGGAGGGCGGCGGGCGGGGAAGGGCGCCGCGCCGCCATCACACCCGTGCTCCCCCCCCGGGCGGCCGTCAGGGAGCGCCGCTAACGGCCGGCGCCCCTCGCCCGCCGAGCGGAGGGCGAGCAAGGAGAGAGCCGCCGTGCTGCCCCCCCGCGCTGCCCGGGCTGGGGAGCGCAACGGCGACGGCTGCTCCGCCACCCGCCTAACTGCCCCCCGGGGGGCTCGGGCCGGCCCCGCCGCCGCCGCCGCCCCCCAGCCGCTCCCCGTCCCGCCGGCAGAGCCCCCCCCCTCCCCGCAGCGCTGCCCCGCCGCCGCCCCTACTCACCGCCGGCCGGCTCGGGCAGCGTGGAGACCGAGGTCTGGCCCATCCCGTCGCCGAGAGGCGGCCCGCGCTCACGCAGCCCGCTCGGCCCTCCGGGCACGCAGTCTCCGCCGCGGCTGTTTCCGGGGGGCCATGTCACTTTTCGCCGCGGCCGCGGTCCCCGCCGCGCCTCCCGCCGGCTGGCGGGGGGCGGCGGCTGCGGCCCGGCGGCTGCCTGTCATGCCGCCACGCCGCGGGCGGGCAGAGGTCGGCGCGGGGCCCGCGGCGGCGGCAGGGCGGCGGCAGGGCGGCGGCAGGGCGGCGGCAGGGCGGCGGCAGGGCGGCGGCAGGGCGGCGGCAGGGCCCGCCCCGGGGCGCCGCCCGGCCTGGCCTGGCCTGGCCCGGCCCGGCCCGGCCCCGGGCTGCGTCCCGCCGCGGCGGGGGCCGCTGCTGGCAGCCCGCCGGCCGCCTCCCCCAGCGCGGCGGCTCCGGGACGGGGGAGCACTCGGCCCCGTGCCCGCGGCTCTTATCCGCGCCGGCCCTCGCGCTGCAGGTGGGCAGGGTCACGGGGAGGCTTGTAAAAGCCCTTTCTTTTCTCTCCCTCTCTCTCTTTTCTTAACTTAATTATACGGACACTGGGAAAAACAGCACTTAATTAGGAAGCCTTCTCGGACTTCTAAAATCCTCAAATCCATGCCTAGATCCTGCCCCTCGGCTCTCTGAGACCCAAAAAGTTGGTCGAGACGTAAAAAGTTTTAATTTCCACCTCACCCCTCTTTGAAGCTACAAGGAAAAACATGTAACAGCTGCAGGGGATGGTCCCATCACCCTCCTTAGGGGAGGTTTACGGCTGGGAGCAGTTTTCAAGACTTAGCTACCCGCACAGGTGGAAAGGGAATGCCTGGACAGAGCAGCTCACGGCGTCGTGGCCAGTCAAAGTGCCTGACCCTTGCCTCTCTCACAAGTGCATAATCAAGAAATAGAATCATTTTTAATTTCAAAAGAAAGAAGAAGAACTGGTTCATAGTCTAAGCAGCTAGCAACCAGAAGACACTTCACTGTAACAAGTGACAAAAAGGGACATAATTTTTATCAACTGGATAATAAATAAACAGGGGGAGAGGGGGAGAGATCTTGCCTGGGACAAGGGCAAAAGGAAAAAAAGCCATTTTGTATGTAATGTATAATAGTAATCTAAGCAGTGGCGACTCTGTACTAGAATAAACAGTAAGTGTTCACAATGTGGCAAAAAACCCCACTCAAATGCCTAATACTTATTACTGTTCAATATCTCAAAACAAGCAGATAGGGACATTATGTATCACATGAGGATACTCAAGGCTCTTCTAGCCCATGACACGTTAAAGAACATTTATCAGTGAGACGTACTGTGAAATGAGCAAGTTCACGAGTGACCTGGAAATCCTAGAAAGGTTGGCTAAGGAGATTTCCAGCCTGCTGCTGTTAATATGTGTTGGCGTTGTGATGAAAGAATACAAGAATACGACTAATACTAGCCATCGCATTTTTACAGAAACTAGGTCTCGGTAAAATAATCTTTTATTTCATTGTTTGATGTGATTGCAAATTAAATTGCCAAGAGTACTGGCCCGACTGTAATAGACTTCTGCTAGGTATTTTGTATAGGGAGAAATAAAAAAGTGAGGACAACACAAAATTAACAAAGCATAAACAGATGAAAAACTAGCTAAATGAAATGACGAGTAATTATCTGTGGAGCACTATCATTTAAAGAGGATGTTTCTGTTGGGGAGCTGCAGGGATGCTCTTCAGTGTTTTCATCAACAATCTAGAGAAATATTGTTTCAAACAGCTACAAAAGACTGAATAAATCACTACTGGCAACATTTTTTAGATGGAGTAAATATTAGCAGAGGACAAGGCAGTCACAGAGTTATCTGGATTATTTAATAAACTCAGTTTATTCAAAATAGAAGTTTTAATAGGGCCAAAGCAGAAAAAAAGCCAGACTTGTAGGACTGAGCAACACAACCTACTGGATCAAGAAACATATCTTAGAAAGCTGCTGCATGTAGGGCTCAAAGCAGTCAAGTACTTCAACATGAGCTCTTAGTGAGCTAATGCTGATACAAAAGAAGGTTAATATTCTCATACAGATATGCAAATAGGAAAACAGTAAGTAAAATCACAATTACATCATTGCGCACTTTATCAGACAAAAAGAGCTATAGCATGTCCAGAGTTACTGTCTGCCCATTTAAAACATGCTGAAAGATCAGAGACAGTTCAAAGGAGATCCACAAAGTGACATGAAAAGTGCAGAAAGTGCTCTCCACAAAGGCTTGAAAAAGTTTTGCGTGGATGTGCTAAGGGAAAGACTGACACGCATTCCACTTTAATGTAAAAGACGTTCCCTTGCAAGGAGAGAAAAGCAAGTATTAAAGCACTCTTGAAAATTCAGACAATCGAGGGAAGCAGGAGACTCTTTTCTTGATGCCTTTGGATCCAGACCCTGTACAAAGCACTGAGCTGGAGACAGGTGACTGGGCCAGGGCTGGGGACGTCGGATGGCATTAAGCAGCATGAGTTACATAAAAACGTTAGACTAGATGGTCTAATGGTCCCTTCTTACACGCAGGGAAAACTTTTGGAAGGGTGGCTTCTTAAACAATCAACTCATATCTCTTATTTCGCAGAGGAGTTGTTTACAATCATTTGCCATCTTTATTTCTCTTACCTTGAAAAATAAGTTTTAAAGGGTTTATTTTGACAAACTTGAGTTACTTCTTTGGAGTTACTTGTAAACAGGAACATAAAAGTGTTGCTGTCTGCCTTTGGTGAATCTAATTAACTTTATCAAAGGAATTTGTGTTCCCCTCCTATTTAAAAGCCCAGTTTACAATGCAAAAGTATTTATCATCTGTCTGAAATGATTCCTGTGAAGGTGATAACCTCCTCAGGGACTATTCATAAGCTCATAAAATCGGCATAGTTGTCACATCCTCCAGTGCAGATGAATTAGCTGTCTGTTAATTTCTAATAAAAACATATTTTTATAGGATATAGATTTTATTTTTTTTAGGATTTAGCTGGCTTTTCTAAGGGTTGCTTTGCTGTATATTCCATTTTGCCTTTAAACAACAAGTAGGATGAGACACAAATGGACTGTCCAACAATTTGTAGTTATTATAGTCTTCTGGAGTTTCTTGAAATCCAGAAATACAAGCAAAGATAAAGGGGCCTGTGAAGGTAAAAGTGAGAACTTCAGGTTTAAAATTTCAGTGATAATTTTAGCCAGGGCTAATCTTGTTCTGAAGGAAATGCTGCAATGAGATGTTAAAACATCCATATGTATTCCAGTTAGATGGGGAAGCTGAGGTTCAGCTGATGGGTAGAGCAGGTGCCAGGAAGTCATGCCAGACTGTTCAGACACAATATTAGCATGAGTAGGGTTACTGGACCCAGTGGCCTAGTTCGATTTCAGTGTTGGTAGTGATATTGTGGTTATCTGATTGCCTCATGCTACATGTACAATTCTTCCCTTTTTGTCTCAAGTCATTGTGTTGGGTACTGTAGTGAAATACTGCTAAACAGACACTGTTCTCTCTCGAGAGTGGAAATCTTCCACTGAAAGAGGAAGAACAGAAGTGTCTGTAAAATGAGAATATGGCACTTGTATGAATGGCTAGTATGAGATCCATTCACTGAAGATGACGTAAAATTTCAAAATTGTTCCCAAGGGAGAATGAAATAATACACAGTTTTCAATCTATCTCACACATCAAAGAGCAAATTCCATCCAGTCAATAAAATTTCAAAGACAGCTGTGTTTCAGTGTGCTTACTGTCCTGGGACAACTCATGGCAATACATGAACTACAATATGTAGGATGCTGTTGCTCAGCCTTCTGAGCTCTGTAGGATCACAGAAAGTAAAATTTTATTACTCTTCTTTCAATCTCCAATATTAATTTATGGCACTAAACATAACAGAAGTTATAAGGAGAAGCTATCATGCTTAATCCCAGGATTCATAATGCAGGACTGGCAAATGTGTTGAACCTTATAACAGGGAAAAAAAAAATACCTAGGAGCTTATCAAGATAAACCAAGAAGACAGCCTTGAGTCCAGAATGGAAATTATCCAGATGGATAATTTATTGTGTGCTCTTTCCACCCTTCCACACCCCATGCAGAACTTGTGTCAATTTGCAGAGATGTTAGAAGATACACTAACACTGTGTCTTACAGGCTTCAGAGCCATACAATTAAATGAACAAAGCAAAGGTTATGACATGAGCAAACAGGGGCAAGAGGTTAAGTAATTTTTTAGACATGCTTCACTCTAAGCATTATAGCAATGGCACTGTATTTGTACCTGCTTATAGAGAACTTGCAGTTACAAAAGGGAAGAGTATAGAGAGGGCACCAGAAAATCAGTTTGTTTGTTCAAGACTAGAACATTAACTGCTGTTGAGCAAAGAGCTAATTCTGTTTTCTGGAAAAATGAATGCAGTTCTTAAACAGACACTGTCAAAATAAAATTGCAGGCTGTATTAATTAATTACACTGGAGTTGTATTGGGAATTTGAGCCATTTTCTTTTAATAACTGGGGACTTTCATAATAACCCTAGACTGTTTCTTTAATTCTCTCATTTGCAAATATTTTGAAATATTTTTGTCATATGTGTCCTTTTACTTTTTTTTTATTGGCTTAGGAATTTCACTCAATGTTCTTGTCAGTGTCATCTTCCATTTCCTATGCCCAAATATAGCACAAAAGAGCATTTGAAATCTCTTTTAAAAAAGAGGCTGCAGTCTTTGTGAGTGAACATCACAAATCTGTTGCCCACCCCAAAACCACCATGCATGCTTTCTATATAGTAGGATGACAGGCATCTAAAGAGAATAACTAACTGAGAGGCACTTCTGTAATTCAGTCTTTCAATTTGGAAGCTAGGCATTCAGATCCTTAAACCAGAGCAATTAATATGCAAATGAGGGCTATTTTGATTAAAACAAATAGCAGACATTCCTTGGATGAGACTTGCTTATTCAGAAGTAAGACTGCACTAGGATACAAGTAGTTTGCTCCTTACCTATGAAAGGTCTGAGGGGCTGAGAGCAGCTTAGAATCAAGGTGGTCTCGACTCCTGTTTCAATGTATTCTTATTTAGTCCTTACTACCTCTAAGCCATAATATGCAGGAAACAAGTAAAGCTGGGCAAATTCACTCATGGCAATTTGGCACACTACGTCTATCTTTCTGCTCACAAATTATCTTCAAATAGGGCTATGCATTTACAAATTTGTTTGCTATTCTAAATTATTCACCAAACAGTTTGTAAGCAAATTTCAAATGCTGGAAAGCACATAAACAATTCATTGTAACAGCAGCTCAATAATTTATTATTCAGGCTGTGTGAAAGGTACCCTCTGCTATGTGGCTCTGTTTACGCTCTCTGACTGGATGGTGCTACCAGTACCTAAAGGGAGCTTGCACAACAGCTGCATCTCTATGACTTACGTGGTTGCTAAGGTATGCCTGTAGACCTATCCATGTGATTGTAACATCTGATTGGTAACTTTTGTTGTACCCTCTAGCTTACCCTCAACTCTTGACTGTATTAAGTAACTCTTTACTTCACAAGTTGGTGCAGGGAAGACTTCTACAGAATTTAAACATTGCAAGCCTGTTGAAAAATCCCTATTTTTATTTTAATAACAGTTTGCAGTTTCTTTTGGTACTGCACCCACTGAGCTTTTAAAATAATTTACATAACGTGTGTGGTTGAATGCCAGAAAATAGAAAAAGAATGGTCCCAACACAAACATTTCTGGAGTCATGGAGAGCAGTTCTACTCATCTGCTGCACATGCAGTACTCCTCAGCTTCAGAAACTGCCCTACTCTCCCACTGTGTTTTTTTCTAATATTTCAATTTCTACATGTTTTTTCCCAGCCCCAGTTGCACTGCACAATATTTTTTGAAAGTGTTTTCATTCCATAAAGTTCCTTAAAGGCAAATTCTAAAACTTTATATCCCTCTGAGCTCTTTGACATTTTTCCATTCCACATTTGTTGCTAATGTTTATTTTTCTTGCAAGTATCTGGAGCCAGTTGCTCTGTTTTGCTTCAGCAAACCTGGCCTACACAGGAACCTTCCTTCACTCACAGACCCAGAGTATTTAAATAATTATCTGGGGTATTATTACTTTTATATCTACTGTTTTAAGAATTAATGGCTGCCCAAAGACTTATGACATAAGTAGCGGAAGTGAGTAATCCAGGTTTTGGAGAATTTCTTTGCATGATTGTGCAAGATTATGAAAGGTGAGCAAAAGAAAGATTCAGACCCTGGTTAATCAGATCCTTCTAACACTAACAGCAGGCTTTTTTCAGCAGGTTCTGCGTTCACTGCAAAGCAATATACCAGAGGAAATGTGGTGCTTGTTTTCATCCTTTAACAAGTGCTAAGCACTGTGCAGTTAATGCTGAAAAAAAGCTACCTTCTGTCTTTGTTTAAAGCACAAAGGGGAGCTGACATACTGGATCAGATTGTGTCCCTAACGCTATACCAGATAATCCTGAAAAAAGCTGAAGAACCCCACAGGATATGGTATGATATGTTATCCAAAATCTATTAGGCATCAACATAGTATTTAATAAATTAAATGCTACAGTTTGGATTTTAATTTTAAATTTTCAAAAACATTTTTACATTTTTAAGAACTCCAGATATTCCTGTTATTCATATGTTTGTTCAGTTTCTTTGTGCATTTTACTAACTCCTTGAACCCAATAACTGCCTGTTGCATTGAGTTTCACAGTGCAGTGACAGCGCTATGATAGTACAAGACAGCATTTCCTTTCCAAACAGAAAATGACAGAAATATTCTGATCAAGTGTGTATTTATCACCAGATATCAGTTTTGTCCATGGTTCCAGATTTATGATGAAAGACAAAAAGGACTACATTAAAAATTATAAATAGCATTCTGCCTGTCCTAGTTCAAGCCACTGGGGAAGAAGAAAGCGATGGTGAAAAAATGACATACTGGATTGTAGAATTCCTCAAGAGTCAGGTTTCTGCCAGGTTTTCAGAGATTTTAGTCACCGCAACTTCGTATCAGTAGTTACAGTAAATAGAGTGGACAGGCCCCTCTACAGATATAAATTGGCATATTCCCAGCTGAGAAAATGAAGTAATGCAGCTTAGAGCATCTATTCTTCCTATGGGACACCACTCTGCACCACTTTCTATAAGAAATAACAAAACAAGCACTTTCCCCTGCCTCTATTTCTTCTCTCAAGGCCTGTTACACTTTTCATCATATTCGCCATACAAGCACTCACAGTAATGGGGCACCCATTTCAAGAAATGGCTCCTACCAGTTGCATAGATTTCCCTTTAACATTTTTTTTCTCTCTCCTGTCTGCTTAAGAGTATCTTCATTATACCTGCTGGCTGTGGGCTGCTACAGCTCAGTGTAATGATTCTGGAGAACTTCCGCGCTCTCCAGCCTGTCTAGCAGTGGATTTCTCACTTCGGAGAAATCAGCCATGATATTAGTCCAGCTGCACTAACCATTTTCCTTAAGAAAAAGGAAGGAACCTTTTAAGAAAAAGGTTTTCTGTTCTTCAGGGCATGTGTGGCAGTTGCTGGCTGCAGCTTTCCCTCTATGGCTCCAAGCTTCTTAATGAATCACTGCTTTTTGGCACCAAAGCAAAATAAACACATCATTTTGGGTGTCTGTGCCAAACATACATACACTTAGAGCAGGTTCTGAATGATAAAAAGCAAAATGTTTAATGAAATGTTAAGGTTGCTTAGTTAAAATTTGCAAAATAGCCAGAAAATGCAAATCTGAAGGTCACAATAGTACCATTAGCCCAATCATTGTGCACATCTTGTCTATTTTATGGAACATGTTAAGGGACTTATAATACTGTATCAGCTACAGCTCTTATCAGGAAAAACATTAATAGAAAGCAGTGTAAGAGTGCAATACCACTAATAGACATGACTGTCAGATGCTTAGACTTGTCTCTCCTCTTCTGTTTATTAACTGTTTTGACGTAACTATACATAGCACAGATTTTTACGCAGATGTTTCCTAGACTATGTAAAGGGGGAAGAAGACACCAACAAAAAAACTGGCAGACACACTGAATGGAGTTTCCCAGTTGCTTGAGCCAGTCCTGTGTACGTACCTTGACATGTACTTTGGCCTTAATTCAAAGTGTTCGAGCCTGTCCATGATTTCAACACATCCATTTCCTCATAGTGACTTCAGTGATAATTAAGAAAAAGTTTATCTTTAGAAAAGCTGAAAATGTTGGCTGAGCTGTTCCTCTAGTTCCTCTCCATTTGATGAAATTTCATTCGATGAAATTTTAGCATGATTTTAAGTGTATTGATGGACCATAATTAGCTGTGACAGTCACAAGATCACAGAGGACCAGCACTTTCTTCTTTAAATGGGCATCTGTAAAGGCACTACCTTACACAATATCTTGAATGCTGGCTAAGTTTGAAACCTGGACTTGGGCCTGAATAAATGCCAAAAATCAGAATCATCTCTGCCTTTGCTAAATCAAAGCCATTCTCTATGATGCCAGTTTACTACAGGAATCTCTAGACCAAAATACAAATTTCAGCTTTCAGCTTCATTTCCCACCCTTGTTTCTACTATTATGAAAATAGGAATTTTCTTTTTTTCTCCTACTGGGAAAATGCACTTTTTCCACTCTCCCATGGCTCAAAAATGTCTTAAAGATCCTACCTCCAAGTTTAAGATAATGAGAAAAAGAGTTCACCTTTTGGCAAAGCTACAGAATGGAAATTTTCAGCTCAAGAGAGGATTTTCAAAAAAAATTATAAGAAGCACGTGAAAACACACAGTTATAATGGAAACTATTTTCATAACCATCACTAAAGTAAGCACTCTGCTGTCCCAGAGACACATGGTACTGATGTAAACATTGACTTGATGCCAAAATCCCCAGCATGTTAGTGGAATCCGGAAGCACTACAATATTAAATACACCTCAAAATATATGTCAGAGATGAGAACTAGACATCTCCCTATGTCTGCTCCACTTACTCTGCACAGTATGACACTATACACTTAATTTATTAGTGTCTGCATAGTAACAGAATAACAGGCCAGTGATTGAGGTGATCTCCTTTCCTTGGGTTTGGTTCTTTCCCACACTACACACTCCCTGAATGGTCTTCTGCTAGTCTTGATTTATTATTCCCATTTTGCAACTATTGAACCAATATCCATTTTCCATCTGCAGCACTTATATAGCTTATTTTGTTACAGTGTTTGAGCACCCCTCACTGGTCCTAGAGAAGTATTATCCTCAAGGTAAGATTTCCACACTTCATCTGGAGTGTTTGGGGGCACGGCGAGTGGGAAACAGGGAAACTGCTGCTAGTTTATATCACGAAGAGATAGATCTGCTCTACCAACAAAGACCAGGCCACCCAGAAAATATCCTGAAAAAAAAAATCCTAAATCCCTGATACTTCTCAGGGGTGTCTGGCTGGCTACAAAAGAAGGGAGGGCTTCCTGCTCCACTGCACACTCCTTGTTGGCAGACTCTTTCTGCTCTTTTCTTATTCCAGCTGTTTCAAGACAGTTGGCCTGGCCCTGGGCAGGTCTCTCCTGTGGCTATCATGGAAAACTCTCTTTTTGCACCTCCCTATTCAGTTACAGCTGTGGTACTTGGCTTGCATCTTTGCTGATTTATTAGAAAGACTTGCAACTAGCAGAAGTATTCAAAACGGGGGTGTAAAATGAATCTTCTGCTTTCCTGCAGCCTGATTTTTCTGTGGATTTGTCTCTCTTACACAGTGTTCCTGAGCAATAAAATGGAAACACTGAATGAAAATTTCCCCCGAATCGGTGCTCGCTGCCACTTGAATTCTCTGGAGGCTTAACAGGGAAGTGACTTCTCCTCCCTGCTGGCTCTGTCAAGGTCTTTCTCTTGTATCTGGCTGCAGACTTACATGAACACTCCCAGAGAACTAATTCAGATTAATTCTCCTCTGCTAGATTTGCTGAAAATTCACCACAGTGCCCAAGAGCTATTATTAGAGGCCGGCATACGCACATAGTGCAGTATCGTACAAGCATGTTTCCCTAGGGAAAACAGGCTAAAACCTAGGGCTGATGTCTTCCAGGTGCGTGCATGTGGCTGCACCTGCTGGCCCTGGCAAGGACCTGGGCTGGTTAGGGCAGAGCTGCGTCCTGCACGCGGGCCCTCACAGCAGGAACATCATGGCCATCTGTGTTTACCATTCTCCACCGTGGCTGAGCTCACTATTTACGCAGAGAGGCTGTGTTCAGGCTCGCTCAGCTCATGTTTCACACAGACGGTTTCTCCAGCAAGAGCGGTTGCATCTGAATTACGCAGTTGCAGATCCGGGTCTGCGACTCCTCGGACCATGAGGGATTTGTAGTGCTCTACACGACGCACAGCCAGGAGCGACGGCACTGTCTGCAGTGCCAGCTGCTCCCCAGCTCTCTGTGGTAGATGGGCAGCAACCACCACACAAAGTCACCAGGGAAATGAGGAGGGTGGAAAGACAAGAGAAAACTTCAGCACTTAGGTCTCTTTGCAACGGGTCAAGCAGCTTTCTCCTCAAAAAAGGACATTTGGAAATAAAGTTCTTGCCTCTACTTCTGACAAAATTCCCTCCTGGCAAAGTTCATACATGAATTTATTTCTGAAGGCTGCTGCAGATGCAGTATGGCAGGGTCCAGCCTTGCTGTCTACCTCTGCAGCACTTAACCAAGCTGCGGCTGTTTGCAAGGACCAATGGTTCAAATTGACTGTGGAGTCTGAAAGCCAAGTAAGTAGCAGTGATGGGCAAACAAAGAGCTGACAAAGCAAGCAAGCTGCCAGGAAAGGAAAACAAAACAAGAGGTTAAAATCTTCACAGTCACAAATGCATTCAGCGAATATTGACTTTGGTCATTGGGCCCTGTGCGTTAGATGTAATGTTGAAAAGGTGTAACTGGTTTAAGGATATAAGCAGATCAAATTTCCTCCTTATATACACACCAATTATCTCAATCCCTCTCTAACAATTGTTTGGGGGTTTTGTTTTGAATCTTTTCGTCTTCAAAATCAGTCACTGTCTTTCAGGATTTTTGATAGCAACGGTTCTCCTTATTGGACGTATTTTTATCCCTAGTGAGTTTACTATACTATCCTTTTCTAAAGCCATTCCTCACGTTGGGAAATCTATCATTCCTATTTAACGTTCGTATTACTGAATCTCTGAATTAATGTGGATTGGGAGGGTATATAGGTTCAGGTTTTGTACCCTTTCACATGTGATGTAGGGGAATTCTGATCTAGAAACCTGCTAATATGTCCTTGAGAAGGGCTTCTTAATGAGTCAGAAAGTCTGGCCAGATTTGCCAAGAGCTCCTTCCACATACATGACATTTGGTCTGTACATGGTAATTGTTTAAATCAAGTGTAAATTTGAGGGTCTGATTTTGCCATTTTAAGTTGTCCTGCATCATTCATTTGTGTGCTGTTGGCTAGGGGAACCCACATGCTTTAATCATACTCATCCAGGGGCCTTTTGTGCTGAACTAGACCATATTTAGCTCAGGTTCATTCAGTTACAAAACCCACACATAAGGAAGATAAAAAAAATAATATGAATTAATGCAGGAATGCTGTATGGTTCTTGTTGTGAAAAGCACCTTCATCAAGACTAAACATCAATATTCAATTTTTTTCTAACTGCCTGTTTAATACAGCAGATCACACCCCATTTAGTCAGTAAAAATGAGCAAATTTCATTATATTAAACTTCAGGTGCATTAGAATCAGATGTGTCGCAAGGAGAAAAATGCAGAAACTTTTAGAGTTAATGTACATGTAATATTATTGTTCTCAGCTACAATCCAATTAAGTAGGACTGACGAAGCATTCACAAAAATGCCCGGAGAGGTAACTTGTAGGTATGGAAAATCTATTGTCAAAAAACAGTACTTCAGATATTTTCATGGTTCTGTGGCTCTCTGAACTACATTCCTGTACAGAAGCCGCAAAGCTGATGTGGGAGACCCAGTAATAAGATCTTTACTGTTATGTTACTTACTGGGAGAAAAGTGACTTAATTTTACTCTGTTTATTGTAAGTATTTGCATATGGAAAAAAATAACAAGACTCATTCCCAAAGGAAGAAAATAAACATTCTCAAAAACATGACCTGCCCGAGGAGCCCTCACTGCATCCTCCACAGTCCCTGGCATCATCAGGACCCAGGCTGTGATGCTGAAGTCCCTCCATAATCCCACGTAGGTGCAAGGAGCAGCACGGGGTCGGCTGTGTGGCCAGTTCACTGGACTCCCTGGCTGCAATACAGATCCCTTCTCTTGTGGGCTGGGATCGACAAAATCCAGTCTGGCACTGTCCCCCAGCCTTTTCTATAAGGTAACATTGAGAACTATGCTATACAGTATAGGGTTTTCCTATTACTGGGATACTGAGATGCTGAATCTTTATGACGTTAGAAAAAAAAAAACCCAAACCCTAAATAAAACACCCAAACCCACTCCATTTCTCTTTAAAACAGTTACTCTTTCCAGAAAAGCAGGGGAAGTTCCTTGCATTTGTTAGCTATGTACCACAGTAAACAGTTGTTTTATACCACAATAGTATATAAAAGTCTACATAAAGTCTAGCCACTAATCATGTGATGCACCAGGGAGGGGGGTTCCCAAGCACTCTCAAGCACATACTCACTTAAACTCCTAAAATACAATGCAAGATGTCAGAGTCTTCATTTTCTCATGAACTGTACAGTAAATATGGAACTTGACCTTGATTCACACATGGTGATAAAACCCAGTGCCTGTAAATTTATGAATGTAGCTGACAGTCATTAAGTACATTACGCGGAGGTCAGGTTGACGGTCCCTTCTTTGTTTATTCCTCTTATTTAATGATCTATGGCTGGAGACATGCAAAATGTTTCAGAATGTTTTACAACTTATTTATGAGGCTGAAAAATGTGTACTGTGTTTTCCATCCCCATTATCCTGACATACTGAAAATAAATAAGAGTGCAGTATGCAGTATTAGCATTTAAGGAAAGCACAGAAAGGATTTTTTTTTTTTAGTGGGTAGAGAGTAAATACTTGTCCCTTTCTAAAGCAGCCCTTAAGAAAGCCATCCTTTTGGTTAAGTGACAAAACAGGGCCACATTCAGCCCTTAAAATGATACTTGACCACCTTCATTTCATGGAGCTGAATTCCGCAAAAGCCAAATGTCCCAGCATGGAATATTACATCTGGATCCAGGCAGGCTTCCACTCAGTTCCAGTCAAAGCATGTTTATAATCGCATTACACTGTCTGGGGTCAGATCTCCACAGCTCTGTCAGGTACAGAGACCTACCTTTGCTCAGCACTTTACTTACAAGGTAGGTCCTGTCTATACACAAGGGCTGGATGAGTTTAGGTACAATTGTTTATTAAGCAGATGTATTTAGACTTATGTACATCCATGTATAGGTATGCTAAACTGATACAAGCCAGTTGAACTCTGACTTACGTAAAGAGGTGCAAGCATTTGTGCAGCCAGCGCTACCAAAAAATTTCTGGGTACGCAGCTGGTCCTGTTAAAACATACTATTAATCCTACAGAATTTTTAGAAGTCTGAGCTTTACAGGAGTTCCAGCAGACGGACTTGGTGAAGTTCAAATCTATGCAATGAAAAAGGTATAGAAAGGAAAACATATCAGAGAATTCCAGTTACCAGGCTAACAGAAAATTAAATATCCAAATGTTAAGTTATTCTGATATTAAACTACTAGGTGAAAAAATAATGAAGCAGGCAGCTTATATGAATGTGGCATTTGCTCATCATATAGTAAATATCATGTGATTTTTAAAATAGTTTTTCTCCATCAAGTTAACTAAGCTAATATAAGACACCTGGATCCAGAATTCATATAAAAGACTTTTTGTTTGTATAAGTTCTCTAGTAACATTGGTTAACTAATGGACTGTAACACCTTATTAAGAAAAATCCATACCCTTTATGAAGTTATTTTAGGCTTGTCTGTCTGTTAATTTTTACACTGAACATCCTTTGTCTGGCTGCAAGGGCTTTTCTGACTGCAAACCCTTCAAAGTGCCGTGATATTTGGTACCTCCCAGGTTAATGCTTACTAAAAGCTACATAAGTCTATGGGACAAAAGAAAACCCACAGTGTGAGGATTGTATGTGACCCTCTCTGTGTACAGAACATTTAAATGTGTATGTCATTATTCTATTGTTAATTGCCTGTTACAGAATTACAAAAATGAAAGCTGAACTTTGGTATACTGCCAGTAGAGGCGCATAACATGCCTAATCCAAGATATTTTTGACTTCAGATCTTATTTTTCTGAGATGCTGATAGCCATTAAAAATATAGCTGAAGCAGGCTAAATTAGTCTTTGGTGCTATTCCATTTAAGTCACATTGATGTATTTCAATGATGTCAGTTTTATACCTAATATATTACAAATGTGCTGGTGCAGTAAATAACTAATACTTCAGAACATGAGCAGTGAGGTAGCCACGTACAAGCTCTAGGTCTCACTATTTCCCTGGTGAGACATTTCTTCAGCGTTTACATCAGCTCACACACCCTTGGATACCTCTAGCTCTCAGGTGTCCTTGGTGAGCTGCAGGTGACACACGCCTGCTCTGGGTTACAACACTGACCTTGAATGCTCACACCTTCCTTTCCTTGCAGCTCCACCTATTCCTGTCAGCCAAAAATAGCCAACTGGATTCCACCGTATAGGACATTTTCTAGATAGACATACTACTATCAGAAACATTCTGTCAAATCTTCTCCACCCAGAAAGGCAGGCTCAAGTGTTCTGTGGCTATAATTTTTAGATTTTTTAAATACTGTGTTCCTAAACAATGCTGTTGAGAAACTACATATACCCTGTATGGATGCAGCATATACACAAAAAATCCTATCCCTCACTTATAACCTAGCCTTTATGAAAGCTCTACTACCAGTGTTAGACTATGTCCTTGTAGAGGAGAATTTAATGTATATAATTGCCAAATACTAAAGCAGAATAGATGAAAGAAAATAAAGTATCATGGGTTCTTAGGCATAAAATCTATTTTCTCCAGGAACTTTTCAAGCTTTGAGAGTCACAGCAAACTTATACAGGCTCTATTTTATCCAATTTGCCTTCTCTTGCATTTTTCATTGGCCCTAAAAGAGCTGACACATTTTATTACATTAGAATTCAATCTAAGAAACCCGAACACATTTTCAAGCTTCACCACTCACTGATTATTAGTATAATCTGCAGGAAACATAACAATAGGGCATTGTTTCTGAATGCAAGCAAAAGGTTAGAACAACAGTCTGCACTTAGATCTGACTTCTTGACTTCTTGACTTCTATTGCCTTTGATATGAGGAAAACACATGCTGTATGTAGTAACTGTCAGGCTATTTCCATTATGTTCAAAGTTTGTGCCATTTGTTGTGGGCCAGAAGAGAACAAGGTGTAGGAGCACGTTTATTCTGAATACATAACATAACTGCAACAAAGTGAACTATGGGAGCTCACTAGCCAGAAGTGTAAAGCAAATCTAGGGCTCCCCATCCTGGCAATGTTTGAGCACCTCACAGTACCCAGCAAACAGATCTCCTAAGGCATAATCTGGGGGTGGGTATCAGGACGGCCATGTGAGAAAAATTATTTCCCTTTTACAGAAATACAGTGAGATCCACAAAAGCTCAGTTCCACTGTCCTCAACCCCTTCCTTCACTGCTGCCTAAACACAGAGACACCAGAACTCCTTGTGCATTGAAGTTTATATTCTTGGTATCTAAACTTCTGCTTATGGGTACCTCCACAACTGCCTGAGCCACAGCAATGCTCTGTTAACCTTTACGCCCTGTTAGATAAATGGTGCCCAGTCTCTTTAAAAAAGGGGCAAAAGTTGTGGCTTAAAGATGCTGCTTTTTGAACAGCATGCGTGTGTTCACATGATAGCAGGCTGTCAGAAGAATGCGTGTTTGGGAAAAAAAAGCCTGTGGATAATGAAGTTTATCCTCTTTCATAGGAGTCTCCATTCCCAAGAGAAGAGCCTAGACAACTCGGTGCTGAGGTGTGAGGTGCACTGCCATAACCCTTCTTGTTACAGATGCCATCTGTAAGTTGAGCTGTTCCACCACCTCTGTCCTCTGCCACATCCACAGGGTTCCCTGTCCAGCCCAAATCCCATACAAGACACATATTAAGTCATGAGAAATCCTTTTTATCCATCCACACAGGAGCTTTGGCAGGATTCAGGACAGTTTGGGGAGTCTCAACTCAATTCCCTTTTCTGCATGAAGGGGTTAATTCCTGCTTCTCCTAACTCCCAATGGCCAAACCAACAACAGCGCAAGCATCCAGGGAAGGGGCTCCTTTCTCCTTCTGGTTGGGGCTGGGGGGGACACTGGGGACTCTTCAGGATGGAGAATAAAGCAGCATAAGCACTGTTCTGTATAGCCCAGTGCCATGGTCAGAGTTCTTGTGTCTAGTCTTCCTTCCAAAAAAAATGCTTCAGCATTTTGAGTAGGCATTGGAGTGGGGTGGGTAAGTGCCCTAATCAGTAGGCTGTGTTATTATACACAGTCTGTTTAGGGCCTAATGAATAGCTCATTATTTTAGGCAATGCAGAGAACCCAGATGAATGCTCTGGCAACACCCTTCCCCATCACCATAACCTGTTCTGCTGCCTCCAGCACTTTCCCGTTAGAGGATGCCTCTCCTGGCACTGGGTGCCAAAGGGTTTTGGATTCATAAGTGACACCCAAAGGAAGTCATCATAAACTTGAAGAAGGACAGGACTTAAATCCAGTTCCTCTTGATGTTCTTTGGAGAAATAAAATTTAAGAAAAGTATCTGTAGCCAGAGTGCAGAGGAAAAAAATCATAACATCTGCATAAAATAAGAGATACTGCTGGAAAGTAGTACCTTGCCGTATGGAGAGCAGCACCGGTAATTTGCCTCTTAAACAGCCAGATTCAGCCAGCGAACACTGCTTAATTGACAAACCACCAAAATGATTTTTAACTACTGCCTGGTATGAGTTCCAGCTATGACATCAGGCTGACAGCTAAATTGAGAAATGAGGATGTTGCCTGATTTCCGAGACACTGGAATAACGCCAAAATCTGCCCTCTATTGGAGCAAGTGGAGATAAATGATTTAACTGGTTCTGGCTTTCCCCCATCAGCCAAGTGAGGCTTGTTGTTACTACTCATCACGTGAAAGAAACGTGAGTTAATGTATCACACTTGAACCCTGGCTGGCGCTGACTCCATGATGATGAAAAAGAACTGAGCATCTTTCATTTAACTACATGTGCACTGAAAAACAGTATAATGGACATTACTTCAACAAGCTTCTCTCATGCTGAGTAGTTAGCCAAGACTTGCATGTATGAGTGTTACCACACTGCAGTGTCCAACAGGCAGTAATTAAGGCAGATTCAGCTAGCTCCACTGTAAATAGAGGCTTTATTATAACTGGAAGAAAGAATTCTGAGCTTTGATTACGAAACATCCTGCTAGAGGCTTTCTAATACTTGTGACCTCTGACTTCCAGCCTTTTTAGCAGTTTGTCTGCTTTAACTTGTGCAATATTGCTTCTCCTTGATGGTAGTCAATAGCTATTTTGCTTTTTCTAATTTGAAATATATTCAGAATCAGCCCATGCCCAGTATCTACACGATATATATATATATATATATATATATATATATATATAACAGTTCCCAACAAGGTGCATCTACAGATAGATCTTAGTGATATTTCATCATAAATGAGGAGGTCCAGACTGATATTTTCCAGTAAGAAATATTATTAAGCCAGTTTCCTTCATAGAATCATTATAGGTAGAGAGGCGTAGAGAGATTTTAGGGTGATGTGCAGAGGAGGGTCAGAATAATAAGAAATTTGCTTTTGTCAGTCTTCTACAGTGACTCAAGTTGCTTAGTTACAAGGCTCTTTCCTGAACCCTCTCTAAATTTTCATGATTTTCTCGTGATTTTCAAAAAATATGTGGAACACCAGAGATGACCTAACATTCCAGGAGCAGCCACTCTAGCACTCAAAATGGAGTAAGATAATATCTTTCAATATTGCAGATACATTTATGGAGTGCATTAATTCTCTAGGCTGTAGCTAATCAGCTGAACATGAGCTCCCAGCATAATGCTATTATTATGCAAGTGTCTTTCAAAAATCACTGCTTCTCAACACAGATCCTCCCATTCTGTAATTATGACCTAATTAATTTCCCCCTGATTCTACAGCCTTTCGTTTGTTCATATTGAATGTATTGGTTTCTCACCCCAAAATAGTTTTATATTTTCTTTCTAGTCACTAGTAGCACTATACAGCATGGAACAAAGAATCAGTTCTTGTGGGGTGCCCCCTGAATCACACCAGATGGGTAGCAACGATTCCCAAAAGACATTTATATTTTGAAGTGTAGCATTTAGGTATTCGATAATCCATTCATTACATAACATACTAATTTTGAATCATTCTAGGGTCTACATAGCAGAACCAAGCCAAACATCTTCTATTGCAGCAAGAAAGATATATGAAATAATTTCCTCAGATCTGTTTTCCTCAAACCCATGTTAATTGGAATTATTGGTATTCAATCCCTTCATTCTTTCTGGCTCACTCCCTGTATCATCAGTTCCATATTTTTGCTTGGGACTGATGTCAGACTCACCAGCTAATGATTACCAGTGTACCTCATTTACTCCTTTTAAAAATTGTTATAACACAGATTCATAACCATTTCTTAAAAAGCAGCAGCTCTCTCACAAAGGAGAGAAAAGGTTTGCATTGTGCGGTTATCCTCATAAAAGGAACGATTCTGAGCACAGGCAACTCCTTACCCTTCCAGCCCACAAACAAAGGTCCCAAAGCCTTGCCAGCCCTGTCTCTGGGCTACGGAGCGAACGGCAGCTCATGTGGCTGACTGCCTGTCGCTCATTCAGAGCTCTCCACTGGCTGCTATGAAAAATTCAGAGGACACAAAGTCCCTCCTTGCATGATCCCCCCCAGCCCCCCCCCAAAAAAAACCTCAACCTGTCTACTGCTTCATTAAAACAAACCACCACAGTCTTCCTAGATCCAGGACAAAACTTGAGATGGGGTCCTCCATATACTTAAGTATCTCGTAACAAGCTGCAACCTCTCTGCCCTACTTGCATTCCTCCTACACATACAGGAAAGGTCTGTGTAGCCCACTTCTCCATCTCAAGCAGTGGCCATAAGCAGAGCACATGCCCTCACTTCCCACAGGCTCACCGCCACGGCTGAATATCACCCACAATGATCAGCTGAAGGGTGCACTGTTTCGAGTGGGAAACATTTTTGCCCCCAAGTGTTTGCAGTAGCTCCTGAACTGCATAAAGAATGTGATGCATCCATGTATAAATATTACAAAGAAATAGCTTGTTCTATAAACAGACATGTTACAGAATTTGATTTAATGTAATCTTCGCTAAAATGGGAGGAAAAAATTGTGAGCAAAGTAGAAGCGCTGATATGCTTTCTAAAGGTGGTAAAATCTTGGACTAGTCATCTTTGACACAGCAAAATCTAAGATAATTTAGGGGCATTTCTCAGTTACACATGATGAATGAGAGATGAAAATACACTGTGTAGTTTGTAAATTAAGTTCCTAGCCATCAGAGCAGTGACTGCCTGAGTAGTCTTTAGCAGGCTAGTCAGAGCAGGCAAGGTGACCACCTTGAAGATGCAGATCAAAGTGCTTGTGAAATGGTTTACTGACATGGAGGTCTGCAGTAACAGAACTGAGATAACTGTCAGGCAGGTCTCTTCCAATTCCTTAATTCCTTTTTTAAATTTAGGAATCAACACTCTTGAGCAATTTTGACCAGTTTTCACTTATGGCCATTTTTAGCTAAATGGCAATTTCCAGGCTCATTGAAACTGAAAATTCTCATATAAGCTTATCAGTCCCAAATGAAAGTGCAGTTGAGAGCTCTCTCAGCTCCTCGATTATGATACTTCAGAAATCAGAAAGTCAGGCACAAACACATCTATTCCAGGAGGTCAGGCTTCTCGCCTGAGGAATGCAGTCCCCAGTTCAAGTCTCCTTTCCTCCCTCACTGATTCCCTCTTCTCCCAAACAGTTTTGGAAATGCTCAGTTTCGTTCTTCTCTAGGAGAAAACCCAAAAGTTAGAGCTGTGAAACTTTTGATGAGGGGAAAACTTGTCTTCTGACCTGCCTTTTTTCTAATATACTGCCTTTTTTCTTACATACTAGAGAAGTGTAACCACCTCTTCACTAGAATACAACACTGTGCAAGAGTTTGGTATG